>NC_135412.1:16417698-17026865 GCF_051991245.1 Festucalex cinctus | reverse complement strand
TGCAGTTTAAGTTAATTCGGGATTTGCTGGTTTAACAGTAAACAAATAGCAAATATAGCTTTTGGGTGCGAGTCTGCGCTCTATAATATTTAGAATCAAGTCTGAATTCACTTTAAGCATTGTCATGTTTTCAAGCATGTGAATTGAGGCTCAAAATGGAAAATGCTTCAGATGGAAGAAAATTTCAGTCATCAGTTCTTAAGAGATGTTTGTGTCTTCCGCAGCTGTGTTTGAGCTGTGTTTGTCTGATACAAAGTCCGCCCCCCGCCTAACGCACACGGGGGCACATCCACGACAGCTGAGAGGTGTTCACTTATTGGCTTGTTGCTTTGGTAGCCGCACTCCCAAGCCGCACTGACCCTTCCCCCTAATACCAAACAAAAAAGGCCAAAAGTTGGATTTAGTCCAAATGTTTTCTGCGACCCCAAGGATTTATTGTTCATTGTTTGCCACAGCGAGCCTCTTTGTTCCCGGAGGCGCCTGCGGAGGAGGCCGACGAGGGCCCATGTGACTCCCGAGGGCCTAAGGGCCCGAGATCTTGTATTGTTGAACGGGAGGCATGCGGGGTGGAATTAGTCGGCGTTGCTGGAGAGCAAAACGTGCCGTGTCATGGAAGTCGGGGAGACGTGTCCGAACGCATCATTAGCGGCCGTCTGTTGTAACCCGAGAGCTCGGCGTGACCCAGTTGTAGCGTCATATTTGAATCGGGTGCCCTTCCCAGTGTTTCCCTATCAGTGTCAGAATGTTGTCGGGGCTTCTCTGGATGTTTACCCGATGATGACAGGACATTGTTGGCTATTTTGGGGGACGCGTATAAGGGTGTGGCGTTCCCACATTCAGGCCCTTGAATGAATCCACGCCGTTCATCCTGTGTTTACCTCAAAGACGGCATCCCGGAGATCCGATTGCACGGCCTATTTTGGGCGCACCTTGCCTACATCCTGTTTAATGTTGACCCCCGCAAAGGAAGATGGCGGCCACTTTGATGTAAATAAAGATTGCGGATCGTCCTCAATCCCCGTAAGCCAGCTTCTGAGGCTCATTTGTGACCATTTGTCGGGACATAAGCCCGCTGTCTTGAACCTGGCCTGATATTCTGCATGCATATGGTGGGATATTCAAGTGATACTTGACTCATTGAGCCATTTTCAGCGGTAAAAAGTTAATATTTTGTCTATAATTAATGTGGTAACTTCATTATTTTTCATGTACAATTAATATCTTTAAAAATTAATTTTCTACTTGCTGTCGACTGATGATGACATCATCTGTGCTGAGGAAGTTGGTAACGACCAATCATGGCTCAGTTTACTGACCAAACCCAGAAAACGGGTGAGCCATGATTGGCTGTTACCTACTTCCTCAGCACAGGTGATGTCATCATCAGTCGACAGCAAGTAGAAAATTAATTTTTAAAGATATAATTGTACAGGAAATATAATGAAGTTATCAAATTAATTCTGGACAAAATATTAACTTTTCACTGCTGAAAATTGTTCAGTGAGTCAAGTTTCCCTTTAAACACGAACAACAGACGTGCATGTGTTAGGATTAAAATGACTAGTTATAAGAGAAGTCAACTCAAAAATATTCTTGACATTATGTTCTTGGTGCTCCCACTAGCCTAAATATGGCACTTTGGTGAATATTGCGTTTGTGGAGTATGAATTAAGCAGCAATATTTACCCATTTCTATTCATCTCAAGGGTCGGCCATTTTGACACTTCCTGTCGACTGAAAATGACATTACAGCAAGCTGAACTCTTAGGCAGTTATCCCTTTTTTTGTTGGCTTTTCTTGGCATTGTGTTGGTTTCTAGCCAAAGCTTGAAGGTTTTGTGCTACACTAATACTGACTGCTATTTGGCACTGTTCATAATTCCCTCAACTTTACTTAGTTGAAGAAAAACGGCCCCTGCTCATGATGCTGCCACCACCATGCTTCATTGTTGGAATGGTGACTCTGATTTGATCAAACAACTAATTTCCATAAACCCTAAGAACCCTTAACAGTCTCATTAGTAAATATTAGCGTGAGACATAAAGTATCAATATTTTCTGTGTTCCTTTTCAAACTGTATTCCAAACGTGGTAATGAATTGTTGAAGAAAAGCGTGCAACCAAATGTCACGGTGTGGCAAGGTGCGTTTCTCTCGCAGCAGATGAAATTGGTTCAATCAGAGCTTTCAGGAAAAGAAAGAAAAATGCTGAATACATTTTCCAGCAGCGTGTCTTAATAGGTTCCGCTTGGCTGAGCACAATCCTGATCTTAAGAATTTGCCACGCTGACCGGCGTTGCTTCAGGGACTTGCCTTTTTTTTTTTTTTTTTTTTTTCTCTCTCGCCTAACTCCAGTGGGCATGTGGTGCCTCCAGCTCAATCACACAGTCAGGACACGTGAATTATTCACATCCTAAAAGCAAATATGTTTCTTAAAACGCTCCAAGTTGAGTTATATTTAATCATCCTGCATGCATTTCCCAGAGAGGAAGTGAGAAGTTTGTTGTTTCAGAGGCTGTGCGTTCATCCAAACCTGTCATGTTGGAGAGATTAAGACTAAATTGAGCAAATTTTTAAAGCTATTAAGTCATACTCAGAGTCAGAGTCGGTGGACACAATAAAACAATTTGAGCTCGACTTACTTAAATCATAGCACTCAGTAAGCTAACATCGCACAGCATGCTAACTTGCACTCTAAAATACGAATTGTTGACCTACTTAAAAAAAAAAAAAGCTTCAATTGGTAACACACAATTGAGACAGGGGATTAAAGGAGATATATTTTCATGAGCTCATTAAACTTAATATATTCAATTTGTAATCTTAAATTGGTTCAACAATTCTCTTTTTAGGGTGTGGCACATAACTACTTGCTATCTAGCTAGCTAGCTAGCTAGCAAGTAGTTATGTGATAGATAGATAGATAGATAGAATGGCGTCTCATGAACACACAGTCCAAGAGAAGTACTATCCATTATCTTCAGTAATATATCAAATAAATCTACTGCTAGCTCTATACGAAACTCTCAAAATTGTAAGTTGCGCTCTTTCTTCCCGACTTACTTTACAGTTGATGTCAGTATAGCGATAGCGGACCCAGGAAAATGAGTTTTCCATCCAAGGATGTCACAATTAATCGATAATAGGGCAAAAAATATATTTTATCATATTTAATGTATAGTTTATTTGTAGCTACAGTGGGTCACAGTTATCATGAACATTGTTCATATATGACAGGAGTGTTAAAGTAAAATGCACTTTAACTGGAGGGAACGCCAGAGAGAAATAAAATAACCTGTTTTAATTTTATAGTAGAAGCGAGTAACGGCAACACTTCTTTTGCAGAGCTGATGGACACTCGGGCAGCGAGACCCTTCAGTTTCTCCTTCAACACCAGCGACTACCGAATCCTCCTGATGGATCAGGACCAGGGCCGCCTGTACCTGGGCAGTAGGGAGTACCTGGTGGCTCTGGATATGCACAACGTCAACAAGGAGCCGCTAATAGTACGCATGCACGCACACGCAGAGATTCGACTGAGTGATTGATTTTTCTATGTTGAGCTTCATTTAGCGTTTATATTCTGAGTCCACAGATGGAAATATGTCTTTTAAACATAAACATAAACAAAAAACAATTAAACATTGTGTATTTAAAACAACCCTCTAATTACTTACTTAAAGTCTGCTAGCTTATTGCTAACACTTAATGAAAAAAAAACATGAACAGGCTAACAGAAAATTGATATTCATGGTGTTATAACATTTTGAGCATCTGATATGATTTATCGTCTGCGAAAAACGACTAATATTACTTTGGTTTACTGTGTAATTTACAGATGTTGTAAAACTCTTCTTCATTTGTATCTGCGTGACTGTACCATACTGCTCCCGGTGGCCATCTCACGCTTACCACAAGGCGTCTTAAAAATAAATCATGAAGCGCAAACTGTTAAATTCCTTACATTCTATTTATTCATGTTATTATTACTATATATATTTCATATCATACAATATTATGAAGTGCATTTCCTTATTTAAAAAAAAAAACACACACCTTAGACTGACTGAAACTGTTTAATGGCATTTTCTACTACACTACACTTGCCTCTGTTCAATCTTTGCGGATTACCATCATCTGGATGACTGAGAATCTAGAAATAAATATAAATAAAGGGGGAGGGGAACAATTTTTGGCAGGAATATTGCTATTTCGTATTGCTAATGTGACAGTACATGAAAAATGAATTTTGAATCATTTTATTAGGATGCTAACGAGTTGTAAAATCCTCCCGCTGGCTTTTAACTAACCAAAGTGAAACAAGTAAACTAAGCAGTGTAACGGCGTCAGTGAACTGTGTGATCGGTTCAGGCACTTCAGATTTAAGATCTTAAATGGATCATGTTTCAAGATCCTTCAATGCTTTGCTCTGTTCAAGATTAAAACTAATTGCCATCACACAAAAATCATCATGAGGTCATGGGTACATTTCAGTCTTAAATTTTTCCTTGGAAGGATCCAAGTGCAAAATGCTTTCATTCCCTCACAAAGTGTTTTTGTTGCAAAAGCAGACCTTGCATAAAAAGTGGTCTAACTAACTTATGAATGAATGAATCTCGTGCTGTCATAATTACTATGAGGTCATATCAGTTACATAACACAACCCCCAAAACCTAAGTCAAATATACACAAAATTCATGAAAAACAATTCAGTCAGCAGTGTGGAAAAACTGAAACCACGTGTCTCCACAAAAACACATTTTCTTTTTGTTCGCTTTGTCCTCAAATCATTTCAAGCTTTCACATTTATCAGATGTTCCTAAAAATGAAAATAATCCTAGTAGATTTAACAATAAATCCCATCCCTGTGGAAATAATCAAATCGCATTTTCCCCAATATCGTGACTGCAATTTCACATAATAGTACATACATTACATACCTTGTATTATTTAATTCATTTTTTTTTTTTCACCACGATGTAATGAATGACAATATTCGATGCGTTTCTATACATTCTGACTCCCTAATCAAACCAGATCCACTGGCCGGCGTCTGCCAAGAGGAAAGGGGAATGCCAGATGACAGGAAAGGGACGACAGGTGTGATCTTGTATTTACACGCTTTGCTTTCAAAATCCAGAGCGCGTAAAAGAACATGTTGAAATTCCTCCTCGTCCAGGGCGAATGCGCCAACTTTGTGCGCTTGATCGAGCCGTGGAACCGCACCCACCTGTACACCTGCGGAACGGGCGCTTACCAACCCATCTGCACATTCGTCAACAGAGGCTGGAGGGCAGAGGTGAACACGTTCAACATTTCACACAAGCCCCTCCAGCGAGATAAAATCTCAGAGCGGAAGCATCGTCCTGCTAAATATTTCACGAGTACAAACTGGGACGCTGATTTGTTTATGATTTTTCCTGTGCTGCCCTTGTGACGTGAAAGCCATCTATTTTTATGCGGCCTACTCGAATCCGTCTCCGCAGGACTACCTGTTCCGACTGGTTCCCGGGTACGTGGACTCCGGGAAGGGAAAATGTTCCTATGATCCCAAAGAGGAGAATGTTGCAGTTCTTATTCGTAAGTAGGGGTGGGAACCTCTGTGTACTTCATGATTCGATATGACGATACCACAATTATCTATATCAGGTAATAAATCCACGATAATCTACGATAAAAGCATTCAAGACAACTGATGTTTTTTTCAATGAGAAAATAGTTTCTTTTTGTACCATCACTGAAACACAATATTATAACTGGTGTCTTCTTCACAGTAAGTACTTTAGTGTATACAATTTGTTTAATGTAATATAATATTGCAAAAGTAAATAAATAAAATTACTTCAATATTAAATCCAATTAAATCATTATTAATATTCCTTAGAAATTGTGTGCTTCAAAAAGAAACATGAAATATGTTTTAAAATATTAATATTGAAGATATAATACACATTTTTCATAGAAACGTATGCAAAACTGAGTCAGTTGCTGGACAGATAAATGTCTTCCACAAAGTAATCTCGTGAGTCTTCTTCGCCTGAAGACTTCCGACCGTTTTCATGCCACTCTGAGGCGCTCCCCCTAGTGGTCTGCCAAGTAATTGCTCAAGAGTAATGCCAAGTATGTAAGATCCTGTCGTGATCAACAACTAAAAGAAAAAAAAACGAGAGAAAGAGACACACACAACGCATGTTTATTTTTTAATTGTTTGTTCTTCTAAATGTTCCCCACTTTAGATGGCAACCTGTACGCAGGTGTCCACATTGACTTCATGAGCACAGATGCAGCTCTCTTTAGGACCATGGGCGGGAGAAGCGCCATCCGGACGGAACAGTACGATTCCAGGTGGCTCAACGGTGAGTAATGGTGGGTGTGTGGAGGTAAACGTTGACCATTACAGGTTGGGCTTCCTGTCTTGTTACTCAGCAGGCGCTAATCTGATTTAATTATTTTTTTTTTGGTCTTCCAGAACCGGTGTTTGTTCAGATCCAGCACATCCCTGACAGCGCAGAGAGCAACGACGACAAGCTGTACTTCTTTTTCCGCGAAAAGAGCTTAGACTCCAGCCCCAATGTTTTGGCCAGGGTTGGGAGAGTGTGTCTGGTGAGTCAGTTGTACAAATATTGTGCTACTTCCACTATTACTTGACATACAAGCTATCGCTCGTCTTGAGTTGAGAGCGAAAAATTAACTTGCACTACATGGTGGCAGCAAACTAAACAACAAGAAACAAGAAACAATTCTTCAAAAAGGGGCCAAAATCAAACTGATTGCCATTCCCAGATGAAGTTACTGAACCACTAAACATAAAACAAATAATTACATAATAAAGATAAATTGACTTGAATAACACATAATGTGAAGCTCTACAGAGAGGCTACAAAAAACTTGGATCAATGTTGCGGGAGTGATAACTTTTTGTGAGGGAAAATGGCATTTATAGGTAACTTTTGGACGAAACAGTATAACTTGATTCTATAAGTCAACATGTCAAAAACTGTGTCACTTATGCCAAAAACTTGACCCAAATAGCGCAAATTGAACTGTATTACATTGCTACTAATATTACTGTAGCATTCTAAATTTAGTTGCAACCTCCATTTTAGATGATATGTCTCCATTATACTGCCTTCCAGTGGCCAATGCACATACACCGAGGAGCAGCATGATGTTAAGCATAAAATGATGCACAAATACTTCCTATTTAATTATGCTATAACAGTGTGTTTTTACAAATACACGTATTTTATAGTTTACAAATATACATTTGTATATGTAATTAATATTGTGTAATTTGATAGTTAAAAAAAAAAAATGTGTGACAAAAAAATTAGCTGGTGATTTTCTGGAAGGCTCGAACGGATTAGTAGCGTTTCCATTCATTTCAATGGGGCAAGCGGATTTGAGATATGAGTGTTTAGTTCATTCCGTAACCATGCTCGTACATCAGGGCACCACCAGGGTTATTATAGCTTTGGAATTTTTCATTATAGTTAGTTTGTATTTTGTTTTGAGTATTGTTTTTTAAATTTAGCTAGTTTTAATTAGTTTTCAGGGTGGTTCTGTAAGTTTTTATTAGTTTTAGTTATTTAATAAAAGCTTCGTTTTAGTTACTTTCAGTATTAGTTTTATTTATTTTTTTTAATGTGTATTACTTGTGCGCAATATTAAAAAAAAAAAAAAAAAAAACACCATGGGAGCGACATCATCTGAAGGTGTTTTTCTATTGGCTGCTGCTAGATGTTGTCACTTCTTTGTGATACACATTCAAAAGTCCTTTTTCCAGTTAATATTAAAATAAATCTACTTAAAATCGCATTTAAAATCATCCCCAAAGGCTCATCCAATACATTAAATTACCAAAGACTAAAACAAGGACATTTAAAATCTAGTTTCAGTTAGTTTTCGTTTTTTAAAAAGCATTTTTGTTTTTATTTTATTTCGTTAACGAAATGTTTTGAATTTTACTTTTAGTTTTTTCGGTAGTTTTAGTTAACTAAAATAACCTTGATGCACCAGATGTGATCCCATCTTGTAATTTGAAATGCGTAACTGGACACAATGACCCACAAGCTCGTTTCCTTTGTGCCTAGAATGACGAAGGGGGCCAGAAATCTCTGGTGAACCGCTGGACCACGTTCCTGAAAGCTCGTCTTATCTGCTCGGTGATCGGCGACGATGGAGTGGAGACACGATTTGATGAACTACGTGAGGCGGCCGCCACTAATTGCATTTTAACGGCAACTTCTCCCTGATTGATTTGTGCGCATCGGTCCTCGCAGGTGATGTATTCATTCAGCCGACGCAGGACGAAAGGAACCCGACGGTGTTCGCGCTCTTCACTACCGCTGGGTGAGCACCGTCAACCGTCGGATTTTTACATTAGGACAGTGTTGGGGTTTTTAGAGTTTTGGAATTTTTCATTTTAGTTAAGTTTTGATTTTGTTTTTTTAAAAGTTAATTTTAATAAGTATTCAGTGTGGTTCTGTTAGTTTTTATTAGTTTTAGTTATAAATGCTTTGTTTTAGTTAGTTTCAGTTTTAGTTTCAGTTTTTTGTTTTTTGTTTTTTTTAAATAAATGTGTATTACTTGTGCGCAATATTTAAAAACTACCATGGGAGCGACGTCATCTTAAGGTGCTTTTCTATTGGCTGCTGCTAGATGTTGTCACTTCTTTGTGACACACTTTCAAACGTCCTTTTACCGCTTAATCGCAAAATAAATCAACTTAAAATCGCATTTAAAATCATCCCCAAAGGCTCATGCATTAAATTAATTACAAAAGACTACAACGAAGGACATTTTTGCTATAATTATAGTTTTAGTTTCGTAAAACATAAAATATAGTTTGTTAGTTTTTTTTTTTTTTTTATGCATTTTCGTTTTTATTTTATTTCATGAATGAAATATTTTTTTTTATTTTAGTTTTTTTTTTTTTCTGTGTTTTAGTTAAAGGGATACTTCACTTATTTAGCCCATTATAGCAATAAAGAGTTAATATTTTGGCTATAATTAATTTGATACTTTCATTTTTTTTTTTACGTACAATTAGTCCCTTTAAGAACACATTTTGCAACTTGCTGTCAACTGAAAATGACATCACAAGGGCTCAGGTAACCAATCACAGCTCACCTGTTTTCTAAGGTTTAGTCATGTGACATTCACAAGCTGAGCTGTGATTGTTAACCTGAGCCCGTGTGATGTCATTTTCAGTCGACAGCAAGTTGCAAAATGTGTTTTTAGAAAGGTACTAATTGTACATGGAAAAATAATGAAAATATCTAATTTATTATAGGCAAAATGTTGTTTGACTGCCAAAAATTGCTAAATAAGTAAATTATCCCTTGAACTAAAATAACCTTGGACAGTGGCCGTTGCTTTTTAAAATTTCTGATTGAAGCAGAATCCATGTGTTATTTGTTTTGTATTTTGTGCGTTTTTTGTTTTGTTTTGTTTTGTTTTTTCATGTCTTAGGTGTAGTATGGCTGTTGGGTCATTTGCTACTTCATGATTATGATTGTGATTGTCACAGCTAACATGCTAATGCATCTTTACTTATCTTCATTTTTACCTTACTAATATAGTGGGGACATATATATATAACTATACATTATGTAAATACATAGAGTATACGTGTTTGTTCCAGCTCGGTGTTCAAGGGCTCTGCAGTCTGCGTCTACTCCATGGCCGACATCCGCAACGTCTTCAACGGTCCCTTCGCCCACAAACACGGCCACAATTACCAGTGGACCGAGTACAACGGCAAGATTCCGTACCCGCGGCCGGGAACGGTGCGTCGCAGCCCTCTTGCCTCCCCTCAAGTGTTCCAAAGCTAAAGACTTATGCGCACCTCTTCTTTGTCGCCCAGTGCCCGGGAGGAACCTTCACCCCCGGCATCCGCTCCTCCAAGAGCTTCTCCGATGAGGCTGTCAATTTCATCCGCGCTCACCCTCTCATGTTCCATCCAGTCTATCCCATCCACCGCCGCCCCCTGGTGGTGAGGACCGGCGTGGACTACCGCTTCACGGCCTTGGTGGTGGATCAGGTGGATGCGGTGGACGGGCGCTACGAGGTGCTCTTTCTGGGCACAGGTCAGGCTTTTTACAGCACAGTCCATTCCAGGAGGATGTTCAGATTCATTTTCTACTAAACAATAGACATTTATACACTTTTTCACCATGATGTCACACATATTTCCCAACCATTCTCCACTATTAAACAAACCGTTAAATTCTATTTGACCAAAGCAATAAGAAAACATTGTCATTGGGTTGAATTATGATTTCAGCAGTCTTCTTTCTCGATGTAGTTTGAAGTGTCAGTCGAAAAGATGTAATGTGAGATGAATCGCTTTCGAGAGAGAATGTGGGCTGCAGTTTACATTTTAACAGGCAGCTTGATTAAAAATAGATTTGTTGTGTGAGCTAACCGACTAGCTAGTGTGTTTTGCTAAACTGCACAAAAATCAACCCAAGCAAACATTTTCTACATACCTGTGAGGAAAAAGAAACTTCCACAAATCCGATTATGCAGGTTTGCCTCCAGTCAGTCCCTTTAGGCCTGCGAGCGATGCGGCCGAACCCGGATGAACTTTTGCGAAGAGTGCCGGGTTCGCTAACTAGTTTCATGAGTGGTTGATTACTCACTCATTCAAAATGTGATTGGCTGTTGCACCATGTGGTGATGTCAGGGTTTGCAGCAAATTCAAATTTCACAAATGCAAAAATACATTTCTGGGTTTTAAACTAGCAAGACCCATTTGGCCGCCAAGCCATGCAAATTCAGTGTAGCAAGTACATATATTATTTTTTTACAACATACTAAAATTATCATTTCATATCTACATGCGGATCAAATAGCATTCATAGTATTTTTTGTGTTCAATCACTTGCTTCAAGGGTTATAGCACCACAATAGAGGGGATATTTAGCATTAGCTCTAAGCTAGCAGATTTAAAAGCAAAGCTATGCGGTTGTTTTTAAATAAAAAGGTTGTAAGTCTTTGTATTGTGTTTGACTTGTCAGACCGCGGCACCATCCAGAAAGTCATCGTTTTGCCCAAAGACCCCACCAGCATGGAGGAGTTGACACTCGAGGAAGTGGAAGTTTTCCGGGTATGTCTCCTGAAAGACTACTGAAATGGGCTCAATGAGTCAAGTATCAAATTTTGTCACTTGCTGTCGACTGAAGATGACATCACTGTTGCTCAGGTAACATCCAATCACAGCGCAGCTTTAGAAAACAGGTGATCTGTGATTGGTCGTTGTCTGAGTTTTGATGTCATTTTCAGTCAACAGCAAATGTCAAAATGGCCGCCCCTTAAAATGAATTAAAATAGCTGGATTTTGCTTCACAACTCATATTCCACAAAAGTAATATTCATCAGAATGTAATGTTTAGACTTAGTGAGATCACATATAACATCCATCCATCCATTTTCTTGACCGCTTATTCCTCACAAGGGTCGCGGGGGTTGCTGGCGCCTATCTCAGCTGGCTCTGGGCAGTAGGCGGGGGACACCCTGGACTGGTTGCCAACCAATCGCAGGGCACACAGAGACGAACAACCATCCACACTCACACGCACACCTAGGGACAATTCGGAGCGCCCAATTAACCTGCCATGCATGTCTTTGGAATGTGGGAGGAGACCGGAGTACCCGGAGAAGACCCACGCGGGCACGGGGAGAACATGCAAACTCCACCCAGGAAAGCCGGAGCCTGGACTCGAACCGGAGTCCTCAGAACTGGGAGGCGGACGTGCTAACCACTCTTGCACCGTGCCGCCCCCACATATAACATATTATTGTTAAGAAATGTTTAAGGTTGGCTTTAACTTGAACCTTTTTTATTAACGAGGGCACGTCAATCTTAACGTGTACATCCTTCACAGAGCAGAGCTGCCGTCAAAACGATGAAGATCTCTTCGAAACGGGTAAGCAAGGAAACCGCCGCTTCACATCTGCGCGCGCATGCCGCGATTCACCTTCGAATTATTTTGCGTGGCGTCTTGCAGCAACAGCTGTACGTGTCGTCGGATGCCGGCTTGACGCAGGTGTCGCTGCACCGCTGCGGCGTCTACGGCCGTGCCTGCTCCGACTGCTGCCTTGCCCGAGACCCTTATTGCGCCTGGGACGGGGAGAGCTGCTCGGCCTTCACTCCTTCCACCAAAAGGTAACGAGCGCATCGCTGACCAAATTGCCACGGCAACACTTAACGGCCGTTTTTGTCGCGGGTTGCAGGAGGAGCAGAAGGCAGGACGTCAAGCACGGCGACCCTCTCAGGCAGTGTCGAGGCTTCAACGCCAAAGGTCGGCTGCCCTCATATTTGTTTTTAATGGGTTCAACGGTCACATTTCAATAGAATTTTCGGCTACTTCAGATGTTTGAAATGTGTCTCAGACACAACATAACAGTGACCACTTGCAAGTAAAGCAGCAATGTCCTGATTATGAAGCCCCAAATGAAAATATAAACGAACTCGGCTGTGTGCTCATTTTCACTCTGAAATACGAATGAAATTGTAGTCGTAGGTTTTCAATCTCATCTTAACAAGAAAACCTTGTTCTAATAAGAAACTTTTTACCCCCCAGCCCCATCACTTTGGTGGCTCTGTAGACACTTTAATTGCATTTATTAAAGAAAAAAGTTTTTATGCACATTTGTCGTGATATTTTTGTGTTTAAAATTGGCAAAAAAAATATTGTTACAATATGTTCCTCTTGATTTAATATATATTAATTCATTGTATTACATATTTTGTATTTTACTTTTTTTAAATTTTTATTCTAGTTATATTTTTCTTCTTTTTATAGTATAAATGTTTTGGTATACTTTGTATACAGTACAGTGGACCCCTGTTTGGCCCACAAATAGCAAAAATCCACATATAATTGATGACCATTGAAATCCATGTGGTGGGAGAGGACAAAAAAAATAAAAAAAAAAAATTCAAACCCAAATATTTACATGGAGGGGAAATGGTGAAATATTAATAATAATAATAATAATAATAATTCAAACCCAAAAATGTAATAACATTTCAGCAAAATATGGAAGGGAAATGGTGTAATATTAAATAAATAAATAATAATAGTAATAATTCAAACCCAAACATTTAGTTACATTTCAGCTGAAACATGGAGGGGAAATGGTGAACTATTAAAATAATAATAATAATAATAATAATAATAATTCAAACCCAAAAATATAACATTTCAGCGAAAACATGGAGGGGAATTGGGGATTTAAAAAAAAAAAAAATTTTTAATTGGGGAAATAAATACATAAATCTGTGGCCGTGCCGCATAGGCGGGGGCTGACAATTGGTTTTAAAAATAAATAAATAAATAAATAAATGAAGAAAAAAATAAAAATAAAGAATAAAAATACAAAGGTTGTTTCAAGTTCAATCATTTTCTAATTAAAAAAAAAATACATTTTGAATGTTACTTTTTTAAATTAAACATATTTTTAAAAGCTTAATCTTACAAGATATCAGCTATTTTTATTTGTTAAAAAATGTTAGAAAATACCAGTCACAGCATGTTTGGCTTCAGCTTCCTTCCACATTCCCAAATCGCATGTTAGCGTCATTGCATACGAATGAATAAATAAATGAATGAAACAAATGATTTTTTTTTTTATTCAGTGCTTTGGCAAATTAAAATAAATAAATAAATAAATATATAAATAAATGTTTGTTTGTTTTTTTCCAATATGTTCAAAAAAATTTAAAAAAAAGGAAAAAGAACCCCAAACGGTGTCTATACTGAAGGAAGTCTGGATTGTTCGTGATGACGTCTGTGTGTCCTTCCAGTGGAGAAACGTCTGCGAGAAACGGTACAGTTTGGCGTGAAAGGTAGCAGCACCTTTTTGGAGTGTCAGCCGCGCTCTCCTCAGGCCACCGTCAAGTGGCTCTTCCAGAGGGATGGCAAAAGGAAAGTGGTAAGGAAAATCTCTTCAAGAAATAAATGATCCCACCCCCACACTTTTTTTTTTTTTTTTTTTTTTTCCCCCTCATCATCAACTAATATGAACTCATTTGACTGGCAGTCATTTTGATTTTCATCCATTCATTCAATCACTTTTTCCCATGACTGTAAATGAAAGAAAACAAACCGTTTGAATCTCCAGCTGAGCCGCGCTGGCGACGTCCTGAAGACCAACCACGGCATCCTGCTCAAGTCGCTGAACGGATCGGACGCGGGTCTGTACCACTGCCTGGCCACCGAGAACAACTTCAAGCACACGGTGGCCCGCGTGGCGCTGCGCATCCTCGACCGGGACATCGTTTTGGCTCTGAGCGCTCGGGACGACGACGAGGATGAACCCGAGACTCGCAACAACGCGCGACCGCACCCTCGCTCGTCGCTCGCCTCCACGCCGTTCCCGCCCGAGATCAGACTCATCAACCAGTACTGTCAGTCCTACTGGGAACAGGCCGGTCCCAAGCAGCAACAGCGCAAGCGCACCAGCCGGCGGCACGCGGAGGGTCAGGAGCGAGGTCTGGGTTAGGGAGCGCCGGGTCAGCCACTCTGACTTAATTGGACTTTTATTTGGTGTCGTTCATGCATGTTTGTGCATTTCCTCCGTTGGTTCGACAGTCGACTCTGTCAAGACGTTCGAGTTCCGTTTTGGTGGGTTTTGTCTTCTGCCTAGCGGGTACATTTTGTGGATAGCACACCTCACCCACCAATGAGCGCATTCCAATGCTTCCAGTGTAACTTTGGCACACTAAAGTTCAGGATATCAAAAAAAAAAAAAGAAAAAAAAAAAGGAAAGTCATCTACCAGACCACAAAATATACCTTACGAGGGAAAACAGTTTTTCACTACACGACTTTCAAAAAAGTTAGATAAGCACATTGGGCTTTTAATTTCAGGATGAACCTAAAATGTGCTACCGTCATTCGTCAATATATAATGGTTCACTTTTTGCACCTTCTGTACATGAAATATTTGTGTTACTCGTATCGCATTGGGCTGCAACACGAGAAAACAAAATGGTTTAATTTTTTTAACGTGAAATTCCATATTGTATTATGATAAATTTAAAGTGATACTTCACTTTTTTAGCCCATTATAGCAATAAAAAAAATTATATTTTGTCTATAATTAATTTTATATTTTCATTATTTTTCACATACAATTAGTACCTTTTAAAAACACATTTTGCAACTTGCTGTGGCTGAAAATGACATCACAAGGGCTCAGGTAACCAATCATAGCTCACCTGTTTTCTCGATTTGGTCATGTGACATTCACAGACTGAGCTGTGATTGGTTACCTGAGCCCTTGTGATGTCATTTTCAGCCAACAGCAAGTTGCAAAATGTGTTTTTAAAGGTACTAATTGTATATATTATTATGAGTTTTCACATTTTAACCTGACAATTTTAGCGTGATGAATTTCATGTTTTTATGTGAAAAGTTAAATATTCAAATGGTATGTATTCCACATAAAGATGTGATAAATGTTGTTTTAAATGGAATGTGTGCATGATATGGCGCCATCTAGTGGTGAACTAATTCATTTAAAAAAATATTAATTTAAATGTTTTTTTTTTTCTTCACTCACTCACACAAACGTGCACACAAACTTACATGGTCTCCCGGGCGGGGAAGCGAACCAACGCCAACCGGCACCAAAGGTGCAAGTCTACTCCTCCACCCGGAGCCCCGCTATTAATTTCAATAATATGCAAAACAAATGTTCTTATCACATCAATGTACATTTAAATATATAATCGTAGGTCTAGTAATTGCTAATTACATTGATAAATCTCTTGTTTTAATGTGAAAAGTTTCACATGTAAACGGGCTGAATTTGAAATTTGAAAAGGATAAATTTTACCTTATTGAAATACCAACCACTATTACTTTGTTTTTTTTTTAAACACATACCTTTTTTTTTTTTTTTAAACTGTATTATGTTTGTGCAGTGTGCTTACATGGCTAAATTCAATGTAGTAAACAAAATGAAATTTTATTCTCAATTTAAGGCTTTTTTTTTTTTTTTAGATTTTCTAAAGTTGAGGTTAAAAAACAAACAAAAACAAATTGGAAGTAATTAGAATAAGACGACAGGCAATAATTGACAGTTTCGGGAAGGTTAAGTCCCTTATAGTGATTCTACAGCATTTTAGGTTCATCCTGAAATTTCACCTGATAGCCGAATATCCCAACATCTTTGTCAATTGTGTATAATAATCACGTGCACCATCGATTCATATTCCGACTGCATGGCACTGAAAGGTTGCAGTACTGAGAAAATGGGATGTGTTCAAAATACTGGACTGTCATGTAACCTGAGTGCCACGAGAAGGTGTCAAGCAGCAAAACCACGTGTGCTACTTTTGAGTATTTTGACAACAAATGTAATATATTGATTGTGAATATAATATATACGGCCAGTGGATTACTGTTGTGTTGTCCGAGGAAACGAGAAAAAAAAACAAAAAAAAAACACGTTTCATCAATGTTTGCATGCTTGCGTTTGTCATTTTGTGGCTCTTTTGGGGCCTTGCCGTGTAACGATGTCCGTGAGGTGTCAAATATGAAAATCGTGTTAAGCTAATTAAGCCATGTGTGGATGTTGCCCCTCCGGTCCTGTAGTGTTGTAAGCCCCCCCCAGTATGTGAGTGGTGAAGACGCACTTCATGGTGGTTTTCAGTCGTGCACTTTGTCAGTGGTGGTGGGAAATGTGGGATGTTTGCACAATGTTAGCAGTAAGTTAAATCTTTTTTGTTTTTTATGTACAGTGTCTTGTTATAAAAAATTGGAATAATGTCAACTATGTGTTTTTGTGTAAATTTTCAAATGGATTATATGACAAGTGGATTTTTATTTTATTATATTATATAAAATTGATTATATGTGACCATCTTGAACAAAACATGAGGAATTCTTGCCAGGAAGTGCCACAAAATCAACAGGAAGTGGCCCAAATTGATCAGGAAGTGACCTGGATGTGTCCCAATTAAAATAAAGTGCAAAATAATGCCAGTTCAACTATTCCTAGATATAGTCAAATATCCATACTCTTATATCTACTGATATACTGATACTTGTATCTAATACCAGTGATTGACAGGATGAAGGGACTGCATTTATTGTGGAAAAATTCTTGACATGACAAAAGTGTTGAGAAATATAACTCAAGTCTGCCTGGAAATGAAATACGCGGCTGCACTTTAAGTCAGTCGTCCCATTCGTCATCGTCGTCTTCATCGTCTCCGCCTTCGTCTTCGCTTTCATCTGCAAATGCAAACGAACGCACGTCGGTCGCTCGGCTTTGGTTCTGGTTTTGGTTTCTTAGGTCGGGTGACGTGCGACGCTTACCTGATGAATGGATGACTTTGCTGCGCTTCTGCATGACCATCATGAGCGCGCCGACGATGCCCTCACCTGAATCCGACGGCGGGCACGCGCTCGGGTCCGGACACTCGCTCACCTGCAGCACACAAATGTACCACGTAAAGCAAAAATGACGGAGCATTCGGGCAGTCCAATGGAATGGCTGGTGGGATAGTTCAAGATGGGTTTCAAGCTCGAGTTGTGTTTTCAAACTTGGGTTGGGTTTCAAATAGGGTAGGGTTTCAAGGTAGGCTTTCAAATATAGGTTTAGGGTTTCAAATTTAGAGTTTAAAAGTAGGGTTAAGGTTTCAAAGTAGGGCTTCAAACTTAGGTTAGACTTCCAAATTAGGGTTTCAAAGCAGGCTTTCAAAGTAGACTCAAAGTTTCAAAGTAGGGTTCCAAATAGACAGAATAGAATAGAATACTTTTTGCCCCGTCCCGTTCTTTTATAATTGACAGTAGAAAAATGTAGGTTTGCCAAAACACAGCCATTTCTCCCATAGACTCTGAAACTGTTTATTTCGTATAAAATGGGGCAATGATGTCGTCTACCGGTGGTTGGGCATCAGTAAAGTTGTTTCCAAGTTTAACATTTACATTAATCAGATTCTCCCCCATCTATCCCCGCTCTAAAAAATACAATTGACAAGTATACTTGTCAAAGGCAGTGAATGAGTTAAACTAAACGTTAGGGTTTCAAATTAGGTTTTTAAGATAGTGTTGAGGTTTCAAATTATAATCTCAAACTAGGGTTATCTCTTCCAATTCCAATTATTAAATCATGTTATGTTTTAACTCTGTGTTTCAAACTCGTATGGTTTCAAATTAGGTTTTCAAACTAGATTAAATTGGGTTTCAAACTAGAATTAGGGTTTCCATGATGTAGGGTTTCAAACTAGGGTTAAGGTTTCAAACTAGAGATTGAAAGTAATGTTAGTGTCTCAAATTTGGGTTTTCAACGAAGGTAACGGTTTCAAATTTGGTTTTCAAACTAGGGTTAGGGGTTCAATTTAAGGTTTGAAATCAGTGTTAGGGTTTCAAACTAGACAAGGTTTGGGTTTCAAATTATAGTGTCAAACTCGGGTTATATCTTCCAATTCCAATTATTAAATCAGGTTATGTTTCAACTTTGTGTTTCAAACTAGTATGGTTTCAAATTAGGTTTACAAACTAGATTAAATTGGGTTTCAAACTAGAGTTAGGGTTTCCATGTAGGGTTTCAAACGAGGGTTAAGGTTTCAAACTAGAGTTTGAATCTAATGTTGGTGTCTCAAATTAGGGTTTTCAACTAAGGTAACGGTTTCAAATTTGGGTTTCAAACTAGGGTTAGGGGTTCAATTTAAGGTTTTAAATCATTGTTAGGGTTTCAAACTAGACTAGGTTTGGGTTTTAAATTATAGTGTCAAACTAGGGTTAAATCTTCCAATTCCAATTATTAAATCAGGTTATGTTTCAACTTTGTGTTTCAAACTAGTATGGTTTCAAATTAGGTTTACAAACTAGATTAAATTGGGTTTCAAACTAGAGTTAGGGTTTCCATGTAGGGTTTCAAACGAGGGTTAAGGTTTCAAACTAGAGTTTGAAACTAATGTTAGTGTCTCAAATTAGGGTTTCCATCTAAGATTAGGGTTTCAAATTAGGGTTAGGGGTTCAATTTAAGTTTCCAAATCAGTGTTAGGATTTCAAACGAGGTTTGGTGTTTCACATCATGGTTTTAAACTAGGTTTATGGTTTCAAGTAAGGGTTTCAAACTAATGTTAGGGTTTCAAATTAGGGTCTAACTCGTGTTTGGGTTTCAAAATAGTGAAATGCGAAAGTGCTACTTTACATTTCGTAGCTTCTTTCCCAGTCGTATCTGATCCAGCAGAGCGCCTCTGCTATCTGCTCTCGCCTCACACGAAACGGCGGCTGGCGGCGGGCTGCCGAACGGAGGAGGATGCGGCGGAGGCGACGCGTGATGGTCCGAAGACGGCTGGGGAGGCGGCGGAGGCGGAGGAGGCGGCGCTGGATCTCCGCAAGCTCCCCGGGTGGGCGGGGACGGCGCGGCCGGAGGTGGGAAAGCCGCGGCGAGCGGGTGTTGCGTGGGCGGCATCGGAGGCGGCGCGCTATGAGAGACGCCCGCGTGGGATGACTTGGAGGACGGCGGCGGAGGGCCGTGCACCGGTGGCACCGGGGGCGGGCAGCCCCGGTTGGACGGCGGCGGCGGCGGGAGGGCCCCTCGCGCCGTTCGCTGTGTCTGCCCCCCCGGGATGGGAGGTAGGGGGCCCGAACGCCCCCGTGGAGGAGGCGGCGTTGGGACCGAGCCGGGAAGAGGAGGGAGGGGCCCCTGCCTGCCCGGGGGAGGTGCTGGGGGCCCGGCGGCTGCAACGCACACAAGATGTCAGTTCGAGGGTTTCGACAAGCATAACACTTTTTGTAGTCTAAAACAATCAAACAATGGCGACATCTGACCTCCTCTTTTGGCCTCCCTTTTGACGGCCTCCATGCCGCCCGAGCGCTCGATGATGTTGTAGACCATCTGAGACGTCTTCTCATCCCTCATCTCGTCCTCTCCGATGCCCGCTTGGGAGAGGACGTTCCACAGGTCGGGGTCCAGATTGTTGGGGTCAAACCCGACATGGCTAACATGCCTGTAAGGAAGGCAGTGATTCTTCAAAGTGCTGTTCGACTGTCATACCACTATTGGTACAGGCTCCCTCTAGTGGTACGTGAAGAAATCATCATTTTCTATGTATCAAATCAGTGTACAGTACGCGAGTACGGATGTAACTATTGCATTTAATCATTAAGAATTGTTTGTTTTCAAAAATTAAGTCAGGGACAATTTGTATTTCCCATATTTTCCAGTCTATATGTTACTCCGAACTATAAATCATCAGAGTCAAGAAATGCATCAAAGAAAAAAAAAAAATACATGCACCAGATTAGAAATAACCTTTCGGGGGGACATTTATTTAAAAAAAAAAAAAAAAAAAAAAAAAAAAAAAAAAAAAAACGATGCCAAGAACAGTAGAGCTTAGATTTTGTGGACTATTTATAGAAGGTATTTCAGTAGACTTAAGAGTAGTTAATTAACTAAAACCCAAAAACGTGTGAAAACGTTTTTCTAATACTTTGTCCTTCACTCCCACTTCAAATCACTGTCCCTTTTTTTTTTTTTTTTTTTTTTTTTTTTAAATGATTCAGCTTCTGACATGAAGAGGTGGCTTAAAGTAATGGTAGTCATTTCATAAAATGCTCACCAGGTGGCAGGAGAGTATAAGAGATCAGCCAGGGCCATGTTGCAACAAGCTCTTTTTGTCGGTGTTTTCACCAGGAATGTGAATATTGATGAAACTTATATTGTAATGCTAATTATGGCAAAATGTAAACTGATACAAATATACTTTTTTCCTGATGAAAGAAGAGACTCTTATCTTTCTTTTGGTAGGGTCCATGTTTTTATATGAATAGAACACAATCGAACACAAGATCCCGGATACAAGCGGCCGAAATGAGTTTCCTCCGCAGGGTGTCCGGGCTCTCCCTTAGAGATAGGGTGAGAAGCTCGGTCATCCGGGAGGGACTCGGAGTCGAGCCGCTGCTCCTCCGCGTTGAGAGGAGCCAGCTGAGGTGGCTCGGGCATCTGGTTCGGATGCCTCCTGGACGCCTCCCTGGGGAGGTGTTCCCGGGCATGTCCCACCGGCCGGAGGCCCCGGGGACGACCCAGGACACACTGGAGAGACTATGTCTCTCGGATGGCCAGGGAACGCCTTGGGATCCCGCCGGCGGAGCTGGTTGAAGTGGCTGGGGAGAGGGAGGTCTGGGTTTCCCTCCTAAAGCTGCTGACCCCGCGACCCAACCTCGGATAAGTGGTCGAAGATGGATGGATGGAGAACACAATACTCCATGGGCCTTGCAAAATAAGCCAAAATCCAGTAAAATGGCTGGGAGTGAATGAGTTAATATACGACTGAACGCAGAAAATTGAATTTTGAATCGCTACTGGCACCTGTGGCCAAAAAAGGAAACTGCATCGCATGTCTTGTGCGCATTGTGCACGTGTCACATCCGCAAACAGAGGGCAGGATATTCAAACCCGAAACCCGTCTGACAACTATTGGCTTGTAGGAGTTCCCATTCTGAACATCTAAAGTGTTAATCTACTAACTAAAAGATGTTTCAGTCATAAATGGTCAGATAAAAAGGCTATTGTAAAGATATTTTGGGGCAAAATCTTACAGCTTTAAGTAACATTTTAAAAGTAATTTAGTAAATCCAGGAGCGTTTAGGTCACATCATATATAATTACTTGGTCCTATATTATTCTTTTTATTCTTTTTTTTTTTTTTTTACGATGTAAGGAACTTTATTGACAAATCTGGTCCTATATTATTCTATTGTTGGTCTATATGAGGGTACTAAGTATTTTTGGAGGTTGTACTTTGTAGAAAAGTTTAAGAAGACTCTATAGCTTTCAAGACATTACAATTACTTATGGAACCTGATGAAACAAATGAAGTTATAAGACGTGCATATTTGTTGCTCATTTCAAGTTATTTGACAAAGAGTGGCCTCACTTAAATCCACTGGGGGCGCCGATGTCCGCTTTGGAGAGGCCCCTTTTCTTGTTTTTCTTGTCCTTCTTGCCTTTGCCAGTCTGCAGTGAGGAAGCCGAGGGCATCAAACGGTGACGTGTCGAGATGTCGGGTCTGGGGACATCCACCGAGGCTTTGTGGAAGGAACCACGACTAACCGATGACGCTTTTGCAGGACAGCACAGAAAAGGTTGAAATTCATTTCTTGCTGCACATCATCATCATCATCATCATAATGGTCGAGAGGTGAAGGAGTTACATACTTTTTTCTTGTGGGACAGGAGGAAGGGACCCTCTTTCTGCATAGAAACGGGAACATTGAACTGATTCAAATCAAGTTATGTCTCACTTTGTTTAATTAAATAAGTATTCTGCCTTCTTTTATCTCACTTTTTATTAAAGTGGAAAATGTTTCTACTGAGTGTAAACCAGGGCTACTGGGCAAAATTCAGGATTTCAGAATTCAATTCAATTCAATGGATGAATTTGAATTGACTCCACCCCACAGGATGTTGAATTGAATTAATTGCAATTCGGTGAAATCGAATTCTCATTACATATTGTTACATTACATTTTTCGCCATATGTCGGCTGCAGCAATTAAGGAATACTTTTCGCAAACTAAATTTTGTCCTAACGACCCTGTTTGTAGTAGCCTAATCAAGTACTTTACAGTATAAAGTTGCTGCATCTTATGGTCGACAGTTACTCAAATGTTTTGTGATTGAGGCAGGATCATTCATTATGTCAAACAATTTCAAAATGTTCCCATTTCGATGATCTGTTTGATCTGAGTAGGCTTTTAATTAGAACTTTCCAACAATTACATTTTTTAAATCAGATTAATCACATCTTAGAATTTTGATTAATCACGAATCAATCACTTAATCAAAAAGGCTTTTTTTTAATCAACATTTTTTTTTTTTTTTGGTCCGAACACCTGTTATGTGTTAAGTCTTTCAACATTCCTCCTCTTTTTCTGATCAGTTGCATAAGCTAAAATGGAAAAAAAGGTCCCTAATAGTTTGCCATGAACAAATATTCTGAATGTCATACGCAAACATTTATTAAATACTTTACTTTAATGCATGCACTTATGTTTATTGCTCAAACACAACCGGTGCTACCTTTAATGTAACTATCCGCTGTCAGCTTAACGATCATCTGTGGTTAAAATTAATAGTGTGATTAATCTGCGTTCATACATGATGTGATCATTTTTTCTGATTAATTAATTAGTTAACGGTTGAACTTTGACAGCAATACTTTTAATGTTAAAAAACACTACACTGTAATCGTTACTATAATTAAGTATACGTCAAGTCCTTCAAATAGTATTTAGATGAAATTCATGCTATAAATAAGTTTATCCTGTAATGCTTTGTTCTTAAATACATGTTAATTTTACAACATGAATTTGTTTGGATTTCATCGAATTTCAATTCAAATTTGAATTGCAATTGTACTTTACATCTGGATTGGAAATTCTAATTCAAGAATTGAATTACAATTTCTGAATTGTGCCACCAACACTCCATTTTGATTGACACTGTCAGAGACAATATCATATAATGATTGAATTTTTATTTATTTATTTTTTAATCATTTTGCTTTCATCATTTGGCAGTGCAGACTACTTACATTGAAAATTGTTGAACGATTGACAGCACTATTAGCTATTGAAGCAGAATTTTGGGTAGGTCTCTTCTATTGAATATACAAAATAATTTAGAACACATACTAGAATGTTTTTTCCTCTTAGTACTGTAGTACCTTGCCGGTTGTTTCTTTGGTTAATTTTCCCCATGACAGCATTTCTGAAGACTTCTGCTTCCTCCTGCTGAGCAAAATTCAATCCAACTTGACAGTCCTGTACAAAGAAGCCAAGATCAACAAGCTCAGTCAACAAACGATCATTTGCGATCGTTTGCATGGAGGATGGCGAAATGTCAAATGACGGCACTCTTACATCAGCAGCGAAGGTGTGAAAGTACAACTGTGGTGATGCCGAGTAAACTATTTGGTTGTAGAGTTCTTGTTCCCACAGCTGCCTCCCGGCCTGTGAAGGGAGAAGCAAGTCAAGCAAGTCTTTGAGTTTCGAGAAAGTCCCAATTTACTGGTGAGTATTGTTACCAGGTACTTATCGGGTACTCGTGGAAGCTGCAGATATACCAGCCACTGATACTTAAAGGGAAAGTTGCCTCATGTAGCCATTTTCAGCAGTAAGAACATAATATTTTGTCTATATTTAATTTGATAACTTCATTATTGTTCATGCTAGTGTTAATTTTGTTCATGAAAACTAAATAAAAATATTTTCGTCATCACACATTTTTCACCAGACGAAAACTAGACTACATTAGAAGAAAACTCCATCAATAAACAATAATTGTGATTAAATCAGTATGCGTTTTCATCGACTAATAAAGACGAGATGAAAATTTAGCTCACTTAAGAACAACTGAACTAAGATCTATGGACATTTTAGTTCATGAACAAAGAGGAGACGAAAATTCTGATTTTGTAAAATCCTGTCTCTGCTAATCTGTTACTAACACAGTGAGAGACAGCTAGCGAGTGCAACGTCACATTAATGCAACAGCTATAGGCTAACGTTCAAACAATGTTACTCTGACCGCTAACTAATGCTAGCTAACTTACTAGCTTGTAGCTGTAATTGTGCGTGAAGCTGTTTTAAATCAAAAAGATGACAGAAAATTGGACGTGAAGTAGTTTTAGATTCGATGGAAATGTTCTACATTATCTGTTGACAACAAAAATGTAAAAGGGTGAGAAATGATTGTCCTGACTAAAACTAGACTAAAATGTTGACAGTTTCTGTTCAGTAAAATTAGACGAATAAAATTACATTTTCTTCGACTAAAATAATGACTAAAATTGATCGACTTATAGTCGACTAAAAGGGATGAGGTTGACTAACTATGATAAAAACGAGCAAGTGTTATTGAAATTGGACAAAAACTGAGGCTAAATTTACAAATGGCCGATAAAATCAACACTAGTTCATGCACATTTTTGCCACTTGCAGTCGACTTAAAATGACATCATGTGCGTTCAGGGCTCAGGTAATGGCCAATCACGACTCACCTGTTTAGATAGAGATAGCAAAATACATTTTTGGTGGTTACTTTGCAGTTTTTGCCAATTGTTGGCGGGAGTCTCGTACTTTATGTGGGTGCAAAGCAGTTGCGTCGTAGTTTCGCTCGCAGTCGTGCTAGCCACCGTGCTCGTCTTTCACTCCTCACTGTCTTCTGCCTGGTTTAGAATCGTTGCGGGCAGCCGAAAGAATGATCTCATCTCTCTTTGAGCCATTAGTCATCCGTCAGCCGTGCACAAGTTCACCATAGCGTTGGTCGCTAATTTATCAACTCTTTGACCTATTTTCTAGGTCACACTGATTGTTTTCTAATTCACGCACATTGACGCCCTGCCCTCCACCACAAGGGGTGCAGTTAAACGTGAGGTCACACTAGAAGGGTCTATGAGATAACAGAACTGGAATTAACTGCTCACATGGCGTGAGGCAGCCCATGACGTGTGACGTGCCGCCGTTACCTTCAGATCGTACATGCGAAAGAAGTACGAGCGCCGGGGGTTGTCCTTAATGAAGCAGACCACTCCTGTGTGCTGAAGGCTCCACGTGGACGGCTGCTGAGGCAAGGCCATAAACAACTGCGCCACTGCCGTGGCCATAGACTGTACACACACACACACAAACACAAATTTATGGACATTTGTACATTTTCACTCTTGAATTCTTGTTTTCATTGCATGCTTTTTCAGTTGTCGAAATCGACAGCATTGAGTTAACAAACAAAAACAGACGTCCGTCTGCACAGCGACACAAGAGACAGCTTTGAATTCTGACAGCAGAGGAAGAAATGCTTGAGGCGCCATTTCCTCCTTTTTTGTTGACTTTATGCAAGCAGTTTGTTTGAGGGAGACCGTGTGACTTGAAAGATGGCTTGGAAAGAAGTGATGAGGGTTTCAGACAAGAGTAGGGGGTGTCAAGAGCAGGTTAGGGGTTTTTAAGACAGGGTTTGTTTCTTTGACCGTTTCAGTGCGGTGGTAAGTTTTCAAACTAAAGTTGGGGTTTCAATTTAGGGAATTTAAGTCAGTAATTAGAGTAACAACACAGAATTAGGGTGTTAAAGTTGGGTTTCCAGACAAGGTTAGCGTTTGGGACAATGATTAGGTTTTCAGTTAAGGTGTTTTCAAATGACAGTTTCAAGGCAGTGCTTGCTCAGTTTGTAATTAGGGCTTTCAAAACAGGGGTTGTCCTTCAAAGTTAGGGTTTCAAACAAGGGTTGGGCTTTTAAAAGAAGGGGATTAAAAAAAGTAAGTGCTAGGGCTATTGTTTAAGTTAAGTTAAGATTTCAAGTCAAGGTTAAGAATTCTAAGTAGGGTTTGAGCCATGGGTTTGGGTTTCAAGTAGGGTTTTAAGTAGGGATGCACGATAATATCGGTGGCCGATAATTATCGTGGGTTAGGGTTAGGGTTTTATCGACCGATTTGACGTCACACAGATAAACCAGTTAAAGAAAAAAGAAATCCACCCATAATAAATCGACTTGCCACGTTGGTCCATCTGTTGTGGTTGTGGCTCAAGTTGTGCCCAACTCCTCAACCCCTCCCTCAGAATTTTAAAATTCATTCAATTCAGCTTCTTGGGTCTTTAAACAGTGTTTCAATGTATTTATTTGTACACGTTAGACTAGTTACTAGTAGGAATTAAAAGTATATTTGTATTCACATTTATTTTGCTAACAGTTATCGGCTTACTTATCGGTTATCAACTTCGGTATCGGTTGAAAATAGCATTATCGTGCATCCCTAGTTTTAAGCCAAGGTTAGAGTTTCAATGATGGTTTTAAATTACGGTTTCAGCCAAGAGTTCTAGGTTTTGAAGGTGTAGTTAGGGTTTCAAAATTGGGTTCTTAAATCAGTTTTAAGGCTTCAAAGTAGGAGTCAGTGGAAGGTTGGGGTTTGAAGCAAGGACTACGGTTTCAAAGTAAGCTTTCAAGCCTCGCTAAAGCTTTTCGACCAAGTTAATGCTTCAAAGTGAGCTGTCAAGCTGGAATTAGTTTCAAAATAGGATTCTCACGCCAGGGTTAAGGTTTCAAAGTAATATTTCAAGCTTGATTTAGGGTTTTGAAGTTGGGTTAGGGTTTCATAGTAGGATTTCTAGCTGGGATGAGAATCCCAATTATTGTGGGAATGCTGAAGCATTCCCACATATGTTATTGTGATTTTTAGTCTCCATACTTTTTTTTGCCACGTAACAACTCCCACATAATACTTCCGAATTAACACCTAACCCTTAACCCTAACCCAAATTTCAACTAGCTTCAAAAATTCACGCCTCCTGGGGTATATATCGTCTGATTCCACATTACTGACAGTATTTGCACAATTTAACTTGTAATATCAACTTTTCCCCATTCATTTTCAATGGGAGAGACATTGAACTTTTTCTAAGTATCACTTTCCACGCCCACTTCCATATATATAACTTATCATCATTACCAGGTGTCCAACACTGCTCGGTGGCACAGTTGGTAAAGTGCATTGTCCAGTAACCAGGAGGTCATCATTTCATAATTTATCTCTCAATATACTTAAGCATTCCACATGCATTCAAAATCTTAGCATTCAGCTATTAGCATTCAGCTTTCAGCATTCCCACACAATTTCTACAGAAATTGCACTTAGTCTAGTTACAAGTAAGTGCATGGCAAAATAATGAATTCATTTTAATTTGCTTGTCAAGTCAGATAAAGGAGATCTTAGCAGATGAAGATAGTGATGGGTGTGCTAATTTGAACACACACATACACGCACACAGAGATTGTCGTGTCAACTTACAGCACACCTTCTGCCCAGCAAGTTGTCCAAGGTTTGACTTTCTTGGAGATTAAGCAACGAGCTGCGCGCGTTCTCCGTCTTGGTTTTGGACGCTCGGCTCATGTTGGCTACTCGTGTTCCAACCAACGAACGCTCGCTTGCGCGCGATGGCGTCTTCTTTTCTCTTTTGTGAGCGCAGGCCGACGCGAGACCGCAATGGAGGAAGTTGAGTTGCTTTTCTATCACTTTGAACGCATAGCAGGAAATGCACTGACACACTTCTCCAAGCAACCGCTGCTTGTTTTCTCTCTCGACATGACAGTATGTGACTTCCATTTTCTGAAAACTTGACTGCACTCTTTCCATTCTCGAAACTCAGAAAGGTTACAAATGAGACATACTTTATTGACAGACAGTTCAAATTAATTTAAACCTGTACAGGAAGAACATAAAACATTTTAGTTGACATTTACAGACACGAAAAGACTTAATTTAATATTCACATAGCATTGTTATGAGGAATGTTTCTAGTACAAAAGCTGAACGTAAAGAGGTTGAGCTTCCCAGCTATGTTACACTCTCTGGCAAAGGTGTCAAACATATGGCCCGTGGGCTGGAACCGGCCCGTCGGCTGGTGCTATTCAGCCTGAGGGGCAGGGCTGGACTGATACAATTAAAAAAATAAATAAATAAATAAATCACCCCTGGCATTTTGACTTAAGCCTACTGGCCTGGCCCGACTCAAACCAACTTCTGACCACACCTGGCTATCACATAGCTCCACCACTGATGTTAAATGGGTTCAGTTTGCGATCTATATTGTAAATGGATTAATGGTAGTAATTAATTAAATTAATGTTTGTCCTTCTGAATTGTGGGCTGGTCTTTTGGGGTGAAATTGAGTAAAGATCATTAAATAGCACCGCATCGGCCCCAAAAGAAGCTGGCCCAACGGGCGTCTGCCCTGTATGCCAGATGGCCAGTCCAGCCCTGGGAGGGCAAGTACAGTGCTTTTTAAAAGCAGCTACGTTGCTTATATATACATATATATACTGTATTGTGATGAAGTCCATTATTTTCTGTAATGCAATTAAATAAGCAAAAATACCATACATTCTGGATTCATTACAAATCAACTGAAATATTGTAAGCCGTTTATTATTTTAATGTTGCTGATTATGGCTTACAACTTAAGATACCTCAAATATCTTATATCAAAATATTAGAATATTTCCTCATACCAAGTTTAAAAAAAATGCCATAATCAGCAATATTACAACAATAAAAAGCTTGCAATATTTCAGTTAATTTGTAATAAATCCAGAATGTATGGCATTTTTGATTATATAATTTAATTGCATTACAGAAAATAATGGACTATCACAATATTTAAATTTTATGAGACAGTCCTATATACACCGGCATATATATATATATATATATATATATATATATATATATATATATATATATATATATATATATATATATATATATATATATATATATATTTTTAAATATATATACAGTATTCCAATTTTCTGAGACAGTCCTGTATATATATCCATCCAAAATTCATATATTACGGGGTTTATCTTGGGTTGTACCTCGATATTTGGCAGGTTTTTCAGATATTATTTACTGATATTGATCACATAATATGAAAAGGACCCACATAGATTCACAAAGCAGCCAGGTGGGCAGCTCAGCCCGTTTCTAAAAAATTCCCACTTGAGTTTCTATGGTGTGATGAGTCAGTTGAGGTTGTCAAGATTTCCAGATAAATGTGTACATTTATGTAAATTCCAAATGATTCATATATCTGGAGTTTTTTTTTTTTTTTTTTTTTTTCCAATAAAGGGTTCAACTGTGGTCTGGAAATGAAAAACTGAATTACGATGTTGAAACTAAACTCATTTGTGTTCACAAGTTTAAGATTGTCCATGTTTTTTTCAGCAGGATAAAGTAAACGTGAATATTTTCAGAATGTATTTGTAATTATTTTCACCAAAACAATGGGGAAACTTTGAATTGTCATCATTTATAGGCAATGAATAAACCAAGTGGTCCAGCCCACTTGAGAGCGAATTGAATGTGGCCCCTGGAGTCAAATGAGTTTGACACCCCTGCCCTATGGTTGAACAAGGTACAGTAACTGCATTCATTCTTTGGTTTGCAGATTCAGATACAAATTTACCTTTTATAGCAGCAAAAGCCCACAAATTGCATCATTTTTGGTTGCATCATTTTTTTCTTTCTTTTCTACACAATATCCTTACCAACACAAACTGTCAGAGTTGGTCACTACAGTTCACATAACTTATTGTTAAAGTCAACAAAACGCGCACATTTGTTAAAAACCTCAACGTGGCACTAACCCTCATCATTCTTATTTCAGGAGAAAGTAAACTACGAAAAACTTCACCATCGAGAACCCAAATTCTGAAACGCAGTTACACGCGTGTGCCAAATGAACGTTGCATTCACTTGGATGACAAGGAAACGGTTCGCCCCACTGCCGACTTTAAAGTGGTGCCTTGAGATATGAGCTTAATTTGTTCTGTGACCATGCTCAAAACGTAAAACATCTTTCACCAGTGAAATGAATGGAAATGCCGTTAATCCGTTCCAGACTCCCTATTTTTAATAAGTAAAATAGAATGATCACATTTGACTTTAATAAAATAATAATAAGACTGTAAAGAAATAAACAGCTTGTGCATCATGATTTAATGCTGCAATACAATTTTCCGCCCCGCTCCGTCCCTTATGCCTACCTTGGCACACCGGGAGGCAGTATAGTACAGTTCGACAGACACAAAAGAAGAAAAAAAAATTCCAACTACTGTAATGTAACTTAAGTGACTTAAGAAGATGCTGTAATGTTAGTCCTTGTGAGTATTGTCATATTATCTGACATGTTGCTCCATCTCGTCTTCTAGTATACATTACTTGAAAGGTTCTGAAATACGGAAGCGTAGAGCTGCCAATGTGGAGTAAACATTTTTGGCTGGCGAGTATGTTCGAACACGCTCGCAAATATGTTCGACCATACTTGCAAATATGTTCGAACGTATTGAAATATGAACGAACACACTCGCAAATATGTTCGAACATACTCGCAAATATGTTTGAAAATACTCGCAAATATGTTCGAATGTACATGTAGCCTACATGCTACAAAGCTAGCATACCTTCCCATAATGCCACGGAGTATTATTTGCGCATGCGTGAGTGAAAACAAAACCCCATTTTTTAGGCATTTGGGCCACATTCATTAGAAAATTAAGTAGACACAAAACAGTGTTTATTCGTAAGTTTTACGATTTATTATGTCTGCCATGCATGATTTAGGTTAATTTTTTTCACTCGCGCATGCTCAAATAATACCCTGTGGCATTATGGGAAGGTATGCTAACTTTGTAGTATGTAGCCTACAAGTACGTTTGAACATATTTGCGAGTATGTTCGAACGTATTTCAATACGTTCGAACATATTTGCAAGTATGTTCAAACATATTTGCGAGTATGTTCGAACATATTTCAATACGTTCGAACATATTTGCAAGTATGTTCAAACATATTTGCGAGTATGTTCGAACATACTCGCCAGCCAAAAGTGTTTACTCCACATTGGCAGCTCTACACTTCCACTTCAACGGTGTTTTCTATTGTATGTTAGTGTTATGCAAGCAGGGCCTTTCTTGAGGCAGTTTGTTTTAAATACTCGTTACAAGGTGCAATTCACTTTTTTCCCCCCCAAGTTTGACAGTAAACAGCCGTGACATGTAAGTCAGATCAGTCTTATCTCAAGGCACCACTGTGTATTACAAAGCCGAGATGGGAAGTTTGATAAAGAGAACTTTGGCAGTGACATGTTTTTCCACGGAACTTGTGCATTCCTCGATGGGATACGCGTGTGAGTCACGCCGTTGCTATTTTTTCTTAACTCCCTTTGCGAGATTTAAAAAGACGTACTGTAGTGTCTATCTCGGGCTGTAACAAAAGGTGGAATTCAGTCCCAACACGCGACTTCTCGATCGCAGGGTCTTTCAAGGGTCATGTTTTTTTTTGTTTTTTTGTTTGTTTTTAAGTTTCTCCTGTCAAGGCCAGCAGGTCGTGAGTGGCTGCCGGAGAACGATACATTAATTGAGGGGAGGGGCTTCAGTTGACACTGTGTTGTTGCAGGGACCTCGGCGAGCAACTAGTGTCCGCCGCCGCTTCTTTTCTCTCCGCTCACCCAGTCGATGCAGATAAATGACAAACTCACAACCATGAAGATGAAACCCAGCGCAGCAAAGCATGCAGCCTACAGGAGAAAAGAGTGCGACATGAAATTACACAACAGCAATACCATATGGCGAATGACGTTGATCAGCGCTACCTGAATTTTGGGCCTGGACAGAAAAGGTTCTTGCTCTGCGGGAACGATTCGTATGTAGAAGATTCCAGGCAGGATGAAGATGAGGCTGGGGGCCGACGTGGCTCCTGTGGGGGAATTCGGAGAGGCCGTTTGGTGAGGCCGTCGGAAGTTGAGGCGATAACGGCGCGCAAACACGTACCGATGAGTCCGAAGATGTCACGGATAGAGGGGACAAAGATGACGAGCAGGTTGACCAAAATGAGGAGGAACAATGCGATGGCGATGTGCCTGGCCCAGTGGAAAGGCTTGTCGGGGCACAAGATCTGGAGTATGGCTCGGCGGATCTTCGGCGGCAAGGAAGGAAAGGCAGCGTATGTCATGAGACAGGTCACACACACTTCAGCTGGAAGAATGTGTCACACTTGCATTCATCTCAACAACTGCCATCAGTGCTATGGCGTGGGTTTCAAAAGTCAAGGTTTCAATAGCCGCTAATACTGGCTATCACCGGTAATGAGCTCTTCTCTTCTTTTTTGAGGGGACTTATAAGCATGGCACAATATGATTGGCTGCTTGCAGAGTAGAGTAAACGAACTGCTTCTTTGAAGTCAATTAACTTTTTTCTCTTCTCACAGGGAAGAGGAGGAGTGGTGATGGAGGGGGGTCAGATGAAAGAGACAGCTACAGTTTTCATTGTCTTTAATTCATTTGCTCCTAAAAACGTATAGACACGTTCTATTTTAAATATTGCCATGGTCCCCAAAACATATTTATATGTTAAAATAAGGTTTTGATGCAGCTTCTGGCCTGAAGAGGACACTTAAAGCAATGGTAATTATTACAAAAAATAAATAAATGAAATAAAATAAATAAATAAATAACGGCCAGCAGGTGGCACCAGAGTATAAGAGATCAGCCAGGGCCATGTTGCAACAAGCTCTTTTCCTCAGTGTTTTGAACAGGTTTGTGAATAATGATGAAACTTAACTATATTCTAATGCTAATTGGTGCAAAACAGAAACAGATACAAATATACTTTTTTTTTTCTTGATGAAAGAAGAGACTCTAATATTTCTTTTGCTAGGTTCCATGTTTCTATAGCAACAGAACACAATATTCTGTGGGTGGACCTTGCAAAATCAGCCAAAATCCAGTAAAACAGCCGGGAGCAAAGGGGGTTACTTCAGTGAAAATAGCTGGGAGTGAATGAGTTAATATATGTATATAAAAAAGAAAGAAATGTGTACATGTGTAGGTGCCAGCAGGTACTAGTTCGCCCCAAGGACAAGATGAGCAGCCCACATGTCTGTTCTAAAAAATAGCTCACCAGTGATGGGAAACTGTGACTTGCTCAGAAGAATTAAAACAGAAGGTTGAATGTTACCATTTATTTATTTAAACTTAACAATATATGTTTCTTAAGTTGCTAAAATATATTGCATTTAAAAAAAAGTGCTGTATTTATTTACCCAAATATTTCAAAAATAGACATTTTAGAGCTGTAATTTTACCACAGAGAAGAGTGTTGTTTGAGTGATTAGGAAAAATTAGGCTTCAAGATCAGATGTAGAGGACAGGATGTAGTTCTTACAGAATAAAACAAAAAAAACAAAAAAAAACGAACCTGCTCTCTTTCAAAATGTAAGTGAGGCTGTAGGGGTCCACACATCCTGAACGGCCATCTACTGCATACATGGGCTGGTATTACCAATTTTCAAATTGAATTAAAGTGTGCTTTACCCTTTTTTTACGGATTTCAATGACCTTGGAAAATATCAAGAAAAGTAAACGTTGCTAGGATTTCTAGGCAGACTGTGATGTAAGTCAGTGATTTAACACCGCTATGGTATTTCCACATTCATTCACAGTTTAGTTGGTGTGTGTCAGGAATCTGAACACGATTCGCGTAGCTGAAAAGTGCTCAACCTTGTAAAGAGGGAAAAAAAAAAAGAGGACTTACGCATAAAGGGTGGAGGGAGAGCGGCTTTAACAACATTTTTAGAGTGTTACAACACTTCTGTGTTCTATATTTTTCTATGTTCCCGAATCGTGACGGGGTGTTGCTACTCACATTGATTCCATTGGGGTTACCCTGTGTATTGATGAGTAATCCCTCTTAATAAAGAATGTGGAGTGCCTCATGGCGCAATTCTTTACCCGCTTCAGTTAACTCTAATTTATATAAACAATAGTCCAAGCTCAGACATTGTTTAAGACGGAGGGAGTCATTTTTTCTAGACTTTAGTGCATGTGGTCTTTTAGCCCAAAACATTAGCAAAACGTCAACAAACACTCGCATTTCACAAGCTAAGCTACTAATATCCTAACAACACTTGATTGAATAATAGAATAAAAATATATGATCCAACTCTCACCGGGAAGAGAACCACAGGCACAGTCAGCGTGACAGCCACAAGCACAGCCAAGCGCACACAAAGAATCAGCACGTCCAGGGGGTCCACGCGGATGTAAGTGTGCAACAGTTCAGACTCCACGGCACCTAGAGAGAGAAAAGCAAACAAGACTCGATATCCTGCTCAGTCTTGCCCCTCAATCATCACACAGCAATATGTATATGCAGTTTTAAGGACAACTACAAGTGGATCGTTCATCTGAACGTGTTTCGTTCACATGCATCAAATGAACAAGGTGATCTTTGAGTCTCACCGTAGAAGGTGAGGTATCCAAAAAGTGCCGTCAGCAGGTACATGATGAACATGGCCAAGATGGAAATGTTGGCAACATTCTGCATACGTTTCTTGGTGGCACTAGAGGCAAGAAAACAAGAGTTACTTGTATTTTTATTCCCCTCATTTTAGCATGTGGGCAAATATATAAAGTTGAGACTAATTATTGATGTCACAAATGTGAATAAAAATCTCTCACTCAAAAAAGGTTTACAATTCAAATACCGCAAAGTTTGGACCAGGTATGGCCATATACATGAAAAACAATTTGAAAAACAGTTGTTGCTGTTCCACTTATGTCACGTAGGTGTCAGTAGTGCACTCTCAACACTGTACCAACTGTCAGAACCAATCAAGAAGAAGAAGAAGACATATTCCCGCCATCTGTGGACTAGGAAGGCTAATGCTAAAAACAACACTTCTCCCCCTCATTTTAGCATGTGGGCAAATATATAAAGTTGAGACTAATTATTGGTGTCATGACTGTGAATAAAAATATCTCACTCAAAAAGTTTACAATTCAAATACTGCAAAGTTTCAGCTGAATGAGATGTCGTCACATCTTTCAGAAAGTTTTTAGAAAATAATATGGAAGTTGACACCACTGTTAGTTATGGTGTATGTGCTTGCTACAGCATGTTTTATGTTATGGCAAGAGAACTGAGTACATCTTGTTCATCAGTGCAATTGTTTTTAAACATGTTATTTAATTGATCACAGTAAACAACCTCCACAATCATGAGCTTCTCTGGCCACATGGTGGATTAGGTAGAATTTGAAAAACATAACAAATGTTTGAACTAACGTGTGGCGTGATGCTAATAATGTGATGCTAACTCAAAGAGAAAAGATTGGCATGGGAGTGCAATTCTTGTAAATTAAGGGTGTTGAAAACTGAGTGGATGTACGAAAACTTGGTGGGATACAATATCAAATGTTGAGAACTACTGCGTATATAAAAAAAAAAGGTTCCACTGTATAATGTATGACTTACTCTCGTAGCTCTGTGTAGATGGGCAGCACCTCGGGGTGGCAGACAAACGCAAAAGCCAGAATTGGGATGGTATATGCCGTCTAAAAGCCAATCATACCAAGGGTTAGCGACAGAGTCCTGTCATCTGAAGTGACAATTGAAGAAGAGCGTAAGATGAGAAACCCGTTTTGGTCTCACCTGTGAGTTCATGGTGAATAGCTTGGCGTCACAAAAGTCTTCCGCAACTTCTGTGATTGTGTAGTTGTCAGCAATCGAGGTTGTGTTGTCACTGTCCTCCAGCGGACAAAGGATGTTGAATTTCTTATAGATTACCTGGATGGGGAATAATTGGGGGTGCACAGCCATTCGTTGTGTCAGATATGCCACATTTGGATTGAAAACTACTCTGACATTTATTGTCAACAGACTCACCGAAATGAGGAAGAACACCATGCAAGAAAGAGAGAAGCCACTTGTAAGCCCCAGATAACCTGAAATAGAACATGATTGAACATGACCATTGATGATGATGATGATGATGATGAACTTAAACATTTTCTACATGCTAGTGCAAGTTCTGACCACAAATGTATGGGTGAGAAAGTGAACAGGGAAGGGGGGAGGGGGTTGACAGGATGTGAACTCATACCAAGTTGTTTCATGAGTGCAAGAGGAAGGATGATGGCAGCGCTAACAATGATGATCAAGTAGTTTCCATTCAAGAACCACTCTCTGAGACCATACAAATAAAAATCAGTGCACTAACCGAAGCTGTCAGTCAAGTCAAATGACGATATTTGACACTCACCCCGTGTTTGCATGTTTGCCAAGAAAAGCCTGAATAACCAGTGGGAGCTCTGACTTGACGATGAAGAGATAGCTGGACATTGCTGAGGGAAGAAAAAAACAAAACAAAACAATTGCTCAGTACACATTTCATAGCAAAAGACTACAAATAATCATATTCTACCTCCGATGTTGTGTACTGTGATGATGCTCCCCGCCAGAATTTTTCCCGGTGGGCCGAAAGCTCTGTTGCCGAGTTGCTCATACGCTCGGATGCCTGAAGACACAAAATTGGATTGTACAGCATCAATGTGCAAACTTTTTCTTCCAAAACACCTAATATTTCATAAAAAATACATTGCCATGGTGTCAAAGGTAAGATTTAATCATTATATGCCTATAGTTAACTGTTGGAAGGGCTTAAAATACCGTGGTGTAATCCCTTTAAGTTTGGATCCCTGCTGTCCAGTATAGAGTGAGCGTGAGAAACTATTATATCAACAACTTCTAACAAATTGCACTAAGTTAACAGGCTGCATTTCATATTTATATAAATTAATTAATGTAAAGTAAACATTTTCAGCTGTAAATATTTGTTGTTACTGCATAACATTATTACCAAGAGGAAAAAATAGAGCGGTTTGAGGCAATTGGTTTTCACGTGCAAACTCAACTAATTCGGATTTCGAGTGTAACTCCTCTTACCAACAACTCCCGCACATCTCAGCAGTAGGTGGATTGAATACGCGGACAAAATAGCAATGAACACCAACAGAATTCTGAAACATAGAAAAGTAAATACAGAAGTGTTATTTGTTAATACTACATGCAATATTCAGGTAAGTTCATAACCTGGCCTAATTTCACACCATCTAAAGTTCCGATTATAAACCCCATATTAAGTTCAGATGCACTACCAGGCTTTTCCTGACATTTTTGTTTGTTTGTTTGTTTGTTTTCCAGCAGAGGCATGGTAACACTGGCTGTTCCATCTGAAGGCAAAAAAAAAGCCAAAGCATGATACTGCCAGCCTGCTTCACTGTAGGTGTAAAGGAGCAATTTGGTTTTCTTTCCTGATTTCCGTTTGTTACTCTGCACTTTGCCGATGTTTGCGAAGACCATCAGCCAATTAATTGAAATTTAACCGTGATTTCCATTTCGGCTTCTCGTGATCATGGAAACAGCAAGAAGTAAAACAGTACCGAGTGTGGGTGTGTCTATTTCCATAGTTGGTGTAGGTGTAATCTGCAGGATGTAGCTTGATCCGTCAGGTTGTACCGTTGAATAATTTTACTGAACATTGAGCTATAATAGACACGGATGCACACACAGCTTCCCTAAACCAGATTTAAGAAGTTAAATATAGCCTGCAGCGATCAGATCCAAGACACGCCTGCCTGGATCAGCCGCGCACTATCCCGTGGTGAGGGGGGAGGGAAGGAATCACAGTTATCCCAGTGGTGATGCATGGGACGGTTCTTTTTAAATGGCGGTGCTTTTCCTCATTTTTGCAAATGTCGAGCTTTGAAAGAGATACTTGACTCAATGAACCATTTTCAGTAGTAAAAAGTTAATATTTTGTCTATAATTAATGTGATAACTTCATAATTTTTCATGTACAATTAATACCTTTACTAACAATTTTTCCCACTTGCTGTTGACTGAAGATGACATCACTAGTACTGAGCAATCATGGCTCAATTTACTGACCAAACCCAGAAAACAGGTGAGCTATGATTGGTCGTTATCTACTTCTTCAGCGCAGGTAATGTCATCTTCAGTCGACAGCAAGTAGAAGAACTTATTAAAGTTATTAGTTGTACATGAAAAATAATGAAGTTATTAAATTAATTCTGGACAAAATATTAACTTTTCACTGCTGAAAATGGCTCAATGAGTCAAGTATCTCTCTAACTTACATAACACATTTTCACACATGCTTTTGGAAGATTTTGCTATGGTCCATTGAAACCAAGAAGGTAAAACACAACACTGCTCATTACCAAAAGAACCTCATAACTCACATAAAAAGAAGGATTCCGGTGTTGGACATGGCAAAAGCCAATCCCAGAATTCCGCTGCCCATGATGGCGTTGCTGAGGTTGAAAATGGACATCCCGAATGAAGTCTTCCCTTCGAACTGCACCAGAAAGAAAGATGAGTGAAAGAGCGTCATGTTAGGTGAAGAGTATCGACAAGTGATAAAATAAAATAAATAAATAAATATAATTCACATCTGTGAAGTGGGTTTCTTTTTTAGCACCAGCTTTATGCGGGAGAAATTCCTCATGTTCAGCCATGGCATCCAGCCCATCGAAGCTACAATGCAAATAAAGCACACGGACATAAATTAAACAAAACTACAGGTTGTAAGCGGACCCATGGAAAAGCTTTTATGGCTCTTCTCAACGGGCTGATGTTTGACTTGGGTTGACCTTTCACTTCCGTTTTATGTATGTCTGTGTAAACTGTCATTTATCAAGGTCATGCTAATCTAATGATTACGCACTAGTGACATCCGGTTGCCTCAATTAAACTTCTCTACATTTTGTTATTTATCAACCAGAATTATTAAAAATGATGTTAGGCGTTTGGAAGGAAATGTAGTGAGAACACAATTTACTGTAGTGGTCTTCTATTGTGCAATGGGGAAAAACAAACAAACAAACAAAAACTAAATATATATAATGCACAACTTTGACACCATAATTTTATACACTTCATTATCAGTCCGTATTACTGCATTATTAAATATATTCATAGAAAATGGAAGGGAGTTTAGTTCGTATATTTTATTAATAAATTGTCTTAATAATGTCTGGAATATGGTATGAAGACTATCCATCTGTGTACTATTAATACAGTAGGGACGGTGAAGCCGCACAGTTACCAGCATGTACTGCGCCATGCAAATTAATTCTTATCGTGTGTTTATGTCACCTTTGATTCACGACTGTGTTATTTTTTTTTATTTTATTTTATTTTTTAATTCAAGTGCTAGCTTATATTTGTGTTGCAGTTTGTTTTCATGACCCTGACCGTGGGTTGTATGCGATAGAGTGGACTACCCGGTTCCTGGTGAATTCTACTGTAAGCTAAGCACAGTCAAGCTATGAAATACTGAAACATGAGCATGTTTTCCAATGTTACTTCTGTAAGTCAAACGAATCGGTTATCCTTTTGTGACTCATTGACGCCTCAATAATCTTGACTATACTGTCCAAATTCAACTGTCATTTACTGATTGATGGACGAGAATGTTGAACTTGAAAACATGTGGTGAAGCACATACAATTATGATAGAAAAACTGAAAAGAAAAAAATTGTTTCCAATGTGTTCAAATTTGGAACCCAATTGATTGTCAAGTTCCCTTGGCTAACGTTAGCTGTTGTCGAGCTAGCTAATTAGCTAGCTAATATGCTGAGTTGGCTAACTTAGCTGCGTGGCTAAATGAACTAGTTCATTTTAAGTAGCTAATTTGGTTGACTAAATTTGCTCATTGGCTTGTTTCACTTTTTTAAAATTCATTATCGATTAGTTATTTTTTCTACAAATAATGTAGCCTATCTTACCAGCGATGTACAGGCAGGACAAATAAAATGGCAGAAGGACCAATTAATCTGTTTCCAACTCTTGCCATTCATACAACAGAGTGATTACTACTTTGTGTTCAACTTAAACAAGCTCACACTTTTGTTTACACTAAGTCCATTTGTGAGTGAAATGAGGCAAGAATATATTTCAGTCTGTATACTTTTTGTGACATTTTTGTTTGGTGATGTTTTGTGAGATTTTTCTCATGTCAAAGGTTGGGAACACTGGAGAACAAAATGAAAAGAAAATGGATGGATTTCTTAATGACTTCCTGTACTTTGTGCATTTGTGTATATAACTATACATATTTGTGTACAGTAACTGTCTGTATGATTTTCCAGACAACAAATCACAATGTGTCTTTCTGGTAAATATAGTCTTTTAGGAGTTGGACAGTCAAAAGTGCAAGCGGCGTGAGACCAGAAACGCCCAAGGCTTGATTATCCGGACTGGTGTGGTCACACTTGGTTGAGGCCCTGTCCACATGTCCGCAAATGTTTTCTTCCCCCTAGTATTGTGGTTTGATCTTTTTTATGCTGTAAAAGCTCTTCATTTTGGAATTTTATTTTCTACCTTTAGAGAAGTGGGTGAGAGAAGAGAAGTTGTTGTAAAAGAGCTGACAGAAATATTAGCAACATCTGGAGCAAGAAACTGTCTTTGTTTTGTTATTGTTTTAGGGTTACATAAATCTGCCCAATCCAGTGGCTCATTAATGACCTGTCAAAAAAAGTGTTTCTGACAATAAAAACTTTTTTGATCGATTGATCGATAAATCTCACCCATCTTCCCGACTGTGTCCATTCATTTTCTGAAGCTCCATTCTGATACAGTGTAAAGGTGGATTTGCTGGACTGATTAAATCCTCTTCAAGCTGTAAATGGGGGGGGGGGGGGGGGGTGGGGGACAGACACGTTTAATTTAGGACACATCCTGTAATCCCATATAGATGGAACCATTATCTATGCACGCTTGAATTCAGCTGGGAAGTGAATTTCACTCACGTGTCATGATTCTAAAAAGGATATGTACTTCCATAGGTGGGTATATTTATTGCGTTGACACTGAATTTCTGTTTGTTGTTCAGCTGTTCAACTCTGTCCTTTCCAAAGCATATGTTTTTGTTTTCTAGCAGAATCCTCAAAGTTTTGCACTAAAAATGACTGCTATTTTGCACTGTTCATAATTCCATCAGTTTCAGCTGAAGAAAAAACAGCCCCAATGCATGATGCTGATATCTTTGGGTCTCCTCTAGGAAGCCAAAAAAAAAAAAACGTAGAAAGAACATCTGAAATTAATTTGGGGTAAATCAGAGCTACCTTAAATGGTAGCAGGCGTGTTTGCAACTTCCATTTCAAATTAATTTGTTTGGTTTCCGCTCTCAAAAAGAATTCTTTTTTCAATTGAGTTATCCACGAAATATTTGAAATAATTCTCTTGATCTCATTTGTTTTTATATAATAGAAACTGAATTTCTTCTTTATTTAGACTTTCTATCCATACTGTACATATAAAAGCAGCACCGATAGAGTTACATGGAACAAATGCAAGTAATGCACACAAGAAACAACCAAAACAATGTGACTTGAGTTGAGCAGTCTCGAGACACACACGCTGTCAACGAGCTGACTGCGCCGCGGGCTCAAAAGACAAACGTGGTGCGAGGACTTGAAGGAAAAGAGTGTAGGTCTGCGCTAGTGTCACCGGGTCATGAGATACTGTAGTACGCCTTTTCACAGGTCACCCACACGTCCTCGGGATTCTCGCATGTGACCCCAAAAGACACACTGATACAACATTGTGAGACATTCCACATGCGTTCTTCTCCTCTCCACTCCCACACTCGTCATACAAGACTGCTGATGCTGACGTAGAACGAGCCTTAAAGCGCGCCGACCCACTGAAAGGCTTCTTGTGTGCTGTTATTATAGCTGTTTAGTTGTGTGGCATTGCCTCTTTTTTAAGTGGCATTACACAACATATAAAAAGCACAGATGAGTGCAATGTCACCAGGCTTTGGGTAATAAGAATCTAGGGAAACCTGGTTAACTTGAAACTCCTTTTACACTTCAAGTTTAGCTCTGGTTACCTTCTAATTTACTAACATCTTTTATCTTGAGGGTCAAATTCACTCCAGAAATGTAAGCCCCCAGAAAGTGATTAGAATTATTATTTTTGCCCAAACACTATGCTTGCTGACTATCTTTCCAAGGCGTCTCAAACTCTTGGTCCGGAGGCCATTTATACATGTTTGATACTTTGCAGATTTCAACACTGAGGGTATCATTGATCATTGTCATTAGAAGAGGATGTCTTAGATGCATGTCACTTCAATATTATGCTGAGTTCTCACCAAATCCGAAAAGGTGAACTGGAATTCTTCCTTCGCGAGCATTTCACCGCGTAGAGTTTTTGGGAACGATTGTCGCTCATTTGTGCTTTCGCGCGCACCGGAGCGGAGGAGGCGTGTCCTTTGGTGAACAAGGAAGTGGAGCACTTTAGCGAGTCAACAAAAAATTAGCACCGCCAACTACTTCCACTTCTTTCCTGGGACTAAACAGTCGTGGCACTATTTTCTCCTTTTTTGAGGTACGTGATAGCACTTTCGCTTTTTTAGTGGCAATCTGGCGGCCGGCATTTGTGCTAAAAATAGCTTTGGCATGGATGGTAAACACTGCTGCTACAGTTCAATAGCAAGTAAACAGATTTACCAGTACTTCCTTGCTCATCATTCTGTCCCGGTTGGCCGTGTTGTTGCGCTCGGGGTGACAATAGCCAGGACGCTGTGTGTGACGTGGCCCGTACTCGAAGCCGATTAGCTACCGCGAGGCGAAATGCGAAAAAAAAAAATACATTTTTTTGAACTTCGGCGAATATGCTATTGTGCGAATTTTCACCGCTGCGCACCGCATCGCAGCGCACCAAACGCGTCCTCACGCACTTGCGTTCGGATGCGCGGGAACTCCATTGACTACAATGCAAACGTGCCGCCGAAACGCCTTCCCCCGCTTTCGGTGAGAACGCAGCATAAGACATATACTATGTCTACACCTCATTGAGTTGGAACAAAAAATAAAACTCCTCAGAAGTCTTTTTCAGCAGAAATGGGGAAAACAGAAAGAAACATTTAGAATCGGTTAAGTGAAGTATGAACTATCAGTAATTGTTCAAGCTTTGGAATAACATTAGATTTTATGATGTAGTGAGCTCAATAACATCTCTGAAAAATAGAACAAATATCTGTCAAATTTTTTATCCCAAAGAAGACTCATGCGAACATGCTAAGGACATTGAAAGCAAACATGTAATCATGTTATTATTATTATTATTTTCCCACTATCAATCCCACCTATTTAATAAACTAGACTAAGTGCAGTTTCCGGAGAAATTGCGTGGGAATGCTGAAAGCTGGATGCTAATAGCTGGATGCTAATAGCTGAATGCTAAGATCTGAATACATGTGGAATCCTTATAAAGTAAATTGAGATATATTATGAAATTATGATCTCCTGGTTACTGGACAATGCACTTTACCAACTGTGCCACGAGCAGTATCAGACATCTGGTAATGATAAGTTATATGTATGGAAGTGGGCGTGGAAAATGATACTTTATGTTGAAAATGAATGGGAAAAAGTAGATAATAAACATTTAATTGTGTAAATACTTTAAGTAATGTGGAATCAGAGGATATATATATACCCTGGGAGGTGTGAATTTTTTAAGCTATTTAAACAGTGTAAATTGGAAGTATTATGTGGGAGTTGTGATGGGACAAAAAAGTATGGAGAGTAAAAATCACAATAACATATGCTTCAGCATTCCCACAATAAATAAGTACATATTTTTCTACAGGAGTGTAGACCAATTAGATTTATGAAACTACAGAACAATCGTTGCAGATCTTATTTACAATTTCAGAATTATGTCAGGACTTCCTCACCCTATAAAATGCAAATTTAGTTTGGGAAAGAACATATTTTATAACAGCCCAAACTGAATCTTAAAACTTTTTTTTTCTTTTTTTTTTTAAACAGGCAAACTTCAGATTGAAATCTACATGTAGAGAAGCATCATTTTAACCAAAGTCTAACTATTTTCTATATAATCCGAATTTGGAGTGATAGCTAGACAATAAAATATCAATCATGTGAATTTTATGTTTAGACAGTTGTCCTCAATAAATTAGCAGAAGTTGTGAATAATGAATTAAGAAAAATTGATGGAAACCATATATTGAGAGATGTTAAACTTTAAGATAATAGGAAGGTTAGCATTTGAAATAGTGTTTGTTTGTTTTTTAAACGCTGAATAATTTATTTGACATATAAAGCATTTACATTATCTTCACATTTTCAAATACAAGCTCCATAAAATTGCCTCCATGTGAATAACTGGAAAAGTGGAATCACCGCGACAACTTCTCTGCCTTCAGCATCGCTTACCACATGGTGCTGTCTGATGCAAGAGCGGCTCACTATTGACAGTTACTGCCTCTCCACTCCCTTCTTCAAAAATTTACACACATACTTTCTCCCGCAGGAAGACACTCACCCAGGTGTGAAACAGCACTGCGAGCCTTCTCCCCACGATAAATAAATAAATAAATAAATAAATCCTCTGTCCTGGAAATGCACCGAATAGAATCAGAGTCCTCCTTCACTCTGTTCTCACACTTTTGCTGGGTATATAATTACAACGCTTGAGTCCTTCCAGAGCTCCTCAGTAGTGGTGGGAGGAGAGAGTGAGAGAGATTATCGGCTGGGGAGGGAGTGAGGAGGGGGAAGTGGAACACCCACAGTTAACCCTTTGCTCAACTGCAGGTAGTGGTCCCATGCAGAGACGGGCAGGCTGGTTCAACAGTCACAAGGGTCTGAAACACAGAAAGCCGTCGTCAGAAGCCGTTCAGTCAATCATATGCATACAAGTGCAAGTGCAGACACATTCCGATATGCCATTGCTGCTTATGCAAGCGGAGAGGAGAGGCAAAGCGGGTGTCACCTGAGGTGGGCTTTGTTGCAGCATGAGTGAATCCTCACGGAGGCTGAAAGTCACAGTGATGCTATATTGGTTAAGCAGATAAGGTAGATAAGTGCTTTCTTAAGGCTGCCAGCATGTGATTGTGCTTACGAGTGGAAACAGTGTGCGAGTTATCATGTAAGTCGCTGGCCAGACACGAAAGGAGGGATGGCAGAATTTATAGACCAGTGATTGAAAACCACTCTTCGGCGGCACAAGATCATCAGGTGTGTGGCGAGAAGCAAACTAGTTCACGTCATTGGTCCGAAAATTGTTCATTTACTACGAATACAATTGGCCATCATTGGCTCCCGGAGATCACGCTACATCGGTTGGCCTATCTGTGCTGCAGCCTGCAGGGAATTTGGTGGTCGGACGAATATGTGCATTGTTAATTCACACGTATTGTGTAACAGAACGTATGGTGTTCCACAGGGCTCAATTCTGGGGCCTCTGCTGTTTTCATTCTATCTGATTCCATCTCACTTTTTGAAGGTAAAGAGAACAAGACTCGATGAAAAGGCTACGCTCCCTGTTCATTTTGTTCACCTGTAAACCCCAGACCTATGCATCGAAGTTGGGAAGAAAAAAAATGAAATAAAGAAGGAAACTGTTGTAGTTCAGTACCTCCAACAATGTTAAGAACCACTGGTTTAGACTTTTTTTTTTTTTTTTTTTATTGTGCAATATGTGCACTTGACAATACTCCATAAAAAAAGTAAAAAAAAATAAAAAATCTAAAACAAATAAAAGGTAAACTAAAACAAAGCATTTAAAATAAAAACTAATACAAACTAACAAACCTGTTGTAAAAAGTAATCGAAACGGACCGAATTCAGAAAACAAGAGTCAAAATAAAAGAAAAACTAACTAATAATGGAAATTCACAAACTGTCACAACCCTGCAGTGACAAAGGAAGAGGGAAATTATTTACTCATTTTCTGAAAGTCCAACTTGACAGCCAGTGCATGGACCAGGGCTTTGTGTACGTGCGGCCACTTCAGAGCCTCGTTGTAAGCCGAAGAGTGCATGCACGTCAGAGAAAGAAGGCAGAAGCACAAGGCAGACAAACAATTTTTTAAAAGTTTAGGCGTGACAGCCAGTGCATGGACAAGGGCTTTGCGCTGGCATGGCCAGTTTAGAGCGCCTCATTGTCACAGGGTCGAAAAGTGCTGCCCCTACCTAGTGGAATAGGCTACTGTATGTTGCAGCCATCAGAGGCTTTAATTTGATATCTACAGTATTTTTATTTTCATGGCTTAAGCATATAATTATGTTGCATGAGAAACATGCTGCATGAAGAAAAGTCCATATTTTTGGCTCATATGGAATTCGATTGACAGTTGAGCGGGGGTGTGGTTTCAGCGCATTCAGTGGATAGAACGGCTTGATTTTTCTCCATTTTGAAACTCATTTTATACACTTGCTGATACTTTCAATTATTAAAATTTGGCATGGTTGGTCACTGCATTCTTCTTTGGGGTCTGTCAAATGTACAAATCATGTTTATTTTTGCTTTACAGGCAATTTAGACGCTCTTCCTTAAAGTTGCGTATCCACCTGTACACATTCATATTAGAGCAGAAGTCACTGCATGCACAGACTGAGTAAGTACAATTGTGAGTAAATTGAAACGATCATTATATGAGTCTGCAACATTTTGGTTTGGTGGCATACTGTGGCATTTTTCTGACATAAAAATATGTACCTCACAAACCACTTTCGGATTCAAAACCACCCGGACGTGAGAACTTGACACAACTAAAAGAATGACTTTCATGTCACTTCTTGGCGGTGAGATTTCAGTTAACTGATAAAGGTTAATGATAGTGACATGGGAGTTTTGTTTGCACGCCCAGGAAACGCCCACTTCCTTTATCTCCGCATGCCACTAATCGTTCGCTGGAACTTGAGCCTCCACAATAAGTCCATTAAAACACCAATGTATATTGTCCACGCATATAAATAAAATTGGTAATATTCTCTTATCTGCTGCAGCATATAAAAGTCTCATCTGGTGAGAAAAGATACTGATGGCTCATTGGCCATCAGTTGCTTAATTTAATAGAGAGTCAGATGACTAGTATTTTTCTATACCAGACAGTTGTTAAATCCCCACATGTGGCACATTAGACTTCACGACAGCGCACATTTGTCTTTTGTCTTCCAAATATTGAGACGGTGGCGTTTCCCACATTTGGTCTTTTGGCAAAAAAAAAAAAAAAATAAATAAAAAAAAAAAAAAATATATATATATATATATATATATATATATATATATATCTTTCAGTCTTATACAATAATAATAATAGTAATAGTAATAATAATAACAATAACAATAATAATAATAATGACTGAAAACTTTGACATGTGATACTGTGGATGCAATGCTGGCTGCTCTACTGTCTATGACAGTTTGTAGGCCCTTTCTTCCTGCTAGCACAAATTGTGCCAGCAGCTCACAACAGTGCCATCTAGAGGACACTAGCAAATGAATACCAGTGTCAACCAATTAAAAAACTAAAGGCGGACATTTACAAATTTTTTTTTAAATGAAAAAAGAAGAATGGAAAGCCCGTTTTGATGGAAGTCAGTCAGTTTCTATCACAGAAAAAAATACAGGGGGAAAAAAAATCAGTTTAAAAAAAAAAAAAAGAGGATACGTCAAAATTTTAATTAGATTGATAACTGGCCGAATGAGTGAGTGAATTACTAACATGATGAATTTTATTTTTTGTATAATTTTTTAAACTGTGGACTATTTGTAGTCATTGTATCATCCAACGTCATTAGTTAAGACTCTCCAAACGTACTGCACTTTTAAGAAAAAAACTGATGAAGTATGATGGGAAGTAAAAAAGTACACACATTTCATTACTGTATTTGACTTCTTCGGGTATCTGTACTTAACTTGCATATCTTTTTTTTTGTTGTTGTTATTTTTCTGATCATGCTTAAAGAAAGGGATAGTCTACTTATTTAGACATTTTTGGTAGTCAAACATTAATACTTTTCCTATACTAAATTTGATATTTTCAGTATTTTTCATATGCAATTAGTACCTTTTAAAAACACATTTTGCAACTTGCTGTCGACTGAAAATGACATCACAAGGGCTCAGGTAACCAATCACAGCTCAGCTTGTGAATGTCACATGACCCAACCTAGAAAACAGGTGAGCTGTGATTGGTTATCTGAGCCCTTGCGATGTCATTTTCAGTCGACAGCAAGTTGCAAAATGTGTTTTTAAAGGTACTATTTGTACGTGAAAAATAAGGAAAGTATCAAATTAATTATAGACAAAATAACTTTTTATTGCTATAATGGGTTAAATAAGTGAACTATCCCTTTAATTCTACTTATTTTTTTATTATCTTAAAAACACCAGTAAAATCAGTATTTTTTTTTTTTTTTTTAAACACACAATACTTACCAGTATTTTGATTTTAGTACAATGTGACAATTTGCCAGCTGTGCTAAGGAATAATAAAACCTGAATTATGAAAGACTATTTTATTCACACTAATAAAAATTATTTCACAGTAGAAAAGTTTTGAAACATTAGGAAAGTGTTGTCTTTTTTTTTTTTTTTTTTTCTCACTTGCCCCTGTCAACCCACGCAAAGAAGTTACAGCGAGCCTCTGGGTTGGCAGCATGGCCTTGCGGGCGAGCGCACACAAAGAACTGCCGGCCCACGTTGGGCCCGTCCTTCTTGACGGTGCGCAGCACGCAGGGTTCACCGTGAACCTTGCAGGCGGGCCGCGGGGGCGGGCCGTGAAGGACGGACTTCCAAAATCCGAAAGATGCTCCTTTGTCGCCACGTGCGTTGCACGTTTGTGCGCTCAAATGTTCACCTTGTGTCGTCGGGTCTTCCGTGGCGTTGTGGAGCTCTGAGGAGACATGCGGTGCACGCTCATCCCGTATTGGGGACGATTTGAGGGAATTCTCTGAGGAACCAAGTGCTTTTTCATTTTTGGGTTTAAAAAAGGCAAGAAGGTTGCCCTGTGGTTTTGAAGAAGTCTTAGCTGTTTTGCTCTTTTTGCTCGTCTGGTTTACAGATTCTGTCCTCATGATTCTCTTTGTGCCTGTGACATTTATATTTTCCCTCCTTTCAGCTTCTTCCTGAGATCCGGGAAGCGCCCCCTTCGACTCGCTCCGACATGACTTTTGGTCCACCTTAACAAGAAAGCGTGAAAGTTTCTGCTGCTTGCCGGCAAACTCTGGCAGGTAGCAGGTAGCGAGAGAGGGCGGCTTCGAGTTGGGCAGCAGAGAGCACCGGAGCGAACCCCACACGGGACAGTGATCCGAGCCCTCCACCTCCGGCATGATGTCGGCTGCCACAAACTGCTCCTTCGCAAGCCGATTGTCAGCGAAGATGTAGTCGATGCGCGTGCCGTAGTTGGTGCGGCGAGCCCCCGTGAGAGTGGACCAGCACGTGAAGGCGCCGGTACGAGTGGGGTGGAAAAAGCGAAATGTGTCGACAAACTTTCCACTGTGGGGGAAATCTGCCGACGGCGACACATTGTCGTCACTTAAAAAGCTGTTCAGCCATTTCCTGCCAGGGTTGTCCTCAAAGTCGTCCTGAGGAATGACAGGAACAGTGAACACAACAAAACTCACTTCACAACAAGCAGCAGTTTGGCAGATAATAAACAATACATCGAAAAAACAGGCTTCAACCTCTTTATTGCTACCCCCAGTTGAAATGATCATCAAATTAAACAAATCAGACAATTAAATGACTATTTAAAACAAACAAGTAGCTTTTCCTTAGCAACCTCAATTTAGTCAAATTTTTATTTCATGGTATCAAAAAAATTCAAAACACCACAGACAGACTAACGAACACCATCAATGTGGTGCAGTTGTAACACTTTAAAGTAACAGATATTTGAACATGTACACAAAAATATAACAATACTTACAGGGATACATTCTTTATCTTCTGTGAAATAAAACTAATATTACTGCCACTTACTGAGTCACATACAGTAGCTGTGAAACTCTTCTTCGTTTACATCTTCGTGACTATTATGGGGTATGTGCCACGGAAGAGGCGGGACTGTTTTTACACATCAGCTTTGGTTCCGGTTCGGTTTGTGACGTGTAGGCTGCGTCAAAATACTTGTGCTTCCGACTTTGTGCCCTTCGGTTGCGCATTCGCAACCCGGACCGGAACCAAACTCGTGCAAAATCACGGAAGTCCCGCCTCTTCCGTGGCATATACCCCATACCACCCCTGGTGGCCAACTCACGCATAACAAAAGGAGCTGCAATTAATTGATCAAGATGCACAAACTGTTGAATTCTTTACATTGTATTTAATTAGATCATTACCGTATGTATTTTCAGTTCACAATACTGTATTATAGAGTGCTATTCTTTCTAATTAAATAATTAAAACAGTACAAAAACTGTATTGTTTTTTTGGGGAGGCTAGATCGGATTCATGTCATTTCCATTCATTTCAATACATAAACATCCTTTGAGGATCAAGTGTTTTGAGTTCCAAGCTGTTTTTCCTCAAATGTGGATGGAGGTATGATTATTGATTTGGGGATGAATCTAATGGTAATAATGACTCTCTGTACAAATGTTTTTTTAAATAATAATAAATAATATTTAGAGAATTGCATATTGAAATGCAGATTTTTTCTACCAATAAATATTGTACAGAAAAATATACACTGCTTAACGCATTTATTAGACAACCAGGACAAGGAAAAGAGGATGAGGAGCCAAGCTTGCGTTTAGTTCAGTGTAGGTTTAGATCAGGATGGGCAAACTCGGTCTTCGAGGGCCGGAGTACTTCAGGTTTTGCAGGTTTCCCTCTTCCAACACAAGCTGTTTCCAATCAGAATGATCCAATTGATTGGAAACAGCTTGTGTTGGAAGAGGGAAACCTTCAAAACCTGAAGTACTGCGGCCCTCGAAGACCGATTTTGTCCATCCCTGGTTTAGATGATGCCATATGATGGTGGCAAAGCACTACTTTTCTATTTGACATGGCTATGGCTTGTCTGAATGAAACTCCTCCCTTATTTAAACATACTTCCTGGACACCAAGTTGCCACAAGATGGCGCCAAAGCAGTACTTAGACAAAACCGTGGCTAGGGGAGATTTCAGTGAATAACAGAGGATGAGGAACACTGTATTTACAATTAAAATTGGAATAAAATTCTGAAAATGTCCCATTTTTGGAACTACTATTGTCACATTTTCCAAGTGAACCAAAACAAGGCGTAGGCTACTTTCCATCACGTAAGAAAAGTCAATATCAAAACGAATAAGTGATTCCCAACCACTGACACAATAGTGTGCTGTGAGAAATTACCGCACGTGTTGCTGGAATTCATTCAATCCACAAAGTATTTCTGTCTCTTATATAACTTATAGTGACAGGCAGAAAAATTAAATGCTCTTCTACGAAATGGCTGGAGGAACAATTTGACTGTGAATTGAAGTGCTGCATTTCATAAAACAGAATAATAGATTTGTGCTCAATTAAACAACCCAGATTTCATATTGAGTAAATTGAGACAATTTCATAATTTCAGTAAATACATTTTTTTTGCGACATTTTTGGTTCTTAATTTACCGTAACATTTTAATGTCAAATATTATGTGCTTTGGCTTAATAAAGATTCACTTTCATTTAAACCATGTACTTACAATTTCATTTGGGTCACAGTGGTCTATTGGTCGATGAGAGGTATTTACATCCCCTAAAACGATTACAGAGCTATAAAAGAAAAAGAAAAAAACATTATATGACAAATGTGGAAATGTGAAGTTAGTAGTACAACTTGAAGCCAATGAATGCTAGATGGCGTCTCACCTCCCGTTCTTCAGCATAGCCTCAGCTCGAGCCTGAAGTAGCTTGTAGAACTGCAATTTGAACTGTTTTCGCTCTGGCTTTTCCGGGTCAGCTCGCGGACAGTAAACATTTATCACAGTAACACTTTGGATTTTTTCCGAACACCTGTCAGGGCAAACAACAGCAGAAAATAGAAAGTGCAGCCATACAACATCCAGTCAGTGCAATCAAGTTCATGTTCTTACTGAACTCTGTGTTGCGTGATGACAGCTCGCCCTTCGTTGTCCAATAGCTGCAGCTCCTCATCTGTAAACTCGGAATGGTGACCATAGCAACCAACAGCCCCCGCATGATTGGTCAACAGACCAGTGAGACCCTCCTCAGCAGCAAAAGGTGTAGCACTGTCCTTACAATATGTAGCGACACCTGAATACAACAAAGACAAGGTGTCATTGCAGGGGTTGATCATCTAATAAGTCAGGTTCGGCGGAATTTTGGTGCTTAGCATACTCAAATTGCTGGCATGATTGAAAGACACAAAAATCAGTACAATATGGTGACAACGTCAGGATTATCATAACAAACCTGAGTAGCCACTGCGTCCTCGACTGAAGCTGAAATAGGAGTTATAGCCATCAACGACAGCAGTTCTCTCATCGAGCAGGTCTCCTAGAGCGATTCAAGTTAGAGTTAAAATAAAAACCAAGTAGCTTGTAGTCTTTTAAATAAGCCCGCGTGTTCACCTACTTGTCACTTTGGTCTCCTGCACGCAAATAATATCCGCGTCCAGTGCATCGAGCGTCTTTTTGATTCCACACCTGAACGTCCGTATACCATTTATATTCCAGGTGACTACCTTCATTATGTAAAATATTGAAAATATGCACCACACTCAGAAACAGTGGAAGCAGTCGTTGAACTTGTGGAACGTTTTCACACACACACCCGGAAGTAAAGCGGAGGTCCGAGGGAGGCGCAAGCGGAAGTGTATTTCTTCGTTGATATTCGGGTCAGTGATATTAGGACGTAGGTTAAGTAAAGAACTTTAATTATTCCATTACTTTATATGTAAATATTATATATATTGCCAATGTCAATAAAACCTGAAGGCATAACATATACCTAGACTGGGCGTCGGCCAGAATCCCAGAGAGCGGAGTCCTACGGAAATGTCGTCGCCATATTAGATGTGGCAAAGTGTAGCGATTTTCTGTGCGGAGGCAATGCACGGACTAATTTAATAATGGGAAAGCATATAAATGTTCATCATCACTAGGCACACTTTTCATGCTCAAAAGGGAATAGGAATAAGTAATAAAGTTATCTCGCTGTACCCCGTGATCCTTGTATATTTGACTATGTAATTTGTAAATATGATGTAAATATAATATCTGTATTAACTATTAAACTGTGAAAGGTTGATGCAAATAGCTCCCCTTCTTACAGAGATCCTGCGATGTAAACCGCACCGAAGTTGTCATGAAGCGTGGCAACGTAAGATGGGTGCCCTCTGGCGGTCCAAGCTTAAAAACTCAAAACAAATAAATGATTAACCTATAGAAGTCCATGTATGTACAAGAAAATATGATCCACAGAGAGTATTGGGAGATGAATTGCAGAGCTCTGTTATGCTGAACTAGGAAAAGTGTCACTGGGAAGGTGCAATTCCCCATTTACTCGGTAGAGAGAGCAGTTGTGCTTCGACGTTTCGGCGCGCGTTTGACGCGCTCTCGGGCGGCAGTAGGACACTTTACAGCAGCAGAAACCTGAGCACACTCGGCTCGACCTCGGCGGGAGACTCCAGCACAACCCGGCCAAAACCAGCGAGGTAAGCGGACCCACGGAAGTCCCGGGCCTCCGCGTACGATACGCTCACACTGACAGCTCCTTCGGGAGCGACGCGCAGTTACCGGCTTGAACGACTCACATCTTGAGAAAACGAGGGTGGAAAAACCGTAAGGTTTGTAACATTCCGCTTGAATGATGTCTCCTTTGCTAAATTAGCTTGTCGGAGCGCGATGACGTCAAGATGACTCCCTCACCTAGTCGGCTTTTTCTAAGCAATGGCGCTTGCACATTGCATTTCCATCCACGCGAGAAGCGTCAAGTAATTCTGTGGCGTAATGGCTAACTTGTACTTGCTAGCTGTATGACCAGCGTGCGTTTCGTGTCGGGCTTTTCCTATTCCCGGCCGAATATTTCAGACAGACAGAGTGGCTTAGTGTGTTAAAAAAAAAAAAGGTCTGCTGCTCGAAATGTTCTCTCACGGCAGCAGCTATTTGAGAAGCTAAATAGTGGCGGAGGGGAAATGGATGCTACCCGATACACGAGCGGGTATCGACCGACGGACAAGGGAAGGCAAGCAGCTGGCGTTTCCATATTGGCTCAATGCAGATGATATGAGCAAATGGTGATTGTTTGCCCCACCCAAACAGCATGCCGACATTCCTGTACGTCTTATTATTTTTGGTATGGTATTGAAACTTATTACGTTGCTTATTGCAATGTAACAAATTATAGTGGTCAATGGTTTTCTGGTTAGTTGGCGTTATATTGGCTGTTAAATTATTTGCAAGGTGCACGTTTTAGCGACGATAGTAACGAAGTACAAATACTTTGTTACTAGCTAAAATTTTCAAGTTTCTGTACTTTACTTGAATATTTATTTTATACAGTAGGTGGCTTACTTTTATTCTCTACATTTGAGAACATGCCAACAATCAGAGCCGTTCACGGCAAAATAACGGTAGCATGAGTTGCCAGTCACAGTAACAGAGCACCCCGCACCAAAAACAAACAAACAAACAAAAACAACCAAAAAAACAAAACAAAAAAACCCATGTAAATAAAGGTAAAGTCAAGTGTTGTTGGGATGTTGCGGTCTTATACTGTAATGACAATGTGATAAGATTTCCCGAGAATATCTGTCCAAATGTTGAATCTGGTTGGCTTATACACATGAAGCTGATTACAATGCATCTGCATTCTATAACTTTAAAACCGGGATAATAGTCTTTGGAGAAATGTTTTGGGGGTTTTTTTCTGGGGGAAAAAAATGCCTTTTTGGGTTGCCAGTACACCTGCGTCCTTGCTTTCTTTTTGATTAGGGTGGAGTAATGAGAGTGAGGCTGTAAAGGAGGTCACAGGAGCAGGCTGGAAGACGAGCGGGTAGCCAGGCAAGCATGCTGGAGGCCGAGGCAGATGCGGACGCGGCTGGCGCAGCGTTGGCGGCGGACGGGGATGCCGGGATGGAGAGCGAAGACTTGAGAGCGGAGGTGGTGCGCCTGACTCTGGAGCTCCAGGAGGCCACCGAGGAGAAGCTGCAGGCCGCCCGCTATGGCCTGGTGGTGCTGGAAGAGAGTTCGGCTCTCAAGATCAAAAATCAGCAACTGGAGGAGGAGCATGAGGGCCTCAACGTGGAGCTGCAGCAGCTCAAAGAGGTGGGAGCGCCCGAAGCCTTTTGCTATATTTAGACTACCAACCAACACAATTGATTTGTTTTCAGACACCACTGTTCGATATACTGCTGTTCTACCTTTTAACAGGATAAAGCAAACAGAAAGTGTTGACTGAGCACGACTTAGTTGGAAGCAAAGCGCTTTATGGTACAAAATGTGCTGCGCAGAAGATTCCCATTAATTTTTAAATCTGCCTAAACCTGATTTCCGGGCTGATCATGTTTGTCGGCTTTGGCGGGACTTTACACAAGTTAGCGCAGCCTCATATGTTGTCAATTAAAATGTTTATTTAACGACATGTTAGTGTTCAGTTAAGCGCACTTTACAATTTCATGTAACCCCATTGTTGTTTCCGTCTCAGTAACTGATATGTATTGTGTTATGTTTTACTAAATTACTGCTTATGGCAAAATAGCCGAGAGTCATTGATATGCTATTTGATATTATGTATCATAACTAAGCACCTGATGATCACCTGAGATTATTAGTCCTCAGGGTGTATGAACATTCTTAAAAAGTCTTTTGATTTCCCAGCATGAAGACCCTCATTATAAAATAATTAACACATTCATTGCCAGACCAGCAAAAAAAATGCATCATTTGACGTCTTTTTCCGTCAATGGCAGTGAATGAGTTAAACATGGTAAAAATCAATGAAGCAATTATAAATTGTTGATATAATGTACAGCAGGGGTGTCCAAACTTTTTCCTCTGAGGGCCACAGACAGAAAAATAGAAAGCTGCAAGGGCCACTTTGAATGTTTTTAAAAAAAAGTTATATATTATTATTATGATTAATAATAATAATAATAATAATAAATAACTTTTTTATTATTATCCATCATTATTATTATTATTATTATTATTATTAATAATAATAATAATAATAATAATAATGATAATTTAAAAAAGGCTCAAATTTACCGGTCACACATGCAGCAGTCTGCAATTGGCTGGCAACCAGTCCAGGGTGTACCCCGCCTACTGCCCAAAGCCAGCTGAGATAGGCTCCAGCACCCCCGCGACCCTTGTGAGGAATAAGCGGTCAAGAAAATGGATGGATGTCTGGATGGATGTATATTGTTATATAATATTGAGCCTGTATGGCCTACTCTGAATTGTCATTCTGTTTATAATGAATAACAGGCAGGTCTTGTGTTCTATAGACATGGTCTTAAATTTTAGCTTCTTAAAGCTTCACGCTCACGATTGCCTGATCAATGCCTGATGAAGTCTATTTGACTTGCTTTGTTGAATATTAGCTCTGCAAAATTCCTTCAAGCTACTCTTATTATTGGTTGAAAGGCCTTTGCAGATTCTGTGAGTAGCCAGAAGCGTGCAGTCGCTGACGGCGAATGCCGGGAAGAGAGCCTGCTTCAGGAGACGGCATCTAAGGAGGCTGCCATGGCAACGCGCTTGGAAGAAGTCCAGGGAGAACTCAAGCAAGCACGACTCGCTCTCGGCAATGCCCACGCGGAGATCGACAGACTTGGGGTTGTGTCATCTCAGCTGAAGAAGGTACCGTTTACAAATGACTTTTTCCTTTGTCATACTTGGAAGTGATTTGAGCGTGGCTTGTGTTCCACAGGACTGTGAGTGCTTGGAGGCAGAGAAAGGGCACCTGAGGGACGAGATGAAGGAATTTAAAGTACGTGAGCTGCGTCAGTTGCAGGACAACGGCGAGCTGGAAGAAGAGAACACATCGCTTCAAAAGCAAGTGTCTGTGCTCAAGGAAAATCAGGTCAGTTATCACTGAAATATACTTTTCATACAGTTTAGACTAGGGGTGTGAATTGCCTCGTACCTGACGATTCGATTCGTATCACGATTCACAGGTCACGATTCGATTCGATACCGATTAATCCCGATACGAATTTATAAGTCGATTGTTGCGATTTTTTTTCATTCAAATTTCGAAATACTAATCAGTAAGCTTGTAGAGTGTAAGATTTATATGAAAATGTATTATTTATTTATCTGACATTTCAGTCTTATAGAGGTTGTAATCTGTTTCATGTTTAAACAGCATTAAAATAAAATATTAAGGCTTAATGTTCCGTTCATATAACATTCTTCCATGCTTAAGGTGTGAATCCTAAAAAAAAAAAAAAAAAAATCGATTTTGCCTATTATTGAATCGATTCGAGAATCGCGCGATGTAGTATCGCGATATATCGCCGAATCGATTTTTTTAAACACCCCTAGTTTAGACCACTTTTGGGGCTGGGTAATTAAAGTGGAAGTCAAACCCCCAAAATATTCTTGACAATAATATATTCTGTGCAGCCCCACTAGTCTAAATACGCTATTCTGGTTTATATTTCGTTAGTGGAATATGAGTTAAACAGCAAATCCAGCAGTTCATTATCAGAAGGCGGCCATTTTGCCATTTGCTGTCAAGTGAAAATGACATCACAGTTACTCAGGTCACAGATAATAACCAATCACAGCTCAGCTTCAGAAAACAGGTGAGCTGTGATTGGTCGTTACTTGAGTACTGAGCAACTGTGATGTCATCTTCAGTCGACAGTAGGGGTGTGAATTGCCTAGTACCTTGACGATTCGATTCGTATCACGATTCACAGGTCACGATTCGATTCGATACCGATTAATCCCGATACGAATTTATAAGTCGATTGTTGCGATTTTTTTTTCATTCAAATTTAGAAAATACTAATCAGTAAGCTTGTAGAGTGTAAGATTTATATGAAAATGTATTATTTATTTATCTGAAATTTCAGTCTTATAGAGGTTGTAATCTGTTTCATGTTTGAACAGCATTAAAATAAAATATTAAGGCTTAATGTTCCGTTCATATAACATTCTTCCATGCTCAAGGTGTGAATCCTAAAAAAAAAACAAAAAAAAACAAAATCGGTTCTGCCGATTATTGAATCGATTCGAGAATCGCGCGATGTAGTATCGCGATATATCGCCGAATCGATTTTTTTTTTTTAACACCCCTAGTCGACAGCAAGTTTCAAAATGGCTGCACCCTGAGATGGATAAAAACGGCTGGATTTTGCTGTATAACTCATATTCCACAATTATAATATTAATCAGAATGTCTTGTTTAGGCTAGTGAGGCAACATATAACATATAATAGTCAAGAACTGTTTAAGGTTGATTTTTATTTTAATTGAAATGTTGTCATGCTTTCGACATCCCATGATCATAAAACTTGGTAATTGAAAAAATACATTTAATCTTATGTCGCCATGTGTGTTTGCAAATTCCCATGTTGTGAAACCATCCAGAATGCACCGTGATGCTTCACATTTTCTGTAAAACTAAACACACAACAAAAAAGAATTACACGCATTGTACATTTAAATATACAAGACATTGTTTTCGAATCATAGCCAGTCCTAATGCTGGCAATGTAAAATCCCATTCACAGGCTAAAATAAAATTAACATGGCGTTCAAGGGGTAATATTCCTTCAAATAATGAATGTTCGCAAACAATCACTATAGCAACACAGACAAACAGCTAATATAACGAGTCAGGGGCATGTGTTCTTCCTAAACTGAATAACAAGTTACGGTATATTATTAAAGTTTTGTTGCAATTTTCTTCTTCTTCTACTCTTCTCATAAAGCAAAGCTGTTTTGCTCCTACCATGTTTTTCTATCGCTGCTGCACATTGTTTGTTGACACAACCAGCTCAAGTCTTGTGTTAAGGACACCGGGCAGACCAGTTATTGTTTGCAAGTTACTTGCATGCTAGAACAAAAGGAGTGAATAATTAGCTTCACTAGTACTAGCGCCATACAGCACTGTGACAACCACAATGCAATCGTTATGTCCAACATGATGCAAACAAAAAACCTAACTAAACTGGTAAGGGTGGAACACAACTGCCAGTCAGAAACCACAGCTCTGTACCTTTGTTTTAAGGTCACTGTTTATTTTCGGTACAGAAGAGAAACAAAATGCAAAAACATCAGCTTTAATCAAATTTAAAATTTTAACACTGTAAATTGTCCCTTAAATAGCCAGTCATACATGTTCATCTTCTTTTTATGAAAACACATCGATTTCTTTGTGCTAGACTTGCGCTGGGCACAGAGTAGGGTCTACGTTTACAAAAAATCAACATATGAAATCGATTATTAAATTAATTATGAATTATAGCACTACTAATTTGATTTGAAGTTACTCATGTGGACAATTTCACGTTAACATACGTACAATTGTCAATAGTGTATGTGCATGAATTTCTTAGGCGTACACCGTAATAATACATCATCGTACTCCCATATACAATTTTCATTACCCTCATAATGGAATCAAAAAGAACATTTCATTTCATTTCTGCAATTTTGCTAGTTCATGTCTGATTTAAATAATACTCTACTTTACTTTACTTTTGAACATTTTTTTTAAACTCAACAATTGACTTGCATCTTTTCAAGTCATTACCAAAATGATTCCACAAATTATCACCCCTTACAGAACCACACCTTAACATTTGTTCTTATTTTTATTTATTTTATTTTTTTTATAGACACTTGTACCCCTTATATCATAAGGGCTCTCTCTAATTTCAAATAGCTTCTGAATACTGTGGCAGAGTAGATTTTTGTAAGCTTTATACGGTACATTATTTGTGCTATTTTAGGTGGAATTTGAAACATTAAAGCTTGAGCTGAACCAAAAGAACGAGGAGCAGGAGGAGCTGCGGGCTCAGATGGAGGAGGCCGCGAGGCTGCGAGAGATTGCAGAGCATCAGTTGGACGAGGTCCTGGAATCCTTGAAGGAGGAGCGCGAGCAGAAAAACTGTCTCCGCCGTGAACTTTCTGCCTTGACCCTGAACCCCTTCGATTCCGTGGGCCACCTGGAGCTCCACTTGGACCAGCTGGATGACTGCCAGGACGAGGGCCGGACGGGAGAGGCTGACGGACAGGGCAGCGGCGTTAACAATGCCTCCAATTCGGCTCACCCCGGTCACGTGGAGGGCTCCAAAAGTAATGGCATCACTCAGCGTTATTCCACCCCACGCAACAGTGACATATTTCTACGTGCTCCAGCTTCTGGGCTTGTTTCCGACCTCTTGAGTGAGCTTCACTTTTCAGACAGTCAGAAACTTAAACAGCAACTCCTTCAGGTAAGGAAACAATTTTTTTTGTCCTTTTGTATACCGACAACATATTTACTTCAGCATTAAGCTCCTCCTTCCTCACTGCCCTGTCTACATGGCAGGTGAGGTGAGTTTCGCTAATATTCCAAATGCTTTTTGCAGTCTACAATAATGAGATTTCCTTCCAAATGTTTCAATTTTTTTTAAGCGAAATTAGTAAAAATTTTCAAAACGAACATGCATTTGTTACTGTTTTGCTAATATTAAGAAAAAGGAGCCTTCATATGAGATGGTCTCTGCCACAAGACATTCGGCTGACTTTTAGCGTAATTAATTTTTTGTTTTTTGTCATTTTATTTTTAGAGTCCGTAATTAGCAATTGAGCTGATTTGCTGTTTTCCATCGGGAATGACACTAATGTTTGATTCTTTTATTAATTCCAGTAATATTTCAATTTCTTTGCCCCCCCAAACATATCAAATTAAATCAAACTTTTTTTTTATATAGCACCTTTCATACATTCAAATGCAACTCAAGGTGCTGAACAATTAAAGCATCCATAATACAATAAAAAGAAAAAGCCACCCATCCCCCTCCCCCATATCCCCATGATAGTATGTACAAACACACACGCAAACCACAACATGGCGGGGCACAGAAGAACCCTGTGAGGAAAGGTGCGCAGGAGGAGCTCATCCCGACTGATATTGTCATCCGCCACCATTTTTTTGTGACTACAATATGTACGTATGGCGTAATATCGGCTTAAAACATGGAAGGTGGTAGCTCTTCCTGTCATCGTTTATACGCAAAAGCCGAATCCATAGGCAAAATTCACATTTTCCTTTTGTCAATTTGTCACTTGCGACAAATAGCTGCAAATCTGGCTTGACAGTATACTTATTTGAAACACACATCAACTCTTCTCTCTAAAAGCAGATCTGGCTCTTTTTGCCAAAATAAATCCTCACCAACCCATTCTGTTCAATTGTCTGTTTAAATGACTGTCCTCTCAGTCCCATATTACGGAGTTGTACTATTTAAGCACAATCTTAAAGTGCAGTTTACTTTTAATTATATAAAAGGCATCTCAACTTGCTAAATGGTAACTGTTAAGTGCCAACAACATTGTACTGTACTTCCTGCTTTACACCACATCCGCTGTGCATTAGTGTAAAAGAGGGCAAAAGAGACACTGTTTGGAAATAGCATCTGGCACCACATACACTGTAATGTTGTCTATCTTGGCTAGAAATAATCTTATTCACAAAGCAATCCAGGATGCCCAGGAATGTTTTAACATTTGGAGTGATCACTCTCATCTTGAAGGAAATTTGTCATGAATGCAAAGTACTCAAATTGGGGGTTGGGTGAGCAAATGGCAAACGAGCAGATGTTTGGAGTGAAGAGCCGAATGGGGTCAGCCACTGTTTCACATGAAAAATGCATGCAAGTGTAAAGGTGGTTGGGGGTAATGTGTACCACGCAGAATCGTCTTTTGTCCTGTTGAAAATGATGAACGGCTGATTCTGCTTTCCTGCTGAGAGCTGATCATTTGAATGAATTAATTGAGTGCAAAATTATGCAAGACAAGGCAGCTTTATTAATATTGTGAATGTCATAAACAAGGTAAGTCAGTGTGCATTACATAATTAAAAGTACAACATTTGAAAAGAAAGACATTTAAAAGCAAAGTGAAGAAATAAAAAGTAGCTTACTAAAATTGCTAAAAGAACGTACAGTGCAAGTACAACATTTTTGAGAACATGATTTTTATTTAAAATTGTTTGAAAGCACTTCTTCATAGGTATGGAAAAAGAGCATGTTTTTTTTCTTTTACCTTGATTTAAGAGCATTTACATTTGGGCAGGGCAATATGGCCAAAAAATAAAGCCATTTTTTTTTCTCAGTCATTCTGGACGATTATAACTTTAATCGCTTTTAATCAAAGTAATAAACCCAACAAACATTTATTTAAAGGTTTCATTCATTCAAAAGTAAATCCTGTGCAAAATATTCAGACAACAATAATGTATACTGATTTTAAATCAGTTTTAACGTAAACTTAACATTCATAGCTTGCGCCACTTGTGCAAAATTATAACTCACAACAACGTTTGGATATAACAGAACTTAAAAACAACAGCTTTGAATAATCGATAATAATCCAAAAGATAAGAGTGCATTTATTTATAGTTTTTTTATGTGCACCTTGATCTTACGATTTTCAATGATGCAATTTTTAAAATGGCAACTTAATTAATCGAATTAATTAGATTTATTGCCCAGCCCTGATTTACACTAATTGGCACCTTATACCATTTGCATGCAGTATAACAGCTAAATGCTGCTTCACCATGTTTGCTTTGAACCACCAATTGACCCGAATTAGGTCCGTCCATTGTTATCAAAACGCAAAAATAATTTATGTAATTTATACTTTTTCATTATATATTCTTCCACAGCATTATCTTGATATGAAAAATTTGGACATATCATGTCTCATTTGAGCTGCAGGTATTAGTGCATCAACCACTGTACTTAATATTGATGCTTGCTCTGTTTTTGTTTGGTTGTACGCAGGCGGAACGAGAAAAGTCGAGTCTCATCAGCAAGGTGGAGGAATTGCAGATGCAGCTGGTGATGTCCAAGCAAGCACTGAGTCAGCACGAGGACAAAGTCGGATCTCTCACCCAACAGCTGGAGGCCGCGCAGAGCAGCCAACAGCACAACCACGAGGCGGACGAGGAGGAGGCCAAGAATGCCGACGTCGTCTTTGACTACGAGGTGGACACAAAGAGCAAAGAAGTGCTGGAGGCGCGTATGCGTTCAGCCAGCGAAGAGCTCCTGAAGCTGCGGGACGAACTGTCTCAAGCGGGCGCTCGCTATAACACCCTGGAGCAACGATACAAACAGGAGAAGGACCGGTGGCGAGCGGAGGCCCAGGAGCTGGCTGACAAGATTCGCCAGTGCATCAAGTCCAGCAGGGAGGACCAGGAGCGGATCAGTGAGCTGGAGGTGGAGATCGGAGCCACGCGCAAAGTGGCCAGCGATTCCGAAGGCCATCTGAGCGTGGCTCAGGAAGAGCTGCTGGCCTTTTCTGAGGAGCTGTCCAACCTCTATCACCACATCTGCGTGTGCAACAACCTGACGCCCAAACGGGTCACCCTGGACTATTACCGGGACAGCGCCAGGGCGCACGGCGGAGCTGGTGCGAGAAGGCCGCTCCACATCTCCACCCCGCCAAATTCCCAGAAGAAGCCGCGAGCCAATGACACCTTCATCTCCAAAGCTGCGGCTTTGCAGTTTATGGGGGAGGTGGACAGTTCAGGGTCCTCCGTAGACTCTCCAAGTTGCCCTGGTTCCCCCAATCTGGATTTTAGGGACCCCTCCAATGTCCGCAACTTGGTTGCGGTCATCAGATGCCAGATCAAACACCTCCGGGTAAGACACCCCTCGTCATAATAACATGCTCGGGGTTGTGTAGAAATCCGGGCTGCAACTGTCGATTAAAGTGGGACCTCAAATCATGAACTTAATTGAGTCCATGAGCCCGATTGTAACCTGAAGTTTTCTTTTTTTCTTTTTTCTTTTTTTAATAAACCAAGGTAATTGAAGTGATCAGCTAATATGTTCCAGCCGCAAAACTGTTATACGTATAGGAGCCATTCTGTTTTTAAATTATTCCACCTCCAGTAGAAATATTGGTTAATCAATACATTGTTTGAAGTTTGAAGTTTGTTTGAAGTACAATACATCACAACATTCCCCTCCCCAATTCACTATGGAGTAGGGCTGGGTCTCAAATATCAATATATCGATATCGAATCGATATTCCTTTTCATAGGCCAATTATTGATTCATAAAAGTATGAATCGATACTTTTAATACGGCTTTTCCCCCGTAAATTAATGTATCAAATACCCCCTAAAAGAAGTAAAGTAAGTTTTGGACTTAAAAACACAAAATGCGGATGCATAATTATCTTCTATGGCTGTGTCTCTTACAGTACAGGTAAATTTGTTTTTATTTATTTATTAACCACTGGAACCTTAGTCTAAAATCTGTCATAAGAATGTAAATGTCCCGATTTGCCAGTGTTTTTGCCACTTTATTTACATAGCGCTGTGGTTATAATTGATTTCAATTATTATTTATGGTTTTGATCAGGTTATTTTCAATAAAACATATATGATATGATTAATGTAACAATTGGATTCAATTATAAATGTAAATATTCATATTTTTACGAATGCACCAAATAAGAGAAAGAAGTTTCGACTATTTTGCAGCATTTGGTACTTCTGGAAATGTCTTCCATGTAAAAGTAAAATTGGTACTGCATGAAATCCTTAACTGAATCGAAAATCAATGTGAATCGAATCGGGCCCTTCTGAATCAAATCAATTTTGGAAATCTGAATCGAGTAAGCAAATCCTCTCAATCGATTCACCTCCTGGCTAGTGGCTAATGGTGACAATATCGAAAATCAATATGAAGACATTTAAATCAATACGGAATCGAATCACAATATAAAGAATTGAAATCGAATTGATTTGCGAGGTCCTTAACAATAGCCAGCCCTATATAAGGTAACCTAACAAAAGTATTTACGATGTTCTCGTGATGCTTTGTTGATACTCAAGTGTTGAAAAGCATTCTCAGTGAAAGTGCAGGGCTTTTGCTCTGAGTGAAAGTGGTGACACCTTCACAAGTGCCCTAACGCTAATGCTCAGCTCAGACTGTTAAATGGAGCTGAGTAGCTCGTGTCTGCACAAATCCAATTCCTTGTTGACACGTGGCTCTGTGTGGGTTTGAATGGAACGGATTACCCAGTTTAATCGTCGATGCGGCTTCCACTGGATATTGAGCGTCAGTGCAAAACAACATATGAAAACACAAGTAAACTGCAATTTAGTACAAATAACGAGTCCTGTCACTTTAATGTAATTTTTTTTTGTTTTTTTTTGTTTTTTTTTGTCCGAGATGTCAATGGACTGCTCTCTGTTCCCTCCCAATGTGAACTTGCCCTCAGGTGGCAGTGGACCTCTGTCGTCAGCGGGGCGCTATGCCTTACTCGGGCCTGAGTAGCAGTGTGGAGATGGAGAGGGATGCTGAAAGCCTGCTGGAGGAAGTACTAAAACTCAAGTCCCTTCTGAGCACCAAGAGAGAGCAGATTGCTACTCTCAGAACTGTGCTCAAGGCCAACAAACAGGTACATCGCAGAAGGAAAGACTAGAATCATTATCATCATCATCAGGTGCCTTTGAGACTTCCCCATTGCACTCCCCCCAAAATGTGGTATTTACCACTGAACTTCATATTCATTGTATCAAAAAGATTTTAATTTAGTCTCTTAGCTCTAAGTGATTTTTTTTCTATATAAAGCACTTTATTGGCTTGACTTTGACCATCCTTTTAATATTGCTCTTATGACAGATGGTCATTTATGAGGCTGTTCTGAGCATCAATTGGCTGCTTTCAATTGTCCTTTGACAGCACACATTTGTGAGTGGAAAGTTTTCCCTGAGGGAGCACAACTGAGTGCACAAATGGTGCAAGTTCAAACCTGCCCTATCGTTGCACAGTATAGCAAAAACAACAATCACTACATTCTGTTTCCTATATAGCAATGGCAATATATTTGTGCAATTGTATCTTTTTTTTTTTTTTAGACTGCAGAGTTGGCTTTGTCCAATTTGAAAAGCAAGTATGAGACGGAGAAGAGCATGGTGTCTGAAACCATGATGAAACTACGCAATGAGCTCAAAGCCTTGAAAGAAGATGCGGCCACCTTCTCTTCACTCCGAGTCATGTTTGCTAGTCGGTAAGAAGCTTCTTTTTATTTGTAAATTCGGTTTAGGCTCGAATATTAATAGTACGTCTGCCGTAGGGCTGGGTATCAATTCTAGTTTCCTCAATCGATTCTATTTTGATTCACAAGAGTTCAGTTTGATTCGACTTTGATTATTCAATTCTATTCAATTCACTTAACTTCAATCTGATATTGATTAATTATAAAACCCCAATTCTTTTTAAATGTCAAACTCCACAATTATTAAATCCCAAAGTAAATTTTAACATGTTATAATCACTCAAGTGTTACACATTGAAATTAGCAAGGATGAGATCAAAATATTTTCATAATTATAATTCAATAAATAGGGCGACACGGTGGTTGGATGAGTGGTTAGCACGTCCGCCTCCCAGTTCTGAGGACTCGGGTTTGAGTCCAGGCTCCGGCCTTTTTGGGTGGAGTTTGCATGTTCTCCCCGTGCCCACGTGGGTCTTCTCCGGGTACTCCGGTCTCCTCCCACATTCCAAAGACATGCATGGCAGGTTAATTGGGAGCTCCGAATTGTCCCTAGGTGTGCGTGTGAGTGTGGATGGTTGTTCGTCTCTGTGTGCCCAGCGATTGGCTGGCAACCAGTCCAGGGTGTACCCCGCCTACTGCCCAGAGCCAGCTGGGGTAGGCTCCAGCACCCCCCACAACCCTTGTGAGGAATAAGTGGTTTAGAAAATGGATGGATGGATGGATAATTCAATAAATGTAAATATACATTAAAGATTCTAATTCTCTGAAAGTGCAATAAGTTAGATCTTTCGTAAATGTAAGAACATACTCATCAATTAATGGGAACAGTAAATTCCAAGAAACCAAAATGGCCTTTAAAATTCGATTTTCTGAAGAATTTATGGGAAAAAGAGATATATTAAAATTTCAAAAGATATATTTTTTTTAAACACATCCCTACTCTACCATGACTGCCTCCATCTCTAGTATTTTTCTTGCTTAGTAATGGCCTTGTGGTTGCGCGACAGCGTTTTCCTGTACTTGTGTAATAAGCTTACAACGGACAATCTGCTGGTTCACGTGAAGATTACAAACCACATGCTCTGCCGTGTGCAGATTTGTTCCTCCGAGCCGGGTCACCTTTAGCGGGGGAGCAGTCTCATGTGGGAGGGCACCGCGTTGGGGATGTTAAGAGCACAATAACGGCACAAGGTTTTTGTCTTTGTGTCTTTATACACATACATATATATATATTATACATTAGAGGGATTGGAGCACAAATAGGAGTCAAGGTCTTTGGACACACAACACAAGTCTCTAGAAAGTTTTGTGGCGCCCTCTTGTGAATGAGAGAAGTCATTGCTGTCATTTGACTCCACAAATAGTTTTGCCTATTTTGGTGCAAGGCAGTGTTGACAATCCATTTGTTCTTTCCATTTTTAGTTTATAATAAAAAAAATATATTCTGAAAAAGCAACTTATTTTTTTATAATTTAACACAAAAACTTGAATTACTTCTTTTATTGTATTTTTAATTTTTTTGCTCAGATAAAAACAAACAAACAAACAAACAAACAACAAATAAAATACGAAAAAAAGACCGCAATGCAGAATTTGAGTTTAATATTTAACTGATTAGGTAACGTACGTTACATTTTGTGGTCAAAAGTAAAGTGCACAAAGGTTCTTTGTGGAAAATGTATACCAGGAAAGTCATCCTGATGACACATTTTGTTCCTTTAAAATGGAGGTCACCAGCATGTTGCCACATGAGTAGCCTGTGGGTGTGTTCTAAAAATAGCTCACCAGGGATGAGACATTGAGATTTCCCAGAAATGTTGGGAAATGTAAACATTAGAAAAAAAAGTGTTGCACATTGATATTCATCTTATTTTGCTACTTTCTTAAATCACTGTTGATGATTATTTGCGACAAATCATTACTTTGATCACTGTCTGCAATCTGCACACAGATTAATGTATAGATATTGTATAGATATTGTATTATAATACCATAACAATATAATAAAAGGTAATTTGATCAGATATGTTATTTCTAAAGTGCGTGTGGGTGTGTGTGTTCATTCGTGTGTATCAAATTTGTAGTCATTCACATTAATCAGTACCCAAGTAGCTCTCAGTTTCAAAAAGTTTGTTGACCCCTCTCTAAACAACATAACTGTCCTTGATTGTGGCAGCTAAAAAGCAAGCATATTTTTACCGAAATTGAATGAATGCTCGTTACCAGGTTTCCAGATCACTTCAACGTCAATTAAGTATTAAAACCATTGAGCCTAAAGTTGAATTGTGAACATTTCAGGCTTTTGCTCTTGTTTTTGTGTTGGTTTGTAAAATCAATAAGAAAGTAATCTGACTTTTTTACTGTTTTGATTTTTGAATGAATGTTAACACAGATTGTCGACAGTATTAGTATTAGACAGTATCATATACGGTAAGAACTGCATGATGATATGGAAATTATCACAATGTTTTTTGATGAAGAATTTGAAAAATATTTGCTGGTGTGACTGATTTATGGGACTGATAACCACTGCAGTCTATGTGAATATAAATCAGTTTTCTCTTTAGATTGGGTAATTTGCTTGTGTGGGTGTGTGATTTCTGTAGAACAAAAAAAAAATGTAATTTGAAATAAAATAAACTTGAGTAGTTGCATGTAAATGTCTGGTCTGGAGAATGTTAAATAGCAGAGGTCATAATTATACATATAGTTTTAATAATAGAGGGAATATTACGCTCAATGTACATAATCGGCCTACAATCAGCAATAACACTTGCGAATGCAGGCACACATTGTGAATCGAGTCCATTTGTGGAGGAACTCCGTGTTACGCTCCCCTTCATATGACGATCAACTTGGGTCTTAAACGTAGGCGTCCAAAATGTGCCTAATTAAAATTAAACTGCACTAATTAAACTAACCGCCAGGGAGTGCTGCAAGTGGAATGAAACCTGAGATGTGCTACTTTTAATATCGTAACATCACAGCGACAATGTCATGGCAATTTTAACATCGTGGTATCATGATATTGCCGTTGAGGTAACATCCCCTACTAACTAGCGGCGGGAAACTCTGGGTACCTTACAATACAATACGATATGCGATTATGCGATATAAGGCTCACGATATTATCCCACGATATGACGATACCGTGATGATCAATATATTGATCAGGTAATAAATCCACGATAATCTACAATAAAACTACTCAAGACATAAACTGATATTTTATCAATGAGAAAACAATTTCTTTTTGTGCCATCACTGAAACACAATATTAAAACAGGTGTCTTCTTCACAGTGAGTACTTTAGTGTATTTTTTTTTAAACAAATACAAATGTCTTCTTAACAGAGACAATTTTCTGCGAACAAATTTGTGTCTTTCTTCAACAAAAGTCATGCAACACGTTAGTCAGCTACATAGTCACTTGTTTCATTTTATAAACATCCTTTTTTTGTGTAACATTGCAGAAGTAAATAAATAAATAAAATGACTTAACTCTTTGACCGCCAAAAACATTTAATAACGATTAGTAAAATCACGATGTATGCCGCCATAAACGGTAAATGACATCAACTTTTTTTCTTTTTTTTTTTTAACTGCATGGTCAATGGATTGTGGAATCAAAAACACTAACTATGGCCAGCAGATGGCAGAATTTTATCTCTTTTCAATGGGCTGCCGCCTGCTGGTATACGAAATTACAATGAAACATGATGGAATCTGATGAAATAGAACGTTTTCAAGACGTGAATGATCAAAGCCTTTGTCATTTCAAAGGTTTTTTTTTTATCACGTGTGGCAGTAAAAGAGTTAAATATTAAATCAATATTAATACTCCTCAGAAATTGTGTGCTGAAAAAGTCAAAACAAAATGTTTTAAAATGTTAAAATTGAAGATATAATACACATTTTTCATAGAAACGTATGCAAAACAGATATGGTGCTGGACAGATAAACACAAGTAAAAGTAAGCTTCTTCGCCTGAAGACTTCCCCTCGTGGCCTGCCAAGTAATTACTCAATAAGTAATGAACAATGGAGCCGTTATAGTGGCTGTTCATTAACTACAAATATTGTGATGCTTGCATAGGCATATTAATAATCTATCGGGAGACAAAGCATCACGATTTATCGAGATATCGATATTTCGTCGCACTCCTACTACTAACGACTGCTCGATTCATGACTAATAGAAAAAGGTTTGAAATGCAGTGCAATGGTTGACGTGTCATTTAACAGCTTGTTGCCACTTGTGCATGCCGCATCTTTTCACGTTGTGTGCGTCTCTCAGGTGCGACCAGTACGTCACCCAGCTGGACGAAATGCAGAGGCAGCTCGCGGCCGCCGAGGATGAGAAGAAGACGCTGAATTCCCTGCTGCGCATGGCCATCCAGCAGAAACTGGCCCTCACGCAGCGCTTGGAGGATCTGGAGGCACCGCTGTCCCCGCACAGCCTGAACAGCAGCCCGCGCCGCTCCCGAGCCAAAGAGCTGGCCGCCAAATCGGGACGGGCTTCGCGGAGCCCCCGAAACAGTCCGGCGCGCGCCCCCGTCAGGAGCAGCCCGCGCGCCAGTCCCGTCCTGGGGAGCAGCGTCCCCGCCATGGCCACGCACCACCTGCGCGCCCTCACGCGAAGCCTCCACACCAGCCCCGTAAGAACCCCACTCGCCCCTCGCAGCCACACAAGCAAGGTCCTACCTCCTCGAGACGCCACCTTCGTCCGCAGCCAGAGCGTCAGCGACGTTTCTCAGTCGGAGCTAAGCGCAGGCTCATCCCGCACGCGGAAAAGCTCCATCAGCTCTGAGAGCAGCGAGTCGGCGGTTCAAACCAACACGAGGAAGCCCGCGTCGGGACGGAGAGCTTCGGTGCCGGCGCGCCAGGACACGTTCATCACAACTCGCGTCGTACCCGCGTCCTCCTCCAGGACCAAGTCGTCATTGTTTGCTGTCGACAATCGAACCTCGTCGAAAGCTTTGCATGCATATCCTAACGCGCTGGAAGCATGGAGTGAAAAACCTAACCTCGATCATTCGGTGCGACGAAAGCAACCGTCGAGTCACAGGTCGAAATCCGCGCACCCGTCAGCGGCATCTCAGTCGGACGCGGTCTTGGCTCATTTGAACGCCAAATATCCGGAGACGCGGACGGGCGCGTCGGCTCACGCGAGCGATCAAGCGGGCAGGAGCAGGATTTCGGGCGTCTGCAGAGAGTCCAGGCGTTCGGCAGACTTGCGCGCCAGTGCCAGTCGGCGCTCGGCGAGCAAAGCCGAGTCGGCGCCCTCCGCCAGAGCGCACGGCTCGCAGTCGAGGTCGGCTCGCAGGCGATGACGTCAATAATTCGTTAATTCGTTTTCAGGGTGGTTCTGTTCATTTTTATTTGTTTTAGTTATTTAAAAAATACAGTTTTAGTTAGTTTATTATTAGTTTTCTTTTTTTAAGTGTATTACTTGTGTTGAATATTTAATAAACATCATGGTAAAATAAAAAAAAAACTATTTCTGACCTAGCATTGCATTTCGGAAATTGTCGCCTCGGAGTGATGTTATCTGGAGGTGATTTTCTATTGGCTGCTGCTATATGACATCACATCTGTGTGACACACTTTCAAACGTCTATAGGGTATATGCCACGGAAGAGACAGGACTTCCGTGTTTTTACACCTCAGCTTTGATTCCGGTTCCGGTTTGCAACGTATGGGCCACGTTCCAAACCTGAATTTCACACACAAGCTGGGAAAAAAAAACGTACTAGTACTTGAGAAAGTCAGCTGTTGGATTCCAATTAGAGCTGTCAAATTGTTAAGTTTTTTAATCAGATTAATCACATCTTAGAATTTTGATTCATCACGATTAATCGCTTAATTAAAAAGGCTTTTTTTTAATCAACATTTTTTGCCCACCAAACTTAAAGCACACATGTTATGTGTTAATTTTTTCGACATTTAATGTTGTGAGGACGTCTGCACATGAAGAAAAAAATGACCCCAATCGTTTCACATGAACAAATATTCTGAATGTCATACGCAAACATTTATTAAATGCTTTACTTTCATGAATGTAGTTATTTTTAATTCTCAAACACAACCTGTGCTACCTTTAACGTAACCATCCACTGTCAGCTAAATGCTTATCTCTGGTCAAAATTAATAGTGTGATTAACCTGCGTTAATAAATGATCAATAGGAGATTTTTTGTAGTTAATTATTTAATGCTTTAAGTTTGACAGCACTAATTGAAATTGACAAAAACAAACATTCACCACTTTGAATCAGTTAATAAATTATTATAAATATATTTGAATGCATTTGAAAAAATCTAATTATGGCTCAGAAATGTAGATACAAACAGAATCTTAACTTTAGTGTGTGCATTACTCCCTTTATGTGAATTCATCGAACGAGTATTTCATGACAAGGTGAATTGCTAACCATTTGTTTTTTTGTGTGTTTTGTGTTTGTTTGTCGCGTGCGTGTGTTTCATCTTGTCTCTATAGCGCTGAAACACTCCATTACTCCAAACCCTGTCTTCTCCACAAGGACCCGTCTTCATGTTGACTCCCCGGTTCCCTCCTCCCTTCCTGCCTCAAGACATCCTGTTCATCCCAGATGTGCTGCTGCATTTCTCACAAAGGTGGCGTTTCAAAAAAAACAAAAACAAAAAACAAGTACAATGTCGCTCTCATCCCACTCGCTTGCATGCAGCCTGAAGGAGGATGAAGAGAAATATGTGCTGCTTATTATTCTTATTCTTGTTATTATGTGACGTCATTGATTGTGTCTTGTCCTACGTGGTTTCAACTTCCATCTGGGCGGTGTTGTGAGTTACCATCGGCAGTATTTATTCCATTAATCTATTGTGTTTACTGTCCTTCCTTTCAAGGCAAAATCTCCTATTTGTGAGATGTATGTCTTTGCAATCTTGCCTTTAGCTCATCCATGTGACCCCGCCCCCAGGTTCATGTGTTTTATACAGCAATGCAGCCTTACTGACACTGTTGTTCTCCTACAAGTCGCTAGCTTGCTTATTTGTCTTTATCGACGTACAAGCGTTACAGTCACATGACTGTGGCTGCCCTGGCCTACAAACCTGTTAACTAGTTGTCAGCAAACACTCTTTCCTTGAAATAGTGAGCCATAACTCCTCCACCTCAGGTAAAAAAAAAATAAAAATAAAAAAAAAGTTTGCAACACGTGCTAAGGAAAACTTAGATGTCCGTTTTATTTTGCAGATGGTCTGCTTTAGGAATCAAAAAAAAAAATCTCTGTTATCACAGTAATGAAGTTTCTCCTACAAGTTGCAACTTGTCAGAAGTTGTTAGAGTTGTCAACTTTCCTCGTTCCTGACTATTCACGCAGATTTGCTGAGCAAACGTTGCTCATCTTTCTGCTCGTGTAGAGTCCCACATCTGCCTTTTCTCCCACGTGCTTTCAGAGTAGATGTGATGTCACCGTCTAGGTCAGGAAAAGTCGATTGTTGTTTATTTGAGGCGATTTCTAATTCAGTTTTAACTCTGCTTAATTGAATTGACTAGTTAATTTGACTAGTCTCAATTACCTTATCGTGAATGAAAAAAAATTCAAAATGTAATTTCAACTAGTCAGAGACACGATATCTACAATGTCTACAATTCGTTGTAGTCAAACTTAGCTTTTAAACGCTGAATCCGCTCGCCATCCTGTGACATGCGGTGTTTTTCTCTTCATGATGCTGAGCGAGCTGCGGACAATTTTGCTCTCAACGCTAACATTTTGTATTAAGTTAGAAGCCCAGCATGTCTGACTTTCAAGTAAATACATGAAAGAAAACAGAAACTGACATGTTTCTTTGTTGGTTGGAGCTCAGTGAGCCTTGTAAAGTAGCGAAAAGACAACAAAATGCAGTAAAACTCACTATAGTCACAATGGCAATACAATCTGGCAACGTTTTGAAATGACTAACAACTCAAAAGCCTCTGCAAGGCCTCCAATTGATTGGCAAGGACATCTCCTCTTGATTTGTCTCAAAATGTCTTTTTGTGCCTTTTGTTTTGGTCTTCTCTGCTGTTTTAGACTATACTGTTGTTGGTTTTTTTGTTTTTGTTTTGTTTTGTTTTTTGTATACCATGTCACTGGAATGTTTTCTTGTCATTTCCTCCTGTGGAATGCATACCACGTGTTCCACTTAAGCACATATAATAATTGCTATTGTGAATGATGTGATGGGTGCATATCAGAACTTTCACCCAGGGGATAGCCCCCTCCGCCGAACTACTGTACAACTTCCATTATTGCACCAGGCTGAACAAATTAACACATTCACTGCCAGTTCAGCAAAAACATTGACATTGACGTATTTTTCCGTCAATGGCAGTGAATGAGTTAAGAGAGTAATCAAATTAAGCTTCTGGGAGATTTGAGTTGAAATGATCGTCCAGAGTGACAAAGAGAAGAAGAATTTGTTAAATTGCTTCTCAAGCACCAATACAAACTTGCAGTTCATCGTATTTGTTGTTAGGTCAACACCCACTTGCAGAGGTGGTAAATGATTAATTTCGCCCAGTGCAGCCAGGTTTTTTTTTTTTTTGGTAGATTGTCCCACATAAACACATGAACCAACACTCTTTGTTACTTTTGCACTTGAAAATGATAGATTAGCATCCTTCAATGTAACTTTTCAACACTGAAATTTGAAATTTTATTTTTTGTTTTTTCCCATGTTGTGGAAACTGAGCAGCACTGAATATAGTGGATTTAAATATTTTCACTTTTCATCACTTACCGGTAGCTTTGGGTGCGTTTTTGCTGACAAGTCAATGACTGATTCCATAAATAATCTCTATCTAGTTTGAATCCATTGTGATTGTTCTTGCGCAGTATTTGCTTCCAGGAGGGACTCAGTTGTATCAATCTGTGCAACTCGTAGCTAAAAAGTGAAAATATTTGACATGAATGTTCTTACTTTTTGAAGGAAACATATGGATTTGTTCATCTATTTAATTCAATCAATGTAATTTATTTCCATTGTTGTGTTTTTTTAAACTGTATTTATGTGCTCTGTTTTCTGTATAAATTGCTCAAGTATGTCATGCACACTCCTGCAGACGTTTTGTACACCTATTCCGTTCATTCTCCTGCAAAACCAGAATAAAGCAGACACTGTACAGTGTACACCAACGTAATTCTTATTCTGTTATTCAAATGCACAATACAAATTTAACAATAGCACTGAGCAATGAAATTCTTACTTTGCTAGTCTCCCTCCACTTGTTCAAAGAATATACTGGTAAGAAAATAAAGAGCTGTTTTAAATAATGAAAGATAAATACTGAAGAAGAAATAGTGGAGGGCTAGACAATTGACATAAGTATTTTTTTAAGAAGGAAAACTTTGGAAGTATTAATAGTGTGCTTAGTGCAAAAAGAAAAAATTATATAATGTTCAAAGATGCAGGCATTCGACTCGCAAGTTGCACAGGTAGTATTGCACAGTGGAAGTAAACACTCAGGTAATCTTTAATGCGCTTTTCCCCCAGATAAATGCCTTTGTTTTTTAGATGAAAAAATGCACTTACGGTATTTTAGTTCTACTTATTATTTTGTTTTATTTATTTGCGTACAAAAACACAGTAGCCTACTGTAACATTTGCTGTCTGCGTATTCTGCAAAGATGGAAAATGTGAGCTTAAAGCTTTGCTCATATTTATTAAAGGAACAAAACAAAACAAAAAAAAATTAAGAAAATTGACCAAGCTGCTGCTTGTATCTCGAAAAACTAGTCAATTGAGGCACTCATATCTCCAAGCAGCACATTATGTGAGAATACAGAAACAGCAAAGTATTATTTTTGGCCACCCCACATATTTTTTTCTGGAGGAAAAAAATACTCTGAAGAGATATAGATCTAGAAATGTACTACACAGTATGATCAAGACCGGTCGGTGTTGGTTTGTTCATTTAGCACAATTTTAAACCTTTAGAAATTCATATCATGCGTAAATTAGTCTTAGAGGAGGGAACAAAATACAAATACTTCGGTACTGTGTATTTTTATTTCATTTACGGAAAGGTAATGAAGTATTTGTACATCGTTCCTAAGTTCCCACCACTTCTCGGGTAAACAACTGTCCAGCCAGGTCCAATGGAAATGTACTTTTGTGTTGATGATTGGCTGCTCGAACAGACGTCCCGCCCTCTTTCGCATTTCGGGGGCGTGCCCGTTCTACAAGCAGGGTACAGTACGTGTGCCTTTGCCAGTTGTTGACATTCTGACGCTAAATCGGCTTAAACAAATTTCCAGGCTGCTGCAATGTCGCTGAAAATCGCGGCCACACCGCTGGCCCGCAGCCTCTGGAGTGGAGGAAGCCGAAAACAAGTCAACCGCGCCTGCTGCGTCACTTTACGCGGTCACGACGGGACAAAGGAGCGAAGTAGTTGCTCCTCCGGGGGCCCGAGGGGCGACGTGCAGTCGCGCAGCGAGGCGCCCCACCAGCCCCAGGCGGCCCCCACGGCGGCTCCTCCGGCGGCCGGACAGCGAGCCGAGGATCCGGCGGGCCCACCCGGCGTGACAGGCGCCAGGAGGCGGGCGTCCACGTCCACTGCCACCGCGGCACCCCAAGTAGACCAGAAAACCTACATGTGGGCTCGCTACGCTGACCTGAGACGGCTGGTCCACGGTTCGTACAAAAATAAACTAGTTCTCATTTATCGTCTCTCGAAATAACATGTTGTGCTCTTGCCACTTAAACTTATTGCGTGGCGTTTGATTTAGTGCGTTGGACCCACAGTGGAAAATAAAACCTGAACCACCAACTTCTGTTTCCAAAACACACGCTAGCAAAAACACGGCCAGTCGAAGCTTATAAGCGTTTTTACTCGATGGCCTTGCATATAGCTTATGATCCTTACTGCTAGTAAAACTTTGCACCGCATTAGTAGACACATTGCTAATGGTACAATTCTGTATTATAGTTTTAACATCGAGCGCTTCACTTCTACTTCTACTGGTATGCAGACTGCAGAAACAGAAATGTCATACATTAAGTAGTGGAACAAACGTCACTAGTAAGACAAATTTGTTGTCCTAGCTTGAATGTTGAACACTACTATTTTGCATTTCTTTCAAGTAATTTATGATCATTTAAAAAAATACATAAGAATTTGCTCATTAATTAGCACCTGATTATTCACACAGTAGTAGCACCATTTTGGCATTTTAAAGGGACAACTCAGTTACTAGTGATACAAAACTGCACTAGTAGACATTTGCCTGAAGTGTTAGATTTTAAAGTAAAATTTCATACTGTCACCAGTTGTACTAGTAGCATGCAGTTGTGAACTAGTGCAGTTTTGCTTCACTAGTAAAATGTAGTTGTACTACCAGTCTGCAAAATTGTACATGCATAGTGTCCAACAGCACTTAATCATGGTCAAACTTTATTGAATGAGTTGTGTATGTATAATAATAATGATGATGATGATGATGATGATGATGATGATGATAATTAGAATAACAAGGTGAAATTTGAACGGTGTAAATCAGAAGTACTATGTGGGAGTTATTTGACTGGAAAAAGTGAGAATAAAATGCAATAATAATAATAATAATAATAATAATAGGCGGCACGGTGGACGAGTGGTTAGCACGTCCGCCTCCCAGTTCTGAGGACTCCGGTTCGAGTCCAGGCTCCGGCCTTCCTGGGTGGAGTTTGCATGTTCTCCCCGTGTTCGCGTGGGTCTTCTCCGGGTACTCCGGTCTCCTCCCACATTCCAAAGACATGCATGGCAGGTTAATTGGGCGCTCCGAATTGGCTGGCAACCAGTCCAGGGTGTCCCCCGCCTACTGCCAAGTGCCAGCTGAGATAGGCGCCAGCACCCCCCGCGACCCTTGTGTGGAGTAAGCAGTCAAGAAAATGGATGGATGGATAATAATAATAATAATAAAGGTTATAAACAACATATGTGCTTTCAGCATTCCCACAATAATAATTTTTAAATAATTCATACTTATTTTTCAAAATAAATACAAAAGTGGCAAGTATGTATAAAATCTTCTACTAATATAAATTATTCGATGTAATCAATAAATAAAAATGGAAGAAAAAATTAACTCAATTTTAGAGGGAGGGACCAAAACAGCTAAATACAGTAAATGCAATAAATCCTAGCAGCCTCTTGATGATATAAATTCTTGTTTCAAGCCAAATGTGGTGGGTTTATGTCCAGCTGCCCCCAACCCAACCAGTATCATATCACTCAGGAGCACTTTGTAACCTCCTCCCGTAATCAGTTTTCCTGTGCAAATACAAGACCGCAAATGCTGATTGTCAATCTGAGGGAGGTTGGGCGCCGTCTCTGTGATAAACAAATCCAAATCTAGATGACGCTGATGGGATCTCGTCTTGCTGGCTGTGCCGCAGATGAAATCATTTGAGAAGTACACGTTACGCAACTTCCTGACATTTTGCCAGGTTGTTCAAAATTGAAGTAAACCGGGTCCTCTGTGGAGTGTCGTTGGTTTCCTATTTCCATCACAAGTTTTGACATTGAAGTTTTTCTCCTTGTGTTAGTTCAACCTTGGCCTTGAAATGATAATACAAGTGAGTGGACTAGAAATACAGCGATGTTGAAATTAAATTACAAATTAAGATTGGAACGTGGGAGGTGGGTAAGCACTAGTAGCACAAGTATGGACAAACTACACTATACTTCCTCCTGACCTTGTTTCCTTTTCATGGTCAGATTTAATTCCACCCGGCGCATGCAAGTCCCTCAACTCGTCGGCCATCTACGCCAACAACGAGGTCAGCTTGGCCGAGGTGGACATCTACGGTTTTGACTACGACTACACGCTGGCTCTGTATTCCAATGCGCTCAACACCATGATTTACAACACGGCCAGGGACTTCCTCATCGAGAACTTCAAGGTTCGTGCCACTTTTAGAGACGGGATTTTAGAAAAGCCGTCTCACGTGAATTTGTGTTCCGTCCTCCCATTCCGCAGTACCCCGAAGGAATCCTCAAGTACGATTACATTCCCAACTTTGCAGCACGTGGCCTTCACTACGATATCCAAAAGGTAAATGCTCGTACAGTTCCCCGAGGCAGCATCTTTAGGTGAAACTGCTTCTCCCCTTTTTAGGGTCTCCTGATGAAGATAGACGCTTTTCATTACATTCAATCAGGAACAGTATACAGGTGAAAAAGGATTTGTTGTTCCTATTGCTAACATTACGCATGGCGTACCAAAACTTACTGTGCAATTCATGTTTTGACATTTTCCTTTTGGGTTTTGTTTTGCCAGACGTGGGATTGTCATCTTTTCTGTGCCCGACCGAAATTTCACACCAGTTCAAACTCGCAGCGGAAGGCCTGCCACTACTACAACTGATGAAAATGCTCAACTCCTAGAGCAGGCGTTGGCGCAAAGCCACATAGTTTATCCAGACAATGTGTGCCGGATCCCGGCCTCAAAACAAGCTCGATGCGTCGGAGAGTTATACATTTTTACCCGTATTGACTTCCGGTTGTTCAGCTTCATAATCTCTAAAAAACATACGGCTAAAGATTTAATGTTCGTCAAAGCATCCTCTGAATTAAGATTTAGTTGATGCGGGGTTCCAGAACAGCCCTCCAAATTGGCTCTCCGTGGCTTTGCGGAACTGCCTGCTTTAGGAGTTCATTGTTCTCATCAGTGCTGGCCTAGAAAGAAACTTTCTATGGATCGCATTAATTGTACAACGTGAGATGGCTATAATTCTTCGTAAACTGGCGCTCAACTGCAGATGGGGCCAGAATAATTTCTTGCCACGGGCAAAGGGGTGACATGCTTACAAAGCAAAGTCTAAGCTGTCAAATGCTGATGGCCTCACGTTTGTCCGAATGATCCCGACAATGAAATAGAACAAACGAAGTGTACGGTGACTTTTGGGACAGTTTGCATTTTCATTTTTCATATTTGATTTTAGGGGTCTGAGCCCTGTGCCAGACGAGGAGGTCCTCAAGCTCTACGGGGGAACTTTCCACATCCCTCTGCAACTGGATAGTGGCTTCTATGGAAAAGTGAATATACCTTTTGTAATACAGCCACGGCTTGAGAGACGAGTGACATGACTTGCACGTTTTTGGAAATACGAGCGAGATTTTTGATTTATTTTTTTGCTTTGATTTGTGAGCAGGCAAATGAGTATTGTACGATGGCTGTGAACTCAACTCAATTCACAACAAACAGCAGTTTGCAGACAATTCTTGTTTTTCTTAAAAAAAAAAAAATGGCTTAAAGCTGTTTTTTTTTTTTTGCTACTCCGTCTAAAGCTAAACATAAAACAAATCATTACAACATTATGTGATTCAAACAACCACCTAGCTTTGCTTTTGAAACGTCAGTTTAGCTGAATGCTAACATGCATGCTAACATGCTACGATGGCTGTGAACTCAACTCAATTCACAACAAACAGCAGTTTGCAGACAATTCTTGTTTTTCTTAAAAAAAAAAGAAATGGCTTAAAGCTGTTTTTTTTTTTTTGCTACTCCGTCTAAAGCTAAACATAAAACAAATCATTACAACATTATGTGATTCAAACAACCACCTAGCTTTGCTTTTGAAACGTCAGTTTAGCTGAATGCTAACAAACAATGCAAAACACAATAGACGGGCTGCCAAATAGCTTCAGTATCATAGTTATGGATATTTCAACACAAAAATGTGACAAAAGATATAAAGCCGTTTCTTTACATTCTTTTTAATTATGCCATTATTCTATGTTTTGTATAAAGTACAATATTACAGAGTTCTATTTTCATAAACTAGTACAGAAATGTGTGTTTTTTTGGGGAGGCTGGAACAGATTAATGGCATTTCCATTCATGTCACTGTAGAAAGATAATTTGAGATTTACAAGAGTGTTTTGAGTTACTCTAAAGGAATGCATTGAAAAATAATCAATTTTTAAATTCCAAACTCTGATGTCATAAGGATTATATAAATATATCGTTGTATGCTTACGTAAAATGACATGCTTGTGTTTTGTAATCTCGTTTGGGCCTTTGTCATCATCAAGCAGGAGGAATGTTGAGTTTTTTTTTTATTTTGTGTGAAAATAATGAGATTTTACATCGGATTATTATCTCCCTGGCGTCACAAAGTTTTGTTTGTCCCAATTGCTCATTAGAGGAAGCTGACGCTGATGTTTGGAATGGCAAAACGCTTTTGAGCTTCATCTTCTAATCCCTTCGCTCACTCAAATGGCCGGCCCGTGTTCGTCGTACTATGATAATTAATCAAATCTGTCTGCGAATGTTGAGCACTTTTCCTAATTATTGTACTTTTTAACAGGGCCCGAAGGTGAAACAGTTTATGGACATTTTCTCCATCCCTGAGATGACCCTCTTGGCTGTGGCAAATGATTTCTTCATCACCAACGACATCGATTACGATCCAGTTCACCTCTCCAAAGATGTCTCAGTAAGTTTGGCCATTACTATTCCAATTTACTAGAGGACAAAATCCATCTACAATGGTGCAATTTCTATGAAAATCTGTTGTCATTTGATGAAATAAAAACCTGTATTGATCTGAAAGTATATCTGACCCGATACTCATGGGAGATGGGGTGAAAGGTCGTTTAGATGATTTTGTCAGCTGTTTTCAAAAGGTTTGTTCTTGTTTCTCCTCAATAATCATTGAGTTCTTTTTTTTTTTTCTTTGAATAGTGCAACAAGAGCGCCTTTTTCCACTGTTGTTACAATTATGTAATATTTAGAGTATCCTCTAAAAGTGAATCAACCCTTCACAATACAATATTTGTAAAAAACGGAAAAAAAACAAAAAAAAACATTTTTATAGAACAAGACCAAAAAAAATTTGCACTTTGCTAAAATGTAAAAGTTATCACATAATGGCTTTGCAATGTATTCGTTGTGGGAAACTGATTTGTGATACAAGAATATTAAGTTAGGGAATGAGTTAAATGTCAGTAGTTGGTGTTGTAGCTTGATCTGCTTGCCACACTCTTGTTTGTAGGCCTTCGACTCCTACTGAGAGCTGTTAGAGAAACAGTGCTTTGACATTCCTCAACTGGAAGCACAGGAATCGGCTGAGTGAAACAAACGGGTTGAGCAAAGAATAATAACTCACGCTTGCAGGGAAACAAAAGCGAAGGCCGGGTACACACGTCAAGACGTTTGGGATTTGGGCTGTTTTGTATGGAGGAGCAAAACTGCACCCCCCCCAAAAAAAAAGAAAGAAAGAATAATTATATATATATATATATATATATATATATATATATATATATATATATTTCCATTTGTATTTGTTTTATTTACTTTTTGTTCACATTTATGTATTTATTTATTTATTTATTTATTTATTTTTTATTTGGGTAGTTTTGGTCCTCCCATAGTTTTGGGCACGATGTTGTAAATATTTTGTCTTATAAGATCCGGCGGTCCTTCTGTATGAGTCATGTGGATTTGTCCCGATAACAGGGTCCAAAATTGGTCAGTCAACCATCTTAAATACGAAACTTGCTTAGTATTTATGACCAAAAATCTTCATGTGTGTGGGGAAAGCAGACATTTCTATTTAACTTGGTTGAATATGACGTGAATGGAATGTAGCCAATCAATGAAGTGCTCTGACTGACCAACAAGGAAGGGGTGATAAATACAACAAAATCTACCCTAACTGACATCATTTTTTTTTTTTTGTATAAAAGCGGGTTCCCCACATGCCAAGATGTATTTTCCAAAGCATGTGTTTCTATTGAAGGCATCTACAACAATGTTGCCTCCGGTCATCTTCAGAAACACTTTGCAACCATCGGTGTATACCAAAAAGTATCTGTTCAATGTTTATCTTTGTGTTGATGAGATCACGTGACATCCGTGCCTCGGAGGACGTTGTTTCGAGATCAGTGGTGGAGCAGAATCGTTTTGTGTACCAGCCCGAAATGTATGCAGCTTATTCAAAGCTTTACAAGTTGACCAATCTGGAGAATGTTTTCCCTTTGTGACTTTTCAGGAAGCGATCGGCATGGTCCACATCAAAGGCTTCATGTACAAGTGGATCATGCAAGACCTTGGTAAGATTTTCAAATCAGGGCAAGACCCTATTTGTGTGTGAGCTGTCTTCGTTGCGTCTAGACAAGTTCATTATGAGAGGCGAAGAGACTGACGCCGTCCTGCACCGACTCGTCAGTCATGGGAAGAAACTTTTCCTCATCACCAACAGTCCCTTCAGCTTTGTGTAAGTGTCGTTGCGGCCGCCAACGTTTTGGACGCGCAGGTATTTGAAGCGCTGTGCTCGATTTCGTGTGTAGGGATAAAGGCATGACGCACATGGTGGGCAAAGAGTGGAGAGACTTCTTTGACGTCATCATCGTGCAGGCGGACAAGCCGCACTTCTTCACCGACTGTGTCAAGTATGTACCGACGTATTCTGAGGTTTTTTTTGTTTTGTTTTGTTTTTTGTGCTTTAAAGGGGTACTTGACTTATTGAACAATTTTCAGCAGTGAAAAGTTAATATTTTGTCCAGAATGAATTTGATAACTTTGTTATTTTTCATGTACAATTAATACCTTTAAAAAGTAATTGTTCTACTTGTCGACTGATGATATGATGACATCACCTGTGCTGAGGAAGTAGGTAACAGCCAATCATGGCTCACGTGTTTTCTGGGTTTGGTCAGTAAACTGAGCCATGATTGGTCGTCATCATCAGTCGACAGCAGACAGTAGAAAAATTACTTTTTTAAAGGTACTAATTGTACATGAAAAATAATGAAGTTACCACATTAATTATAGACAAAATATGAACTTTTTACTGCTGAAAATGGCTCAATGACTCAAGTATCCCTTTAAATTATTTTGTAGTTACATCTAGGGGTACACAATTATTCGAAATTCAATTACAATTATTACACTCCACAATTACAAAACCGGCATAATCGTAAGCAAAAATAAAAGATTATTAATACTAATTTTGAGTTGATTAAATTTATATATTTGCACATTTTTTATTGTAAAATAAACTAATTTAATAAATATTGTTTGGTCCAAAAGGAACTTGCGTAATTATAGTGTTTCAAAGAAATTTATTTTTTTACGTTTATAATTATCTCATTTTGTACCAAAAAAAACCCCAAAACAAATAATTGTCCTAATTGTGATTTTAATTACTACCAAATTAATCACATTTCCTTCATACTCGAGCAGCCCTTGCTGCATCCATCTATCAAATAAAGGAATAATTTTGAATACATTTTAAATTCTAAAATTAGATTAAGTAGAGCTTTTTTAAAATACATCTAGCTTTATTTCTAGACAACAAAATAAAGTTTGCTGCTCTTTGCAATGTGAATTTAAGAAGCAAAAAAATATTGATTCTACAAAAAGGAAACCAGTGGTTCATTCATTATGTTGTCACGTTTTTATTGTGTAATAATACCCTTCAGTTCACTGGGATTAACCTGCACATAAAAAAAATACAATTAACAAAATAAAATTTGCTGCTATGTGAATTTAAGCAAAAAACATATTGATTCTAGAAAAATAGAAAACTAATGGTTCATTCATTATGTTGTCACATTTTTACTGTTTAATAAAACCCTTGCTTCAGTTCACTCTGATTAACCTGCAAAATAAAATAAAATTAACCAAACGTTTTCTGTTATATGCAATGTGAATTTAAGAAGCAAAAATATTAATTCTAGAAAAAATAAAAACAATGTTTCATTCATTGTGTTATCACATTTTTATTTAATAAAACTCTTGCTTCAGTTTACTCTGATTAACCTGCAAAAACAAAACAAAAAACATCAAATTAACAAAATAGAATTCGCTGCTATATGCAATGTCAATTTAAGAAGCAAAAAATATTTATTCTAGAAATAAGAAAACTAATGGTTCATTCATTATGTAGTCACATTTTTATTGTTTAATAAAACCCTTACTTCAGTTCACTGGGATTAACCTGCAAAAAATAAAATAAAATTGCTCCTCAAAGTTATAAAATGAAGCCATTGGAAAAAAAAAAATCAAGCCTTAGATCTCTTTGCCAAGTAGTGAAGGGCAGCATTAATATTGAAAGCGTGCATTGCAGACCCTTCCGGCGTCTGGATGGAAACGGGGACCTTCGCTGGGAAAAGATCAGCAGTTTAGACAAAGGCCACATCTACAAACAGGTCAGTGCTCGACATGGTACAAACAGCATGAGGCAGACTGTCGTCAGGTGAGGCGGCGTTTTCGCATCCATCACAGGCTCACTGGCATGTGTGCGTTTGTCTTGTGTGGCAGGGAAACCTGATTGACTTTCTCAGGTTGACGGGCTGGCGAGGATCCAAGGTGCTTTACTTTGGAGACCATCTTTACAGCGACTTGGCTGTGAGTGTCAAAGGCTGACGGCCATCTTGAGATGGCTTCATGCCGTTGTCCCCATCTGCTCTATTAGCTTCTTAATTGCCATCATCACCAAGTGCATGTTCAGCCAGTACCGTTTGTCTTTCACATTAGAAAAATGACCACCAAACCAAAATGGGGATTTTTGTTTTTCAGACCAGTGCGAGTACTCAACTTCGGAGTACTCACCAGTATCAAGTAACCAAAACCACTCATATATTTGATACATAACATTTGTATTAAACCATTGACAGAATATTTTAAAGCAATACCTTTAGTTTAATTTCTGTCAAAAGGCGGAAGAGTCACTGTTCAATGCAGAATTGAAGTCGTAAGGAAAACAAAAAAAATTGACTAGTCCCTGAGTTTTAGTCTTTGTTCAAAATAAATTAAGTGCAAAATAATACAGGTTCAACTGTTAACTGTGAACACAAACTACAGATTGGTAATCCAGTTGAAAAATTGATCTCAAATGTGGTTTCATATCCACCAATATTTGAGTATTGATATTTTTCATACGTATTCAAAATAAAGAAGGAAAAAAAATATGAAATGGATTACACATAAAATGAAACACGGCCATGCAGAGGAAAAATACCATTGATATGCATCCGTCCATTTCCTTCACCACTTGCTCCTCACAAGGGTCGCGGGGGGTGCTGGAGCCTATCTCAGCTGGCTTCGGTCAGCAGACGGGGTACACCCTGAACTGGTTGCCAGCCAATCGCAGACCATTGATATTAGAAAAATAAAATATAGATACATACAAGTACAAAAAAAGTAACAGATGAATTTAGCACGATATGATCGACACAAGTAAGCAAAAGCTTTATGTTGCCTGTATTGCGTTCAACAGGAAGAATAAACCTAATTAATGAACTGAATAATAAGAAAATTCTAAAATATATCAAATGAAAAAAGAAACATAATGGAGGAAGTCTTCAGATCATCCAAATTGAGTTATCAAATAAATGTATACATTTGTATACATTGTATACATTGTTTACACTATTAACTCGTTTACTCCCAAAAACGTATAAATACGTTCTATTTTAAATATTAGCATGCTCCCAAAGATGTAATTATACGTTTTGGCTTTGATGCAACCTCTGAACTGAAAAGAATGCTTGAAGCAATGGTAGTTATTACAAAAACGGCCAGCAGATGGCAGCAGAGTATAAGAGATCAAAAAGCTCTTTTCCCCACTATTTTAAACAGATTTGTGAATAATGATGAAACTTAGCCATGTTCTAATGCTAATTGATGCAAAATGGAAACAGCTAGAAATACACTTTTTTTTTCCTGATGAAAGAAGAGACTTTAATCTTTCTTTTGGTAGGTTCCATCATGTTTTTATAGCAATAGGACACAATATGCTATGGGCCTTGCAAAATCAGTCAAAATCCAGTAAAACAGCGAAAATGTCCGAGGGGTGAATGAGTTAATGCACTAAGTTTTAAGATAAACCTGATAAACATATTTTGCAGAAGTTACATCTTTCTATTTGAAAGGATTGGCATTGAAACAGTTCACATAGAAAAACATTGTGATAATAGAACGGCCACAAGTGACGAGTACAGATGACCTGTATCGGCAGCCTACATAATGCCTGGGATTAAACAATAATGGCACAAAAATATATTGAAACACTGATTATGTCTTTAAAGATGTCCCAAGATTTTTGTCCATGTGGCAATCTTGAAGATATGCACAAAGGAACAGATTCACCACTAGTGCATGTTTCACAATGTGGTAGCTGTGGTGAGAATTTTGGTTGCCACATTGTTTCCCTTTCAGCTTTTAATTTGTGCAAACTTGGAGTCATGTAGAGGTGAGACTCATTCCACTGTAGCAAAGTCGTTTTTCTTGCCGGCAGGACCTGACGCTACGACACGGCTGGCGCACCGGCGCCATCGTACCCGAACTGGAGCATGAAACCAAAGTGGTGAGCACGGACCGCTATGCTGTCAGCCTCACTTGGCTGCAAGCCCTCACCGGCCTGATGGAACGATTGCAGGTGAGACTTTCACGTCCAACCCAAACCCGATATGCTCGGCTAGTGTTCTGACACTTGTGGGATTCTGCAGACGCACCGTGACCCGGACTCCAAACAGGTGTTTGACGAGTGGCAGAAGGAGCGAGAAGAACTCAGGTGAGTGACTTGAGTCGTATGTCCTTCAAGCAGCTCGTTCAAGGTCGTCACATTCACTTCAGTTACGATCACGATTACTGAATAGAACTTTGATGGGAAGCCGTTTGAGTGTGAGGTTGTTATTTGGACCATTTTGTCTGATAGAGTGCTATCTTGACTTATGAGTTTCATTTGTTTCATGACATGTTCATAACTCCCTTGTATCGCAAATCACCTTTTACCATTGAAATGAATGGAAAAAACAATGATCAGTTACAGCCCTGTAAAACAACAACAACATTTTTTATTTTTTTTGTGAGTAAAATGGCTCTAGTACAGTATTGTACTTTATAAAAAAAATTGAAACAACAAAATGAAACAGAATATGTAGAACTAGACAAAGTGCATGATGGCATGAATTTAATCATTTCAGTGAAATTATAATCCATTTGGAGATATGATCAGTCAGTTGGCATCAAACTATCAAATGTACTAAAATGTGGTCCAAGCGGGATTTGCACGCAGGTTCCCCGTGATGGCAGACAATTGTGCTAACTTGACTTGCTCAAAAATCTCGGCTAATGGTGGCATTTATATTGAAAGTGTCATCTGATGCTGAATGCTAACATGCATTTAAAGGGACAGTTCATTTATTGAGCCCATTATAGCAATAAAAAGTTAATATTTTGTCTATAATTAATTTGATACTTTCATTTTTTTTTCATGTACAATTAGTACATTTTAAAAACACATTTTGCAACTTGCTGTCGACTGAAAATGACATCACAAGGGCTCAGGTAACCAATCACAGCTCAGCTTGTGAATGTCACATGACCAAATCTAGAAAACAGGAGAGCTGTGATTGGTTACCTGAACCCTTGTGATGTCATTTTCAGTTGACAGCATGTTGCAAAATGTGTTTTTAAAGGTACTAATTGTACATGAAAAATAATGAAAATATCATATTTATTATAGGCAAAATATTCATGTTTGACTGCCAAAAATGGCTAAATAAGTAAAGTATCTGTTTAATAATTTTAGTGAACTTATAATCCATTTCCTGATATGATCGTCAATTGTTGTCAAACCATCGAATGTTCAGCATTCCCCCAATTAATTCTTTGAACATTGTGCTGCTCGTTCTGGTAGGCCTGCCTTGGCCTCCAGGGGGCAGTACATACAGGTGATGTAGATTTGGTGGTGGAACACAAAGGCTAAATTATAGACAAAATAAATGAATGATGAAAATAAAACTAAGCTTACAGTAATTGGTTGCCGTGCTCCGATTGATTGGCTACTGACCGTGAAAAAGTACACGATCGGCTTCCGTCAGTCCTTTGATTGCCGATCACATTGCAGCCAATTAAAGACCAGCCTGTGAACAGTAAAGCGTCCCTTTACCCTTTTCTTAAAATCATAGTACATGTTTAAACAAGTAAACAAAAACACACAACTGACACACCTTCTGCTTAATCACGTGACTTTGTTTCCCAGGGTGATGACGAAGAACTTGTTCAACCCTCAGTTCGGCAGCATCTTCCGAACGTGCCACAACCCCACGTACTTTTCCCGCCGGCTGTCTCGCTTCTCCGACATCTACATGGCCTCCCTCAGCTGCCTTCTCAACTACGACTTCTCGCACACCTTCTACCCGCGCCGCACCCCTCTGCAGCACGAGGCGCCGCTGTGGATGGACCAGCTCTGCACCGGATGCATGAAAACACCCTTCCTGGAGGAGATGGCTCAAATTCGTTGAGCGCGCGGATTCGATTGCCTTTTCACGGCAACCGACATGTTTGAGTGCGGGAAGGTGGTACAAAATTGTACATAGTGACCAGTTTAGCCAAAGAAGTAGATTCAAAACGGGCTGCAGAAAGGAAGACGCTTGAGCAGCTTCACCTCATTACGAAAAAAAGAAAGAAAGAAAAAAAGCAACTAAACACGCACAATTAGCTTTTCCTGTTTACGTGTGGCAATGAAGTAGTGTACACATATGCAGTTCACTTTTTTCACCTCAAGCAGGCGCCGTTTACATCTAGTTTGTTTTTGTAATTTTTAATATTTGTGGATAATCATGTCAATATGTTTTTGTGGTCAAGCAGACAGGTTGGTTTGTTCATGGCAAAATCCAAAATGTCTCTTTATCGCGAAGTTGTGTGTTGTAATGTAATGCTGGCATTGCTTCGGGCAGGAAATAGAAACGCAACTACCACTATCACAGGTAAAGAAACAAGTGGATTCTTGATGCCGCCCCACCAAAGACGCCTGCTACGCTTTGAAATCGTCTCAAATCATCAGCATCAAATGGTTGCTGTTCTCATGTTTACTTACATTGTACGACTTTTAACTTGCGCGTACGACTGAATTCAGTGGCAATATATCTCATGAATGTACGTTTCAATAAAATGTCTCAACAAGATTTTACTGTCAAATGTGTGCATTCATTATTTTAACTTAAATACAGAATGAGTAGAAAACTTTACGGAACTATACTTACTTGCTTCGTTTTTAATTTAGCTTAACATTTATTTAGCATGCTGATGACCCTGGAGGCTCCCTGCAGTTTTTGTTATTATTTTTAAACAAAGCTTGTTAATTCTTTATATGTTTAAATTAAAATTAAAGTATTTTTTTACGCTACTATTTTCTCTTTTGCTGCAAATCGGCTTGAAATATGAAATAATCATTATCGGTCTCCTTGACTACTAATAATTGGCCTTGATAAACCCACATTGGTCTATCACTATGGAATATGAAATATGACATTACACTATGCTCTGCGTGTATAGGAAGAGAAAGTACAGTACAGTCAATCCCCTCCATCATCCACTTAGATCACGGCCGGGTCCCCCTATCGCAAACATTTTTATTTTGTGCTTTTTATAATAAATTTTGTTCTGCTTCAAGTTTAGGTTTGAGTGTAATTCCACTGTTTACCACTAGATGGAGACACACTATTTTGTTTGACACCAAAATATTTATAGAAGAAGAACACAAACAGGAAGTATTTAGGACTAACCAAGTTTTTGTTGATTACTGAATGTCAAATCGCTTTGTAGTCCTACAGACAGTGATGGCTGTAAGTTCATTTTATATTGGACATGTTTGGGCATGATTGTGGATTTATATTGACAGACGATAAGTTTGTTAGTTTGGGGGAACAAAACACATCGGGAGGTACTCTGTAACACTGAACGATATCCCCTGCTCTCTCTGAATATATTGCGGGTACATGATATTTAAAAATTTGTATTATTTTAAAAGTGTGTTTAAAGACCTTAAAATAATAAGTACCATAAATGCTATAAATCCATGCCGAGGAAATGTTTAAACAGTGTATTTTATATTGCAGATTTCACTTACCGTTGGAACGCAGCCTTTGCGATGGAGGGGGATTACCGCACACCTTTTCTACGGCCTGCACGATCTTCTCCTGACACGAGGTGAGCTTAGCTTTGCTTTTGACTTGTATGCTGGGGCACTTTTCGTTCTTGTATCTGATTGGTCGTGTGGTTGCTAAGCAGCGCAGCATCCCTCGCTGCTCTACTCCACGCAACAAACTCATTCACTTCGGCATCCGCCTGCAAGCAAGACAGCAGCAAAGGTAACGTTCTCTGCATGCTGCTCTACTTTATGTCACTCTTACTCTGCTTGCTTTTGCTTTTGGTCACAAAGCGCATTCGCGGTTGTGAAAATTGGTGTGCGGTGCTGGAATCTTGCTGTAGTTTCACAAGTAATTTTCCACAAAGGACTTGGACGCATATTAATAATGAATGCAAATCTCGCTGCATGAAGTAACTAATTACTTGCATGACCTGTTTCTGCCACCAAGCGCTTACATCACTGCTGCGTATTTTTCAGCCTGATAAACGTGTTTATTGGTGATAATGCAGTACGAGAACAAGCTCATGCTGACCACATGTGTCACGTGTGCTTTGCAGGGGCAGTCCTAGATAGAATGCCGCTTGTTGTTATATATTCTTTCGACTATCAGTACAGGAATCGTATCAATGAACAGTCACAGATGGTCCGTTTCAAACACATTGAGTACTTTCGCTGTTAAACTTTTCAGTACACTTGTACACCAGCACCAACATTTTTCTAAGAGTACAAATAGTAAGAGTACTTCAACCTGTTTCTTGATACTTCCAGTTCAAGTGTACCCTAAAAACAAACAAAGGAAATTCAATTTGTGTTCTTTGCATTTAAAATAGCCACATAATGGTGCCTTAGAAAAGCCTTTTAATATGGTGACCAAACGTCCTCTTTTGCCAAGACGTGTCCACTTTTTTACGTATAAACTCGTGAAAATGTCCGGTTGTCATTTTTTTTCACAAAGTGCGGAATTGTGTTGGCAGCCCAGACTTGGCAGCTCAATGTTAGTGCTCTGTACTCTCCAACGGGTGACATCATTGTCCGTGTACAGCCACCTTTTAAAATAAAACAAAATAAATAAATGAATAAATAAATAAATCAAAAGTGAATATAAATGGAAATGAAAATATGGTCACAAAAACTGCATAATGTGCCACATAGTAGTTAAAGCTTCTGTGATGCTTGGGGACAGTCATGTTGTAAACTTTAGGAAAACAGTTTCTTTTTAAATTTATTCATAGATTTTGACTTAACATAGCAAATTTTAAAAGTTATGTGAAGTGATCCAGAATATTGAAGGGGTACGTGGCTGAAACGAACAATGAAATTAGAGATGTTAGAAGAAGATGGGTGGTTCTAAATAAATGATTAAATAAAGGTCTAGATTCAGACTAATATGGATACGCTGGACTTTAAACTTCTTTATTTATTGAGCCATTTGTAAAGTGCATTTTTTTCTTGTTGTGCTGGTATTTTGTGTAAGTGGGTTTTTCTAATGTCGATTGTTGGTTTGTGTTTTGTTTTTGATTTTTGATTGCAGGGGTGTCCTTATCCTTGTATTATATACGGTGTGTTCGCCTTGGCCACCAGGGGGAGCAATACACTGACAATTGCAAAATTGGTTTAATCATTTACATTTTATCAATTATGACATCCCAACAAACCAAGTCTTCCTCCTCGCGTGCCTTCATCCTGATTGTCTCTTGCTGCAGAACTTCATTTTGTCTTTCTTTCTCTTTCAAAAAGCTTTCGTCCTCCTCCCATCCCATCATGTGCTACATCTCGTCCTTCCTTTTACGCCTCCCGCTTTTTATTTCTCTTCGGTCTTGGTTGAGTGCCGCTAGTGTTGCTCTGAATTGTCAGTCTCTCCTCCCAGCAGCCTCCTATATTATTAAATTTAAGGGGGAACTTTACTTTCAGAGTCTCGGGTATGATGGAAGTATTCCCTGCGGCAAGATGATCTGCACGAAAAGGAAGCCATGAAGCAAACATTTGTGTTGTGTAGCCGTATCTCTGCAGGCCTAATCTCCATCACGAGCGCTGACCTACATTTACAATCAAAATCTAATATTTCTTCTGTGATGTGATTCACATTTAAGAAACTGTCACACAGAGAAAATCATTAGGTTCATTGTGGGGCTTTTCCACTCCGTGACAACGAGGCGCTCTAAATCGGTGAAGGCAGCCCGAAGCCCCGGTGCACACGTTGGCTGTCACGACTTTGTTTTTCTTCACTCTCCCGTCTTTCATTGTTTGCCCACCAGGGTTATAAATCCAATAGATTTGTTGAGTGGAAGATGGAAAAAAAAAACATCACAGGGCATTCAGTTTTATTACAAACAGGAGGCTACTGTGTCATAATAAAGTGAAGTAAACCACAATATTCAAAAGATTTTTTGACCTTCCTTCTTCTGTATGGCAATGCCCCCCCCCCCCCCCCCCCAAAAAAAAAAGAACCCCAAAAGCTCATGTATAATATGAACTGACAAAGACACAATTGAAGGGCTTTTTCACAATAATATTTAGTTTTATTTCGTTATGTAAATGTAATATGTCATTTATATAAGAACTTCAGGTTCTTGTTTCACTTCATTATCTGGTGCAATTGTGATGTGCATTTAGCTTGTTTGCTTTGCTTGTGCCTGGGCACCAAGCTTTTATAATTAATTAAAACTAACAAAATAACAAAAGCTAAAACTGAAAAAAAAAAAAATGTTAACGAAATAAAACAAAAACGAAAATGCTTTTCACAAAAGTACAATTTAATTGAGTCGGGGAGGGGTGATTCGTGCCATGCCCCAAAAAGTTAGGAAAACTGAAAAACAGTTAACACTTTTGTAGCATCGGTTGAAATAATAAAAGCTGTACTGGTGGTGTGATGTTTCCTTTTATTTCCCGCTATTTTTTTGGCTTGTACATAAACCTCTTACACCGTGATAGCTAGAAAATAAAACAAACATGTCGCTGTCAGTCATTCATGTTCACGTTACCGCCAAACAAAAAAAGTACCATTCTGTAAACGTTATCATTTATTAATATGATGTTGTGTTATCTTATTATTTTTTCTTTGTGTTTTATTGTTGATTTTATTTTGTTTAGCTTTTATTGACCTTCCCGGCGTGTCCTGTGTTCGAGTTTGTATTAAATTTAACCCCCTATTTTGTTTATTGTTTGAATAAAGATTATTAAACATATATATGTATGTATATATATATATATATATATATATATATATATATATATATATATATATATATATATATATATACATATATATAAAATATACATATATATAAAATATACATATAACCGGAGTAAGTATCTTTTAACTGTGGAAGTTGATGTCATTTGACCTCTTCAAACGTCTGTCAATTGACTGTCGAATACACCATTTTCTTCCGCATTCATTAAAAAAAAAAAAAAAAAAAACTCCCACTCAACAGGAAGTTACAAAATAAGGGCTGGGTTCACGGGGGGGGGGGGGGGGGGGGGGGGGGGTTGGCGGCCATCATGGGGGGGGGCTTGTTTGGGGGGGGTGGAGGTATGGGTGGTTGGGGGGTTGGGGGGTTGGGTGTTGGGGGTCGGGGTGTGTTCGGGGGTTTGGGGGTCGGGGGTGGTGGGGCCTGGGTCGTGGTGGGTGGCGGGTTTGGGTGGGGTGCGGGGGGGTCGTGGGGGGATGGGGGCTGGGGACCGGTGGGGCGCAGTGGGGGCCCGCTGGGCCTCGTTCTGCGGCCTTGGGCTCGGGGGGGTGGGCCGGGGCCGGGGCGGGGGTGTTCCGGGCGTCTGGGTCAGCTCGCCGACCGGTGTCCGCTCGGGTGGCTTGGGGGTGGCCTTGGTGCTGCCGCGGCCTGGGGATTCCGGGGGGGGGGGGGGGGGGGTGCTCGCTTTGCTGGACCGCGGTTGACGGCTTCTTTCTTTGGTGGTGGTCCTTATGCATGCCAGATCCGTCGCACCAGCATCTACTGAAACTCTACAGAAGTAGCCTCTCCCTCCCACAGCCCCTTGAATCAGTGGGTGCTGGTGTCTGTGGTTCTCACTTTGCTTTATCTATCCTTCCCTCCTTCCTCTCTTTAGTTTTTCCTCTGGTCACTTGAGATTTTAATTTATTAGAAGTATGAGGTTTCTGGGGTTGGCATAAGACTCTGGTTTTGTAACCACGCAGGAGGGGTCTTGTTGGTGCTGGACTTCACTTTGATGGATTGGTTGTACTGGCTTCTTTGGATCTCACTCTGCCTTATCGATCCTTCCCTCCTTCCTCTCTTTAGTTTTTCCTCTGGTCTCTTGAGATCTCGCTAAATTTGCTGGAATCTAGAGGCTTCCGGGGTTGGCGTAAGACTTTGATTTTGTAATCATGGGGAAGGCAGGAAGTGTTTGGTCGGTGCTGGATTTCACTTTGATTTACCTTTCTTTTCTCTTTATTTCTTTTTTTTTCTGACCTTTTCTCTGGTCTCCTGACCATTTAAACCTCACGACTCTGGCAAGATTCTGAAGTACCTGGTTAAGGCGAAGGGTAATGGGATATTTATAAGGTTTTAGATGAATTAATGAGTATAAATTTATACGTATTTGCACGCACGCACGCCCGTTGTCTTTATACTTATAAACTTTATCTCTTCATTTCAGTATGACACACTTCTCAGTTTTTGTGTGTTTCTCGCAATTATCTTAAAAAATGTTTGATGTATTTAGACACATCTCAGAATCATGTTACAGGGTTCTTAAGACGCAGAAATCTGTTTAGCAATAGCCTCATGCCATTTGCACAAAAAAATTATATGACTCCCAGACCTCGGGTTTGACACCTGTGCAATATGCGCAATATCATGTTAGCTTTTCTGTGGTCATGTGACCGGATCTTCACATCTTACTTTGTGTGCGGCACGACATCCATTTTGGGGGCGACATGAGCATGATGGTGGTGAAGGGCCCTAGAGTCAGCAACTAATTGGCTCTGGCAGTGTGCTGGAGCAGGGCACTCATTAATCAGATGTCACATCATGTCAGAAATGACACTACGTGAGTAGGGATGAAAAAATAAATAAATAAAAGTAATTTGGGCTCTGGGGTCGGATGACATCACTTCTTGAAGAGCTTTTGTGTCAAACAGCCAAGTGTACCTTGGGTGAGTCACACTCATTTTGTGAGATGATTATAATTATGTCATCCCACAAATGTATTTAGCTTTAATTGTTATCAGGCAGTCCGATTTATCAGATTTCAAAACCTTCCAGTATGTTAGGATTAAAGTTAAAGAGAGTACTGGCAGCCTGAGAAGGTTAGCAAGCGACGTAGCGCACATGCAACGGCAGCTTTGCCATGGATTATTTATCGGCGGGTTTATGTGAGGCCAGTGGGCCGCGTTGCTCTTTCATTGCCAAACATGCAGCGAGGCCCTTCGGCTTAGTTGCCACGAGGACGATGCCAAGCGTGGCTCCATAATTCGCTGCACTCTTGTGACCTCCTGCTCCACTTTGACATCTGATGTGCGGGTAAAAAGGTCGTTTGGACTGTAAGTGCGTCCATGTTGCGGTACGAGAGATGCACGATTGTGTGACCGGCTGTGGATACTAGTGCACCATGTGAAATGGAAAATAAGATAATCAAGATCAGGGGCTCTAAAACTGATCCCTAGGGGTCCACAAAATAATGTGCAATAAATTCTCATGTCATGTTATTTAAAATAGTACGGAAGAGTAGAGCTGCCAATGTGGAGTAAACATTTTTGGCTGGCGAGTATGTTTGAACATACTCACAAATATGTTCGAACATACTTGCAAATTTGTTCAAACGTATTGAAATATGTTCGAACATACTCGGAAATACGTTCGAACATACTCGCAAATACATTCGAACATATTCGCAAATACATTCGAACATACTCGTAAATATGTTCGAACATACTCGCAAATACATTCAAACATACTCGCAAATACATTCGAACATACTCGCAAATACGTCCAAACATACTCGGAAATACATTCGAACATACTCGCAAATACGTTCAAACAAACTCGCAAATATGTGCGAACATACTCACAAATACGTTCGAACATATGCGCAAATATGTTCGAACGTACTTGTAGGCTACATGCTACAAAGTTAGCATAACTTCCCATAATGCCACGAGCCGGGGTATTATTTGCGCATGCACAAGTGAAAACCCCATTTTTTTAGGCATTTGGGCCACATTACCAATTGATTAGAAAATTAAGTAGACAAAAAACAGTGTTCATTGGTAACTTTTATGATTTATTATGTCTGCCGTGTACTTCCGTGGCATTATGGGAAGGTATGCTAACTTTCTAGCATGTAGCCTACATGTATGTTCGAACATATTTGCGAGTATGTTCGAACATATGTCCGAGTATGTTCGAATGTATTTGCGAGTATGTTCGAACATATTTGCGTGTATGTTCGAACTTACTCTCTAGCCAAAAACGTTTACTCCACATTGGCAGCTCTACGCTTCCGTAAAATAGTGCATACTTCCATATGTGGATCGACACCCCAAAAATGAAAATCAAAATAAATAAATAAACCAGGTTTCCATCCATCCATCCATTTTCTTGACCGCTTATTCCTCACAAGGGTCGCGGGGGCTGCTGGCGCCTATCTCAGCTGGCTCTGGGCAGTAGGCGGGGGACACCCTGGACTGGTTGCCAACCAATCGCAGGGCACACAGAGACGAACAACCATCCACACTCACAAGCACACCTAGGGACAATTCGGAGCGCCCAATTAACCTGCCATGCATGTCTTTGGAATGTGGGAGGAGACCGGAGTACCCGGAGAAGACCCACGCGGGCACGGGGAGAACATGCAAACTCCACCCAGGAAGGTCCGAGCCTGGACTCGAACCGGAGACCTCAGAACTGGGAAGCGGACGTGCTAACCACTCGACTACCGTGCCGCTAAACCAGGTTTAAATAATAATAATAATAATAATAATAATAATAATAATAATAAAAAAAATATGAACCACACACAAAAACATTTTTTTTTGTGTTGGCATGACAAAAGGGATACATACGATCACATGGTGAAACTTTTTCCCCTCCTATATTAGCATAAGTGTTATTCATTAATTTGCCTCCCTGCTGAAATATTCATGTTTTGAGGACATTAGGCGGACTGCTGCAAACAGATTAGAGAGCCCAAGTGTGGCCTCACTTTGAAGCTTTCGGAATGAGTCACCCTCCATGGAAATGGATTTTCTCTCTCACACTCCACCTTTGTACCGTTCGGCCATTGAGTTGTGCCCTTTCCGGTTACAACCTATACATACACTGTGTTTGATGTAACGCTTACAAGTTTTAGCATGCCCGTTAGAGTGACATCACACGGCACACTTGAAGAAAAAAGCTTTCAGTAGGTGCAAAATGTTCAGTTCAAATTTACTGTCAAAAATCAAAAAGAATTCCACCTTTTGTAGTTGTAAAATCTTTGCCTTAAAAATTCTGAAGCTAGCTAAATATACAGGATAATGATTAACAGAGACAGCTTTGGTGTTGTAACCCTGTTATTATAACATAAACATAAACACGTGTAGGCAGACAATCTGACACTAGGTTACACGCAAATATTATTTATCCTGTGCAGAGAATGAGTAATATTGTAGCTCCAGAATCCTTGAGAGTAGTGGCGACTCTTAGTTGTTTGGGTCAGCTTGCAATTTGATCATTTGAAATTGCATTGTGGCCTTGAATTACTCTTTGAGGAAAATATGGTCTTTTAGTTGCAACTTATCTTTCACAATACAATAAAGGAAATTATTAAGACATGGAATGAATGGCGTATGGCTACTGAAATGCTGCGGGTTCATAGTTTGAAAAGAATACAGAATGATCATGTTAAATTTGGAATGATTAACAGCATCATGCAGTAGACTGTATAACTGTTACAATACATATGAGTGAGATCTCTCATGAAAATACAATGACTTCCACTTGGGAAACGGGTGGAATTAGAAAAAAAAAAAGTCATTTTATTGTTGTTTAGGTAGATAAAAGTCTCAGTTGCATTTGAGTAAAATAATCAGTTATCAAAATGTCATAGGATAATTTTCAAAACTAAGTTTTAATTTGACAATGTATACAGATCCTTGTAATCACATCACTGACCACTAGGGGCCCCCTGCTTGAGCCATACAGATACAGTATATGGAATGCATATTAATTCCTTAGCATTTGCTGCCCTTTGGATGCTTTCAAATTACGGAAAGAATGGCTTATTCATCCCAGGAATGTCTTTATACACACACACACACACACATATGCACGTCAGTTACTATCTCCATCCAGAGGAGGGCGCCATTACCTTGCACCCATCTAACTGCCTGTTTGTCCATCTACATTGTAGAAGACCGAATCCATCAATCGGGGTTGTCTGATTGTCTCACTTGCAACTTTTGAATTGAACTAGTTCTTTTGGTTCATTCATGTTGTCATGTTGTGCATTACATTTGCTTCTTTTCTTTTAGAATAACTTTTGACTGGTTGCATGTACCGTACATACTGAATATCATGAAGTAGTATAGTCTAGTCCAGTGTTTTTCAACCCTGGTCCTCGGGCACACTATCCAGCCTGTTTTCTATGTCTCCCGATTCCAACCCAGGTGAGGTTCGTTATCAGGCTTCTAATGAGCTGTCATTGGAATCACCTGCGTTGCAAATAGAGAGACATGGAAAACAGGTTGGATCGTGTGCCCTGAGGACCAGGGTTGAAAAACACTGCGGTCTAGTCAATCTATGTTTTATATAACACAATATTATAGAGTGACGTTCTTTTTCTTAAAAACGAAAATGTCTGTTTTATTTTGAGTGGCTGTAACAAATTAATGGCACGCTCCTTTCATAATGGAATTGAATGGAAGTCATTTCAACAGGCAAACATGATTTGCGTGATTTAAGTCACGAGCATGCCCACAGAATGAATTGAACTTATAGCTCAATGCAGCACTTTACTCCAGTATAGTTGACATCCCTCAAAAAAAAAAATCCTCTTAAGTACTTCCTCGCTATCTAATGCGGACTCTGGAATGAGACGCTGTGAAAGGCAATAGTGTGCATGCGGGCGGGTGTGTTTGTTTTTTGGGGAGCACTTCAGCAACAAGCCATCTCTTCAACTTCGTTATTTTCGGCACTGGTCAAGAGAACTAAATGCAGTTTTGCCACACGATGCGAAAGTGGGGTCATTTCCACACACAAATTAATAAGCAACACTGTACATCACTATTGATGATCCTAAGTCATAAATATATAGATTTTTTATATAATGGCACAGAGGAAAGCGAAAGGTGAGTAAAGGCCTGCTTCCTATACTCACTTCAAAGCACAATTGGCCTTTGAATGCTTGCACGCTTCAGCCTTTCCTCTGCAAACTCTCCAAATATCCGCTTGTGTGTGCGCTCTTGTTCACTCAAGTATATGGAAAATATTTAGAAAGTATACAGTTGCAATAGGCAGTGCGTTCATTGCCATGAAGGATAAATATTGACGGAGAAAAAGACCCTCTTCCTAAAGTGGCTCTTTGCGTGTGTGTTTCACGTTATTACAGTTCAACTCTTTGGTTCGTGCAGCCAGTGCCAAAAAAAAGCAAAAAAAAACAAAAAACAAAACAAAACAAAACACATGATTGCTCAACTGATATGGATTATTATTATTATTATTTTTTTAGGTTAATACCAATTCTGTTAAGTGATTAATAAGCTGATTAATTAAAAATATCATGAATAAAATAACTTATTTTTTGGGTCCCTTAATGCTCACAACTATAAATATACAGAGCAGATGACTGTTCTACATTATCCATCCATCCATTTTCTTGGCCGCTTATTCCTCACAAGGGTCGCGGGGGGTGCTGGCGCCTATCTCAGCTGGCTCTGGGCAGTAGGTGTGGTACACCCTGGACTGGTTGCCAGCCAATCGCAGGGCACACAGAGACAAACAACCATCCACACTCACAAGCACACCGAGGGACAATTCGGAGCACCCAATTAACCTGGCATGCATGTCTTTGGAATGTGGGAGGAGACCGGAGTATACTAAAGACTAAAACAAAGGAAATTTTTGCTATAATTATAGTTACTTTGAATTAGTTTTGTAAACATAAAATGTACCGGTAGTTTCAGTTAGTTTTCGTTTTTTAAAAAGCATTTTCGTTTTTATGTTATTTAGTTAAAGGCCCCGTATGCCGGTTTCACTCAGGAAAATGCACTTTTTAAATACAGGATGTACACACTTTAACTTTCTCTCAGTCTAGACAACTGGGTTTATGTTAATCTTTGGTGGTGATTTTGTCCTAAACCCCCACCTCCCCAGCCTGTATTTTGCAATTTTGTGTTTGTTTTGTAAACAGTGTGACGTTTCTGTGGAAAGACAGTGTTTACACCCCTCCAGCCAATCGCAGAGTGAGGTGTGGCATGTCGCAAACGGGGCCGAGCGAACGTGTCGGCTGCGTGACGCCATTCCCGCGGCAATCTGAAAGTACGCACGGATTATTTATTTTTTCTCACTCACTCACTCACTCACTCACTCACTCACTCACTCACTCACTCACTCACTCACTCACAGAAGCTTACGTGGGTGAATGAGTGAGTGAAGAAAAAAATCAGTGCATTCTTTCAAATTGCCGCGGGAGTGACGTCATGCAGCTGACACGTTCGCCCGGCCCCGTTTGCGACACGCCACCCCCCCGCTCTGCGATTGGCTGGAGGGGTGTAAACACTGTCTTTCCACTGAAACGTCCCGCTGTTGACAAAACAAACACAAAATGACAAAATACAGGCTGGGGAGGTGGGGGTTTAGGACAAAATCACCCCCACACGTGAAGAAAAGCCCAGATCGGTACATTGAGAAGTAGTTTTTGTTTAAATCCTGTATTTAAAAAGTGCATTTTCCTGAGTGAAACCGGCAGACTGCACCTTTAAAAAAAAAAATTCTGAATTTTTGTTTTAGTTTTTTCATTAGTTTTAGTTAACTAAACCCACGACCCTTGTGAGGAATAAGCAAGAAACAAGAAAACAAGAAAATGGATGGATGGATAGTTAAATAAAATAACCTTGACACCCACCAATCAGAGGATGGAAAAATGCTGACATCATGGCCCGTGAGGCAGATTTTTACGGAGCCCCTAAGGTGACATGGTAGAAAAAACAACAACTTTGCGTTCTTTGCGTTCCCTCGCAATCTTTGCGAGAGAACGCAAAGTTTTTTTGCGAGGGCACGCAATCTTTGCGTTCCCTCGCAAAGATTGCGAGGGAACGCAAAATGTTTTGCGAGGGAACGCAAAGTTGTTGTTTTTTTTCTACCATGTCACCTTAGGGGCTCTGTAGATTTTAAATCGGATTGGTTCAAAAAACAAAACAAAAAAAAGATTGCAGATTAAATTGGCATGGCAACACATCAGGGCTGAAATCTGATTGGACAAAAAAACAAACAAAAAAACATCTACAAATGTACTAGAAACACGACGAAATTGACATAATTTACTGCTGGAAATAAATGAATTCATTTTCATGGATAAATATTAGAATTTAGGAAGGTCCCCAACTGAGTGTGAAAAAGAGAAAGCCTCTCATGCCACTCCACTTTTGGTTCCCAGGAGACTAGCAGTGTCAGCACCCCCAGCCCATGTAATGCCCCTCATCCGCTTTCCCTCCCTGTTTGTGAAGAAGGCGTGGAGCTAAGCAAGGAAGAATCATGTTAGGCCCAGCTGTGGTGGTGGGGGGGGAGTGGACGCAAGCACACACGCTCACACACGCGCGCTCCGCCAGAGTCGTGACACGAGTCCATTCAGTTCTCATTGGACTCAGTCTCAGTCACTCGCTGTCGTGTGTCAGCAGGTATGCCGCAAAGAAAGAGGAGTTTCACTTTCGGAGCCTATGGAGGGTAAGAGCAGGACTCGCACGTTTAGTCTGGTGAAGCTTGTGATGATAGGACGTGTTTTGGGTTTGGTGGCTCGGACTGACTCAGGTTTTGATGACTTTGCACATTCTCGTGCTTGTGCGCGCGTCTGTGTGCGCCTCCACGTTTGGATTGCCATCATGTTGATCACTGCAGATTTCTCCTCAGCGGTTAGTTGAGTTTAAGCTTTAAATGTTATGTGCTTGTACAGCAAACTTCAACAAGCTCAGAAACCTGGTGTGTGTCAGACTCAGAACTTTTACTATACTACTTTTTACAGACAGTGAACAGGTGCACTCACGGCCAGCTGATTTTCAGCAGTGGAGTTTAATGGCTCAGACCAGCTCTCAAATGCAGCAAAAATTGGAGTGTTAAAATTTCAGGGTTAAATTTTAAGTAGTTGAACTACTCAAGTGTAATTTTAGCATTAATTTTAACACCTACTCTGGACACCGGAGTAGATTGCCCAAATGTTAGATTAACTCAGCAGATGTAATTAAGCTCCGCCTTCGCACCTGCACTCCTCGAGTTTGAGAGAGATGAGTCAGCACCATTTTTCTCCTAGCTGGAAAGTGCTGACTTTCATAAAGTCTTTCATTCACACAAGACTCTGCGCAGCAAAAACGGAAAAGTTTTGTATTTTCAACTCTGGCCATGTTAATTTAACACATTCATTAGTTCATATTAACATTTGTAGTGTTAATGAAAGCAACTTGTTTTCAGTGTTAAAATTTTGACTAGCATCAGGGTTGTTTTAACTCCATCTCATTGTAAACAATTTGACATGCTCAAAAGTGTTGTTTATCTGTATTTAGTGTGGACCAATGTCGAGACTTTAGAAGTGCTAAATGTAACTCTGTATAGGTGTTGAATTAACATTGCCAATTTTGCTGTGTAATACAAGCAGGATCAAGTCCAAGTAAAAAGCAACATTTTGCCGAGCTTATTTTACTCGACGATGCTATTTGATTGGCTGTTTGCTTTGCTTTTGTGTACTATTTCAGTGTTCTTCTTTCTGATGCCGATTTGCATTTGCAAGCTAACAGCCAATCAGAGTGAGCGATTGTCACTGACAGCAGACACCATTTTACATACAGCGATTGATGGCTCATTCATTCAAATCTGATCTGAAAAGCACAAGGACACACCTCTTAATTCTTCACAATTCTTATCTCTGCTCTTGTTTTGAACTGAAGTTTGCTCCTGCTTGTATTGTGAAGGTGTTGAGGAAGGTTCTGGTTCTGGTTCTGGTTCTACTTTTCAGGACAAAACGTGATTTTCTCCGTGCAGTCGCTCACAGAGCTTGGCTACAATAACAATGTCAGATATGAACCCGTGTTTGGGATGATTTCAATGCAAAGTTTTAATGCAGTTTGAAAGCGTGCAGTCCAGTCACATGCTTGCATGATAAGAGCGTGCAGCAAATTCTCTGATGAGCACTTGCTGGTGAACTCAACAGACGTACGAGCGCTCTCCTCAGAAGAGCTCAATGCTTGCTCTGTTGCCTCGGGGAGGGCAACACCGTCATGCGACATCAACAATGTGATGCTTGGCGTCATGACGGCATACAGGAAGAATTCAGTCTCATTTAGATGACAAAAATCTTTTTTTTTTTCAACCCTTACACAATTTTGGGTCAAAATTTGACCCGTTTTGACTTTTTACAGCAGTAAAAGATATCCTTGAATGTACCCTATAAATATTTAGGGTACACTTAAAGAGGACCGAAAATGAGCTAAAATACGCAAAAATTAATATTTTTTAAAAGTTTTTTTTTTTTTGTACAGGAGCTCCAAAGTTTGTGTACATTGATCCTGTTAGAGATATTCCACCAAATTGGTGCTATTTGCTTGTTGCATGTAGCCACCTCAAAAGAAAATAGTCTACGCGCAATAACGCAACATAAAAAAAATGATGATAATCCATGCATGTTTAAATGCCAGACATGCTATTAATACATTTCAAATACATCTAGAGTTCATAATTTGATATAGCCGATAAATTATGAGGATGTTCTGGGCATAGGTCAAACGTGACATGGAATGTGTGAACATGTGTGCATGGAAAATGTACAGCATGTAAGTGTGAAAGACGACATATGTTTGCTTATGTCATTTCTTGGATGCCTCTTGTTAGAGCTGTCAAAATTAAACAATTAATCAACAAGTAATCTCGTAATTGTTTAATTCAAAATGGTCCAAATCCTCTGATTTCATCATATCAACAGTAATTGTTGACTGATTTCTGTAGTCCTTCATGAAAGAAGACTGATCATCTTCTGTATTTAATCAAAATGAGACATTTGAAAACATCTGTTTTTACTTTAGAAAGCAATGACTGAACAGGTTAACAGTACAACATCAATCTCCTTTCTTTTAATCACTATACGAATATGAAGTACAAAATAATCACCAATCACTGGTTAACAAACAGTAATCCCGAAAAAAGAAAAAATGCTTTTGTAACACACGTTGATACAAAATTAAAATGAATCCGATTAGTTGAATAATTAACAGATCAATCCATTCTAAAAATATTCGATAGTGAGAACACTAGCTCCAATTCCAAAGTGACTCAACGTAAACACAGTCATGCTCACAAAGACTCTGCAGCAAACCTCGATTCACATTCAAAAGCTACAAAGTTGGTCTGTGCCTGCTGTTTGAAAGAAAAAACGGGCGGCTGTCGCCCATTCGAAGTCCTCATGCCTGACACTTATTGTACCAAGGAAGAGTGTGTCGGGCTTTTTTTTTCTTTTTTCTTTTTTTTTTGGCATGACAAAAGATGATTAGACTGTGAGGCAGGACTACTCGAGGACAGGAGGCCATTCAAGTGCATTTCCAAGGGCAGAGGCAAAACAAACAGGAGATGGAGGCCGAGGCGAGGGCCCTTCAGCGCCTACTCAGCCAGTCCACCTTGCATATTTACCCACTTGCAGGCTTTTCAAACCATCTGTCGACGGCGAGACACTGGGCCAGATTTGGAGCTTTCTTTTTTCATGCTGCTAATTAGCTGGCATTGGATTATACAGTAATCCTTTGTGTTGTATGCCAGCGCCGCGTGTATCACGAGACAAAATGGGATGGTTTGCTTTCGAGCGACGTCATCGCATATCTGAAAGATCAACTGCAAAGAATTTTCATGCTCAAAACTGTGTTCAACTGGCTCTACACCAGGGTTATTATTATAGTTTCGGAATTTTCATTTTAGTTTAGTTTTGATTTTGTTTCTTTAACTCATTCACTCCCAAAGACGTATTTACATGTTTTTAAGTTGTTGTTTTTTTTTCATTAATGAAACAGATGAAGCACACTTTTTTTTTTTTTTTTTAATAACTACCATCGCTTTAAGCTTCCACTTCAGGTCAGAAACTGCATCAAAGCCTTCATACAAAAACTCTAGCAAGCAAAAACTTAAAATACGTATAAATAAGTCTTTGGGAGTGAATGAGTTAATTTAGTTAATTTTAATTAGTTTTCATGGTGGTTCTGTTAGTTTTTATTAGTTTTAGTTATTTAATAAATGCTTAGTTTTCGTTTAGTTTTAGTTAGTTTCAGTATTAGTTTTAGTTTTTAAAAGAAATTTGTATTACTGTACTTGTGCGCAATATTTAAAAAACGCCAGAGGAGTGACGTCATCTGAAGGTACTTTTCTATTGGCTGCTGCTAGATGACATCACTTCTGTTAATAACAAAATAAATCTACTTCAAATCACATTTCATGCATTAAATCAATTACCAAAGACAAAAACAAAGGCCATTTTCCTATAATTATAGTTAGTTTTAGTTAGTTTTGTAAACATAAAATGTAGTTTAAGTTTTCGTTTTTTGGAAAGCATTTTTGTTTTTAATTTATTTCGTTAACGAAATTGTTTTTTGACTTTTAGTTTTAGTTTTTTCGTTAGTTTTAGTTAACTAAAATAACCTTGCTCTACACGTATTTTCTGACATTACACAAAATATATTTAGTGTCAACTAACGTAAATTAACATTTTTCAGAGCTGGCATAAGTACTCACACGGTCCTTAAGTACAGATACTAAAAAAGACAGGTAAAAGGAGAATTACTGTTTCAACTCTTGTACTTGAATACTTTATGATGTCAGCTGTTTAAATGCACACCCTATCAAAATTGACCATCACATCTGATACCTGCCGCCTGAATGGTCGCATGATGTGTTTGTTTGTTGTGATTCTGCTGTGTGTGTGCATGTGCACATTTCGCATGCTGTACTAGAAGTTGTAGTGGAGCTAAATGAGAACACGGTGTCAAAAGGCTCATTCAGTCTCTTGTACAGTTCGAGCTTGTTTTCCTTCTGTGTGCTGACTGCATCTACTGTATGTTCCATTCTCACGCATTTTCAGGCACAAATAGTAAAATGGTTTTTGCTTGCGTTGTTAGTTCCGTTTGAACATGTCACATGAAAACACATTTGGATTTTGACTGCAGACCATTTAAAGTACCGTTAAATGTAGCAGAGCACAGACAAGACTGTTGTTAACAACCCCGACAAATTTGAATGGTTAAAAAGATTGAGTATATTCAATGAGGCGTCAAAATTGTGAAAAATCAGGCCGGTTCTCACCACTTCTCCACTCTTCTTCACAAATGTGCTAAAACCATGACTTGCTCAGTTAAAGCGTCCAATAGCTGCAATATATCCCTCTGGGTTCTATGGTGCGACAATGAGGCTTTCTCAAGTGGCCACACCACACACTAGTTGTCAAGTCAGACTTTTAAAAATCATTTTCCTCTCCCCACTCTTCCTCTCTGTGGCATGCATGCACTCAAACCATACAATGAGGCGTTCTAAAGCAGCCATGTCAGCAGACAATCCAAAGGGAAGATATATTCTTGGGGTGTAGGCATAGCGAGCTAGCTAAATGCACGTCGCAAGTGCACTGGATTGCAAATTTTATGTCTGTTCTAAAGGTACAATAATTTTTTCTTCTAAGTTTTCATACTCTTGTTAACATAAAAGTGTAATGAAATATAATATAATGAAAAAACATTCTTTGCTTCAATTCAATTGTTAGCACTCTATGGCGTTTTACATTGTTTGCTAGCATTTAAATGGACGACTTTGGTCTAGAGTATGGGTGTCCAAACTTTTTCATTTGAGGGCCACATACAGAAAATCAGAAGGATGCAAGGGCCACATAATGTTATGAAGAGAAATTGTGTTTAGTCCTAAAAATTGTACAAATAATTTATTTGTGCTTTTGCATAATTAGAAGAATGCTACAGTATATAAACCATTTTTATAGTTTTGGAATTTTTAGTTTTTAATTTTAGTTAGTTTTTATTAGTTTTCAGGGTGGTTCTGTTAGTTTTTATTAGTTCTAGTTATGTAATAAATGCTTAGTTTTAGTTAGTTTCAGTATTAGTATTAGCTTATTTGTATTACTTGTGCGCAATATTTAAAAAACACCATGGGAGCGACATCATCTGAAGGTGCTTTTCTATTGGCTGTTGCTAGATTACGTCACTTCTGAGTAACATACTTTCAAACGTCATTATTCAAAATAAATCTACAAAAAATCACACCAAAGACTAAACCGAAGTACATTTTTGCTATAATTATAGTTTTAGTTAGTTTTGTAAACATAAACCGTAATTTCAGTTAGTTTTCGTTTTAAAAAAAATCATTTTCATTTTTATTTTATTTTGTTAACGAAATTGTTTTTTGAATTTTAGTTTCAGTTATTTCGTTAGTTTTAGTTAACTAAAATAACCTTTAATAGCACCTGTGTTTTTTGACACCCTCCCTTCTTACTTTGACCATCTCCAAACATTTTTGTTTTTATTTTATTTGAACTGAGTCAAATGACATTTTTAACATGTGTCGCGGGCCACTAAAAAATGGACGGCGGGCCGCAAATAGCCCCCGGGCCGTAGTTTGCATACCACGGGGTCTAGAGTTTCCTGATATCCATTTCCAAACCAGCTCATGTTTGATCACTAGACGAGAGGGAGTGAGAAGCAATATTTCTTCCCCCCTTTGGCACAAACAAACCGGTACATCAAGTTCATCTACTTTTTCCCAGGAGAAAAGCAGCTAACGCACACTGTTTGCACTGTGCAAATATAACGCATGAATCTCATGCACATTTGTTGTAATCTACTTTTGTCCATCGTAACATATCGGACAGACTCGTCTTTGTTTGTTTGGATATCACAGAAGGCTCGAGGAAACAAGAAAGGCCAAAACATGACATAAATAGTGCAGCCAGTGTTAGCGACGTTACTTCCACAATGTAATATATTATGAGTAATGTTATACTTCAAGAAGTCATTGCTGTACCACTTGTGTCCTATAGTTGTTGAGTGTGTTGAAGGTTACTGAGAAAAATTCTCTTTCACTCAGAGTGCAGAAATAGCAAAGTGATGAAACTGTTTATTAAAATCATCTCTCACACATCCATGAGGTCAGAAGAGCAAGAAACAATCGGATAAAGTTTATGACCTCGTGACACTTTGGAGCCTCGTACTTTTCACTGTTTGGACAGGAGGTCTTATGTACATTGAGTGTTTGACCAAAGGCCTTGTTCTAATGAAAATGTCCGCGATTGGCTCATGTAGTCGAATAGACGCGCCCTGGCTGAGTCAATTGGCAGGAATGCTGAGAAACCGAAGCAGCAAATGAGATTTGGATGTTATTCTCGAGAAAAAGCTGGACAGAAGCCTTCTTTCTTAACATTCGGAGTATCTTGGCAACAAAGGAAACATCAAGTTGTGCGTAATGCGTGTGCACGTGCGTGCGTGTGTGTTTTGGAAGTCCTGTTCAACATCTATTTCACGTTTATTTCATGTCACACAGCAATGATTTTCAGATATTGGCTCCCTCTAGTGGTATGCAAAACCATCACTGAATTAAAAGTTCATAATACATATTGTTTCAGTAGCTTAAACTTTTTTTTTTTTTTTTTTTATCACTGCAGTCAGCTACATTTGTTAAGTACAGTTCAGTTGTATTTAATTTTGGAGGATAATACTTTTGCATGTACAGAGAGTGGACCCCCGATCACTATTTGTGGGGGATAGAGACTGGGCTGGCTCGTGAATAGAGAAAATCCACATATACAGAAGTTGACGCTCATAGAAATGCTTTAGAAAATTAAAGACAAATACAAAATGAACCCCCAAAAGTCTTCCAAATAACGACTGATAAAGAATCTGTATTTTCCCACAAAAACAGGGGTAAATGGGAAAAAAAAACAAGCAAAAATAAATATTGAACAAAAATTTGGGGAAAAAAAAATGTGAATCACAATTTCTAGTCCACTATAATCTTATGGAACTGTTTGCTTTCAAACATTTGCTGAGATTAATTTTATTAATTTATTACTGAAGTACTGTTTTTTTTATTGTTTTTTTATTTTTATTTATTTTTTATTTTTATTTTTTATTGATGTACAATTAAGGATTGTGTTAATGTCCAAACTGTGCAGAATGTTACAGTCGCTTAGAATAATTTTAACTCATTCACTGCCAGTCATTATAGAAAATTTTTACATTTCCAATACTCACATTCAATAATTATATATAAACCGAATCTACCAAATAACAGAATAGACTCCCTACTTTTTGTCCCGTCCCGTTCTTTTATAATTGACAGCAGAAAAATTTAGGTTTGCCAAAATACAGCCATTTCTCCCATGGACTCTGAAACTGTGTTTATTTCCTATAAAATGGGGCAATGATGTCATCTACCGGTGGTTGGGCATCAGTAAAGTTGTTTCCAAGTTTGATATTTACAGTGGAGCATGCTCAGATTCGCCCCCATTTAGCACCGCTCTAAAAAATACAATTGACAAGTATACTTGTCAAAGGCAGTGAATGAGTTTAAACATACTTTTTAGAAATGAAACAGGTTTTAATGTTGTTAAGGTAATAAAAGAAGAAAGGAGGTTTGATGTGCGAACAAAATATTCTATTCTATAATACTCTATTTGCATACCCAACTATCCAGGAATGAACTGAATATGATTTATTTGTATTTTGTTACATCGAGTCCAGGCTTCGGCCTTCCTGGGTGGAGTTTGCATGTTCTCCCCGTGCCTGTGTGGGTCTTCTCCGGGTACTCCGGACTCCTCCCACATTCCAAAGACATGCATGGCAGGTTAATTGGGCGCTCTGAATTGTCCCTAAGTGTGCTTGTGCATGTGAGTGGTTGTTCGTCTCTGTGTGCCCTGCGATTGGCTGGCAACCAGTTCAGGGTGAACCCCGCCTACTGTCTGAAGCCAGCTGAGATAGGCTCCAGCACCCCCGCGACCCTTGTGAGGAGTAAGCGGTTAAGAAAATGGATGGATGGATATATTTTGTTCCATTGTACCTACTGTACTTCATGAGAACAAAGTCGACCATTTTTCCATGAGCTTTTGTTTCTGGCCACATAATTGGTAAAGGTAGATTGAGTGAGTTTGACCTCTTGATGACCCGCACGTTGGAAAGCAGTCATGCATCACCGTCATCGGGCTCGGCAGCAAAACAATCTTAATTCAATTGTACATGTGGAATATTTGCGCAATGCCGTGAGAGTCCTGACATACTCAGCATTCCGTGTTCCACGTGTTTGCAGCGTAAGCCAGCTGAGATATCGAGCAATGAATAGTGCAATAGTTTTTCAATGGAGCAGCTTTGGCGCTTTTTGTGGACTCCCACAATTGCCTTCGGAAACTGCCGCAATTCCGAAGCAGGCAGCGCATGCAAGTCATGTCTGTTGGATTTGCTTTATAGGCCACAAGGCGGCGATACTGCGCACCGCCAAGGAAAACAAATGGCTGCTCAAACTCTTCAGTTTTCAGGTTGATGAATGTCAATTTTTACGAGTAGATTTGTGCTTCAGCACTTTATTTATTTATATATTATCATCCTATTTATTCATTCGTTTTCCTTGTTTGATTACTTATTTGCATTTTATATATGTAAAGGTTACGTTGCTGATAAAGCTTTGGTTCAACTGATTCATTGATGACTGAGAGTTGAGTGTTAGTTGGATGTTCAATGATGTTGTACGTGTATGGAACAGAGAACTGTCAGCTGAATATCCTTTCTGGAATAAATCAATTTCTGAATCTTGATGGGATTTCTAAAATGTAAATTATTTTTCAGTTTTAGAGTCATCTTGCCTCTTATTTTTTAACATGTGGCAACTCATTTTACAAGTTCAATCATTGAACTTGAAAAAATGTAGTGTTCTAAAACTTGTGACTAGTGGTTTATCTTTTAGGATTGGATTGGTTTTTATTGTGTTAGATAAATTGAAGAATGTGAAAGTGTCCCATGCTTATTGGAAGAAAAAAATGCCCTGACAAGCCAGCTGCTTGATATGTGTGCACAGCACCCTCTATTGTCTGAGAGGAGCAATTCCTGTTGTCATGCTGCCAGTGAGTGATTTAAGGACGCATCCCAACGAACGAATTGTGGATTCTGTCAGTTGTTTACATCGGGGAGTAAATCCTACACAAGCAGGGGTCCTGTCATACTTGCTGGTGAAAACACAGCATCAACAGATGGCAGCAGTTATTTCAGGGTCATCCGGCCCACTGCATTCACAGCACAGCCATTCCCCATCAGGCAGGTGTTAAATGCACAAAGAACAAAACACTTTCTTCCACACTTATTTTAGGTAATGCAGGAAAATGTATGCATTTGAAGCTGTAGCATCTGGTGCTTATTATTATTATTATTATTATTATTATTTTGGTCACTCACAAGCTGGCTTGTTTAAAATAGCTCAACATGTATGTGTTTATTTCCAGGGTGGACAGGACCTTCTCCAAGGCAAGGACCATATGGTGAGTTTTTTTGTTGCTTGATGCCTTGCTTAATTTCACACTCATTGGTTGAGCCAAGGCATATTCATAGATAATTAATAATAAAGTGAAATTGGATCAGTTCTGGTTGGATATCACGCACTCTGTCTGTCAGTTATTATTCGTGAAGTTGGCCAAGACAGGTTGAAACGTGTAAAAGAGGAGGCCATCAAGCTGAGTGAGGACAATGAACGAAAGGGGGTGGGGTTTCAAACCTGGGTCAGTGTTAGAAACGAAGGTTAGGGTTTACAAGGCACGGTTAGGATTTCAAACAAGAGTTTAGGGATTCGAGTCAGGGTTCATGTTTCAAAGTGAGGTTAAACAATAAGTTCAGATGATTTCAAGCCATGATTATAGTTTTGGGTCAATGTCATGGTTTCAAAGTAGGGATTCGAGCTGGGGTTAGAGTTTTAAATCATGGCTTGTTTTTTGTTTTGTCTTGTTTTTTCAAGTCAGGGTTACAGTTTTAAACAAGGTAATCAAATTTGCACCCATTTCAGGGTTCCGAGCCAAGGTTCGAGTTTCAATATAGGGTTTAGTTTCCAAAGTAATATTCAGGTTTCGATTAGTCGGGCAAGGTTACGCTATTGATGTTGTTGTTGATTTATCCTTTTAATGACCAACGACGAGCCCACAATGAATGTCACGCATGGCCTCACCAAAGAGCTTACAGTATGTTGTGCCAACAGTCTAAAAGTGATCGACCTGCGTGTTGTTTAGAACTCTCGCCTGCACTGTCACCAATAGTACAGCACTGTGACCATAATAACTCAAGTCAGTTCATTAGGTAATGCATACCCGCACAATTGAATCCAATACAATCACTACAACTAGTCACACTTTCTAAAATCTCCACCTATGATTGACCCCTTCAAAAAGCTATTAACATAACATTCACTGCCAATGACAACTATAGACGTAAAAAAATCCAAGGAAACAGCCAGTTTTAATTTTGAAAAAAAAAAGACAATTTAAAATTAAAATTTTAATAAAAAAAAAAAAGAAATTTTAATTTAGTTTTAGTTATAGTCTTCTGACAAAATTTAATTAAAGCTTAGTCATAACTCGGTCACCTGATTGTATTTTAGTTTTAATCCAATTTTAGTCAACAAAAATAAAGAGCAATTTTAGTCGACTAAAATTGACTTTTGGAGGCAGAGATCCAGTATGTGGTCTCAGTAATACCAAGACCGTCAACGTCCGTGTTGTAGGGTAACAGGAATCCGTTCTACGCACGATGGTAGCACTTAGCAATGAAATTGTTGTCATCGTTGTTATTCATAACAACAATGATTAATAACTATGAATGAAAACAATGAACTAAAACTAAATTCAAATTTCTTGCCAAAATTTGCACTGGCTGTTTGCTTGGATTTTTGACGTCTATAGTCGTCACTGGCAGTGAATGAGTTAATATCACAATATTTCACGAGAACTGTTGCTTCTATTTGTCCTGTTATTGCCTTGCGTGCAGTCCAGTGTGTACCCCGCCTCTCACCCATAGTCGGAGGGAAAAGGCTCCAGTTTTAAAAGGCCTATTTCACTCCCTTGAAGACTAGTTGGCAACATTTACGGCGACTCAAGCCTTAGAGAATTCTATGAAAGACTAGCTGGGTGGAAATAAATTCAAACATTTTTAGTGAGACTGTTTGTAGACTATTTTAAGTCTCCAGCAATTCTCTGAAGATGGCACTGAGGCAGATTCTGTCCACATTGGAGGGTCGTCTCTTCAACATCTCTACTGGAGATTGAGTGGACATGGTGGAAATGTCTCCTCTACTTCGTGATGATGTCAACCAGATAGCACTTGACCCACTAGACCACATGACTGAGTCCATTCTGGCCTGGTAGAATAATTGAGACGCCATCACTCGGGCAGGGGCCTGCTTTTGCTCATCACTCCAGGTAGGGATCCTGCTCCAACAGCTTTATTGTGCTTGTCCATGGTAAGAGCTGTTGATGTAGGAAAATTGAATGATTTTGTTGGAGAAGTCCAATTTTCCTGGGGATGTCACCACAACTTCCTGGCAAATTGGTCCCCACAATGCCCTGCATGAGTGTGAGCAATATTTTGGTCTCCTGAATCACCAGTGATAGCGCCTTGACCTCTTGAGACGCTATAGAAAATGGATGTATTGATGGCATATTTTTATTAATCAGTTTCTCATCAAACTGATGCCACGTTGCCTTTCCTTCCGAATGCACTTGATAGCTTCTCTTCATCATGCTGTGCTAATAAAATTTCATGGACTCTCATCGGACCTAATCTGTATTTAATTTCAGGAACTGCTCTGCTTTTAACGTGCTCACTTGATTAAACGGTTAAATGGTCATTGTGGGCCAACAAATGATTCTCCACTCTCTATGGGAGGTCCCTAATTGCTTGTAATCCGGTCTAGCTAAACACCCCGGATGGGAGGACGTAACAGAAAATGGTTTGTGGCAATGACATGTTTCATAAGAGCCCCCCCCCACTCCCAACACACACAAATTGCACCGTGCCTCGCTGTCCCTGGCGCATGATGGATTATTGTGGCCGGCTGTCCATTGTGTAACTCCCTACTCGTTCTTTCAAACAAGATGGCCTCTGGTGTCGCTGCACTTTCTACATGTGACCTTCATGTCGGTCAGGCCCGCGCACCCATAGGGAAAATTGCTCGCTTAGTGAGGAAGAATCCAAGGCAGATGTTCTCTTGACATCCACCAGGAAAGAAAAACAATTGCTGTTTTTCAAAAAGACACAAGCAAAGAATCTTATACCACTGAAACAACACCTTTAAATGCAGTCTAATTTGCTGTATTGTATTATTTTATTTTACAAAAAGACCTTGGTGAGAACTCCAGCCAACTAAGGAACACCGTCAGCTTTCGTTGGGTTGACCTTGCACGAGGTGAACCTCACCTCGTTCTTCTTCACTTCGAGGGGATTCTGTTGTGCAGGGGTGGGTGGTTATTATGAGGTAGCTCTCATGACCTGCTCACCAAAATCCAATCAGATGCATCATGTCACTCAGCATCACCCTCGTGTCTGTCTTTACTTCGGTCTGTCTTCACATGTACTCATGTGCCTGCAAAGCCTGTGTCAGGTGTCAGCTGTCTTGTGCGCGCCCGTCTATGTGTCAAAGGGGGAGGGCAAAGTGTCAAGGACGGTTGGAGCAAAGCGTCTACTGCGTCTCCTGCCGACTGACCAAATATAGAAGCAAAGTGACAAGCGTGCCCCTGACTCCCAAATCCAAATCCACCTGCCATCCAGCTATAGAGCGCAAGATGTCTTAAACAATCCTTAAGCTCGCATGACAGCAGCTTGTTGGAAGGATGACGGAGCCAGGAAACATTTCCGTGTTATTTTTATCTGACTGTTGAGCTGTTTTTTTTTTTTTCTTCTGTCATATTGCTCATCAATTGTCAAGTGAAGCATCTTCTGCTTCTAGAAAAAAAAATTAAAAAAAGATTAAGTACAAAGGTCACTCAATTTATTTATTTTTTTAATAACATCCTTTTATTCTGAATTTATTTAATGGCAAAAAATATCGGACAAGAATAGTTGTAATCCTTCTTTGCTAAATTTGTATGTTTTTAAAGTAAAGCACATTTACAGTGGTTGGGTGGGTTCTAATTAAGAGAGCGCATGAGAGGGGTTGATGTACTGTATATCGACCGTGATTGATGAAATACTGTATAACATCACGACCTCAAGTGTGATATTACTTTTACTCCGAGTGATATTTATTAGTTGACATAACAAGCAACAGCGATTTGTGATTTGTTTGGGTTCTGCTAAAACAAACGGCAGCAAAAAGTGGCGCTAACCAGCAGCGTTGGCTGTTGTCATGTCTGGGTCACGCCTGGGTTAAGTTTGAGTTCATGACCTGTTAAGATTGGGGTCATGACCGTGAGGTCAAGCATCTGTTTTGGACTGATGTAACAAGTATCTGATTTCAACTGATGTAACCATCATCTGGTTTCAACTGGAAAAGCGCTGTGTGATGTTTCAACTGGTTTTATGTTATGTGATGTCATGAGCTTTGTGATGTCAATCTCTAATCGTTTGCTTAGTCACAACCAATCACATCGATTCACTATCAGTAGTAGCAGTCTGAGAATTGTGTGTGTTTGCCGGATTATTGCTTTCTGTCCCTCTGTGCAACTCTCTTTGTTTCTCGTCTAGTCAAGTTTGTTCTACGCCTCTCAATGTGGATAAACATTTAAAACCTTATTTGTGTCTGCGCTTTGGGATCCAACCTCCAGCACATAACAGCTGTTAGCTAACATGCTAACTTGCTAAGGCGTTAGCATCAGCAGTGAAAAAAAAAGAAAGACAAAAGCTAAAGCTTGTTTGACCATTTCACTTTCGCAGAGCGAGTTGGACGAATAATCCACTTCACGTCAAGTTGTGTCGTGCTATTACATCATTTGGGCGCGCCATGACGAGCCAAAGTTCCAAAAAGTAGTCCGGAATGCAAAATGAAGCCAGTCGACAAAGCAAATTTGCACTCATGTTGGATTCAGTGAAGACTTTATTCTTGTAATTTTTGTTTTGTTTTCCATTGCTGTCTGCTTGTTATACTTTGGGATTGATCAGTGGAGCCTTTTTATTCAAACATAAGTATTTGCTGCTGACTGACTGACAGCATGTATGTACAGATTGTACGCTTGCGGAATTGAAAACGAAAGACAAAAGAAGATGAAATGATGTGGTGGTGAACTTGTGTCTGTTGTAGAAGAGGCGCATGTGCATGGTTGTGATTTCCCCAGAGTGATGATGAGGGTGGCGGAGGTTTGTTTCCAAGGGAATCTGGATATATTGTTAGAGATGAGTGGGCTGATATTATAGGCCACCTGGAAGAATAAACACACACAAGAATAACAAATAAATACCTGCTTTAGCTGTCTTTTTGATGGAAGCAGAAGTTTGATTGTCTCTTCACAATTTGGAGCCCTCCTGTTTAATTATTCCTTCTTTCTTAAAAGCTTATACTCCCCTTTTTCTAGCCACATCTTGTAAACAGAAGCACTTCTAAAGTTGCTATTGAGTTGTGAATTCAGAGATTTTTTTTTTCAAGTGATAATTGTTAAAAACTTGCAAAGACAGAACTTGACATCACACTGATCCGATTGACTGGATTGAGATCAGATGATATTTTACATTTTATGCAAAATTGGTGATCAACTTTAATGTCATAATTTGCACGATTGATGTTACTTCATCGATCGGATCTGCAAAATAAGAACAAAAAAACTTGTTCTCTACCGATTTGTCGTCCTCAAATGATTGATGAAAATTGTTTTATACATTTATAGGCACAATATATGCACAAAAAATATTAATTCTGACCCATGTGTTTGTTGGACAAGATGAATCCTGATCACCACAGAGATCATAGGCTCGTGTTGTTGTCACACCAGAGGCAATTATCTTTTCTTTTGTTGGCATGCTTCAAGGCTTTGGAGCTGGTGCATTTGGGCGGTCTGAGGAAAGGTCAAATCCTGGTTGTCTTGTGTGCTGTGTGAGTCTCTCTGTGGGAGACGGCAGGTGTTGATCCAAGCATGGACGCGCGTGAATACCATATTGAGAGAGAGCTCCATCTTCCTGAAAATAAACTGGGAAGTTTCCATCCTTGTTTAACGGCTAAACTTCTTCTTGCAACCCATTAAGAGGTTTTTGCCATTGGATTTCTGTCAACCAAAAGTGGTCCAATCATTCTCCCATCCCAAATCCATGCCCATTTGATGTGACCTTGCATCTAGTGAGGATTAACGTGATCTCAATACCGCACATTTGCAGATTAAGCTTTCTTTATTTTATTTGATATTTTTGTTCAATTCAATTACTGTACAAATATGTGACTGCTTCCTGGTCTGGCCCTCATTATGATTTCAATTTGTTGCTCTTTATTGAAATTGTCGGGGATCTGAGATAGAGAAAAAAGAAAATGTTAAGAAAACAACATGTATGGAAATGTACGGGACACTCGACCAGACTAGAATAACTTTGTTATTGTAACATATACAATGAAATTTGAAGTGCCGCCTGTAAAAAAAATAAAGCACACACCAAACTGAACCATAAACAACAAATAGTGAATCACAAATCCATGAGACACAAAATCAGACATTTATCTTTTGAGAAATCCAGTCATGTTTAATGAAACTTTGAAGACCTTAGAAGGTAAATTCAGAGATTTATTATCAAAATACATTAGACATGTTTGAAGATTATTGCTGAAAAGTCGGAAAAGACTGAGAAATATTTCGCACTCATTTGGGGATGTACTTGATGAAACAGTTTTTAAATTTTCTTCAATTATTGAGCTTGACATGAAAAATTCCAGTAATATGTAAGAACTTGACCGCATTCACAAGTGTGACCTGGATGTCATTCAGGCTGACACCCTGAAAATCATCATCATCATCATCATCATGCAGTCCATGATGTGGCTGCTTTAGAGTGCCTCGTTGTCAGTCGTGCCTTGCAGTTTGCTGCTCAAAGATGTTATGTGTAGGCATAAGAAAGATGCTAACTCAATTAGGGCTGTCACAAATGATTCTTTTTGTAATTTATTATTCCATCAATTATTCCATCAATTAATTGAGTAAAAAACATCACAATTTTGAAGTCTCATTTCATATTCTTGCTGATTTTTTTTTTTTTTTTTTTTTTTTTTTTAACCGTTCAAATTTGACAGCATTGGTAACTTGTTAACAGAATTCTTTCTGGTGTGTCAAATTTACAAGACATATTGTGATATAGATAAATATTATGACTTAAAAATAATTTGATTTGACTGGATTGGGTTTCCTAGTGGCTGGACGCAGTAGTGAAAGAGAAAGTGAGGCGGCCTGGTGAGATGACAGCCGCAGCAATCGTCAGGGGACGAAGGGTGTTGGGCAGGCGAGGGGAGTGACCACAAACCAATTTGAGGAGGTTAATGTGCCGTGGAATTTGCGCCAGAGGGGCCAGCTGGAGGGGATTTACTGAGGGAGGATGCTCCTAATTCCTGCCCTAGTATCTCCCTGACCACAACAAACTCAACAAGAGTGTTCTGTTGCTCCTTCTGATTATTATTTTTCCATCACGTCTGAGTTCACAGGGGCCTCGTTTTAAATGCATGCGACATTGATTTGATAGACCCGCTTGCAACCATCCGTGTTTGAATGCCACTCGGCACTAAACAGGATTGAAGCAGGACCTATCAAAAACCGTCTGCATTAACAGATGACGGGCTTTTTACGTATAAACGCAAGCTGAAAGGCAGCGTAAGCGCTTGCTGAAAACATGAACCTACGAACTGAAAATCACTCAGTGAATGTTTGTGAATGAGGGATTATTATCCAAAACAGCACTTTGCCTTCCCTCGTTAAATCCAGAATACAAACAGATTGTAGCTAATGTGACTGGTGAACTTTGTCTAGTGCGATAATACTGTTTGCTTCAAAGCTTTGGCGAGTGAGCAGATTATTGTGTTGTTTTCACTGGCACACATGATGTTGTAATCCCCAGTTAGCACTCTTCAAGTCTTCACACAGTGGAAAGAAAGACACATTGTGGTCTGGGCCTGTTTTTGTAGTGGAGGAGGCACAAATGTTGAACAGGGAAAAAAAAATCTTTCCAAGGACCACCTCATTATCTTAACTCCAATTAAAAGCAAGACAAGATAGCTTTATTTATATAGTGCATATCATGCACAAGCTAGCTGCTTTACATGATTAAAAGCACAACATTTAAAAGTATTTAAAAACAAAGAACTAAAGACATTTAAAAACAAGGTACAGAAATAAAAGATAGCTTGCTAAAATTATTCAAACAACATACAGTGCAAGAAAAAGCCCAAATTCCAGCTCAGACTCCAAAAAAACTGGAAAAAAAAAAAACGAAAACAAAAAAAACCCGAACAGTTTAGTCGAGTACTCACTCGAGTACTCGCACAAGCTTGACACAGAGGCTGCAGCTACACTTTAGGCCAGAGGTGGCAGGCACAAGTAAAAAAGTGACAAACTCCACAAAGCATCTTTAATTTATCAAGGACACCAAAATGAGGCGATCAAGCAATTTGCATATTGTTTATATATTACAGTGTTTTTGAAAAACTGCAACCTGAACAGTTTTCTTTGAGGCAAATAGCTTTGAATTTTACAAAATTTTGGGGTGGCCGAGACTCTGTAACCCACCAGAAAATATCAGCCCCTGTCCTGAATGTAACGTACCGACGACTGTCGGTGGAAAAGTGGATCCCAAAAAATGTAGGCCCAGACAGGAAAATACAATTTAGATGAGGTTTATTCACAAACCCACCAAAACGCAAAACGCTGGCTCAGGTGCCAGGAGAAAAACCAACATAAAGCGCAAGCACAATACTCGGAAAAGTTAATAACAAAAAACACTTGCAAAAGGCAAGGAAAAACAGGGGTTAACAAAAAATACAACGCAAGCTAGTTCTATCTAATTACAATAACACACACTACAATCTAAATATATACAAAACAGAAAGCGCCGTGGCAGATACACGTGGAAAAATACTAACTTATCAAATCAACACAAAAAAACAAGACTATACTAGAAATGCGAGACTAAGATTCAGAACAAAAGGTCTAGAGAACGTCTTGAGCAAGGGCAAGAAATAATCCGACAATGATCTGTCGTGCCGGGAGTCCTTTTAAAGACCTCTTGATTGTGGAAATGTGCCTCAGGTGTGGCGCAGGTGGACACGCCCCCTTCACTTGCCCACTGAGAAAACACCAAACACACATACTGAGAGCAAGATTATGACATCTTAGAGGCAAATAGCTTTGAATTTGACAAAATTTTGGGGTGGCCAAGAATCCACCAGAAAATATCAGCCCCTGTCATGAACATCAGCTGAATCCCATCTCGACATTCAGAAGCAAAACGGGAGCATATGTCGTAAGAAAACCATTTTTAAAGAAGTTACTTGAGAATCATTCATGTGATATTCTCACAATTCGGATCTTGAGGCCGAGCAGAAAGTGCAGGAAACCTTTTTTGTAAAAATCTGTTTTCTTTATTCACCACAGTGTTACGAAGAGAATTGTTACTTATGTAAATAGTTGATTTGCATATTTAGAAAAGCTTTTAAACAATTTTATTAACGGCAAATGTCATTTTTAGTATATGCTGCGGAACATGTAAAAGTGGATAGCGGGCCACAAATGGCCCCCGGGCCGTAGTTTGGACTCCCCTGCTTTAGTGCAATGAAAACCTTTTGCACATGCTTCCTCCTATAAACATATTGAACAAGCCACACCGTTAGAGGGTGTTTTGGCCCCCCAATCATCATTTGGCTGATACGGTTACCACGGAAACAGCCCGAGGTGACTCTCCCTGAAATCAGCCCTTGCTCGCTTTTCTCACTGTTATGTGAGCTGTCAGAGTTCTTTCGGGAGGATCTCCCGCTTTTCAAGGGGTGTTCACACTTGCGCCGGTTGCTCGTGCGGACCACGAGAGGGAGGGAGTGACAAGCGAGGAGTTGCATATGTGCATGCGAGAGACCGAGTGGGAGGACGCAGAGAAACGGAGGGAGGGAGGGAGGGAGGGATGAGAAGAAGGAGACGCTTCGCTCCACCGCAGCGAGCATCAGTGCGACGAGCCGAGCGAGACCGGCCGGGTGCCGCGGCGGAAGTGATCCGAAGGTGCGGATTGTTCGCGGCCGTGACACCTGCAAGGGAGGAGAGAGAAGTGTGAGCGTGACGGGGGGGCGATCGAGAGCTCCAGTCAAGAGCGTAACTGCGGGGAGGGAGACGGAGACTGACTGTGAGTCATCTGCTTTCCACGCCGCCAGTAAGTTTGACTGCTACATTGCACTCTCTCACGCACATGCACACGCACACTGAGGACGACGTCAGCGTATCCAGACGCCATGCCGGGACTTCCTAGCGAGACGCTTAACCAGCTGGGCTGTGTTATGTAATTTGTTGTGTTGTCGGGATGAAGCTGTGGCTTAGTGGTGCTGAGCTGCAGGACGGCGGACAGTACGTGCTAACTACGCAGGTGTGCGTGTTTGTGCGTGTGTGTGTGTGGAGTGCGGTGTGGGATGTGCGTGTTGCGCAACAGTGGACATTTCGTCCCGTACTTTGGATGTGATTGATGTCTTAACGGACTGACAGAAGCAGACTGTGTGTCCTGTAAGTATCGTCTATCATCAAATGGGTTTGGGTTTCTTGGCACGGTGAGGGTAGCCTACTTTGCAGTTGTGCACCTCACTGAGCGCTCTTTCTAATACGAGTTGGATTTGTTTCATGACTCAAATCATCTTTACCCATTCACATGAATGGAAATGGTATCAATCCGTTCCATGATCTCCCCCAAAACCCCCTAATTTTTTTTTTTTTTTTTTCCCAGAAGGAAAAATACCAATCTATTATAGGCCTACTGCAATTTATATTTCAGTTTTTTATTTAACCTTTATTTAACCAGGAAAATGTGTATTGAGATATAAAATTGACCAAGAAGGCAGCAATTTTACATTACATAACACAAAGATTTGCACAATAACTAAAAAAATAACGAATATAATTAACAGAGATATTTACGAAAGTCTGACTTTGATCACAGAATTCTGACTTAAAAGTGAGAATGCATTCTTACACCGCTCTTACACACTGCATACTATCTACAATATCCCCATTGAGTCTAATAATATACTAGATAATATGCTAGATAATAATATACTATATAGCCTAATAGTGTACTATGTTTAACACAATTTACAAATTGTAAAAATATTTCTGCTATTTTGATGTTGAAATGTAGATAAAGCGGTAAAAGTTTATACTACGTCCTACTCCTTTTCGAACATGCATGTCTAACTTATTACCAAAGACTGGTTCATGACTGTCTTACTTTATATCTTTTGCTTCAATTGTTTTTTTGTTTTTTTAAATTATTATTTTTGCTTTTTACAAGTTTTGGCTTGTTTACAATTTTTATTTATTTTCTTAATTATTCCTAATTATTGTCTTTTTTAAGCATTTGAAATACAATTCAAAATCAAATCAAATCAATTATAAACTGATATAATCAAAATGAAAACACATAAAAACAAACAAACAAACAAACGTACATTAATTAATTAATTAATTAATTGTACTACAATAATAATAATAATAATAATAATAAATTAAATCAGCATCTCAAACTGAGGCAAGGTTTTAAGTGAGGATTCGAAAACACTCGGCCTGTGTTGGTGCAGAGGCAGCTCATTCCAAAATTTTGCGGCAGCAACTGAGTGCGGCCCCCTGCTGAGTTTTGGCTTTAATTTTGAGATGACTAGCAAGCATTGATCTGTTGTCCAAAGGGAAAAGGGAACACGCCGAAGCAGGTCAGAAAAATACTGTCGGGCCAGACCGTGGAGGGATTTAAAAGCATGTAAGATCATTTTGACATTAATATGCAAACAAGGTCAATAACAACCCTCCTGGTTTGCTTGACAATCTCGGACGAGTTGGTTTAATAGCAGCACAACATGCTGAAATACCTTCAAATTAAAAGCAGAAAGTCTAATAACGGTTTTACCACATTTTCTTTGGCCCCATGGTGGCGCGTTTAGCAGGCCCACTGAAACTATTTTTTGTGTATTTATTGAGTGAGATCGGCCACTAAGCCACCAAGAAAGTGTGGTACCGTAAAACTGTTATTAACTGTTTTATATTGTATATTGTATATTTATACTCTTTTATATTAACTGTTATTTGCACAATGACAAATGAATAAATATTGAATTGAATTAAAATGAGTGATTTTATTTTGAAGGCCTGATATTTGACAGGATGTGTTAGGCAGATATTGCCAAGCAGACTGCGAGGGTTGCTTTTGCTTTGAGTTGTTACTAAAAGCTTGTATTGTGTAATACGCATTGCTTTTTTTTTGTTGAAAGAACACTTTTTTTATTTTATTTTTATTTTTTTATTTTAATTTTATTTTTTTTTAAACACTACCTAGGAAATGCTTTGGACAAATGTGCAACCATTCCGTAAAATGAGTGTTTTTTTTGTTTTGTTTTGTTTTTAATGAAAAAGAAACAATGTACAAAAACTCAGACAAAATTTAGATGGGGGAAAAAAGACTCAAATGGAATCATATGAATATTAGAAATCGATAAAAAAAAAAAAAGTTTTTTTTTTTTTTTTTTTAAATCTAGTTTCGGCAAGTTTTCAGGTTTTCCGTTCTGTTAATGTTATGATTCATTGTAGATGTTTTTTGGTCTGTTTTTGAGAATGCCACCCTACCGTCATGTCTTCAAGACAGCTGATCTGTCTTTGTATCTTCCTGATCCTCCTTGAGGAGGAAATGGTGCGGTTCATATAAATGAAGCAGAACTTCCACATGCTGCTGCATGTTCAAGATTCGTGCTCGCCTTCGTCACCTGTATTCCGGGGAACAGCCCCTCACAGACTTTCAAATGGGACAACCTTTTGTTTCAGCCTGCCGTGCATCCACAGTGCTGCCAATGATTTGTTTCAAGGGATGTCCATTATGGCTCATTGACTGTTTATCAGTGCTCTGAGCTTTGGTCCACATTTGTACGCCTGTAGAACTGTTACGCACATTAGCTTTGTCAGTGGCTACTGGGATCCGCATGAGCAGTAATTAAAATTCCCACAGCAACGAGTTGATTCCAGGTCCACGCTGAGCCGATCGAGCGTGTTGCGTGTTTGAGACGGACCAAATCAATGGAACAAATAAAAGGCCGCTGTGCAAACCGTCCAGTTGCCTGTGTCAACGGAGAATCGAGTATCAATCGGCGGTTGTATGGGGACAGAGCCATCATGGTGGATTTGGAATCTAGAGCAGAGGATGCAAGACAATGTCATGGGGATGAGAGATATGTTACGTGAGGTGTTTGTTTGCGTACGCATCTATTGAGAGTCATGTTTTTAGAGCAAGCAATGAATAAGTCATACATGAAGACGTGGAATGCAGTACAGTACATCAGAGGCTCAAGTGAAAACATGCAATATGGATTTTATTCATGTAAGGATTGTTTCAGTTCATTTCTCATTTGTGTTTGTCATCATACTTTTTTTTTTTTTTGTATGATTGAACGTTGCATGGATGGTTTTGTATGCATACATGGATGAGCAATATTGTTTTATTGTATTTATTTACATAAAATTAAAAATTGACATGTTGACATCAGAAAACAACTTTTTAATGAATGGGGCTTTTAATTTCTGCCTCTTTTTACAGGAAAATATTTACATTTTACATTCAAATTTCCCTTTTAGCCTTTCCACTGAAATAAATCCACCAACGGCTTCTGAATATTTTTTAGCCTAGTAGTAGCCTACTGCTAATCTGCTATATTAGCTTATGAACTTATGAACTGTTTCAAATTTATTTGACAGCATTGATTTAATGAGCTTTTGAAAATGTATTAAATGAGCTTGACTCCTTTGTTTCTTAAGTTGAAGTTATTCTATAATATTGCACCTTTCACTACCATACCCATTTCCATCACTTTAAATTCTAAACGTTGATATATTAAAATCTCATATACCTTTCCGTGCCTTATTCTTTCTAAATAGAGGGCTCTCCAAGGCAACTGTTACTAATGATTTTCAAAGCCCTTTTCTGTAAAAGAAATAGATTGTCTTTAAATTTTGCATGTTTATCACCAGATTTCTACACAGTAGGCCAAGCCTAGAAATGTGTATGATGTTAATAATCTATGTCTAGTGTCAATTTTAACCTTTATGCAATACCGCGTTGGCTTTCACTGTTTTAAGATCAAGAACAAGCTTGCTTGTTGCTGACTAAAATCTGTTGCTAAATAAGAGCAAGCGAGCCCCTCTCAGTTGACGTGATTTGTGGGGGGGGCCTTTGCTGACTGATATTCTCTTGCATTCGATTCCCGTTGCAGGAAACATGATGGGAGCGAGCCCAGAATTTGTGGCGCACTAGAGCCGCAGCTGTTCCAGCCAAAGCTTGCGCACAGCACCGTGACAACCCAGAAGGTACGTGGCCATTACAAGGAACTAGAAGGCAATATAATAAAATTCATTCGATCTACACTGGTGCCAGTTGAGAGAGACCCGACTTCACGCATGCTTGTAAGGCAGTAGTGGAATCAACTCACTTCATGATGTCAGCATGTTTTGTAAATAGTCACAGATTTGGAAAGTCTGCTTAGCTTAAAGTTAACGAACAATTCAAAACGCCATTGACATGCTAACAGTTAGCATCTATAATGGCAGAGATGCAAGACAGCTCTCACAATACTCACAGGCATATATTCTTTATCCACTACAATGAATGAATAATATGACAGCGTCTAACTGGGTCACTTATAGTATTAGTGGAAGAAGTATTACTTATTTTTCGTTTGTGTCTGCATTACTGTGTTATACTACCTCCCAGTGGCCAAAGCGTGCACACCAGAAGGAGCAGCATCATGCAGCATTAAATCCTGACGCACAAGCGCAACTTTATTTAGAGGGTACTTAAAAAAAACAACCATATCTGCATAGAAAGTGCTTTACATAGAATAAAAATTAGACATATAAATACAAAGACAGTTAAAAAATAAAAATTCAGATAGGACAAAGGTGGCCTTCAGGAGAAAGCATCTTTTTTTTTTTTTTTTTTTAAGCTTAGCATAACATTGATCTGAGAGAAATTCATATAGCAGCGAAAGGAAAAGCCACACCTTCTTAAAGGCCAGCAAACACACTGAAAACAGCACGGGCCCCTAAATTGAACCCTGTGGAACACCATACGACATTCTGTTTCCCTGCTCTGCTCTGCTCTTGAATTGGTCAGACTGATGAATAAATACTGAGCTCTCTCAAAAAGAAAAGAAAAAAAGACACAAGTAAGATCTAAAACTACTCTAGATTGCTACCACCAATAATCACCTGGTGCTGCAAATTGAACTGACAGAAAACTATGGTCCAAAGTATCAAACACTTCCATTTAATTAGGTTATATTCTGTTTTAATAAAATACATTTTTATAGAGCCGCTTTTTTTCCTGAGTAAAAAAAAATAAAAATTAACATTTTTGATTTTTTAGCAGATGAGGCTGTAATGGGTAAAATGGCATTTCTATTCAATTCACTCGGACAAGACAATTTAAGATAGGATAGGAGTGTTATGGTGTTGTATTTAAGTCATCAAATTTGTAACTTGGTTTATTGGTGTTTTAAAATATTATTTATATAAAGTACTGAGCAACAAGCTAATTATTTTTCATATCAGTATGAGGCTGTTAATCATGTTGTCACATTTTTAATTAGGATGAAATAATATTGAAACTATAATTAATGAATATAAATAAAATTTTGGCTCGTCAATGTGTTTATTATTTTCAAGCGTCACACTTCATCTGCGATCCATTTCCTCACGGTTGTGCTGCCAAACCGTACGTCTTATCATTAACAAGCAGTGACTGGCGTGGGAAAACTGCCGGGGATATTTTGGGAACGCCGAGAGTGAAAAGAGCTGAGCTCCGTGGTGGGTGATTAAAAGAGGATAGGATCTCATTCGCGTCGGATCGCTTTCGTAAGGTCCCTCCAACTTTGGAAAGGGGCTTACGTGACTGACTTGATCTATGAGGAGCGTCGGGAAGAGAGAAGGATTAAAAGAGAGTTTGGATCCAGTTGTTCCACATTGCTGATGATGTTGATGGACTTGATGCCATCTGTAGGCTCCTCTGACACCTAATCTGATTTTTAGAGAGCGATTTGGGGATTTTTTTTCTTCTCTATGTAGGCTCGTCACATGTATTTACCATTTAGCCTACATTTTCTCAAGAGGTCACTTATGAGAGTTAAGATGAATTAGGTTTCTAAGCTTTGCAGCTTGAGCTAAAATGCTAATTTTCATGTATAAATATTCATAGAAGATATTGAAATATGTGCAATTGAAAAATGAGGCGTATCTCATGCAGGGGGCCCAGCACTACTTTGCCCACACCAATTTTAAGTCCAAAGGTCACATGACCTGGAAGCTGTCGTGCTAAAATGCTAATTTTTATGTCTAAACATTGATGGAAAATATTGAAAGATGTGAAATTGAAATGCAAGAGGTGTATCTCATGCAGGCCCAGCACTATTATCCTCCACCAATTTTGAGTCCACAGGTCACATGACCTGGAAGCTATTGCGCTAAAATTGTCTCTTTTTTTTGTATAAAAATTCATAGAAAATATTGAAAGATGTGAAATTGTAAAACAAGAGGTGTATCTTATGCAGGAGCCCCATCAATACTATCCCACACTAATTTTGAGTCCACAGGTCATATGACCTGGAAACTATAGAGCTAAAATGCTAATTTTTGTGTATAAAAATTTATAGAAAATATTGAGAAATGTGAAATTGAAATATAAGAGGTGTATCTCATATGCTGGAGGCAAAGCACTATTATCCCACACCAATTTCGAGTCCACTGGTCACGTGACGTGGAAGCTATGATTAAAAAAAAAAAAAAGCAAGTGAATACAGTTTTGGCTTCTCCCCGTGGGTTTAAATGCAGGAAACTTTGCGTTCCGCCACTAATTGTTTGCAAGTCCTGCATCTCTAATGAGGTGTTTCCCAATCCAGAAGCAAACATGCCTAAGGCACAGGGGGTCAAACTCAAAACCCGGGGGACAGATCTGGCCCACCACATCATTTGATGGGGCCCGCTTAAGCAAAAACGGTTTCAATTATATACATATATATATATACGCATACTCCTAAACTGAACCCAGGACCTCTCAAATGAGAGCTAACTGAAGTTTTTTGTAACTAGGAAACATTTCAGGTGCTCACTGTCCTCTGTTTGAATTGCAATGAGAGACGCAAGTTGTTGTGTCACGTGTAAATATTGGAAAGTCAAGGTGTGACTGGCAAACTACCTGACTGGATGCTAATTAACATAAATGGTGAGAGTTGAAACAGTTTAACACTTTTGCACATAGTTTTCAGTCATTATGCATGTTTTCAGTAATTATTTTCAAACATGTATCATGTTTTTGGAAACAAATCCCTGATTTCACTTTATAGCAGGCGTCACCCACAGGCCTGGTCCAAAAATAGCTCGCCAGTGATGGGGAATTGTGATTTTCTAGTACATTTTAAAATGTAAACATTGGGAAATATTTATGGAAATAAAGGGGTATATTCACGAAGAATGCGCTGCGTCCGGTAATAGTGCGAAATATTGCACCACAACTGCACCCGCAGTCTGCGCCCAGTTACCAACCTATTCACGAAGGATATTGCTCTAATCATATACCGGTGCAAACACGTCCCCAAAACTGACAGCATGGAGCAAAGTTGCACCTGATTTACCACACATGGCAATGGATTTGCGCCAAGAACATGGTTGTTATAGTAACAGTTGCGAGAAATATGACATTATCAGAGAGCGAGGTAGGACTGAGAGTAAGCGTTTAAAGCGCCATTAGCAGAGAGGACGACGACGACATCATTCATTCATAAAGTACAAATTATTGGTGCGATCGTTTTTTTGAGAATATATTTTCAGAGCTTGGCGTGAGCGTACAGTATGCATCTGGCATGTAAAAAGGATTGTAAAATGACCCCCCGCTGTTGCCGATTAGCCACGGTTACGTTATGTGTCCTAAACCAACATAGAGAAATTTCCCCCCCCCCCCCCCGCTCTCTCTCTCTCTCTCTCTCTCTCTCTCTCTCTCTCTCTCTCTCTCTCTCTCTCTCTCTCTCTCTCTCTCTCTCTCTCTCTCTCTCTCTCTCTCTCTCTCTCTCTCTCTCTCTCTCTCTCTCTCACTCTGCGTGATCAGCCAGAAAGGGACGTGCACCGTGCCACATGCACTGCTGTTATGATCTCTGATTTATACATGCTTTTTGGTGTATTTGCATTGTTTACCAGTGCAGGTCCACATCTTTCAAATACATTCACGTAATTTAGAAAATTTTGTCCAAAAGTGCCGTTTGTATATAATCATCATATATCATATACCATCCCATGCATGAACTCAACCATTTGTTGTTAAATGGTTGTTACATCAAAAATTTGACCTCGCCGATATGCACTGTACTCATATACAGTACTTATGTGATGCAGATGCGCAAGGACAGCGTGATAATGGGTGCATTGATTGTAACTGATTTCATCAGGGCCTACAGAAAAGCAGGTCAATCTGCAATTAACCCCAGTGGCTCTTATGGTTTGCTGCTTTATTCAAGTGATATTATTACAACGAGGTCTCTCGTTATACACACTTCCCGGTGATAAACTCATTAAAAGCAACGTGTGCGGCGTGTCAAGATGATTGCTATCAGCTCCATGCAGATCCAAACGGGTATAAAACACGCAATTAGCGTGATGGCAAAAAGGATCCTCGCTGCAGTCCTGCTTGGAATGAGTGATGGAAAATAAGCATGGAATCACATGGCATGACAAGCTGAACCGAAAATAACCGCTCGCATTTAATGAAGGCATGTACAGCTGCACGGCCGTATACTGTTGGTGTCTTTCCCCAAAGTGCGTCATGCGGCACCGTTTTAGCCACACTTTAAAAAAGAAAGGAACACATTAAGAGTGAATAGCAGTTTTGTAATCCTGCATTATTCTTAAGCCCAAAGAATTCCGCCTAGCAACAAGTTACTATACCTACTGTGCTAGATAAATAAGAGTTTCTCCCAGTTGTGAAGTTTCATAATGTAGATTTTGTTTTATGTGAGATTTATAAAACTGTAGATGGATGAGTCATTGAAATTTAAACACAAGATTAATTAGCGTCATTTTCAAGGTGTATAGAGTCAAAATTCAATGTAATTAATTGGTTTGTAATCAATTACAATCAGTCTTATTGTAATTGAATACAAATAATCGACACAATGAGCTATTTCTTTTAATTGAAATAGACTTTTGTCAAAGAAAAGACATAAAATGAAGCAGTTGTTGCTGTTCCACTTAAGTCCTGTAGGTGTCAGTAGTGTGCTTTCAAACGTTTGCTCACTGTCAAAACAAATGAAGAAGGTGAAAAGCAATGTACTGTAATGCTAAACCGCTTCAACAGCAAATTCTCATGCTTTTGTATGCCAAATCCTCAACCAGAGAGACACAGGAACATGTAGTAGACAAACAAATTCTTTCATAACATAACTTCATATTGTTGTTTTCCCACAATACTTTGCACAGAAGCAGTGAGGGGAAATCAATTTGAAAGATGAGTCAGTCGAACTGGGTGAAAAGTGCTTACGGTTCAACCAGAAGGGTGACCAAATCAATAAGTTGGTTCAGGACACGAAGAATTTGGTGGAGACGATATGGTTTTGTGTTTCAGCAATTGAGAAATACTGTATCTTGACATCATTTATTGCTGTGCCAGGAATTATAGCACTGAAGCACTAAGGATGACGCTTGCTCACTTGGCGTGCAATAACCGAAAAGTGTGATTAAATACGTCGTTTGTTCTGTAAACAACCCAAAACAGCCTTGCTGTTTATTTTACTGGTTAGATAGGCTGAGTGTTGTTTAAACAGGAACTGATGGCTTTTGACCTGAACAGGTGATTGTTTCCAAGATTTTATGAAGAGCGTAGCTCCACCTGTGGAGAAGATGTACATAAGTGTGAGGGCTAACTTCACTGCAGGGGTGTGGCTCGTCATACCAAAAGCACTTGGGATGAGACACCACTGACATCTTTGTATGCAACCTGAGACCAACTTCTGCCTGCTTTGAGTGTGGATCTACAAGACTGCCTGATGTGACACGTGGTCACGGATGTAGTGAGCCGGCAATGGTTCTGGTCTCATAGAACGATCGATTACATTGTGGTATCTTTGAAGCATCTTCAAGAAGAATGGCGAAAAATCAAAGAATCCCTTCTGCAATGGTGACTCGGGCTCACTGGAACAAACCCAGACATGTAAGTCTTTTTATTTACAAGCCTAACTACAGAATTTAGCAAAAGAGTCTTCCTGCTAACTAAGTTGAATTGAATTGAAATGAATTGAATTGAGTTGATTTCAGGTTGAATATGTGAAATCAGGTGTTTATTTTTTTGGGAGGTTTGAAGGCAAATTGAAATGAGCGGCGTACACTTTCAGTCCACAGATGAGGTGTAGGCTATCCCGCTGCCACTTTAATCTCTGGTTAACATGGTTAAAGTCAGCTTTTATTTACTTTGAGGGTTTGTGGCAGACTACTGTTTGCACATGGTGGGGGACTTTAGCTGTACGCACACTGAAAGCTATCACACAATCGTTCTGTACACAAACGTTTTTATTGGCTGAATTGACCTGCCTTCACTCCCCATAGATTTCAGTGCTGTCATATAGTTGGTCTGCAATCAAATTTGGACAGACAGCCTTGCTAGTTCTGGCTCTTTTTTCAGCTAAAAGCAAGGCGGAGCTTTTGTTTGTTGTCTGGCCCATTGACAGTTAACAGGTAATGCTAATTGCACAGTAGAGTGGGACAGCTTTCTCCTACGTCTAAAGTCATCATTGTAGGCTGGAGAATGGATACTGTTAAAGTTGAATAGAGTGGTGCCTATAGTGAGAATTACATGTTATGTATTTCTTTAAAAATGCAAAATGCCATGAGCATTAGCAATAGTGTTTTAACGCAAATGGTGGAACAATGCATGCACTCTAAATAGTAATTTCCTAACCTGAAGGTTGTGGGTTCAATCCTGAGCCCTTGTGACCATGTCCAAGTGTTCTTGAGCAAGATACCCCAGTTCCTCCTGACGTGTTAAATTAAAGCGCTTTGACTACTTTGATGGTGGAAAAAAACACTGTACAACTGAGCCCAAATTACATGTACTCACATGTATATATTCTTTATCTTCTGCGAGGTTCTACTGATTATTGGCTTACTGATCGTAACTGTGACATTTCCAGCCACTTTATATCCACATGTCTGTATTATACTGCCCCCAGGTGGCCAAGGTGCACACACCAGAAGGAGCAACACAATTTTTGATGAAGTGATGTAATAGATGTGGCAAAAACAGTTTCATGCTTTACATTCTATTTACTTATGGACCCCTTATTATATATTTGTATAAAGTACAATTTTACTTTTTTTTTTTTTTTTTCTTCTCTATGCCGAAACACATTAATTGCATTTCTATTCATTTCAATGGGGAAAGATGATTTGAGATTGAAGTGTTTTGAGTTGGTGCAATCTTTTGTTATTTTTGTCATTTTAACACTTGATAAACCAAATGGTAGAGCACACGTTGACTGAGGCAGTGCCAGCCAGCCTGATGGCTTTGTCCAAAGCCACCTCTGAGCCAATGGGAAACTATAGATTAGATTAGATTAGATTATATTAGTTGCATTTGTTCAATAGGGGAGAGTGTGCGTTAATTTCTATATTGACAGACAAATGCAAATGCACTTACGTACTATTAGTCACAAGGCAGATTTTCATAGTTAGCCCCCTTGCCAGAAAGTACAGGCTGTGTCCTGGTGGGAAGAAAGATTTAGGATGCACACACAGCACATCTCAAGACCTCCTTTCTAGCTGCCACCTCAGTCATATAGGGATCAATAGATTTTTTTTGACAGTTACAACACATAGTATACATTTCATAGAAAATGCTAAGACTCTTGCAGTACCAGAGTTGATTTGTGCATAAGTAATCTCTGTAGGAGTGGCCCAACGCTGCAGTGCTTTGTTTTCTGTCTCCTGAACGGAGTTCAGTGATGCTCCCCGTTCAGAGAGTTGAACACGTTGGAAGCACATCAACCAGAAAAGCAAATGAACAAGCGGACATCTCAAAACATTTCCTCTCCTCTCTCCAGACTGCTGAGTTATTTGAAATGATTGAAAAGATGCAGGTAAGGTCGCTACATTTTGTTCATCGTCCCAGCAACTAACACGGCATCAGTGTGCCTGGTCTCTAATCCGTCTTGAATTTCGCTTGTTCCCGAGCTCGATGGCGTTGCTTTATTAACATTGTTTGTTCCTGCACAGTAAGCTTTTTATCCCACCTCATAAACCCTCTCCTACTCTCTCCAAAGGCTTTTAAGCCACGTTTGTTTTAATCAGACAATCTGGCCCACGACACATGAGCAATTTTAAAATAGAGCTCATTTTGCACTGCGTGTGTGCGTCATCAATTCCTATGTCGGCAATCAGTTCATTATCTAATTAAATGAACTACTACTGTAATTTTTCATGTCTCTTAGAAAGAGGTGTGATGTAACACAGACTATAGACTACTTAATGTACAGTAATAAGTTTCTAAGAAAATAAAGATTATAATCTGTTTCACTTTAGTAACAGGCTGAGTGATGTCTCTCCTACTTTGGTTTGCTTTACACAAAAGACAGTAACTAAAATAATATAAACACTCAATTAAATATTATTTTATAATTAAAATACACAACCCGCGACCCTTTGATGAATGATCGGTCAAGAAAATGGATGGATGGATGAATGGATGGATGGATGGATGGATAAAATAAACAAGAGCTCCTTTATATTGCCATTTAGAATACAAATGTTAATAAATGAGAGAGAGGAGCAACAATGAAGTCTCCATCGACCAGTATGAGGGCACCAGGATATTGAAATGCATGACATCAACCGTGTTGGCTAGTTTGTCCATTGGCGAGTAACAGACATAGAGAAGAAATGATTCAAATCCCCCGTCACATTTAGTCGTCCATTTTTCCTTTTCAGTAAAAACCGCATCATACAGAAAGCTGTTTCTCACACGGAGCCGCCCCTCCCTAAACGCAGATCACGAGCTGTGTGTAGGCCCCCATTCTCCATGGGAGGGTCCCCCATCGTCTGTCTGACATGATATCAAACCAATGTAACAGAACATAACATGTCCAAAATTCCTTGCCACCGTCAACATTTTTTTTTTTTCAGGCCATGAAATACGGCCGTTGCGGGGCCCCAAAATTAAATCTTGCTTGGGGTCATGCTTTGTTCTGGGGTGGGGTCTGATGTCACATGACACAATAGTTAGCCTTAGCAATCACAGTCAAGGCCAACATTTATAAAAGAATGTTCTTATATACATTAGACTTCCTGTAATGCTGTCACTCCCAATGTTATGGCTATTGATTGTGTGAGCTTGCGCATTTATCCGCAGCATTCCTGCCATTTCTCTTTAAAAAGAGATACTTGACTCATTGAACAATTTTCAGCAGTGAACAGTTAATATTTTGTCCAGAATGAATTTGATAACTTCATTATTTTTCATGTACAATTAGTACCTTTAGAAAGTAATTTTTCTACTTGCTGTCGACTGATGATGACATCACCTGTGCTGAGGAAGTAGGTAACGGCCAATCATGGCTCACCTGTTTTCTGCATTTGGTCAGTAAACTGAGCCATGATTGGTCGTTACCTACTTCCTCAGCACAGGTTATGTCAATAGACAGCAAGTAGAAAAATTACTTTTTAAAGATATTAATTGTACATGAAAAATAATGAAGTTACCACATTAATTATAGACAAAATATTAACTTTTTATTGCTGAAAATGGCTCAATTCAAGTATACGTATCCCTTTAAACTTCCAACAGATGCTCCAGTGTGGAGGCGTCACTTACCTCCGCATCTTTTTAATACCCTCCGGCTTCACTCATCGCACTTGCGCTACGTGCTAACAGACTCTTTAGCGCCCCTAACTTTTCTCTGTCTGTCTGTCTATGCCTCCATCTGTCCCTTCCTGACTTTTTTTCTCCTTTGCCGCCCGCTGTGCAATCCTTGGAGAAAACCGCTTTGTCATTTTGCTCCAGTTGTCACTTTTGTGTTTGAATTGAGCTTGATAAATGACTTGTCTGTTTTTTGTCTTCTTCATCTCGCAGGGGAACAGGATGGATGAGCAGAGATGCACCTTTCCACCTCCGCTCAAGGTACGCCTCTTCATGGAGACAGCAGGATATTCATCATACGGCAGAAAGTAGCAGGCTTTTGTGCAGTAGAATGCGTTCATAGTGCATAGAGTAAAGTCTTGTCGTCATTTTTCAGTCAGTTGATACAATTCATCATCCACTGGGCTAATGTAACCCCCAGCGCAAACGTTAAAACCTGCAAGTTCACAAGCTTCTCATTAACAACAGCTCAAAACTTTTTTTGGGGAAAAAAAAAGAAATGTGTTACTGAAGAATTACTTTGCTGTTTATTGTTTACTATGAATCGATGACAAACCAAAGGTCTCTTTTCAGACCGAGGAGGACTATATTCCCTATCCAAGTGTCCACGAGGTAGGTAGCAGCACTTCCATCGCTTTCTGTGATTTGTATCTATATACAATGCAATATGTTTGAGGAACCACATGCAAAGACTGAGAACAATTTAGTCCTGAATTGTTGAGAGAAAGCATTAAACTAATTTTCACCTGCTTAAAATTTTGGGGGGGCGTGGCTAAATCAGAGCCCAGTGACACACTTGGCCCCTTGGCATGTCGTGGGCCCTCCCCTTGAGCACTGTCAATTCATCTGTGGCTATATGTTGCAAATGCATGTTTCCTTGGCCCATTTATAACGTCTACAGTGTGCAGTTAGCCATCTAGCTATGCTAACGACCCCGCAAAAAATGTATCTTCCCTGAGGTGTTAGGCCACACACGGCATATTTGGTGAGCCGATGGCAAGTTGGACGGCTCCACTGCTAATTGGCAGGCTACTAGCGCCTAGTAGCTTATTAGCCGCTAGTGTCACAGATATATGAACACTAGATACGCCAGCATAGCAGCCTGGCTAACAGCCATTCCAATGTGGCGGCCATGTTGGCAGGGTCACCCGATTTTCTTCAGTTTAACCTTTTTTCTTTTTTTTTTTTTAAATCGATGCCATGTGCTATCAATACTGAACATTTGAAAAAGGTAATACCAAAAAAAATTTTGACCTGTGAAAGGTCATTCCCAGTTTTGTTTTCGTAATTGTACAATGTTGTATACAAGCAAGAGCCTGCAGCACAGTGTACAACGTTGCCAATATCCTTGTTTTTCCAAACAAATGGAATCCACTGATGATTTTGCCCCGCCTAGCATTGCTGCAGCTATAGAGAGAAAGTTAAGACACTCTAGCGAATTAACTCATACTGTGTGAACGAACGTACACACGTGTTCGATTGATGGCTAAATGTTAGCTTCAGCCGACATGCCGTCACAGTCATACCGCTGCTATTTTTTTCATGCCTTTGGAGCCTTTTTTTTTTTTTAATTCATTCAAATTTGGCAGGCTTGTTAACTGTGTTTTGTCAAATTTACAGAGCCTTTAACTTTTTTTTTTCACTTGTGTTAGGTTTTGGGAAGGAAGAGCCCCTTTCCTCTCATCCTACTGCCTCAGTTTGGCGGTTATTGGATTGAAGGAACAAATCACGAGCTGGGTAATAATCCGGAATCGTCGGAGCCGTTGGAGACTTTGTCCCCGGACACCCGGACAAAGCTGGAATGTAACACAATGGCCACACTCTACCGCAAACACTTCCTGGCAAAGGTTTGTCATGAGTACTGTATGTTTGGAAACTCTGCTAGCTCAGTGGCATTGTCATGCATTTCATTGGGGAAAAGGTGATTTGAGCCACCACTACTTACTAACAAGTGTACTTCTGCACAAATGAGCAAAATTGCCATCATGGAGGACAGGAAAATCAATTTCACTTTGCGCTCATTACTGTAAGCTAATGAATAAGCAATTGTCCATCCATCCATTTTCTTGACCGCTTATTCCTCACAAGGGTCGCGGGGGCTGCTGGCGCCTATCTCAGCTGGCTCTGGGCAGTAGGCGGGGGACACCCTGGACTGGTTGCCAACCAATCGCAGTGAATAAGCAATTGTCTAGCATCAAACAGCCTCAATGTGTAATTTTTCTGCACATGTGAAAGTGAAAATGCAACAAGCTTCGCCACCTGTTCTTGTGAGTGTCAAACATGAACAAGTTCGATGTGGATTTGGCCGCTGCGGAAAGTATGTGTGTGTGTTTTTCTGGGTGTGATACTGTATTTATAAATGGCCGTACCCTTGCACTCTGCCTTCAGGAACACTTTAATTACTATTCAGCAGACAGCGCCCTGGGACATCTGGTGTTCTCTTTAAAGTACGACGTGATCGGCGACCAGGAGCATCTCCGGCTAATGCTTAGGTAACAGATACACGCTGCAGAAGAGTTCTACTGGTCAGATCGGCTGCCTAAAATGTTCAGTTGTGAGTGCATCAACACATCCCCCGCTAGCAGTGTTATCACAAAAGTCATAAAGCATGAGAGAGTGTCAACACAAGTGTCATTTCCACAGTAGGGCAACAGATGGACGATTTAGGCCAGTGAGTGGGTGGGGATGGAGCGAGCGAGCGAGCGAGAGGGAAAGGGTGGGGAAGTTTGATAATGGCCCGTACCGGATCCTCTCCATCCTATCCGATTGATTCTGAGAAATGTTAGATCACTTTTCATTTTTGAGTGATTTATTTTTTACTTGACCAGGACCAAGCAGAAAACATATCACGATGTCATCCCCATCTCCTGCCTGACGGAGTTTCCCAATGTGGTCCAAATGGCCAAGGTGAGTCTTTGATTTAAGGATGTAGGCCACAACGGTATATTTGACATGCTCCGCCTATTTATCCCCAGCTTGTCTGTGAGGAAGTCAACGTGGACCGCTTCTTTCCGGTGCTTTATCCAAAAGTAAGTGAACACTTTTCTGAGTAATAAAAATCCCAATGAAGTGAAAACAAATATATCAAATGAGGCTGCAAAATCACTTCAAATCTTTCCACTCTTGTGTTTGCTGAAATTACGCATCGCTCAGCTGTCAACTGTCAATCAAATATTAGTGGGTGGCGACTCAGTATTTCACTTTGCTCTCTTTTAACTACGCCCACAAAAATTGTAAAACAAAAATGATGAAAAAAAACAGTTCCATACTACAGTATATATGCACAAATAAATGCTACTTAGTACTCAGTCTTCAGCATTCATCTCCAAGCATGTATAGCAGATTTAGAAACAAATAACTGAATTCCCTTGACAAGGTATTTTTGCCTTTTTTTTTTAATCCACTTTCCGTCTTTTGGTGCTCTTTTACAGGCCTCGCGACTTATTGTGACCTTTGATGAGCACGTCATAAGCAACAACTTTAAGTTTGGGGTGATTTATCAATCGTTTGGCCAGGTAAGAGACCTTGAATTTAATATACTTTTAACGAAGAAAACCTCGGGGTTTTTTTATGAAGATTTTGGCCAACTACTCTGCAATATTTTAATGTTGGTAATGCTGGTGGTAATGGAAAGCGTAGTACTTCTCTTCTTAGTACTGTATTAAGATATTAACCAAACCATTTTTTATATCAATCTCATGCAATGCAGGAATGATGAATCTGGTGTGGTAAATTCTAATTTTCCATTTCCTCAAGGAACACCCAGTGCTTCCTTCCTAATTATGACATTCAGTTCTTGCAGCTGCTTTCAGTAATCCTTTACGGCCTCTTGTCTACCCTGTTGGCTGCTCAAGCGCACTCCTAACTTCAGATGGAAAAACTCAAAATAGGGTTGGACACGTTCCAATAATTGGTAACTGACATAAAATCCTCAATTGATGCAAATTGTATTATAATATATCATATATCATATCATATCATATTCAACGTTTTATGTTAAAAGCAGACTTGTCTGAACCAAAATATACATTGATGAGGAATTGATTCATATTTACCTCTGTTGAGTGGTTGTTCAACACAAGATGAAGCTACATTACTACATTTCCGTTCCCTGTTACAGACTAACGCAAAGTCACACTTGATTCCTGCTCATTTCCATACGTTATTATAGGAGTATTTCATTCCTATGCAAGCCCTGGTCAAATGGAACAATACCAATGAAGTGGACATTTCCCCACTTTGATTTTGCATGGAACTTGATATGCAAATTATTTGTAAATGCCTTTCAAAATACAACAGGAGCTTCACTTTGATATAACGATATAAAAGTCTGAAGAAGCTAAATAGTCGTCTATTTTTATGCATTGCTGCTATGTTCACAGTTGATATACAGGAGGCAACAACAGACATGTCCAAGAGCAACTTCATTTCATGGTCACCTACCATGCTGTTTTTCAGACATCTCTTGTGTGCACACACTCTTGCTTCTATCTCCTGTTTTTTGATGCAGACTTCAGAGGAGGAGTTATTCGGCAATAGCCAAGAGAGTCCGGCCTTTGTGGAATTCCTGGAGTTCCTTGGAGAGAAAATCGAGCTTCACAACTTTAAAGGGTAAACATGACTTGAAAAGCACAAATGAATACATACTGCATCGCTCAGTTGGTTATACAACCCTGAGCAAAAAGAATGGAATCACCAATCTTCACTCAGACGTTTTATTCTGTAGATCAAACTCAGATAAAAAGCATGAAACAGTCAGAAGGTCATTCCAAAGTGCAACATCTTGGCTTTCAGAAACACTAAAAGAAATGAAGAAAAAACATTGTGCTGGTCACTAAATGTTACTTTTATAGAGCAAGTGCAGAGAAATAAATATGGAACCACTCCATTCTGAGGAAAAAAAATATGGAATCATGAAAACCAGACAAAGAAAAAACAATTAAAACACATAACTGGTATTCAGTTGCACCACCTCTGGCTTTTATGACATCTTGCAGTCTCTGAGGCATGGACTTGATGAGTGACAATCAGTATTCTTCATCAATCTGGTGCCAACTCTCTTAGATTGCAATTGCCAGATCATCTTTGCCTTGCTGTGGACCATTTTTTTCAATTTCCACCACAGGTTTTCAATTGGGTTGAGATCTGGGCTATTTGCAGGCCATGACATTGACTGGATGCGTCTTTCTCCAAAGAATGCTTTCACAGTTTTTGCTCTGTGGCATGATGCATTGTCATCTTGGAAAATGATTTCATCATCCCCACACATTTTTTTCAATTGAATGGAAAACAAAGCTGTCCAAAATGTCAATGTCAACTTGTGCATTTATTGAAGATTTAACCACAGCCATCTCCCCAGTGCCTTTGCCTGACACGCAGCCCCATATCATCAAGGGCTGTGGGAATTTGGATATTTTCTTTGTAAATCTCACTGGAACGGCACCAAACAAAAGTTCCAGCATCATCACCTTGTCCAATGCAGATTGGTGACTCAGCACTGAAGATAACCTTCATCCAGTCATCCACAGTCCATGATTGTCTCTCCTTAACGCATTGCAGTCTTGTTCTTTTTTGTTTAAGCGTCAATGATGGTTTCCTTTTAGTTTTCCTGTATGTAAATCCCATTTCCTTGAAGCGATATTGTACAGTTCTGTCACATACATTAACTCCAGCTTCTTCCCATTTCCTTCTTCATTTGTCTTATTGTGCATTCTCTGTTTTCAAGACATATGGCCTTTAGTTGTTTGTCTTGACGCTTTGATGTCTTCCTTGGTCTACCAGTATGCTTGACTTTAAAAACCTTCCCATGCTGTTTGTACTTGGTCCAGATCTTCGATACAGCTGACTGTGAACAGCCCACATCTTTGGCAACCATACGTGTTGAGTTACCTTCTTCAGGAAGTTTGATAATCCTGTCATTGGTCTCATGAAACATCTCCCTTGTTGGAGCCATGACTCTTGCCAATCCACTTGGTCCAGCAGCCCTCCAATGTGTGATAACTGCACTGTTTTTAACTGCTGACTAACGAGCAGATGACATTTGAGGCAGGTGCCCAATTAAGGAAAGGAAATTGACTGGGCGTGTCCTTATTTTCTGCTCAAAATGGAGTGATTCCATATTTTTTCCTCAGAATGGATGATTCCATATTTATTTCCCCACACTTGCTCTATAAAAGTAACATTTAGTGACCAGCACAATGTTTTTTCTTCATTTCTTTTTGTGTTTATAAAAGCCAAGATGTTGCACTTTGGAATGACCTTTCATGCTTTTTATCTGAGTTTGATCTACAGAATAAAACGTGTGAGTGAGTGCTCATCCAAGACTGGTGATTCCATACTTTTTGCTAGGGGTTGTAGAAGGAAAACAATTCATCGGCTTTACCACTCCACAATGACAAATAGAGCTTGAAATCAACTAATCGGCAATCACGTGTTTCGGCATTGTTTTTATTGACGCTTCGTCCCCCAGACCTTCTCTTCCTTTCCTTTGCCCCACCCTGACGTGGTTCTACCTCTAGTAGGCAATGATGATGATACAGTAAGTATGGTGATTCTCAAGTGTTCTATCCATATTGCTAATGTTCTGGATTGCAGGCTCCCCCTAGTGGTACCTGGGGGAATCATTGTCTGAGTACAGTTCAGTTGTATTTAAATTTTAAGTTCAATGCATTTGTGTTTGCTATTAAACATTTTTTTAGGTTCAATTTCTTAATATTTGTTTTTCTATGTTTAAAATCCAATCATTGCCAGACATTTTCAGACCCTACTTTACCTTACCATGTGATTTTATTTATTTATTTATTTATTTATTTATTTATTTATTTATTTATTTATTTATTTATTTTAAGATATGTAAATACCTACCTAGGATTAAATGTTTTGATTCTTAAAAGACATGAAAATCCCTGGCACAGAGTGACTTTCAGTGCAATGTTCATGTTCAAACTACATAATGTTACAGTGACATACAATCAGAAATGTTATTCTGTATTTTAATGTTGATCATCGTGGTGCTTGAATAGTATCTTATATGGAAGTACTTCATGTAAAAGAATTGGGAACCACTGCTTTAATTTGTAGATGTTGAAGCGAATCACTGGGTTTGTGTGCGTATGTTAGATTCCGCGGAGGCTTGGACGTGACTCACGGCCAGACTGGCACAGAATCCGTCTACTGCAACTATGGCAATAAAGAGGTCATGTTCCACGTGTCCACAAAGCTGCCTTACACCGAGGGGGACACGCAGCAGGTAACTTAATACGATACTGACACACCTTTATGTGGCTGACGTGTCATTTCCCTGTGCACTCGTTTTTTTTTATGCTGTCAGCTGGACCAGTATGCCTTCAAAGAAGTCACGTGGCCGTCTGCTGGAAATGAAATGTCGGCAGCAGTGCTTTCTCATTGTGATTTAAAAGCAGGGGCCACCGCTTTAAATCACAATGAGCTTTTTTTCCGGCACAGACCGGTTTCAGATAAAGCAGTATTTTGACTGCCATAGAATAATGATTCAAAATGTTGACATACTTAATTTGTACTTGCTTCTCTTCAACGAGTCAGACCCATCTTGGGCTAATGAAGCACATTATTCATGTCCAGTCTATTTCATTATTTTTGTTTTGTTCGTCATCAATGCAGAAAATCTTGCTTCACAGAGATACTGTATGTTGTTATTCAGCCTTCAGCCAATTATGCTGGGTGAGCTTGGTGCATGAAAATCACCTGTACCAAAAAACACATTTTAAATTGTGTTGCTGATACTTTCTCTTAATGCATGTTTCTTTTACTTGGAGGTTGTAGGCTTTCTTCTTATTCTGTCTTTATTCAGTGAAAGGAGGCCAGAATTACTGGATATTCTCCATTTTAGTGCCAGGATACACATAAGGATTGCATTTAAATGTTTTTATTTTATTTTTTATAGATCTGTGACACACAAAGATCTCAACACAGAGCTTTAAACACGCAACTTGATGGTGGCCAAATGTGAGGTTCAAATTTCAAAACTCATCACAATATAATCAGCATTTTTCTTTCCTCTGATTGTTTGATCAGAGCAAACCAAGTGCTAGCAAAAACGTCTGTAGCTATCTGCAGTGATGCCAACTAAAAAAATCTGGCGACTTTATTTGTCAAAAGAGACTAGCGCCAAATCTAGCGACTTTTTCTGCTGTTCTGGAGATTCTGCACATAAGTCTTTTGATAAAATTTGATACTCTAGTATTAACAATACAGGACAAGATTGTGGGTCTAGACCAGGGGTGTCAAACATACGGCCCGTGGGCTGGATCAGGCCCACAAAGGCGTTTAATCCAGCCCGCGAGATTATTTTGTCAAGAAAATAATAATAATAATAATAATAAATTATAATGTCGGACTAATTAATCATCCGGCCACAATCAAAACATGAATTTGTAATTTCACAAGCAGTCCTCAGATGAGCAATTCAACTTGTATGGGGCATGGTCCTGCATGTCATTATTTTACACACAACTTAATGTTACGGGTTGTTTAATTTTTTATTTATTTTTTAAAATCATAGACCGACATAAAAGTGGTAAAGATGACACAAATTCAATTACTGGTAGCACAAATAGATATGACAAGGATTAGAATCCTTATAACGTCATTAACTGCGGCACGCAATGCATTCTGGGAGCAATAAATATGCAAAACAGGTAGATTGAACGCGTCCAGAACTCAGTGTTGCCGTGTTCCATTTGCATTTGTGTTATTTTTCAGAACAATATGATTACAGTTGAGCTCTGTAATTTAGGGCTGGTCCATGAAAATTTGTGTATAAATAACGGCAATCGATTATTTTACTGATGTGGCCCACTTGAATATATTTTCCTCCATGCGGCCCCTTAGCTAACATGGGTTTGACACCCCTGGTCTAGACAAAACATTTAAAGCTGCTCTGTGTAACAATTGACCCCAAAATATCTTTACAATAGCCTTTTTATTTGACTATTTATGACGGAAACATGTTTTAAATCTGTATATGCATCCAGCAGCTTTAAGTCATGAAGTTATTTTGAGAAGTGATGGCCTATTTCAAAGGCAACATTAAAACAAACCAACTAACAGAAAAAAAAGGTGATTTGTAGTGTGAAAGATATTTAGGGTGTTTTTTTGTTGTTTTTTTCTCTCTCGCGTTACAGTTGCAGAGAAAGAGGCATATAGGCAACGACATTGTGGCGATTGTATTCCAAGAAGAAAATACTCCCTTTGTGCCAGATATGATCGCCTCCAACTTCCTCCACGCTTACCTTGTGGTGCAAGTGGTCAACCCGTGTTCGGACAACGTTCTCTACAAGGTAAACAACCTTCCTCACCTTTTGCATTGTGTGTCCAAATACATTCAGATAAATTGTTGGTCAACTTCATCTTGTTGACCGATACCGATACCGATACCAACTGCAGATACCAGTAGTACATTTTGACAAATAAAAAAAATCACTAAAAGATAGTTTTAAACAAATATATTTCCTTTAATTTTGACAAAAAAAAACAAAACCAAAACAGCACAGTCACTCTTCAATAGTCTTAACGCTCAAAATAAAACACAAAAATGTTCTTTTAGTTTAAGATTCACAATTTTGAAGTATTTCCAAACCGGTGAAGTTTTGGTGAAAAACTGCTGCTGCAAGCTAGCGCCAGTTACAGGCAAGGAGGACTCACTTAACGTCTTCCCCCTCTGCCATCGGTCGCTTGGACTCGTCTGCGTCACGAGTACTTGAAAAAAGGCTGGTATCGGCCTGATAACGATACCTGGTATCGGTACTCGCCCATCCCTAGTTATCACAGTATGTTGGCCCAAAATTAGCTTCTTTTTGAACAGACATGCTATAAAAGGTAACAAGAATGAAGTTATTCTTGATCCTCACTAACTCTTTGTGGAAAATAGAATTTACATTGATCTGATTGGCTGGTTTGGGATCCAACGATATTTGGCATTTTATGCTAAATGATTGGCTCGAGTGTATTCATTTGCCTGATTGATCACTAACATTGATCGGCTCTACAAAATAAGACATTACATGTTATATTTAATTGTCTATCAGTATTTTTTGAAGCATTTTTTTCCCCCCATCCATTTCAATTCATGTTGTTTATACGTGGGTTTTCCCTATGCGTGGGCCGGGGCGGTCCCTATGCCCCATGAATGGCGATGGCCGACTGTAGAGTACATATTCAAGTTTTTAAATAGATTCTGTATATTGATCCACCTTCTGATCAAATCGGTGATCAGCTATCGTTTTTTTTTTCAAACTCACTGATCGCCGATCGGCTCAAAAAATCCTGATTGTGTAATGCCTAGTGGGAAAAACTGCATCATATTTCACTTTACCTAACACTACCAGGTGTCCGTGACTGCACGAGATGACGTACCTTTCTTCGGTCCCGCCCTCCCAAACCCGGCTGTCTTCAGAAAAGTAAGAAAATGTCAACTTATAAATGCGGGCAATCTCGTCCCATTTTTTTATCTAACATTTTTTTTTGCAGGGCCTCGATTTCCATGAATTCCTTTTCACGAAACTCATCAATGCTGAATACGCCTGCTATAAAGCTGAAAAGTTTGCCAAGTTAGAGGTTGGTCTTACTTCATCATCGTTTTCTTTTCAGATCAAAATGACAACAAGTGTGTCCTTTTGCGCATGTGCGTGTGGCTGAGTTAGGAGCGAACGCGGTCGGCCTTGTTGGAAACGTTGTACGAGGAGCTGCACGTGAACAGCCAGGCCATGATGGGCGTCGGGGGAGATGACGACAAGCTGGAGAACGGCGGCGGCGGAGGAGGAGGCGGAGGCTTCTTTGAGTCCTTTAAGGTAACTGGCGAGGCGGCAGCAGAGGCTTCCAACAAACAGCCTCACTTCCTTTCCAAATGTTGCTGACACAGTGTTTGGCATTGTTCGAAGAAGAAATTGACAAAAAGCCTTTCTCAGAACGTGGAAGTATTCTTTAAAGAGAAGCGATTCAGCAGTGGTCCCCAACCTTTTTTGCGACACAGATGCGTTTGTGGAAAGCTAAACAGTCGTGCATTGAGATGCAATATGGTGATTATGTTATTAATGTTGGTTGTTTCTATACCTGTGTTGCATTTATTGAGAGTGTTTGTGGCTTGGCTTGAATTTTTGGACTTAGGCAATGGAATCACAGTAGAATAGGCCATATCTCAAAACCATATTCAAGAAATGCTAGTTTTGTTAATGTGAGCTTCACATTGTTATTGCTGCAGCAATAAAAAAAAAATTCTTGGCGATATATGAAAGTACAGGGATAGAAGTAATATGTATGATTTCAAGACGGATTTTTCACCGTGTAGCAGGAATATTCCTGCAATGCTGTGAGCTTTCCCACAATATGGCAATAATTATTATACCATGTGATAACCGAAATGTGAGCTTTAGATATCGTTACATCCCTAATTTTTACCAAAATAAATGAAAATGGAAATTAATCTGCTTGAGCTTCCACCAAAATGAAAGTATTTAGGTTTTTTAATAAGAAAAGGAGCACCCAAAATAATGTTTTTTACAAAAATATACAGTAATGACAATGAAATAGAAAACGTTTTTTTTCCCCAACGTTTTTTGCTTCGATTCACTAGACATTGTGCTGCTCCTTCTGGTATACGCACCCTGACCACTTGGGGACAGTCTCATACAGATGTGGATATACAGTTGTTGTGCTTATAAGATTACGTAAATTTATGAGTGCAACTGTATGTACATAAAGGAGAGAAATTAACCATTTCTCTGTAAGCAGCTGTGTTTAAAGATTAAAAGAATATTTGTCTTTGTGTATTTTTATATTATCTGTCTAAATCTGTTGCTCTAGAGCAGGGTACACTAATTGCGGTCCTCGAGGTCCGGATTCCTGCAGGTTTTAGATGTTTCCGCCTACCAATGCACCTGATACTAAAGATCAGGATCGTTATCAGGCATGCTGATCAGCTGATTGTATGAATTCGGTGTGCTAGTGGGCGGAAATATCTAAAACTTGCAGGTCTTGGGACCTTGAGGACCGGAATTGGTGAACCCTGCTCTATCTACTGTTTACATTCAAATTTCAATTGCTCTTAAATTATAGTTAATTCGCATTTTTGTATTGTTTGTTGGCATTAAGCTATATGGCGTTACATTATGGAAAGCCAAGCTTTAAAAGATTGTTTAAATTCACATCTTTCTTCAGCCAAATGACAACTCGTATCTCGAAAATCTATCTTGGCTCACTTGTATCTCAAAGCACCGCTGTATTTTGACAAATTGGCATAGGAAAAAAAACATTCAAAGATTCACTGGAGGTTGTTGTTGAATGCAATGGGTGGGATCCCAGCCCGCGTTTGTTTCTATTCAACATGGCCGACTGAGCGAGACGAGGGCCACGCCCAGCATTTGGGGACCGCTGTGATGCATGATGATGCATGAAACTGGCATTTGTCTTCTCTTCTCTGTCTCCTCTGTGGCTTGAGCTGTTTTTTCATGACTCTGAGGACTTTAGCAGGAAGATGCTCTGTCCCGCTGCATCACGTCACTCTCATTTTTACTCCCATGCTTCCTTGCTTTCTACCTGATTTTCACCTCTAGATGCGTCTGCTTGTCCACTCTGTTCTGCGCCTGCATATCAACACACTTGACTTTTTCCCCGCAGAGCGCCACCTTCCCTTGCTTCCTTTACGAGCTCACTAAACATCATGTGAGCCATCTGCGTGGACTAAAACATCTCGGTTGCTTCCTTGTCTGTCAGGGGGAATTAACACCAGGTTCTTCACAATGAATTGAATTGTAATCAGGATCACGATATAAGCCCCAACTGAATGAACCTGAATGTCACTGCTATTTATATTTAAAGTGCAGGATCTGCTATACGCATGTTAAACAAGTGCTTTCGCAACTAGCAGTCAGTTAACTACCAGGGGCGAATGCATGGTTAAGGCTTCATGAAGCTGCCTAAATAACAAGCGAGCACACACTTTAGCTGGAGTCTAAAGTCATTGGATGGACTGATAAAGGTGTGTCATGTCGAGAGAAGAAAGGATAGCAAAAACTGGGGATGAGCAGCAGTGTGGTGAGAAGCGGGCGACTCCAAAGGGCATCCATTGTCTGGACTTTGTGATTGCACTCAGCATTATATGTAATTTTTAAAATATATATTTACATTTTTTTTTTGTAATTATTACTTATGTTTTTTGGGTTGTTGTTTTTTTTAGGTGGGGGGGGGGGGGGGGGGACTCTACATTTTTCATGTATAAACACCTATTGGCCATTTACCCTCATTTATTCAAGGATTTCCAAGAACTTAATTGTATGTTTGCAATAAACTGATTTTTCAGAACCAATACAAATTATTAGTATTCAAGGAGGTCAATATCGATATTTGGAACCGATATTTAAAGCAAAAAAAAATATAAAAAATAAGCATATTGTTGCTGTCCTGTAAAAAACTGACATAAATGGACATAAACATTTTTTATTTTTACGTTTTTATAATGTCTGCATTCAGTTTCATCCCATAAATGTAAAAAAAAAAAAAAAAAAAAAGAGACACAAATTGTGTTTTTCACAGGACACCGACAATATATTTATTGTGCAACCTTTCAGATTTGGTAAATGTATATAATATTTTTTTTATTCATAGACAATAGCCATCATCTAGCAAGTTCAGGGAGCTCACAGGGTAATCATCTTAAAAAGTGAAATATCGCTGTTCCCGAAGGTTTTCTACAGTAAATAAAGTTTCCCAAAATTTCAAAAATAATGAAATGTTTTAATTTCAAATAAAAAGGTCCAGAGTTTCCAGGTCTAGCAGTATCTCTTACTAAGTTAACTGAAAATTTCAATAAATAGTTGGGTGAACTTTTCAAATCATACCGGATGCCGATATTTGTCGAAATGTTGAATGTCGGCCCAGCCGATAATCTGCCCAGCCGATAATCAGTCTATCCCTTACAATGAATAATCGTGATTTCGTTATTCATGAAAATAATGGTGAAGATGATTATTTGGTGCAGCCCTGCATCAGTCTTTCTGCCTGTAGTGTTGTAGATCAGTGTTGTAGCTGCCTGTAGATCAGCCGCGAGGCTCCCGTCATCCAGCAGCGATGCCGAAGGGGTGGTCGCCATCTCAATGCATGTCCTCCTCCTCGTCTCTCTCCGTAGCGGGTGATTCGCAGCAGGAGCCAGTCTATGGACGCCATGGGTCATGCTTTCAGGAAGCCGCACGCGATGCCCGCTAGCCTCAGCGGGAGCTTTAACCACAGCACCCCCGCAGACAGCCCCAAATTCCCAGGGATAGTAAGTACAGCCCCGCTCCTCTTGCTCTTTGGGGAGCTGCACAGCGGGCCCTCTTTTCTCCTGTAGAGCTACTAGTAGAGCTTGCTCGCTCGCTCGTGTCTCCCCCTCCTCTCACTTGCCTGCTGCACTAACGTCTCACAGTGGCTGAAGCTCTGTGCCTCGTGGGACTGGGCTCTCTCTTTCCAAAGCTTGTACATGAGGTGATGTCATGCACCTCCTTCAATGTGCACCTGAGACTTGCTACACTTTGAGCGACTTGTCGCTTACATTCTGATGAACACAGTCATCCGCCATCCATCGTGGGGGTTACATTCCAAAAATAGGTGAAATACCCTATTGAAAGGCATGTTTTTATAGCATTTTCGGCACATTATTTTTTGTATTGGCTTTAAAAAGTTTTAAAACAATGCCAACACATTTAAACACATCGAGAGAGATGAATGGATAGGACAACAATATTGAGTCATGTTGCGTTCTCACCAAAAGCATGGGAAGGCGTTTCGGTGGTGCGTTTGCATTGTAGTCAATGGAGTTTGCGCGCAACGGAACGAAAGTGCGTGGGGCGGCGCCGAGGATGCGTTTGGCGCGCTGCACATTCGTGACGAAAATCCGCACAATCGCATATTCGCCAAAGTTAAAAAAATTTTTTTTTAACTTTTTTCGCTTTTCGCCTCGTGGCAGCCAATCGGCTTCGAGTACTTGCCACGTCACACACAGCGTCCTCTCTATTGTCACCCCGAGCGCAACAACACGGCCAGCCGGGACAGAATGGTGAGCAAAGAAGTAGTACTCAAGTGCTGGTAACTGTTTACTTGCTAATGAACTGTACCGAGGTAGCAGCAGTGTTTATCATCCATGCCAAAGCTATTTTTAGCACAAATGCCGTCCGCCAGTTAGCCACTAGAAAAGCGAAAGTGCTATCACGTACCTCAAAAAAGGAGAAAATAGTGCCACGACTGTTTAGTCCCAGGAAAGAAGTGAAATTAGTTGGCGGTGCTCACTTTTGGTTAACTCGCTAAAGTGCTCCACTTCCTCGTTTACCAAGGGACACGCCTCCTCCTCTCTGGGGCGCCTCATATTTATAGGAAACAGATTTTTTTTTTCCCCCAGACTCCAGACTCACAAACTTAATTTATGATTTTAAAACAACAATAATCTATGCCCAAAGATATATATTATAAAGTGAATCTACAGCTGGCACTTTCTGTCGGCGTAAAAATCAGGATTGAAGAGAATTTAACATTCCATACTCTTCAGCAAAAACCTAACTCAACTTGAAATAAGCCTACTTCCTGTTTTCACTCTTCTTTTTTCCAAATTTACAAACACAATAGTTTGCCCCCATCTAGTGGTGGGCAGTGGAATTACACCAAAAATAAACAAAAAGCAAAACAAAATACATTAACAAACTGTACAAAAGAAAATCCACATAACAGTGGGACTGCGAACCGGGAACCCGTGATGGAGGGGGGATTACTGTACAGCCTTAATGTGGGTGTGGGGGTGTGGGTTTGTTGTGTACGTGTGTGTCACATTATGACAGTGTTTCCTGACCTTTACTCACATATTGCACATTAGAAAATTCTCACAAAAACCACAAAAAGACTTAAAAAGCACATATGCAGATGCGGTTGTCTCATTTTATTTACCGGTCTGCTTTGTTGAACACGAAGCTATTCACTATTTTGTCGCTGGTACATATCACGTTTTTCAAGGTTTATGTTGAGGACCCTGTAAAGTGAAATCACAGGATTGTTTCTAAATATTTTTTAGGCTTTTGTTTTGAGGATAATTGCTGAAAATGTGCAAACACATATAACACTCAATTGTGACGTTACTGTCATATTAATAATAATAATAATAATAATAATAATAATACTTGTTGGAATGTACCAAACGCCCTCGGCTCTTTGAAGCCTAGCTAATGGTGAGTGATATTTTTACTCTGTTGTTTTTACGTTAACGCCATTTATTTCAGTGGCGTGTCAAATTCACAGGACATATTTATTTTCACTTTACACGGACTTCAATGGTTTTGGTAAGAACAAAATACAGATTTGGCAACTTTATGCCTGATTGATTAACCCATTCACCAGCAGTTGTGTCCCACTGCGTTTTGACCATAAGCTGTATAATAAAAAGATTATAGTTGAGCACAAATCTGACCAGCGGTCCTCAGGCTCTCCCTTTTTTTTTGTTTTAAATGGACCCAAACATCATTGCCATTATATTTTTTCCTCTATCAGATATTGAATACCGTCACCATTTTTTTTTCAGAAAACACAAAAAAACTGGACCAAATCTTTATTGTTATTATTATTATTATTATTATTATTATTATACATTCATTAATTTCCTTTCAGGGATAGAATTGACCAACCTGTTTGACTACGGATTTGTTTAAGTAATGACTTTTATTCATTTTAAGTAGGTGGTGTTATGTATTTGAAAAATTTATTGAGAAACCGGCGCATCTCTGTGTATCACTTCCAGGTTGGCAAATGAACACTAACAATGGTCCTTTCAACTAATTCCCTAAAAGCGCTGCTTTGGTGTGAAGCCGAGTGTTTTTACTTGTTACTTTGTGTCCTCTGCTGCATCATTTTGTTTTTGCATCTTCTTCTCCTCACAGGCTCACTTACCCGGCTCACCTTTTCTTTCGCTCATGCAGCCGCCCGTGTCACACCACGCGGAACCCAAACGATGCACGCTTTGTATTTTTGTTTGAAGGACACGACTTGCATGGAATCTCATGTTTGTTTCTTTCTCGTTTTTGACCCTCCTTGTCGACTGTCACCATCTGCCTCTACCCCCCCTCCCTCTCTTTGTCGCTCTCCATCTCTCTCTCTTCCTGCCTGGCTCAGTCATTGCTTGTCCCAGGCAAAAGTCCCAGTAAATATGGACGTCGAGGCAGTGCCATAGGAATAGGATCAGTAGAAGAGGTTCATGTTTAATTCTCAACTCTTGTTCTGTTTGTTGTCTGTCTGCTCGGCAACCGTTGCACCATTGCCAAGTCCAAGACGTGAATGACATTTTTTTTAATTATTATTATTATTATTTGAAAGTGACTTAATATGAAATGATGGATAAATACAAAATTAAGAGACCACTGCAGAAATGATCAGTTTTTCCAATTTTGATAGTTCGCTGGAGTCGGGCCAAAACCTCATAAGACACAGTTTGGCAACTTTAAAAACTATTCGTTTTCAAATCTAGACTATTCGCCAGTCCACACGTGTGGGTGTCATTTTTTTTAAATTACTGACCAATCTAAAGTGCTGAACATGACTTCCTCTCTTTGATAATGCAGTGGTTGAACAGACGCCATTTTTGGGGTCTCCTGAAAAATGACGGTTTTGAAGGTACAAAGTTTCTGCCCTACGTCAGCGATTTATACATACAAGTATGTGTTTGATCAAACTGTTTTGTTTTTATTCTATGCAATACAGTACTAAAAAAAAACACAACACCCAAATTCCAAATGCAAATACAATGGTGCCTTGAGATACCAATTCAGTTTGTGACCACTAAAACTCATAATGCAAAACAGTCTTATCTCAAATCATCATTCCCCACTGAAATGGTTGGAAATGCTATTAATTCGTTCCAGTCTCCCAAAAACAATTGTCTTTTTTTAATTCGATTCTATACTCTATAATATTATATTAAATTATTATATAATATTAATGAATATAAGATAATTTAATAGAATATAAAGAAGAAATAGTTTGCCTCAGCTTTTTATTTCCATTCAATGGGACATTGGCCTGCTCCTTCTGGTGTGCACGCTAGAGGGTGACACAGGAAGGGATTTTCATTCCTGTCCTATACCAATCCCACAGAAAAAATCCCATCCCAGTCCCGGACCATATTGGGGGGAAAAAAATCCTCTCCTGTTCCGTCCTTCTGTTCAGAATGACTCCCTCTCCCATACCACTCTCATTTTGGAGGTCATCCAGTTCAAAAACAAAAGCCGCAGTGGTCCGAGTTTTCCCCCTTCTGTATGATCCTGCTCCTGTCTGCTCCCGGGAACTTTTTATCCTGTCCCGTGATTAAAAGTTCAGTTGACTCCTATCCTGTGTGAATCCCGCAGGATTCGCAGCCTCTAGTGCGTCACTTGGCCAGCTGGTGGCGGTATAATAAAGACATATGGAGAAACATGAAGATGATCACTCCTTAGTAAACCACAGAAATATTAGTCATTCTTCACAGAGGATCAAGACTATACGACTGTGAATATTGTTTTATTGTATCTATGCGGCAATCAGTCTGTCTGGCGTTTTGCATCATTTCTTAGCATTAAAAACGTTTCATTTTCTTGGTTTTATGTTTAATTTGACAGTCGACTTTCAGTGGGAGTGGCATTAACCATCTTGAGGTTTTTGAAGAACTGTTCACTGCCTGGCGAACGCTACTTTTGTGAAGCGAGTAGCGTTCGCTGCCACCATACAGTGCATTGTTAGTCGGCTTCATCGTATCTCAAGGCACCACTACGCTGCAAAAAAAAAAAAAAAAGTCATATAATTTCTGGGATTATTTTGTAAGCATTTAAAAATGTGCCTGTTTAAGACAACAGAATTAAAAGTAAACCACTCACTTATATTTCAAGTTCCCATCTTAATATTTTTTCTACTCTGACTATCATCCTTACTGCAATAGGTTTCACTTTATGTTTTTAAATAAATGATAGCTATGGTTTAATGTCCCCTAATTAAATTTTTATTTTATTTTATTTTTTTTATAGTACTTCCCTTGCGCTTTGATGCTACATTGAATACAAAGCTTTGCAAATGTAATTTTAAAGCTTTCAAGGTGAGGTTGCTGACTGGGCACATTTGGTAAATAAATCCAGCTTCCAAAGGCATTCCGCTTCATTATGCATAGTCCACTTTTTTTATTTAATCATATTAGCAATTGCAAAAGTAACACTGCAACCCAACAAGTTCACGTAATACCAGCCATACCATTAGGTAAAGCTACAGACTTTAATGACATGTTTTGAACTTTGATTGACACCATTGAATGTTTTGGTTGCCTTCTTTAGCTGCATGATAGACTCATTTTAATAATAAGAAGATCTTGATATTAATAACTTAAATGTGAATGAATGACTAGACTCACTTTAATGAGTCTAACTGTGTTTTTTATCTCTCTTTCCCTGACAGTCTTTGATCATCCCAGGGAAAAGCCCCACCAGGAAAAAATCTGGTCCTTTCAGCTCCAGGCGAAGTAGTGCCATCGGGATTGAAAACATTCAGGAAGTGCAGGAGAGAAGGTGCAATTTGAAAAAGTCATCTTGACTGGAGCAGAATAATTGAAGTGTTGACGTTCTTTGTGTCTGACGGCGTAGTAGAGAGAACTCCCCCAACACCCAAAAGACCCCCGACAGCGGCCACGTCTCCCAGGACCAGAAATCGGACAACTCGTCCAATCAGAGCTCACCTGAGGCGCTCACCACCGCCAAGAGCAGGTGTGACTTGCCATCTTGTTGGAACAGAGTATCATTCGTTTTTCTTTTTTCCATTTTCAATGGAAAACTTAATGGAATGGAATACTTTGTATACAATTAATGTGGTAACTTCATTATTTTTCATGTACAATTCCTACCTGTAAAAAGTAATTTTTCCACTTGCTGTGAACTGAGTATGACATCACCTGTGCTGAAGTAGGTAACAACCAATCATGGCTCAGTTTACTGATCAAACCCAGAAAACAGGTGAGCCATGAATGGCCATTACCTACTTCCTCGGCACAGGTGATGTCATCATCAGTCGACAGCAACAGGAAAAAATATTTTTTAAAGGTATTAATTGTACATGAAAAATAATGAAATTACCACATTAAATGTAGACAAAGTATTGACTTTTTACTGCTGAAAATGGCTCAATGAGTCAAGTATCCCTTTAATATATTCACATTGGATGAATTTAATTCAATCATGTGTTACCACTTGAAGCATTTTTTTGGTCAACAATTCAATTTGTAATCTTTAAATTAGTACAACGATTCTCTTTTTAGAGAGTGTTGTTTTTTTGGTCATTTTTTATTTTTATTTTGAACATGTATACTGTTTATAAAAGTACATGTGGAACAAAATATACATAACATATAAAGCAACAAACACAACAAAGCAACAAAAGCAACATAAAAAAGTTTTGCAATGGTTCACCCAGTCATTAGCTACACATTTACACATGTTCGAAAAGGACTAGAAATCTAAACTTATCAGGTCCTACCCCTTTAGCATCAATTACACAATAAATAGTAGATATGTATAGTAACAAAAAAAAAAAGCTCATGTATTTTTAAATGTTAGATTAAAAAAGACAAAAACAGATAGCAATAATAAAAAGTCACATTTTGCTCATTTGCATTTTTCAGTCAATTGAAAATAGTATTTTGATGAGCTGCTGTGGTGGTTTGGTGGTTGAACGTAGCATGTACTGTGTTTGTATTTTGGACGGCAGGGCCCCATCCATCCCTGAGGCCAACACCCTTTCGCGCTCCTCATCCAACGCCAGCAGCTTCGCCAGCGTGGTGGAGGAGAACGAGGCAGTGGAGGATTACGACACGGGCATGGTGAGTTTCCAGTTCCTAATACTGCAAAAGAAGGGAACATTTCCATAGAGTTGCCGGTAAATTTTCATGGAAAGTTAAGATGCGGAATTTTCCCGCAGAAAGTTTTCAGCTTTCAAAATATTCCCCCGTGTTCCTCACGTTGTTCATTTCACCTGAAAGTCGTATTGGATCTGTTAGGAGAGTTTGTCGTCCGCCGGCACGCCACACAAGCGAGACTCTCTCACGTACAGCACGTGGCTGGACGACAGCGTGAGCAGCGCCAGCACCAACAGCCGCGGCAGCTCACCAGGTAAGCGGGCGTGCAAATCAAAAGGCAGGCTTGTAGTCACTCGTGTATGTGGTACAAAACTAATAATTAACGAATACTGAAGCACAGGAGGAGACCCCAGTCCTTGATAAAGCAACTGTTCACTATCGAATACATAAGGGGAAGGAAGTAAAGTGTTTTCAGCTTGAATTGAATAACCAAGCAAGAGAGAAAGATTTACATTTTCAAGATGTTTCTATTTTAGTCACTATTTGATAAAAAATTATTGAGGTACAATGCTCACTCTGTGTTGTTATCAAAGTGTAATCTAGCTTGAAAAAAAAAAAAGGTTTTTATTTTATTATTAATTGAAAAGAAACTTGATTATTAATTGTCACTATTAAAAATTCACTTCAATTAACCTTTGGCAGAACCGGTTGTCAATTTGTGGGAAATGTCAAATAACTTAAGTTACTTTTAAAGTCAAATAACCAATAAAGTAACCTTTTTTTTAACAGTTTAATTTTAAAAGATTTTGGCTATGTATTTAATGTTGATTTTTTTTTAAACTTAAAAATAAAAGAAGAAAGAATGTTACGAGACATGACTCTTTTTATTTTAGTTTAATAAAAGAATGTTAAGTGAGCATTTGTAATACTATTCTTTTATATTTAAAGTTGTAAAACAAAAATGAACATTATAAGATATCACACTAATTTTTAACTCATTCACTCGCAGCCATTTTCACTGAAGCAACCCCCTTTACTCCCGTCTATTTTACTGGATTTTGACAGATTTTGCAAGTCCCTCAGAATATTGTTATTTTGCTATAAAAACATGGAACCGACCTCGTCATTATTCACATTCATGTTAAAAACACTGGCAAAAAGACTTTGTGGCAACATGGCCCTAGCTGATGTCTCATACTCTGCTGCCACCTGCTGGCCGTTTGTGTAATAACTACCATTGCTTTAAGCCACCTCTTCATGCCAGAAGCTGCATCAAAGCCTTCTGTATGCTCTTGCATATGCGAGTGCAACAAGCGGCACAAATGATGCCCCCTGTGTGCTAACCAATCGCTCAGGTCCTGCTAAAAGTGAGCGAGGGAAAGGAACCGACATCCGCATCAAACTCGAGCGACCTCACGATCATCAGTCGTCACCGGTGAGTCCACCCGGCCTTATTCTTCTTTCCTTGGCTTCTCTACAGACCTTTTCATTAGGGCTGGGTATTGCCGCCAACCTCACAATACGATACGTATCCGGATACACGGGTCACGATACGATACGTATCGCGATACATATGTATCCCAATACTTGATCTTCAAGGTGATACGTATCCCGATATATAATTTACTTGCATAACAGTCATATGTGCACCTAAAGTATATGTTTGTTATGCTGGCTGACAAAAATATTTTTGTTAGCACAGCTCTTGTGGTTTACCACCAAGCGGCATGCCTGGTTTAAATGTGTACGCACTGCAGAGCAACGAGCAGCTTTCACAGACACACCGGGAAAATTTATTAATAGGCATGAGCCGATATGAGCAAAAATATCAAAGTATTAAAATTATAGCTCTAAAATATGCTTATTTGAAATATTTGGGGAAATAAAAACAGCATTTTTTTTAGTGTAACACATTCTATTTCGTTTTTAAACAAAATATAGGAAAATTGGTACAAGACAAGATTAAAAAAAACAAAAACATGGAATTTTCTGTTTTATGTTTGAATAAAAACTGAAAGGTTTGAGTTGAGTTCACTGCTGTCATATACAGCGCTTTATCTCAGATTTGCGCTCACAAGTCTAAGCAAAAATATAATCCGATTGACAAGTCACTCGTACCTCAAGGCATCGCCTTTTGCCGATTGCTGTTCTCATTTAGTTGTGCTTTGATTGCTTTGTGTGCAGAACTGTTAGCTCGGCCCATCTGCTCGCATCGCGGATTTCCATCTTCAGGTTGGAGCATCATCCAAGCAGACTTTTATTTATTTTGTGTACAACTTTTGACTGACATTTTTCATCTCCTCTTCTTCCAAAGCATTCCCATAAGTCACGGTCCCTCCGGAAGACGAGCCAAGTGCCGGCGTTGGCCATGACCGATGTGCTGAACGCGGGAGAAGAGCAGCGGACGATCGATCGCCCGATGGCTGCTCGGTGACGGCCGCGGAGTCACGCGTCAACGGCGGGTGAGCGTCAGGAGGGCCAAACTTTTGCACAGTGTGATTTCCTGACACTCTTTTCTTTGTCTTGAGCTGCGAATGCTCACTCACGGTTCCCGCAACCTGAAATGCATTTTGTCTGCCTGAGCGTTCCGACTCCACGGGATGAAAAGGAGGCCGTGGGACTCTTGTCAAAATGATCTTGCGGCTTTTTACTGGTTTCATTCAAATTCTTTATTTTTGAAAAGGGGCAGTGCATGTTGATGAATATTTTAATACATGTGAATGCACCCAAGTCAGCTGACAGGCTAGGTTTCATCAACAGTCCCTTTGCCTATGTTACAAGGCAGGAATAAATCATGTAAAAGAATACAAAATCCACACCAGATACAAGTGTACATCATCAATAAAAGCATGCAAAACAATTACAAATATAATGTCTGGATCACATCAATATCTGTGATTACATTACACAAATAGCCAAATTGGTGTTCCAGCACAATATCCAAAGTAATACAGTGATGCCTTGAGACACGAGTGATCACACATCTTTTGAGTTATGAGACATCATTTAGGCTTTTTTTTTTTTTTTTTTTTTTACTTTAAAGCGCAAATGAGCGCAGTATTGTGGCAGCAAACTCAACGCACTTTGCAACAAGCAGCACTTTGGCAAGGAGTGAATACATCTCCAAAAAAAGAAGATTCAAGATGTTTAATGTCTATAATCCCAGTCGAGGTTTGAAAGAATTACAAATTGTCCATCTCAAACAATCAAACAGCTTTGCTTTAGAAATGCCCACGCAAGTGTAATAGTAACACAAAATGGAAAATGTCGTAGACATGCTAACAACTAGCAACGATAACCGATATTTGAACACAAAGGGGTGAACAAAACATGTAGAGAAATAACATAATACTCATTGGCATATGTTCTCTATACTTTTTGAAAAACAAAAAGTTACATCCCTACATATTTGGAGTTCAGCATTTGCAGATTCACTAAGCACCTTTATGCATTTTTGCATTTATGCAACCTTTTCACTGTTATTCACAGAAGCCCACACTTATTTGGCTGTAATAATAAATAGCATGTAAAAGAATCAATAATAATCAGTGTCAATAATTAGCAGATTTTCGCTGTACGTTTTTCTATATGACTGTATTATACTGCCCCCTGGTGGTCAAGGTTGGCGCACCAGCGGTAGCAGATGTGCAAATTGATGCATAAATCATGATGAACAAACTGTTTACCTATTTACACAATTCTATTTCATTATGCTACTACTCTGTTTTAGTGTAATATAGAGTGCTATTTTTTTCCTGACATGTTTATACTGTAATAATAATTTTTAAAAGCATGTTGCAAACATTTTCATGTCCTTTCATTTCAGTGGGTAGAGATGATTATAGATAGGATAGGTGTGGTCACAGATTGAATAAAACTTGTGTTTGAAGGCACCACTGTATTTGGTTTCACATTTGACAGTGTTTGTGTGCTTTTCCCATTTTCGGACTCTTCAGTGATAGCATTAAAAAAAAAAAAAAAAAAAAAAGTATGAACAAGTCAAATGAAAAACTGTAATGTGATTGCCCCTCAAAATTTCATGAAGTCAATGTCCATCAATGGAAGGAAGCAGGATTCCATTGAGATCACTTGAGTCACTCCAGTGCGGCTGAGATGTGCTATGAACTTTTGGAAGCATCCGCCATTCATTTGTTTTCATGCTTTGTGTTTCTTGACCACTTTCTATTTTTATCTTCTAGTTTGCTTTTATTTCCTTGTTTTATTTATTGATTGAGTTGGTTCTTTTTAGAGGGACATTAACTGCAACGTTCTTCTTGTTCCTAGCTTGGACTGTGATTTCCTTTGGAGTGAATTTGAATGTTTTGAACTGTGAAACTCTTCAGGGTCGACTAATTACTTGGTACAAGAAATAAAAATGGAATTATTTGCTTTGAAGTTGAAAAGAAAATGCTCAAACTCAACTACTGATTGTGTAAATAGTTTTGTTTGTTTGTGTTGTTGTTGTTGTTGTTGTTGTTGGAGTTCTACATTTAAAAAAAGGCTTGACCAAATCAACAATGAATTATGTTCCAGATCTCTACCTTTGAAATTGTATTTTTTGAGAGCTGTTGGATTAAAATGATTCTAAATTATTTTCTGACTATTGTATAAAAGGGAAGAGCTGTACTTTACCCGGATCATTTCAGTTGCCTTATCACAAACAAGTATAGTTCATGAAGCAAATGTTTGTTGCCGTTTTTATTGTAAATAAATCCCGTGCCAAGTTGGTTTTCAGTCTATCCTTCAGTCTCCATTGGCATGCCACGTTTAATACCGACTATCAAAAATGTCTTCATATTCTGAATTATTATAATATTGCACATTGTGAGGACCGTCAACCACCTCATGTATTAATCACTTTCTGTCTACTCTCTATTCGTCAAACTATAGTAAATGAAAGAAAAACTATACTCTGTTATACAACTGTGCCACATGGAAGCCAACGTGCAGTTTGAATGAGCCAATTAAGGGGGAAAAAATTGCAGTGAAATGATATAATTTGGTAGAAGTAGTTAGTTTTGTAGTTTGTTTGGTAGTTTTGTTTTATTTTAAGTTTGTTTATATTTTGTTATTTTGGAATTGTTTTTGTTCATCTATATAATGTTTAACAATATACTACGTTACGCTGTATTGTTCAGTTGAAGTTAAACGAATAAAGAAATGGAAAAAAAAATGAGCCAAGGGAAATAAAGCAGCTACTTTTTGTCAGCAGTATTAAAATTCGGTGTGTCACCAACATTATGTCTCTTTCCAAGTCATCTCGGTCGTATTTATCAAAACCCTAACCCCATTTTGAAACCCTCATTGAGACCCTAACCCTGTCCCCAACATTACAAAAATTAAATATTGGGGGGTATCCCAGGGCGTCCATTGTATAGTATAGTACTTGTGAATAAGCGCCATTCAATTCTTCACCACCAGGGGTCGGTAACACGCCATGTAAGCGTTGTCGTGTCTTGTCTAGCAAAGCTTTGAAGAAGTCCAACCCGGTCGAAGGTTGTCAACATGGCGGCGGTGGACGTCGTCGTGTGTAACTTGGTGACTCTGTGGAGGATACCAGCCGTCAGGCACAAATTCCCGTGGATGTTTTTGCTCATTTCAGTCGTGGGCTCCTTTCTCAAAGACTTCCAGCTCGTGCCACAGACTTATTTCAGCAGCAGCAGAAATTTCCTCAACGTGTGAGTAGAGCTCAAGCTGGCTAGTTTGTTGTTAGCCTGCCGAGGTCAGATGAGCAACTTTCAAGATGTTGGGTGGTGGTTTGTTGTTGTGTATTTTGTTTTGTTTTGATAATTGGTGTATTTTCCACATATGTTTATATACATGCACTACTAGTCGAAAGTTTGGGGTTTCTTCAGTGCCTTCATTTTACATTTTGCGGTTATTTTCCTTCAGCTGAGGTGGAGGGAGGAAAAATAAGAATCATCTTCATTTGAAATGTTAACATAGTACACGAAATTCTGCGTTTGAGTCGTCACAGTAGTGTATAGCGAACAATCACTGGGCCACCGCTGCCCCCATGAAGTTAAATTGTGAAGAATAAAATGTCAAGAAAAGCCTATTAAAGCTGCAAAACAGTTTTGCGGTTGTAATCAGAGGCACTTTAAAATGGTGGCAGGTGCGTTTGAGTTCAATTTGGTAAAAGCCCAGTTATGCTATTTTTTTCAGAAAGCACGAAAAAACGAACCAAATACTGATTACTTTATATCTATTTAATAATTTAATATCAGCTGTAAAATTGAATAATGTTTATCAAAAGATGTAGCTGGTTTTAGAGAGGTGGCCAGCATCCTGAGATGTAAAAGCCATTTTCTTTTTTTCTTTTTTTGGTCAAAATATGACTTCGGCCATGGTGATGATTTCATTTGTCTTTATATCCCCTTTTGAAAAAAAAAAAAAAAAAAAAAAAAACTTTTTAGCTGGGTAGTACAAGACAAGTCCTAGGTCACATTAAAGGTGCATTCAAGGATCTTCTTGAAAAGTCGAAGCCAAATGTTCGTTTGTCACTTAAAAAAAAAAAAAAAAGCGCATGCGGAAGACCATCCTACTAGCTTTCCTGCTTGTCCAGTGGAAGCGCCTATCAAATGTCGGGACGTGCAAGCTCATCTTCATCAGTCTCTGCAGCCGGCCTCACTTCATAGCCGGATGTCCTCTTGCGGCTCTCAATCTTTTTCAAAGTATGCGGTGAGATTGGTGGGGCTACAACAATATGGCTGAATCCGAAGCTCAGCGACTACATGCTACAAACACTCGCAGCGCGCATGCGCAGCTAGGAACGAGCATGCATGACGTTATGGCAGATTGATTGACAAGATCGAGAACCAATTGTTAAGATTATCCTCCCCGGAGACACAGTGACAAAAGATCCTTGAATACAACATTAATGGTGGAGTAGTTTTGAAATAATTTATTGAGGTCACATTTTTTATGCCGCCAAACCTGGAATTTCAACAGTGGTGTGTAGACTTTTGTCTCCGCTGTATATCAGTCAGGATTTCTGGCCTCGACTCCCCATTGGTTGAGATAAACATTTGAAGCATTTACAGAGGAATGTTTTGATGAGCATAAGCGTCCTTCTGTCGGTCTCGCAGGTATTTCGTCAAGGTGTCGTGGGGTTGGACGGTGCTGCTGCTGACTCCCTTCATCCTCCTCTCCAACGCGGCCTTCAGCAGGAACGCCATCTTCCTGGGCAGACGGCTCCTCTCCCTGGCAGTGGCCACGGCCGTGTGGTACGCCTGCACCGAGACCTTCTTCTACATCGAGGACGTGACCGGCGCCTGTTTCCAAACCGACTCCATGGACGTGCCGAGCGGCCAGTTTGCGTCCAAAGCCGAGTGCAGGCGCGCCGGCTTCCACTGGCACGGCTACGACATCTCGGGGCACGCCTTCATCCTGACCTACTCTGCGCTGTTCATCGTGGAGGAAACGGCGCCCATGGCCTCGCTGAAGACGGAGGGTATGTCCACGCTACCGAGGTTGGTCCTCAACCTTCTGTACGTGGCGCTTAACCTCATAGTCATCATCTGGGTGTGGATGTTCATCTGCACCTCGGTTTACTTCCACGACGTGTCTCACAAGTTGCTGGGCACGGCGAGCGGGCTGCTGGCGTGGTACTTGACCTATCGCCTTTGGTATCTTAAACCGTGGTCACCGGGACTCCCGCCGAAGCGGCAGCTCAAAGAACAGAAGCAGCACACCTAGCTGCGTCCGCACTCATGTTTTGATACACTACACTCCAATTTAAGTTATCCGGGAGGTCATTGTGTACAGGAAAACTGTGCACTGTCAGTGTGGTATAAGCGCAGATGTTTACAAGTCGGTTTGAAAGTATGACCGATGGACAGTACGGTAGCTTTTCATTCACAATGCACATGTGCTAATCCTTTGAACCAGCATTACCTCGTAATTCTAATTGATTATAACACTACAGTAATCCCTATTAGTGAAAATAGTGTAATCTGTGTGTAATTGACCTCACCATTTTTTAAAATAATTGTCTATATTGATTGTTGAAACCCTAAAAAGGTATATCACAAACTATGATCCCCAAACAATTTCCTAGTTCTTAGTCATCTCACATTATCCATACAAATAAATGATGATTAGATTTTAAACAAATGTACCCCAAGTGCCAAACTCAGCACCTGTGACACTTACTGCAATGGCACCAAGGTGCCACAAGATGGTGCCAAAGCCCTGTCTAATTACAGAAAATACTGTTAGACCACAACCGTAGAAAACTAAATCAGGACCACTGGTTTAAGATTATTTTGATAATCGGTTAATCTTATTTTTTTAATTAATCAATGAATTGTATTTCTTTTAAATGTATTTAATTTCCATACTTGTACTTCAAATCAGGTTGTTTCAAAATGGCAATGTGCTGTAGAAAATGCACAAATTGATTTTGCTTTCTTCCCGCCAAGAATATAATAATTGTCTTTCCAAGTCAAATCTGTTATTTGTAAATGTCTTTTTGAGACAACACAAAAGATAATTAGTCTGCTTTTGTGGAGGACTAAATAAATTGTAGAGTATTTAGTGTTGAAAGCTTGAGATTGAGGATCTCGACAGTTTTAAGGTAAACAAGGCCTAAATGTTTTATCAAAAACGAGACAGAGTGTACTCTTTGTAATATTACAAGAACTATGTGAATTTCCAATAATAAAGTCCAAGTTTTATGTGAGAAAATCCAAATTAGACCTAATAATAAAATTTTGAGAAAACAAAGTAGGACAAAGTTGTCATAAAATGTGAAAAATAATACCCCAACATTTACAGGAATTAACTCCAAATATGAGGATGGAAAATAGGAAAAAAAAAAAAAAAACATCCTACACTAAGGACAGAATAGTACAAAAAAAAAAAAAAAAAAAGGTATGATGAAAAGATTTCCAAATAAACAGCAAAGTTGTTATTAAAGTATTGGCCATTTATGAGAATAAAGTCAAATAAGATTTTGTTTTATTTTATTTTATTGTAATTTCATAGGTATAGTCAAAATGTTATAAATAAAAAAGTGAGAATTTATAAAGGTAAATAAAAAAATGTATGACAATAATAATATTTAATGCAAATGAAATCATGTTAGCCAATCAGTCTTTGGCTTTTTTTTGTTTTTGTTTGTTTTTAAAATGGATTTTGGGCGATTTGGGGCAATATGGTTTGCTTTGTGGCTGTAGGCTGTTCCTCTTGTCTTAGACAAGGCTAATGGAGGGAAGGTAAACCGTATAATCATTCAAATATGAAATTACTCTGAACAGATGAATATTAAAGTGGTGGGGGGCGGGGGGCTTCGCAGAATTGTCTTCACAATCATTGCGTATTACTTTTATAGTTGACTCACTGGCCTTGATTATAAGCTCAAATAAGCATAAAATATTAATATTGTAGGGTTTCTGTGGAATATATCCCATACACAATTTGAGAAATGGTCAGTTATGTTGTATTGTTTTGCATCGTGACATGATAGCCCAGTAGTATTTTTGACTGGTGTGACGCTTTCTGAGCTTCATCAGACTGACGAGAAAATAATTTCCTGTTACAAACTTGCATTTGCCAATATTAAATATTTGAATGTATTGGAATTGTTCAGTCTTTTGCAATTTCACTGCGATGACTGATTGCAAAGTCCCCATAATGTCACTAAAATGTAAAGATGTAAAGTATGATGTAAGATGTAAAGATTCACCGATGTGAATGAAAAAAGTTGAATTGGAAGAGACTTTACATGTAACATGTAATTTCATTTGTGCAAAGTAATTCATAACAGACTACCATAATGAAAACAATGCGATTAAGGACTTTTTTTTTTTTTTTTTAAGTATTTATTTGTCATTGATGGCAACAGAATAAATTAAGGCTTATGAACAAACATCATAAAAAGCACCATAAATAAATGCATATATATAAATATAAAAAAATAAAAAATATTATTGTGAGTTATAACGGCCACAATCACAAATAGAATTTGTCGAGTGTGTGCGTGTGACGCAGAAGGTTCCGGGCCTTGTTGAGAGGCGGAGTCACAATGAAACCTGGAAGTAAAATCAAAATAGCTTCCACTTTTTTCATTTGCACTTTGTCAGTGGAGTGTTGCAAATATCAACGTTGTGGTTCGAATAGAAGTTGGAGTGCCTTTTAAAAAGGGACTTCATATCCTACAGTTGCTTCTATTCCCATTCTCGCTGCACATTCCACTCCAAATCCAAAACAAAAGATCAACACAAACGTGATGTTCAAAAATACAACTAAGGATTTGTTCAGTAGTTCACAGGAGAGCAAAATCTGAGTGTCGTATTATGTTTTTGTCAATCTGTGTGAAGAAAAAACAGACATTGGATGTTTTTGCCTACTTGGATTCCAAATCGAATGTGCAATGCTGTTTTAAAACGCACCGCAATCATTCTAATCGCAGCTGTAATTCCAAAGCTAATATTGATCATACTCAAATGTTCATTTGCTCACAGGCCAAAACCTCCTCGCCACATTTGTGCCATGAGATCGCCGCTCCTCGTGCGAGAGAAACAAACGTGCGTGTTTGTCCAAACACAAGTCGTATGTCATTGCAAATGTCGGAACTCAAAAGTGTCACAGAGGTCATGTGATTCCCAACCACTAATAACGCATCTGTGGTCACCTGTCTTTGCTAGCGACGCATAGTGACAGGCGGAGCCATGAAATGCTCTTCCACTAAAACATGTTTTGTCTACCTGTTGCCCATTATACAGCAGAATCATACCCTTGATTTTTACACTCGATAAATTTGTGAGTAAATTGAGATGGGATCATTATTTTTTTCGGTGCCTTGAGGTACAAGTTTTAACATGTTTGTATGTAACTCATTCAAAATGTGCATTTCTTTAATAATCTTTCTTTTCCCCATTGGTTCCAGTATCCCCACAAAACAACTGTAATTATTTAAACTGAAAATAGAACTTGAATGTTGTACTGTATAGAAACATATTGTAATATCTAGGACTGCAACTAATTGTTTTAATGTGTCGATACAAATAAATTATCATCCCAAAAATGGTACATTATTTCAAATTGACAGTGCAGAAAATGCACATAAATTATGATTCAGTTCCCGTTTTGTTTTTTATGCAAAGTAAAATCAGATATCTGCAAAAGTCTATTTTAATACAACTCAAAGATAATCAGTCTGCTTTCACAGAGGACGACAGACATTTGAGAATAGAAAGTTGAGAAGCAGAATTTAAGAATTTCCAACGATTTGGACAATGTCTCAAAATTAAAAGATTATTGAAATAGTTGCTGCCTAATTTGATAATTGAATAGTTGTTGCGCAATCAATTGTTGCACACTTCAATAGGACAATTAGGTTTTATGGTGTAACACGTTTTGGCCTATTTTCTGACATGTTATGTACCAAACCATAAATGGAATCTTAATTCATGTTTGTGGTTTTACGGCACTGTCAATCTGAAATAATTTGAATAAAGGGATGAATTCATTAATTGTTTATTAAAATAATATAATCAGATCCAGTCCTACTCGCAAGTCAAAGCAACAAATTGGCCAAATGACGTCTTGTATCTCCAAAAAGTTGCCAAGTATTCACTCATGTCTCAAGGTACCACTGGACCTACTTTTTGTGGCAGTTTCTGTCTGGTGGTGGTTTTATGTGATGTGGCTCAAAAGGTGTGAAACTCCGTCATTCACAAAACTCTTCCCTGCTACGAATTGTCGCCTTCGCTCAACGGGGATCTTGTCATGAAGAACAAACGCAAATAAAAACGAGAGGACAAGCGGCAGCGGATGCAATCCACTCATTTGTCCTGCTCATTATTGCTGGGGATCCAACATTTAGACACACGTGGAAGAGGGGATGCCATTTTGTTTGTTTGTTGGTCTTCCTCCAGGCAGCACAAAATCCACCAGGAAACATAAACCTTCAACCGAGTTGTGGTTTGATTATGTTAAAAACGTTGAACAGCAAAAGAGTGTACTTAAAACAAAAAATAGTCATAATCAAGCATTTAACATCTATTTAATTGCAATTATTGCAATGTAAAAGTTGTATTCTCCTTTTGTCTGACGCTGAGGACAACTCGTAAGCGCTTGAAAAGTTCTCCTCTCCACTGCTAGCACTTTAGACCTTCGGAGAACGTTGAAGTAAGATGTTTTATAAATACATTTCTATCTTTACTGCTTTTTTTTTTTTTTTGTTTTGTTTTGTTTCGGACACAGGCCCCGATTTGTAAGTGATACATTTTCCTCTGCTTTAGTGCTTTTAGCAGCTAGGAGTGTAATGACTCTGAGTCACGTGGCAAGCCAAGGTCACTTCAACCCTGTGTGTGCGTGTGATTTGATTAGAGCGCTGTATTTTGTGTAAGTGACGTGGTTGCATGCCTTCAACAAAGGTCAAACACAAGAGCAAATGAGCTGGATGAAGGCCGCGAGTACCCGGAAATGTGCAGTAAAGAACGTCTTCTTATGGAATGTTTTCATATACTGTGTCTTTACTCGCCCGGGTTAAGTATCGGTGTTTCCTTATATTCAGTACGGTTTTCCTGCAGTCGTCAAATGTTACAGAAAAGTTCAAACATCACACGTATACAGACATTGAACACACCGACAGAGCATTCACTACATGTATTTCTTTTTTAAAAACCAGTAGGCAAAGTAGCCCATCCCGCCGAGGGATCCCATAAGAAATGAGGCCCCGAAGAAGGACGGCGGCTTCTTTTTGACCATCCGGAAGGCGTTGGGCAGGACGGCCGACAGGAGCGTCGTGTGGATGTCGCCCAGCACCTTGCGGAAAGCGTAGCGTTTTTGCACGCGCAGAAAAAAGGACTGCAGGTTGGGCCGACTGCCGTCCTCCCAGTATTTCTTAGAAAGTCCCAAGAACTTGAGCCTGTGCAGCAAGGCCCCCAGGCAGATATCGGCTAGTGTAAAGTCAGGTCCGCATAGCCACAACTCGCACTTTTGACCTGCCAGAGGAAACAACAGTGCTGTACCGTTGCCGACGTTTGTCACCGGGACGGAGACGGGACGGGCGTCGTGCCGGCCTACCTTGGCACTCCAGTTTCCTTTTCTCCAGTTCGGCCTCCACTTGATCTAAAACCATGGCTAACTCCCCCAGGATCTTCTTCAGGTAGTTGACATTGTCGTGGTCCAAGATCTTTGCCTGCCAAGCATGTTATGGAAAGTAACTTCAAAAATAGGAATAGGCCGGTTACCGGTTTCAAGGTTTACTGCTCTGTCGTCATGTCATGCCTTAAGGACGCAAGGACTCTTTCTTTCTGTTTTTGACACTCCATCCGAAGTTACCATGTTCTGTCTATTGACTATTACCAGACGAAATGGCTAGCGCCGGCCCTGACTATTACTAACTTGAATTGAAAGCAGTGACAAAACTACCAGATATATGGCGAACGGTTTAGCTATTTTTAGGCAAGTGGATGCCAGTACAGAGAAGATGGAAAGACCATCTAAAGGACAGACTTAGAAGCAAACTTGCTTCTTTGGATTTGTGGGTAGTGTTTCCTCATTAATACATTACGTAGAAAATATTTATTTGCTTGAGTTATCCTTTGAGTAATTTAGCAAAACAGAACGACTCTGCTATCTTACATCAGGTTTATATTACGCTGGCACATCTGTACCATTAATCCGAGGAACTGAAAAGCCATTTGATTACCCAGTTAGTCCTGTAAGTGATGCTGTTAACTATATCTGAAGGTCCATGTCTATCTTTGTATCAACTTAGCAGTTAAAATGAAAATTAGGGCCCCAATTCTGTCTCCATTTGATACAATATACCTCATGTAACATCACTCAAACTACAGTGGTGAAGAAGGTTTAAATAATCATTCAAGCCATTCTCAATCACTCTGCCTTTGTCAAATGAAACCGACGCGTTTCTTTACTAGTGGTGACCTCGAAGATCACTTCAGCTTTTGCCACCTGGAAGAACGTGTGATGTCATTGAGGTCACTCAGGTCAATGAAACAAAATAACATGAATAGTGACATGCTGAGCATTATCTTGCTTGACAGCTACAGATGATGTGCAAACTTTGAAATAGATTTTGTAATATTTGAAAAGTGGTTGACTAAATTATATCTGTACCGTAGGTATTCCGTCAAAAATAAAACATGCAGCTATTCTATTGACGAAACAACACGTCGATAATAAATACGCAAGCCTTCATGCGCTGAACTGACCATGAGCTTCTTCTGCTTGGACAGGTATGGTTCTGTCAGTTGGGGTTCCTCGTGGTCTAACTTCATCAGCTCCGTTGCTGCGTTCACCAAATGCCCTGCGGTCACAAAAGCACAAGATGCAAATGCTGGAGTGGCTTGATCCCGTTAACGTCTCACGTCCATGTGCAAGGCACCAGTGCCCGTCTGTGGGCTGTTTGCCAATGGAGAGCTGAGTAAAAAAAAAATAAAATACTTGATCTAATTTGAAAATTAGATGCTTCTTCCGTGATGTGATCCACAAAGTAAGCCCGCAAGCTAGCAAAAATGAATACGAAAAAAACGGCTTTGGAGAGATTTTTTATGAAAGGGGAAAAGGCAAAATAAACATACAGCTGTTGCTTCCTGTTGGCGTAAAAGGATGGAGAGGATGTAACATTCTTAAGCAAAAACTAAAGTGAGCGTGAATTGGCTTACTTCCTGTTGCTGTTTTTGTTTTAGTGTCAGTCAAATTTGTTTGCCACCATCTAGTGGCCGAAAGTGGAATTACACCCACAATAAACTGGAGGAAAAATGAGCCAGTCATAAAAATCCATGAAATTGTGGGCAACAGTTTGGTAAGTACCCCAAATTCCCCATCTTAATTTCGCATGCAAGTTAACTGCAACCGAGAAATTTACTAGAAAATGTCCACCCTAAAAAGGACGCATCATCATCATCCCTACGCGATGCAGCAAGTTGGCTTCACTTACGACGTATTTCAGCAGTGGCGTACTTTGGGATCATAGAGTCGGTGGTGAGCTCCGGATGGAGGATGCAGCCGTGCGTGTACGCGTCCATGGGGAGGCCGTCCAGCAGCTGGCGGTACTGCTGCACTCGCTCGTGAACTGGCGAGTCTGCCCCGGGAATCAGCTGAGCCACCGAGTCTGCAGGTGAGAAACCAGTACAGCACGGGTGAAACAGTTTGAATTTACATATAGCTCAACCCAGGGTGAGAGGCGGGATACATCCTGGACTGACCACTTGTTAGTCACAGGACTGACGCATTCTTATGAATGTTCTCATTGGTCCAGGTCATTTCATTCTCAGAGCATTGAATCGATCGCAACTGGTTTGATCTTCTCTTCGAAGACGTTTTGCCTCTCATATGAGAAGGCTTCATCAGTTCACGCAACATGGTTTGCACCGGGCTGAGCGGGTGTGGGAAAACCCAAATATGTAAGAATGATGTCACAGGTGGTTTGGGCAGTTCAACTCAGGCTGGTGCAGTCCCAAGCAAGCCTTGTTACATGAGCTGATGAAGGCGAATCACTGAGAAGAGTGGTGACTTTGTGTTATTCTGCTCCTCGGTGGCCAAGGTGGCCACACCATAAGGAGCAGCACAAATTGGATTGATGCATTAAATCAAGATCTGTCAAGTGCATTTGATTTAATAATGCTATTACTAGAAGTCCATCAATTAAATGATAACTAATGGCTTTATCAAGTTAATTGACAATTATTTTTTATTATTGATTTATTACTTAGAAATCTTGTTTAATTAACTTCAAATTGTTACAATTAGGGATGATCGATAACACTTTTTCTTCAGACTAATATCAGTCCAAGTACCAGTACTCAACTCTTCAGTAGTTACTCACCAATACAGATATCAAGCACTGATCTCACTTGTACTTTTGATGTGACAATTTTAAAGAAAGACCCATATAGCCCAATACAGCATATTTCCTTAAAATTGCATGAAATTAATGGCAATTTTCTAATCTTCTAATTACTAGTTATTGGTAAAGTTTGAGGGCGGCACGGTAGTCGAGTGGTTAGCACGTCCGCTTCCCAGTTCTGAGGTCTCCGGTTCGAGTCCAGGCTCGGACCTTCCTGGGTGGAGTTTGCATGTTCTCCCCGTGCCCGCGTGGGTCTTCTCCGGGTACTCCGGTCTCCTCCCACATTCCAAAGACATGCATGGCAGGTTAATTGGGCGCTCCGAATTGTCCCTCGGTGTGCGTGTGAGTGTGGATGGTTGTTCGTCTCTGTGTGCCCTGCGATTGGTTGGCAACCAGTCCAGGGTGTCCCCCGCCTACTGCCCAGAGCCAGCTGAGATAGGCGCCAGCACCCCCCGCGACCCTTGTGAGGAATAAGCGGTCAAGAAAAGGGATGAATGGATGGATGGTAAAGTTTGATTTCAGCCTCACATCAGTAAATATTTTCTGATTTATACAGTCCTCTATGAAAAGAAGACCACGTTTCTTGGTGTATAATCAAAATAGGACACAGGCATGAAAATCCAATTAATAAAATAAACAAAAATTTCACAGAGTGCTATTTTTCTTATTAAAAATCACATTACTAATCTTTGTGGCCATAACGTATTTATGTCATTTCAATGGGGAAAGATAATTTAAGATACAGTACACTTGTTTGGCATTACGAGCGTGGAACAAATCTAACTTGTATGTGAAGGCACCACTGTATAGAGAAGATGGGGTTGAACATCCTACCTACGTCATGCCATTTTAAGAAAGGAAACGTTGTGAATCTTTTAAAATACATGAAAAAAGTCTCTGGTCGATGTTGTGGACTGGACATCGTGACTCGTCATGCGTGGCTGCAGACTAAATGAAGACGAGGGAGGACTTGTGCGGTTATCGGCCATCTTTCCTGGTCTGAGGCTCCCAGAAGAAAGATTACGTAAGAGCGTAATGGCTGAATGGACAATAATATAAGCCAGGCCTCCCTCACAAACTGTAAGATAGCAGATCGGAGGCACCAGTGTATGCATGTATACAACATACAGTATACACATTCTTCATCCATCCATTTTCTATACCACTGATCTGGAGCCTTGGATTAGTTGCCAGAAACTGCGGGACTCATATGGACAGCCAACCATATCCACTCACATTTATACAATATAATGCAGATGCATATATTCTAAAACAGGGATGGGCAACTTTAATGCTGGGGGGTGCCACTATTTTTCATTAAAGCTACTCAAGTATACACAGACGACAAAGCAGTGGATCCTAACCAGATATATGACAAAAACTCTACTTTAAATATGGATGAATGTGCATAATATGTGTTGTTTATACATTTAGTTTTTGATCATACATTGCAGGGTACAGTAAGACCCAGGATAAGTGCAACTAAGACATGCCAGCCATCTAGTGGTGAATAGTGACATTGCAACTTAAAACCACAGTCTACCCGGATTTTGGTTCATTTACCAACCAATATTTTTGCATATTTGGGATTTTGGAAGTCGACTACAAAAAATAAAATGAAATAAAAAAAAACCATTCCCAGTCTCTTCCGGCTGGCCGCACAAAATGCGCCTCAAGTCTCACCTCCCACAAAGTTGGTCTCCAAGTAGTCGATAATCTGGTTGTAGTCGCTGATGATGTTGTCGCCGTGGAGGAAGACGGGCACCTCCTCGCCCAGGTTGAGCCTCATGAACCACGGCTCCTTGTGCTCCTGCAGCGGCAGGCTCACGTCTCTCTCCTCGCACACAAGACCCTTCTCGCTGATCACCAGACGCACCTGCAACATCCAGTCACCAAAACTCACGTCCTTCTCATCAGAGCCAGAATTTTGTCATTCTTTTTGTTTAAATCGCATACCCACAACAACCAAAAATGCCTGATTTTCATATTCAATTTTAGGTTTGGATCAAACGTACTAAACGGAAAAACAGGCCACAGGACTGAATTTGACTTTAATATGAAATTTGTCAACTTTACAGCCAATTGCAAATGCAGTGAACGAGCGACTGGACTGAATGAGGATTTGGTGAGGTTTCTGACAAAGCTGCCACTTTTGCAACAACACTTTGTTACGTAATGGTGTTAGTCACTCGTCATCGTGCCAACTGGTTCAGCTGCTTAGGAGACGCAGAATAAACCTTCACTTTTTTATGATTTCTTCAGGGAAAAAATGGTTGTTTTCCTAAAAGCGAGAACATATTGTAGAGGTGAATGAGTAGTCGAATGTAATGCGCTTTGAGGGTCTTGTAAGGTGGAAACGCGCTATATGTAAATGAAGGACCATTTAACAAATGAAAATGCTTCCAATGTTATTATTCCCAGTTTCCTTGTTTGACTGTGTGGCTGAGTTGTTAAAGATGCCTACAGGCTGCGGGTTTGTACTTCTAATTAAATACTGAATCAATTCAAGTTTGAATGGAGACATGTATGTGTATTATTTACATTTGACAACGCCGATAAAAGGCATCCACAACTGAGCAAGTAGAGTCCCCTGCAAAAGAATTGGAACAACAAGGTCAATTCCTTTGTTTTTGTTGTATAATGAACACATCTTGGCTTTAGATCCAATGATGATATCTGACAAAAATTCAGAATACTGTACCAACTTTTATTTCATGGTATTTACATCTAGATTTGGAACCTCCACCAAAGATCTTAACCTTGCTCTCGCAAGATGAATTCTCACGGCATTTGTGAGTTCACACACTCCGGAGAATTCATCTTGTACCGCTCCTGCAGATAACTGGCGTAGTGGTTCGGACCAATCACAGAGCGACATTGTGTTTGGGGGCGGGATATGCAACTGTGAAGAAACCAGGAAGCCAGCGCTGACGCAGGGGCTAACAAACAAACCCAACATGGACGAATGGACGCTACAATTAATTCTGTTCTCGCAGAATGACTCACCGTTTCCTTGTTGAGTGTTTAACAGCGAGAGGCGCTTCGTGCATTTCTAGCTGGGAAGATGTTTGTGCTTTTCCCTCCTTTGACAAGAATGAATACTAAATTTTCACCCGTGGCCGTGATTGGTTCAAACAAACATGTAGCATCGTCCAATCAGCTCGAATTATTGTACAGAATGTCCCACCTTTCCGGACGAAATTACTGTGGAGACTACCAGATGGATATTGGCTATTGCCAGGTTACAAAGATCTGCTTCTGATCCAAAATACAGTCTACAAGTTTGCCTGTGATGCATGGTGGCAGCCATGTCATGGCTTGGGCTTGTATGGCTTCTTCTGGGACGGGCTCATTAGTCTTATTTGAGGATGTAACTCACGACAGCAGCAGCAGCAGCAGAATGAATTCTGAAGTCTACAAGGCCATTTTGTCTGGCAAATGTACAGAAGAAGGAGAAACTTTTATCGTGGAACAAGACAACGACCCAAAACACAGTGCCAACGCAACAAGGTCTTCATCTTTGGGGGGTGGGGGGGGAGTGGAAGTTCTTGGACTGGCCAAGTCAATCACCGGACCTTAATCCAATAGAGCATAAATTTTACCTCCTCCAGAAACAAAGAAAAGGTGAAAGAGGCTGCAGTAAAGTCCTGGAAAAGTATTTCAAACAAAGCATCACAGGCGTGATACAGTTATTGCAAATAAGGCTTATGCCACCTAATATTAAACATTATTCACCTCATATTCATTTCATGTCTATTCCAAAACTTCTGATGACTTGAAAAGTGGGTGGCTTCAAACAAGACATACAGTCGAGTAACCTTGGTCTCGCAAGATGAATTCTCGCGGTAATTGTGAGTTCACAAACCCCGGAGAACTCACTTGAGTGAAGCGCATATCCCTTCCAGTGTGACGTCACGTTGAAGTGCGCCCCTAGCGGAAGGCCATGCGAGTGAATTAGAAAACAATCAGTGTGAGCTAGAAAACAGGTCAAACAGTTAACAAATCAGTGACCAATGCTATGGTGAACTTGTGCGCGGCCGACGGATGCTCTAATGGCTCAAAGAGAGATGAGATCATTCTTTTGGCTGCCAGCAGTGATTCTTAACCAGGCAGAAGACAGTGAGGAGTGAAAGACGATCACGGTGGCTAGCGCGACTGCGAGAAAAACTACGACGCAACTACTTTGCACCCACAAAGAGGACGAGGGTATGCTCAGATCATTTTATATCAGGTAGTTTTTCTCTTTTTCATATACAGTTGGTCATAATATTAACCTCTGATTGTAAATTCAAGGCAGATGTGATGAATGTGCCATATTATCTTTAGTGAAACGATCATTCATACTTTTTGCATAAGTATTCAAGTAATTTTTAACAAAAAATTAACGATTTAACACGATTATCACAATTAACACTAACTCGGGCTTGATCTCTGCTGAGGAATGTGTTGTTAACAGCTGTTAACTGTTTGTTAGCAGCTAGCAAGCTTAGATAGCTTGAAGGCTTTGCTATACAGCAAGACGAGTATATCCGGACACAAATGATTTAATGAATAACAATTTACACCATGAAAGTAGTGATCGACGTACTGTTTCAAGCAAAAACAACATGCCGTAAGCTTCCGCTTCCACTTTGCATTCCAGCAAACGCCAAACAAACAACCCTTTTGTTGTAAGCTAGCGGCTCCAAACGACTGGTTTGAATGAGCTGCAGTAATGCAGTGTCCTAGTCGGGACGTTTTTCGTGACACTTGACATATTTCCCACCTTTTAACGAAAACGCTCGCCAAAAAATCAAGCTCTCTACATTCATTTGTTATGGGATGTTTGCCCTCCGGGAGGCGCAGCTGAAGCTAAGCAGTGACGTCAGCTGGAAGGGTCTATAGCCAGGTTAACAGTAAATACCATGAAGAAAAAATGCAATTCCCAACTTTTATCTCATATTTATCCTTTGATCTGAATCCCAAATTTCTTCAATATACATCAAGAACAAAAACAAAAAAAAGTGACCTTGCCGTTCCAATACGTTTGCAAAGGGGACTGTACATTGTGGCATGGTGACGCGGCACAATTTGCAGGAAAGTGAAGGGCTGTCGTATGCAAGTAGTATTGAAAGTGTAAATCTGTTAACATGCTCCCTCCAATACCGTTGCACCGATCTACACAGATCTTTCCCCCGTCCAGTACATCGTCAGCGTGTCTTTTTTGAATCCACCTTACATGACATTTTGTTTGAGCAGGATGAGAATACATTTCCGCCTTCTCCAGCAAAGTCGAGTCACGCTCGCACGTCATGCCACCGGCACAGCTTCTCAAACTTAACGCATGCTTGTATCTGATCCCCGAACGTTCGACCATGACAGCGTCTTGGCATCAAGAAAAGTCTGAAAAGTGACCCATTTGTCCTTATTCATCGCTCGGTGTCCTGCGCATAGCTTCTCGTGTTTATTTTGGGAATAGAATTAAAAGTGCAATCACATGGAAAGCATGAGCCAAGTGGGTACAATTGTAATTGACTCGACAAGAGGGTTACCAACTTTCTCATCCCGAAATAAGGGACAGGTGCACGGCACGGTGTCAATGGTGGTGTGAGCATGATGTGTGAAATCAGTGTATATTCTGATTAGATTCGAAAAGTTTGCACACTCTTTAATCCTTTAAAAAAAATAAATAAATAACAGCTGCAAACAAAAATGAAATGCAAAAGAGTAGCGTGACTCACCAAATTTACTTTTTCCATGGAGACTTTTCTTTCTTTTCTTTCTTACAGGTTTATCCGATCTCTCTTCCTAACCGACCGGACAACACTACACATTGTTATTATTATTATTATTATTATTATTATTATTATTATTATTATTATTACCTAGCCACTTACGCAGTATAAGCCGCTACAACAAATGCACGTGCCTGATGCCTGTAATTAGCTGACAGGTGCCGTGCTTCGTGACATTGCCGTTTGAGCTGATCTAGCACCTGTAGAGTGCGGTTTGCTGTGTTAAGTGCTGATTGCGAAACTTGCCAGCAAGCTAAAATCTCACAGTATTTGTTCATAATTCGTACAAGAATACATCTTGTATTGCTTCTGCTGATACGTTCGCTGCAGACGTATTAAGATCAGCGTTTAGAGTGAGTGTAGGCGACATGAAGCTGTGACGAAACCAGGAAGTGCTTCTCTCTCTCTCTCTCTCAAGTTGCCTCTCTTACCTTGCAAGATCTCCAAATAACGTCGCACCCAGCGACTCATTTTATTGGCTACGAGCAACTTCCTTGTCACTTGTCAACCTACGGGAGCAGCCACGGTCCAAAAATGGCAAAGATGCCGTTTGCTGCATTTCGTGTAAGAATTGAGAATTATTTTACAGGACTTTTGAGGTCCCGTATGGGACATAACAACTTAGCCCAAAATATGGGGCGTCTCAGCTAATACAGGACAGTTAGCAACCCTACTCGACAACCCAAAATGCTGCAGATTCCATCACAACGCACGCATCACAGAGTTCTATTAAAAAAAAATAAAAATTTAACAGTTAAGACCAAAATCATTGACATTGGATTAAAAAAAAATCAAAATTAAAGATCTCAGATCAGAGCGCTAAAATGGAAAATTATCTAATACAATAATTTGTATTTTTTTTTTTTTTTTTTTTTTTTTTTTAGAAGCAGGGGAGGGGACAGGCAGGCTCTGCCTCTCCTGCCTGCTCTGACCATACGTCCCTGCTGAAAAGTGTAGTACAGTAGAGTAACCAAGTATTTGTACTTTGTCACTTTCCCACCGGTTTGTGGCCCCCCAGTCACCAGCATGACAAGCCAGATTTGGCAAACGCAAATCTTTGCACTCAGCACTCACTCACGTGTGAGTCAGTACAGTGCAAATCAAGGCCCGTGCATATGCACTCATGGATGGAATGTGCATGTGCACATGTGGAAGGAGGGTACAGCTGTAAAGGGGGGTGGGCCGGTGGGGGTTTGTTTTGCACGTCATGTGCATCAATTATTCAGCCTGTCATGTGTCAGAGCGACTCAAGTCAAATGCAAAGGAGGATGCGGTTGGTGATGCGTGCGTTGCCACACGGTCAACATTGACCACGTTATATGAAATGAGCGCCTTGCTGCAGAAAATGAGAACAAACAAAAAAACTGTCGAAAGGAAGCTGCTCGCAGCTTGCAGGCAACATTTTACGTGCACATGCAGCAGACGAGCACGTCGAGAGAATCCAAAACAAACCCTGAGATACAAGCAAGGAAGACGCGCCTCCATTTTTTTTAGCTAGCTTACCTTCTGCGAGGCGAAAGACTGCGTCCAGTGGTACAGAACCAGCCGGTCTTTGTTGAGCGCTTTGGGCTCGGCCGTGCAGGACTCGTCGCACTCGTCGCCGTCCGTCGTTTTGCCGTCCTCGTCCATCGCCGAGATGGGCCACCAGCCGCATTTGGCGGGGGGGACGTGGTTGGAAGACGCCATGACGGAGCGTTTTGAGCCTGCCGAGCAGAGCAGCGACCGGAGGAGGGGAGCGATGGGCGGGGGAGGGGGGCATCGCGAGAGGATGGAGGGAAAGGGGGGGTTGGAAGGGACGCTGGAGGAAAGCATCGCCCGCCGTGCGGTATGCGGATGGACAGCTCCGGTGCTGAAACAACACAAAAATCCAAAGGAACGTTTCGGGGAAAAAACAAGCATAAAAAAACAAAAACGTGTCAGGCTCATTAAAAGTGTTAATAGGCGATACACTTGTTGAAAACAACTAAACAATGTAAAATAAATGTTTCATTTTTCCAAAATGTTGGTGGCTGTTAAATTGCTCGTTATCCCTCCGTCACTATAAAGATTATTCAGATTTTCAAGTTGTTGTTTTTTAAATTAATCAATTAAAAACAAAAAGGTGCATCGCGAGCAGATGCAGTTCTAAACATTGTCCAGCAGGGGAAGTCAAGTACAATCGGATACAAAGCAAACCTGCATCGTGCTCACCTGAGACTGACGTTGCGGAAAAGATTGGAATCAAGTTTTTCAAGGATGGTAAGGTTTCAAAGAAGGGTCAGGGGTTCAAAGTTTCGAAAGTAAACTTATAAGAAAGTTGTTTCAAAGTAGGGTTTCATACACCTTTGAAACCATAACCCCCAAACTCCACTTCTAAACCACAACCCTCTTTTGAAACCATACTTTGAAACTAAAATTTGAAACTCTATACTTTCTTAAAATCCTACTTTGCAACCATAACCATACTTTAATCCCCTAGTTTGAAACCATATTGACACCAAGCTACTTTGAAACCCCAACCCTAGTTTGAAACCATACTTTGAAACTAGTCTACACTTAATTAAAACCATCCGTAACCATACATTTTTAACCCTAGTTTGACTCTAACACTAGTTAACTTAAAAAAAAAAAAAAGTTTCAGTCTTACCCTAGTTTGAAACCTGACTTTGAAACCCAAAGCCCACTTTTTAACACTCTTTTAAAATCATATCCCTAGTTCTAACAGCTATTTTGAAACCTTACTTCTAATTTGAAACCCTAAACTCATTTTGAAACCCTACTCTAAAAATGCTAAACCTAGTTTGAAACACTGACCCTACTTTTGCACTTCATTTACCATTTACATTGAAATCCGAACCCATACGTTGAAACCCTAACCCTGATTTGTAAACCTTGTCCCGACTTTGAAACCCTGGCTCAACATTGATTATGGTTAGGGTTTTCAACGGGTTTCATGAACATTTGAAATATGCAACATACAAGTAATTACAGTACTTGATTGGGTCCATTTGGGTCCAATGTGACTGATGTATTTTTGAAAAGGTCACATTTCAAAAAGCCTTCCAATTGCTACCGGTCTTTGATTAGGGTTAATTTTTTCAGGTGGGGCACATTTTACGAGGGAAATTTCACTGTTTGGCGACAGAATGTTGAAGATTACATGAAGATAACATTTTCTTGGAGTTTTGCGATCAATTGACAGACCTCTTTGAAAGACCTTAAATCACAGTTGGCTTTGATCCAAATTCGTCTCAATATGTCTTAAACGGTGAACTTTAACCTAGAACCAACCATGAACAAAACTTATTTGTGCACTTTTTCCAACCTCTTCATGTTGAGCAGCCAGCGAGGAAAGAAGTGACAAGTGTTCCCAAAGTGGAGTCGGCAATGCAAAGGCATGCGCCTCCGTCCCAAAGAGGAAGACTCTGGCATGGCTCCTTGCAGGCAGCACAGTACGGATTGGCTCGTATTTTTGGAATGGTGTGTGTGCGTGGGGTCGGGGTGTGCGTGCGTGTGTGTGTGTGTCCGTCCGTGTCGCCTTGTTAGGTGTGCTCAACTGTTTCCCCTAGCAGGGCGAATCAGGAGACACACTGCTGTGTGTCAGGGAAAGGGGGACAGAGGCTTCTCTCTGTGGCCACCTGGAAAGCCATGAAAGACCTTCGGCTTGTCGGGAAACAACCACAAAACTCACTCCATACAATTCCTGATCAGCTCTAGGTTTCAACGCGGAGAAGAAGTTTCTTTCTGAATCTTCATGGACTCGCTGAGAGAACCACAAAGACCAAGCGGAGGCCCACTCAAGTTGAGCGGCCGGGAAATCTCCACGCAGTTTGGATGTCAGGGGAAGGCGGCTTGGGTCCGAAGGGGGTTTTAATCTTTAGCCAGGCTCCGAAGCGTCGGTCTGGGCTGCGACATGAGCGGCGGTCGCTTTGAGTTCGACGACGGCGGCGCGTACTGTGGCGGCTGGGAGGGCGGCAAGGCGCACGGCCACGGCATCTGTACCGGCCCCAAAGGCCAGGGCGAGTTCTCGGGGTCCTGGAACTACGGCTTCGAGGTGGTGGGGGTCTACACCTGGCCCAGCGGGAACACCTACGAGGGCTACTGGTCACAGGGCAAGCGTCACGGTCTCGGGGTGGAAACCAAAGGCCAATGGATTTACCGAGGGGAATGGACTCACGGCTTCAAGGGGAGGTACGGCATCCGCATCAGCGTCGGCAGCGGGGCCAAGTACGAGGGGACGTGGAACAACGGACTTCAGGACGGCTACGGAACTGAAACCTACGCCGATGGAGGTAAGAGCTGCAGATTAACACCAACATTTAATTTGTTCTCATGTAGCAAAAGAACCGAGATCGGGTTTGTCCGAACTATGCTGCGAGGTCCACTGGGGGCATACGGGTCTGGTTTTTTTTGTGTGTGTGTGTGAAATACTCGAAAATTAACAAGTATTGTAAAATCCTGTAAATAACACCCCTTTTTTATTTAAAAAAACAAAAAAAACAAAAAACTAAAAGATTCAAATCGAGGGGAGTATCATACAGGGGGAATTAATAGGAAACAATTTTTTTTTCACATTGTTTAGACATTTACGGCACAATATATTGACGGTACCTACAAGGTACCTAGGGCACAGGTCTCAAACAACAGTCCTCAAGGGCCACAGGCCTGCATGTTTTAGATGGTTCCCTCTTACAACACACCTGAGTCAAATGGATCAGCTCATCAGCAAGCTCTGCAGAACCCTGATAATGATTCTGATCATTTGAATTAGGTGTGTTGTAGGGGTGTGCTAAAAGAAAATGGATACGGCAATATATCGTTGCGGGCCTCATTACAATACACGTATCGATACGCAGGCATCAGAATCACTTTTGCTTGTTAACTTTAAATAGGCAATTTAACGATGCGATGGGCTGTACAGCCTCTTTGAAGTTGCACAGGAGAAGTGGGAGCAGAGGAGACACGGGTGCCTTTGCAGCTTGCATTATACCTTAAAAAAAAAAAAACAGCAGCGTCTTTGAAGTTAATTGCCTTCAATTAGTGTACGTGCAGGAGGAGCGTACGGAAGTCGCTGAGCAAGGAAAGAGACACAAGTGCCTTAGTTTGCATTGTACTTACAAAAAAAAAAAGAAAAAAAGTGTGTGAAGTTTGTTTTAAAACTCGCTCACCAGTGATTGGACACTGTGTCTTGCCAAGAAAAATTCAAACAGAGGAAGAATATCAACATTTATTTACTTATAAACTTAACATGGTACATGCTTCTTTAATGTTCCAATTTTCCTATAGTTTGTTTAAAAATTAAATAAAATATGTTACATGAAAAAAATGCTGTTTTTATTCCCCCAAATATTTCAAATAAGCACATTTTAGAGCTGTAATTTTAATATTTTGATATTTTTTCTCATATCAGCTCATGCCTATTCATAAAGTTTCTGTGAAAGCTGCTCCTTCCTCTGCAATGCGTACACATTTAGACCAGGCATGCCGCTTGGTCGTAAACCAGAAGAGCTGCTAACAAAAACATTTTTGCCATCCAGCATAATTAACATATCATTTAAGTATACGTAGAACTGTTATAATAAAATGCAAGTAAATTCATGTAAAATATCGGGATACGTATCGCCTTGAAGATCATGTATTGGGATACATATGTATTGCGATACGTATCATATCGTGAGGTTGTTGGCAATATCCAGCCCTCGTGTGTTGGAAGAGGGAAATATCCAAAAAAATGCAGGACCAGAGTTTGACACCTAAAATATATATATATATATATATATATATATATATATATATATATGGGGGGGTAATTAGAATAACTGATTTATAGCACATTTCACACACAACTTAACTCAATATGCTTCACATACTGCAATTAAAGCACATTAAATAGCAGTTACAAAAAAAATGTAAGAGATTTAAAAGCAAAGTAAATAATCAAAAAAGCTTAGTCAAATGTCTAAAAGAGCGCACAGTTCAAGAACAAGATTTTGGAAAACATTATTTATAATAATAATGATGATAATAATAATAATAATAATAATAATAATAATAATAATAATAATTTGGAAGAGGGAAAAGAGCATCTTTTTTAACCTGGACAATGTGAACATGAATGTGAGTGTGAACGCTTTTCCCTCGCCAAATGTAACTTGTGATTCAGTGGCGACCAGTCCATGGTGTAGTCAGCTGGGATAGGCTCCAGCTCCTTGCTACTCTGAATAGGATTTCCCAAGAATGTATGGATGTGTCAAATCTCACATGCCAATTAAGCACAATACTAAAATCACCATTCCTTCATCTGACCCAGTCTCATGGGGTATTATGCTAACGTATAACATTTCAACGGTCTGTAATTCACTTTTGTTGGATTTGTGTAACCTAGATGCTAAAAGTAGAACAGCATTGAAAAAGAATGAATAAATGGACAAGTCTAGTAGCTACTGTATCATCTTGTTGTAAAGACCTTTCAGAAAATTATCATTTCCATGACTTATATTGAATGGCACTAATGTGTCTGTGGGAAATAACGGACAAAAAACAAAAAAACAAAAAAAAACAGCTGTTTTCACTCCCTCCACAGCTGACTCATCAGCTGTGGGGGGTGGGGCTGCTTTAACAAATGTATGCGTGTAATAATAGCCCCAAGCCCCCCTTGCGTGCCCTGCTGGCCTCTCGGCCGCCTTGCTATCACTCTAATCCACGCAAGTCCATTTTAGTATGAGAGAGAACAACTCGTTGACTAATTTCTCATGAGTTGGCACAAACGAGCAAAACATTACACAATGCTGACATATTTTGAGGGAGTCAAAGCTGACAACGCTTCAGATTGTAAAAACGCTGTTCTTACTTGCCATCATCTACATTACAATAAAGTCTGTCCGTGTACATTAAAACTACTCCCACGCAACAATCCAACAAAGTCAAACGAGGCCAAATGAGGTTAGCCCAAAGGTAATAGGATGCTGGATCTACTTACTGAGCCCCTTCTGGTCAGTGTACGTGTTAGAAAATCAATAGCTAACACTTCAAATTCAGGTGCAAGGAACTGTGCCCGTCCGTCGCAGGGGTTACATTCCAGACCACCACCAATAACAGAAATTTCTAAAGAAACACCCTATTTAAATACTTCTTAGGCATGTTTTATAGTATTTAAAGCACATCATAACTGAAGGTCTTTAAACATGTTTAATATAGTACAAGCACATTTTTAAACACATAATACATGGAGAGAGAGCGCAAGAGCAATGGATTGGATAACATAAAATATTGTACAAATACTGTAATGATCACTATGTTTGCAGGAAAACAAATCTTGTTTTTTTCCCCACAACCAACAAACTTATCTCACAATATAATCATGCCAAAATATGTACTCCATCCATCCATCCATCCATCCATCCATCCATTTTCTTAACCTCTTACTCCTCACAAGGGTTGCAGGGGTGCTGGAGCCTATCCCAGCCGGCTTTGGGCAGTAGGCGGGGTACACCCTGAACCGGTTGCCAGCCAATCGCAGAAAAGATGTTCTGTATGTTATGAAACGAACCTACTGCTGTCACGTCCAGTAGGCATAAAACGCAGGATTATGGGGGATATGCCACGGAGGAGGCAGGACTTCTGATTTCTGTAAGTCACACTCCTACGCTGTTTCAATTGCGCATTCCCGTTAATGGGTGCGAGCGTGTAGGGTGTCTCAGTTCTCAGAGTGCGTCTCAGAGTGCTTTGGAGAACCATACACACTCACACCCATCAACGGGAACGCGCAATTAAGGGGCACAAGGGTGGCAGTGCGAGTATTGGGACCCGGTCTATATGTCTATAACAGTAACCGGAAACAGCGTAGGTGTGTGACTTACGGAAGTCGGAAGTCGGAAGTCATCTACCCCATAGGCTGGCCTGGAATACTTCCTATTTTCCTTCTTCTTCTTTTAGATTATATTGTCAGATTTGTTTGACTAATTTGAGGAAAAGCCCACAGGGATGAAATACATAGAGGTAAATGTATTTGCTTTGTCCTATTGAATCTTCCCTCACTACCACTAGATCCACATTTTGTGTTGGCAACTTTGTCAAGGGACACACAATATATTTTTGGTTTCAAGAGAAAACCACAACAGAGGAAGCCCACAAAGGCTTAAATAAACATGAAACACCATAAAGAAAGGTCGCAAACTGGAATCGAAGCAATGGCATTCTAGCTCTTACTCCCACTCTTCCACCTGGTTAATTAGGGCTTACTTTATTACCTCAGATCTTGTTTTTTCATTTGATAGGAGATTCAGCGCTTTATAATGAACAATTCCAATCATATGTTTTCAGGTACTTTCCAGGGTCAGTTCACGGGCGGCATGCGGCATGGCTATGGTGTCCGTCAGAGCGTCCCGTATGGCATGGCAGCTGTCGTTCGTTCTCCTCTCCGGACTTCCCTGACCTCCCTACGCAGCGAGCACAGCAATGGCACAGTCCTGCAGCAAGACATCCCCATCATCACCACCACAAGTGTGTCTGGTGAGGAGACTCCTGTTGGCAACCCTGCCCAACTGGGACCATCACGGGGAGGCTTCGCCCTCACTCTCCAGGTGGACCCCGAGGCAGTGAAACCCAAAAAGAAAGGTCTGTTTCGCAGGAGCTCTCTGCTGGGCAAGCTGAAGAAATCCGACTCGAGCACTTCGCTGTCCAGCCAGAAAAGCAAGATCAGTTTCCTGAGGACGGAATCGGCTTTGAGCTCCAACGCCAGCGACACCAACTCCACCATCAGCATGGGAGACGAGAGCCTGGCTGGCGCAGAAGACTTCCCCCCTGTTGAGGCAGACATCGATGCCACCACCACAGAAGTCTACATGGGCGAATGGAAGAACGACAAGCGCTCAGGATATGGAATAAGCGAAAGGTCCAGTGGCCTTAAGTATGAAGGCGAGTGGCTTAACAACCAAAGACACGGCTATGGTTGTACCACCTTCGCCGAGGGCGGCAAAGAAGAGGGCAAGTACATGAACAACATGCTGGTGAAAGCTGTGAAGAAGAGAGTGATCCAACTGAAAGGAACCAAGATCAAACAGAAGGTGGAGCGGGCTGTGGAAGGAGCTCAGCGGGCCGCCGCCATCGGCAAGCAGAAGGCGGAGATTGCTGCTTCAAGGTAAGAACAAGCCCCTTAAGGCCTCGATACACCAATCCGACGTCGGGAGTCGGGAAGCGTCGGGCTGTTTAATATATAAATTACCGTTGGAACATCGGATCCCGTTTGGGTAAGTCGGTGGAGCGTTTTCGGCAGATTCAACATGTTGAATCTGCGTCGGGGCATTTGATCATTGTCATTGTCTGTTAGCTAGCAAATCAGCGCATGGGCCAAGAACAGGACGTGAAGAATGAGGATAAACAGTAAGCCTTACAGTAAATCCGTGTTACAATATCGCTCGTCTTGCACATTATCATCATTCGTGTTCAGACGTAAAGAAAAGAAGATGAATTCATCACTATATGATTATGATATATGAGGAGTTTGCATGTTCTTCCCATGCCTGCGTGGGTCTTCTCCGGGTTCTCCGGTCTCCTCCCACATTCCAAAGACATACGTGGCAGATTAATTGGGCGTTTCGAATTGTCCCTAGGTGTGTTTGTGAGTGTGGATGGTTGTTTGTCTCTGTGTGCCCTGCGACTGGCTGGCAACCAGTTCAGGGTGTTCCCCGCCTACTGCCCAAAACCAGCTGGGATAGGCTCCAGCACCCCCCGCGACCCTTATGAAGAGCAAGCGGTTAAGAAAATGGATGGATGATATATCGGATGTAATGTAAACTTCTATAGTACATGATACTCTGTAAAGCACCTGATTGTGTGCTTCATGTGGGAATATGTCGTGAGAATGCATTGTTTACATATTCATATCCCGCCCCCGGAAGAGCTTTCCGGTTGCCTTTTTCTAACAGTGAGAATTAGTGACTCCCGTCGCCGATGGTAAGGAGGGGGATTAGTTCTCACGCATGCGCACAAGGTACTTAATAATTGGCGTCGGTGACTGTCTGTTGCGGTGTGTACTTGTGTCATTTTTCCAGCGCGACGTGCGGACGGCCAGGCCAATGCCACAGGGGGAGGCACATTTGACCGACATCGGATTGGTGTATCGAGGCCTTTAGATGTCTGGCTTACAGATGATTTGATGGAGAAATAATGCACCAGAAGTGAAATGATGCCATACTTTTGTGTTCGCAAACAGTAAATATATCAATTGTCAAGCTAAAATGAGATCTACGTTGTTTTTAATAGCCTCTGATTAGAGTAGGAAAGAGTCTACAAAGCGATCCTTCAGCATTTGCTTCGAGCTACACCAGATCCCAGAAAAATCCTTCCAGAGTGACTGAGGTCATGGCTGGGAAAGTGTGTTAGACTCCAGGAGGATTGCCTCCAAGGAGAAAACCTGTAGTGCTGATTTTAAACAGGGAATGGAATGGCTTTTTATTGTCATCGAACAGGGCACAGAAGTACAGAGCAACAAAAATGATTTATCAAGTACAACCCGTCCAAGAAACATGAAAAACAATGACCAACAGATAGAACAGAAAAAACCTACAAGTTCCTTTTCTGATTTCATGTGCATTTGTGAAGTTGTGAAGGGACAATTCATTCATTGTGACGTTACGTCTGGAGGGAGTACTTGAAGAAGACTTTGGAATTTGAGCAAGCTATTCTGTTTCTCTCTAAATTGGCTGTATTGTTGTCAACAATCCATCTGTGACCGTACAAGGTGGTTTTAGCTTCTTCACCTGAAATGATCTTGTTGTTTACAGCATGACGGACTACAGACTCTTGTCCCGGCACAAAGAAATCCAAATATTTCCCTTCATGTATAAGCACTACACAAGAGTTATGGAAGCGCGTGGATTGCTGCTTTTAAAAGCCACTGACAATGTGTGGACCCTTCTGACTTTATACACTTTTTCAAACTGAGCTGGTGCCAGTGTTGTTTTGGTTGTGGTGCCGGTGCTCAATTTGGATCAATAGCAGAGAGCCAACCAAAGGCTGCACATCATGACGTCACCAGCATTATGTCCATACGTCAGCGCCTCAGTTTTCAAACCGCACACAACTACAGTTTCCTGACTTCTTGTCGGAAAATGGCGGTTGAATGTTGGCGCTAGCATACATGCAGTATATTGTGTTTTACAACAGTATTTAATCACATTTATAATTTCATGTGTAGGTGAGGATGAAATAGGGAAGCTATGCTCCGATTAAGTACAATACTATGGAGTGTCACTGTCCTCATCAAAAAAAATAAAAAAATAAAAATAATAATAATATATATATTTCTTTTGTGTGGAGGCTGGAACGAATTAATGGCATTCCCATTCATTTCAATACGGAAAGATGATTTACAAGTGTACCTCAGAATTGTTCACTGTTTCTTCTTGTGAACCTACAAACATTTAATGATATTGTTATGTAAGCTTGTGGGGGTGTATGAAACATATGTTCTAGGTTTCTTCATTCTTACCCGTAATCTCATGTCAGTGGAGACTAGGGGTGTGAATTGCCTAGTACCTGACGATTCGATTCGTATCACGATTCACAGGTCACGATTCGATTCGATACCGATTAATCCCGATACGAATTTATAAGTCGATTGTTGCGATTTTTTTCATTCAAATTTAGAAAATACTAATCAGTAAGCTTGTAGAGTGTAAGATTTATATGAAAATGTATTATTTATTTATCTGAAATTTCAGTCTTATAGAGGTTGTAATCTGTTTCATGTTTGAACAGCATTAAAATAAAATATTAAGGCTTAATGTTCCGTTCATATAACATTCTTCCATGCTCAAGGTGTGAATCCTAACCCGAAGTCAGACGTTTTGTTGAATATTTTTCCATTAAAAATGGAAGTTTAAAAATCGATTCACACACACAAAAAAAAAAAAAAAAAAAAAAAAGGCAACGATGATAAGACGTTGAATCGGTAAGACTACCGAATGAAAAATTCTGAGCTCTTAAAAAAAAAAAAAAAAAAAAAAAAGATTTTTTTTAATCGAATCGATTCGAGAATCGCGCGATGTAGTATCGCGATATATCGCCGAATCGATTTTTTTTTTTTTTTTAACACCCCTAGTGGAGACGGGTTAAAAATACATGTCTGACATTTTCCGTGCATGGCAAGCCAGATTCGTCCTCCCCAGCCGTGTTTCAGCCTCGCGAATGTTCAGACGCTGCGTGGACATTGTTCTGTCGTATGTGCTGGCAGACGGGCGTCTGAAGGGGTCTTGTGTGTCAGGACGAGGCGTAAATGACGCACACTCGGGGGCCCTGTTGTCACGGAGGAGCCCTGGCTAAATAAGGACAGGCACACTCTTGCTCTATCACAATCACAGAGGAATGCAACAGCTGATTATCCCCCACCGTACCGCTATTTTCCTGCCTCGTCACACATACACACACAAACTGGTTTCTGAAGCTCATCTGTAGTGGCACTTATCCTTTTAGCACACATCAAAAGATTCGTTTTGTCCTGGTGAAAAAAACGACTGGCATTTAGCAGGCACAACTTTGCAGCCAACCACTGCTCGTTTCATCACCCGCTGCAAGCTTTGTCTGTTGCTAACAATTACAGGTCGCAGGAGTGGGTCCATCTTGCGTCACTTGTGGTGTCAAATGGTTCCATGGATATAAATATGACACACCTCATAAGCAAGTGCTCAGGTGACAAATGAGTCGAGTATAAACGTAGCCCACACAGCCTTACTTGTGCAGCCAGGCTTATAGTGTACTGCTGATCTATGCAATTTTTGATGGTCCACCATCAGCCGCTTGCAACGTTTGGCAACAAAACGGATTCGTGAGCTGATGTGAAATCTTCAAAAGAATGGCTATTTTTGGAAATTTGAATTGAGAATGCTGATACGGGGTAATTTGACATTGCTACTAACCTCAAAGCAATACTGGAACAATGAGGGTTAAATTCACGCTGGATAGATCAGATATTCCATTCGGCGAATGTAGTTATGTTCAAGAGCATGTAGTCGTCTTTTTATAGAAACTAAGTCACTCTTTCACATCGGCTCTACCCGCTAACACTCTGCACACTGTTAAACAGCGCCCTTCACACAGATCTAGTGGCACATGCCACACTGACAGAATATCTCAACCATCAACAGGCAGCATGACACAAAAAAAACAGATAACCCAAGTCATTTGCACAATCCACAAATATAACGTAGCATAGCATAACTAGACTGTAGACTTCTTCAGCCATACAGTATTGCAGAGTAAAGTACTGCACAGTCTAGTCTAGTACATCAGAGTAATGCCACTGAAGTTACCAGTATGGATAGTAGAGAATAGTAAAGTAAGGGTTACATTCCAGGTCACCCCCACAAAAGTGAAACCCACAAAACAATATAGAAATAACTCAAACTCAGACTTGCACGGTCATACCCAAAATCCACATTCACTGTTTGTTTACTCCTTTATTATCACGAGTCAACTTGAATGAGTTACTAATAGTACTTTTGCTGAAAACACATCATAGTCCCCAAAAATTAAAAATCCACTTTGCCCTTGATGGTAAATGGCGTGCCATGACCATATGTTGCCCAAAGCGCTTTACCAAGCCTTATATTCACGTTTGTGAAAACATATTTTTGTCTACCAACACCGTATGCGGCCATTCTGTTAGCACGACCGCGTCAACTTACAGAAAAGTTTATTTATTTATTTTTTGGTTGAAAATAACTTCCTTGAACCTCCAGGATCCCTCGCTGGATAATGGCCAACTGCAAAACCCAAGATGCTTTTTTTATTTTTTGCTTTTGGGAAACTTATATATCCATACGTATTCTGTTGTACCAGCTAGCTAGCTCACTAAGCTAGGAGGGGTTTTTTTGTCTCTCCGATATTTGAAAACTCCCATCGTGTTAGGCCAACAGTGAAGATACGACAAAGGTTACATTGCTTAAATGGGCTTTATTGACTCATTCCTTAAGAGTTTAACAAAATGCCCATTAGCTGGCTAAACATACCCATACGTGCGCAAACATTTCCGAGTGTCACTTACAAAGAGTGCGCTGCACCATGACGCTGTGCACGCCACACATCTATATTACATCACATACATAGCCATTCAAACATTCCTGGTGTGACACTACTACATAGGACAATATGCTATGAGAATTGAGAATATGCTATAGAATTTAAAAAGATTATTATTTATTTTTTTTTAAATACCACAAGCACCCAACTTTGTGTTACTTTCACACATAAATTTTCATCTGGCACTAAAAAAAAAAAAAAAAAGTACAGTAGTCAGGCCCACCAGAACATTTATGAGGTTCAAATGTGGATGCCAATAAAATTTAGCTGTTGAATTCATGAAGGAGCTGTTTGTTTACGTGTCCCAACACAGGCCCGGCTGCATTTTGACAGGTTGACAGTCTATTTAAGAAATGCGTGTGTTTTTTGATGACAATGCCTCACAAGTGTGCGTGCTCACACTGTGGTTGCTCCACCATGTGTTGTTGGTTTGTTGGTATTTATGCCTCAGCTGGTGACAAGACTTTGAAGCCGTTCTCTTTGGAAGATGTGAGTGAGGTGCAGTGGACCTTAGATGCCTTTTGCCGCATGTAGAAAGTAACCCAAGGGATCTTGAGGTCATACATAAGAAGCAAAGCAAAAGTCCATTGGAATAATTCAGGTGTGTGTTGCCACACCAGTAACACAACAATCATCCTGACACTGTAGATTACCATTTGCTGGCATTCACAATGTCCACAGTAAGTTGAATTGAATCTGTACGAATGTTCTGAAAATTCTTTTGTATGTAAGCTTTGCCACTTCGATTTGCCATAAATTGTCATTGCTGAACATATCGCCTAGGAGGCAAAAGTGCACGGGAGGAGGCCATCTGTCGCCACACTCCCTTGGCCGTCATTAACTGGCAAGGCACCAGCCAAGGCCACTGGCTGCCATTTAGTTCTGTTTGGAGGAAATCACCAACTAGATGCAGTTGATACATGCAAGCTAATAAAATCTGCTATATATAAGAAATTTCCTAGATTTCCTAAAATGTGAAACATTAAAGTGGATGTGATCCGCTGCTAGTGTGGAACCTGTTTCAGTAACAGGAGATGTGGACTTTTTTTTTTTTTTTTTTTAAACAAATTCTCGTAAGTTTATATACCCGTAAAGGTGTTCTTCTGAAATGGGGTGGAGTGCAATGGGGCCCCTTCTCCTGTAAATTCTGACATTTCCTCCATGCAACATATGCTATATTGTATCACATATGCTATATTGTATATCAAGCTGGACATCTTGTGTAACAATATTAAAATCTGTAGAAACTGTCTATAAACAAGCCCTAAAAGTACTTGACAAAAAAAACCCCAACATATCATCATTGTCATACCCTGAAAAAGCATGGCCTTTTGAACTGGGAAAACATTGTCAAATATACTGACCGTGTCCTTGTTTACAAAATTTTCCCATGGTAAAGCTCCACCACCATTATGACAGTTTGTTCAGAGGAACTCTAATCGCTCAACCAGAGCTGGCTCTCGGGGTGACTGTAAAGTGCCACTCAGGAAAACTGCTTATGGTCAAGCTACCTTCTCCTATTGCTCATCACAAACGTGGAACTACATACCAAGTACAATACGAGAATTGCCAAATATATCATTATTTTCTAAGCATCTGAGAGCATTGCTATTTGCAAAAGATCTGTCAACATTACATTGAATGAAAGCAGTTTTCCAGCTCTGTTTTTGTTATAGAAATGTAATATAACTAAGTATTTTATGGTGATGGCAATAGTATTTTATGTGTTATTCTTTTACTTTTTCCTCCTTTTTTTTTATTTTTTTTATTGCTTTTACTCTATCCTCTCCCCACTTTGGGCACCTTCCTACCGATGGGACAAGGGATGCAAATTAGTCAAATGGCTATAATCCTACACATAGTTACATTTGTAAATGTTCATTAATATGTTCTGTCCCATTTTTAAAAATAAACAAATGAAATGAAAAATGAAATGAAATGATATTAATTATTCCCAACAGTTGGTTCTCTTCATTTGGTAGCATTTCTCTTGGCTCCATGCTTCCAGTATATGAATGTAGAATATATATATATATATATATATATATATATATATATATATATATATATATATATATATATATATATATATATATATATTTTATTTTTTTTAAACAATACGATTTCAGCCTCTATGCGTTGCCATGTCACTCCAATCAGACCGGGACCTTTTTTTTGTTTTGTTTTGTTTTTTAACCAATCAAGCAGATTTAATTTTATTTGTTTAGTTTTTTTTTTTTTTTGTCTGATGTGCAATTATGCCCAATGAAATCAGCCAAGATGAATTGCGCTACATGGACCAATACATCTAATCTAATCTAATCTAATCTAATCTAATCTAATCTAATCTAATCTAATCTAATCTAATCTAATCCCTCCATCCATTTTCTTGACCGCTTCTTCCTCACAAGGGTCACGGGGGGTGCTGGAGCCTACCTAAGATGGCTATGGGCGGTAGGCGGGGTACACCCTGAACTGGTTGCCAGCCAATCACAGTAATCTAGTCTAATCTAATCTAAATTTGCCTTCAGCCTTTTTCTGTTCTAGAGCAAAGAACAACACATAAATCAGAGTGTTTGATGCCCGCTATTAATTCACATATTTCTGAATGAAATACTTTGCGTGAGACCAGCTCTCTACCTTGTGCCATCACTTATATGTGGTGTGAACAGGCGTCAACTTTAGATGGACTTTCTACCACCACCAAATTGTCACTCCGCTACGCATATGTCCAAAACCTCTTCTTGCCTCTCTTCTGCGCCGGCCCGGCAGAGTCCGGTCTGCTACTGTAAACTGAGGCTTCTGATTTATTGGAGTACAGTGTTCCCTCATTTTCTGCTGTGGACAGGTGGAACGCTCACGTCTCACAGAGAACCTCAGAGTGTCACAGAGTGTCTAATTGTTCCAGTGGGACGCACCAAGCAACCCACAGCCCAAGAGGTTATTTTCAGCTGAGTGTGAGGTTACACTTTGTCAACTGAGTCAATCATAACAAATCCCCAGGAGCCTCCAATGGTCACTATTCATCTGTCAAGAGTAACTTTTGTGGCATAGTTGTGTCTTCCTTTTTGTCCGTCTTTGAGTCTACACTGCATAATGTGTGGACTTCACGTGTGGCCTTCAGGTCCACCCACGCCAAGGCCAAGTCAGAAGGAGCCGACCAGGCCGCGCAAGCTTCCAACAGCGAGTCCAGCATCGCCAGGCTGGTGGCCAAAGAGCTTTCGCCTTCCTTCTACCAGCCAGGTCAGTGGACAGCATCATCACGCTAACGTTGCTTTGGATGTTACGGTCACCCTCTTGAAAGCCTAATTAAATATCCTCGTCTGAAAGTCTTGAAAACCTACTGACCTCATTACCTGCCGTGGAAAATTCTATTTGTCAACTCCAAGCACAATATTTATTCTGTGGGTCATGTCATGAAAGAGCCTTCAAAATGCTCTAAAATGGCTGGCAAATTGGGGACCTGCTTTGAAAATGGCTGCTTACCAGTCAATCATCAAAACCGGAAGCCCTCCCTTGAAACGCTAACCCTTGAATGAAAACGTCCCCTGACAGCCCTGCTTGACATTTCCCCTTCCTATCCCCCACCATGTGGCCAAATCACTCAAATGCAAACTGAGCTCCACGCAAAAGAAATGCAAATGTGAGGAAAAAAAAATATATATGCGTTCACGTGTCATTTGCAGCTGACAAATTAACTTCTGTGCTCTTTAGCAGCTTGACCTGGCAGATCCTCTGCTGAGGCTTGCTGCCGAGGTCATCACATTTGAATGTCTAAAAAAAGGAGCATCTTATTTGGACTGGGGGGGGCGGTCAGATCACTTTCACTGCCCGTCTGGAAATGCACGCAAATACATCCATACAAAAGCAGCAGTGTCCTCTTCTTTTTTTTTTTTTTTTCCCCCAGGTCTTGTCCCCCCACCCCCAAAATCTAGTCAGTGTAATCAAAAAATTACAGTAAGAAACAAAAATGTACAACGGCGTATTAAGGCCACTATAATTTTTTTTTTTTTTTTTTTTCAATATTCCGAGGTACGAAGGTGTGCAGGTCCACACCTGAGGATCAAGCATTTAAGTTAATTTGTTAAAATCTATATTTACTTGTACATTTATGTTTCCATAATTATTTGCACATTGTTTTGTTTTGAATTTTATGTTTTTATTTTTTTTTATTTTTTTTTGCAAGAAGCCAAGTTGATGTGTCAAATCTGTTGTTCCCCGTCATTCACTTGCATTTACCTAAAGTATGCTAACTTCTGATTGGTTAGTGTTAGTCAGCTGATAGGAGGTCAGGAAGTGTTGTTGCTCTAGCTCTTGCGTATGACAAGTAAAGTTTAAATTAAGAAGAAATCCATCTCAATTCTGCCATTTCATTTTATAACCACCAACAAATCCTTACGTTAGTTCCTGGTGGGCAAAAGCCAGCACCTCATCCAGACTATAGCTACACTATGGATTTCTTGCAAGTTTCTGAGTTTTTTTTCTCACAAATCTGCCACTTTATAAACTTACAAATCTTTAGAAAGTCTCAAATTTGCCACTTAAACTCATTCACTGCCATTGACGGCTGAACACGTCAAATATCCTTTTTCCAGTGCTGGCAGTGAATGAGTTAAAAAGTCACAAATTTACGTGGAAAATATATTTATATGTGCCCCTAATACACCGTCAAAAAAATGTCCATCTGTAGCCTACATGCTTAGCAGGCGACAATACGTGGACAGTCTGAATATATGTTCGACTTTTACTTGGCGAAAATAACATTGGAAAAACTGTCGAGAATTTCCACATGACGATAGAGGTGAAAGAGGCGATGACAAACAACACAAAGGGTTGTTCTTCAACACGCTTACTCAACTGATCCGGCACAGGTCCGGAGTATCTGAAGAAGCGAGTGATGCCGGAAGTCGGCGAGGGAAGCGAGAACACGGACATCGTCATACACGAGCCGCTGTTGGCTGAGGAGGAGCCGGCGCCGACGCCGCCTGAAAGCCCCGTTGTGAACGAACTGGACTGCCTCATGCCTGGCTCCTCCCCAGCCCGCACCCCCTCCCCCAGTCCGGGCATCTTCATCAAGGAGGACCCCAAGCTACTCGGTCCTGGCAACTGGAACGACGAAAAAGCGAGTAAAGGTAGCAGTAAACCCAACAGCAGGCCCACTACACCCTCAGTCCCTCTTCCTGTTCCCACTGCACCAGAAGGCGCCAGCGGTCGCGGCCTCTCTCGAACCCCAAGCCGCCACAGCACCAAGAATGAGCAGGGGTCCGATTTGGAGATCAAACCCTTGCAGAAATGTGATGCCCGGGTGAATACTCCAGACGCCTTGGATGAAAAGCTAGAGGAAAAGCTACACCCCGGCCCCAAAGTGGCCCCGAGAGCTGGAAATGCAATTTCAAAAGCCGATGACCTCAAGATGGAAAGAGTTCCGACGGTCCAGGATCGAGAGCAGCCGTGGGAGGCGAGCAGGCCTTCCGAAACGAAACTGCCACCAAAACGACAACCCAGCCCCGCTCCATCCCCAAAGCCTACGGCCAACCACGAACCCAAGACACTAGCCAAGCCTGTGGAAGCCAAAGCCAACAGTGTCAAACCCGCCTTGAAGGCGGAGCCCAGAGCGGAAGCCCGACTGAAGGCGCCACTGTTGAATTCAAGTTCTGAAATGACTGCAGAGTCTTTGGATCAGGAGGTGAGACAAGCCGATGCACACATCGTTTTTTCTGTTCAGACTTCATTTTGGTTGGCTTTAGCCAGGTGGGCCGCCAGGCTAACACAATGCTGGGGGAAAGCCTGAATATGATTATTTATGTTGAGTCAAAAAGGCTTTTATTTTTTCAAATTAAAACTTTCTCTTTAAATATGACAAACATGTTCAAAATGTACTTACAATAATGTGTTGGCAAAACCAGTTGTCATTTTTATGGAAATGGGAAATCAACCCCCCCCCCCAAAAAATTTCTTGACAATAACATGTTCTATGCAGCCCCACTAGTCTAAGTCAGTATTCTGGTTAATATTATGTTAGTGGAATATGAGTTAAGCAGCAAAATCCAGCAGTTTTTATCAATCTGAGAAGGCGGCCATTTTGCCACTTGTCGAGTGAAAATGACATCACAGTTGCTCGGGTCTCAGGAAACAACCAAACACAGCTCAGCTTCAGAAAAAAAGATGTGATTGGCCCTGAGCAACTGTGATGTCATCTTCAGGCGACATGTGGCAAAATGATGGACAAAAAGAGAGATGGATAAAAACAGCTGGATTTTGCTGCATAACTCATTCCACAAATGTAATATTAATAAGAATGCCATGTTTAGACTAGTGAGGTCACATATTGTTCTAAAGAAATGTATAAGGTTGACTGCCCCTTTAAATTAACCCATCACCATTGACCTGTATATATGACTGGATAGCCGATAGCCCATACACACCAGTGCAAGCCGTTGAAGTCACAGGGCGGCCATCTTGTTACTCCCACCTCACGCGCGGACTACTGTATAAACTATACGGTATACGTACAGATGTGACTTATACAGCTCATAGGCAGTTAGTATAAGGCGAGAGGCGGGGTGGGGCGGTTTGTGCCGGGGTGGTCACTATTTTTTTTTTTACAAGTATAATAAATAACAAGTGGACGGTATGTGCTGCTTTGAAGACCACCTTTTTCTTTTATTGCTCAGTTCCTTAGACCGCAATATTAGATTTGGTAGAGGCATCTTTTGTTGAATTATAACCGCTTATTCCTCACAAGGGTCACAGGGATGTTGGAGCCTATCCCAGCTGGCTTCGGGCAGTAGGCGGAGTATACCCTGAACTGGTTGCCAGCCAGTCCAGGACCTGTAGAAGTAACTAATAAAGTAATTTGAAATCTAAGTTAGTTACTTTTGAAATCAAGCAATCACGAAAGTAAAAAAGTCCTTTTTCAAGGTTAACTGGCAACACTGATGTTTCGTCTATGCCATAAGCAGATACCACGAAGTTTCCGACTTGTTTTGTAGAGAAGCATTTTGAATGTGTTGTAGCAATGTCCCTGGCCTGACATGTTCTTCCCTTCTCAAGAGCCCCAACACCATCATGATCTGCATGGTCATCCTGCTCAACATCGGTCTGGCCATTCTCTTCGTGCACATTTTGTCATGAGACGTTTGTCGCCACCTCAGGTACGGTCAGCAAGCATGTTTGAACTGCCAATGCAACAGCGAGAAGGGCCAAAAAAAATCATTTTTCCTGTCGCAGGTCACCATCAGTGCTGCAGAGAGACGGCCTGCCTCCACCGCAGTTTGGACCAGAGCTCAAAGAGACGCGGAGGGAAATCAGAAGCCTCGTGTTGAACAGCATCTCCACCTCTCGGGGTGTCTGTTACTGTAACTATGTGAGCTTCTGTCAGGCGGCAGACGACTCGAGAAGAATCTGAAGGACACCGCATGACTCAAATGGCTCCGTATGAAGTTTCTGTGCTGAAGTGTTGGAGGGCGAGATGGCTGAGTGTGGCGGTGCTTCCGCTGGGAGCGTGCATTAAATGCACTGAAGAAGTCGATATTCAACTTGAAATGTCACAGGGGTGTCAACATAAAAAAAAAAATAATAATAATTCAAAAGAATACTTAACCACCCAAGCTTGCTCTCACGACACCAAATCAGATGGTTGAACCTATAAAATGATCACAATGTTTTTGTTTTGCTTTGTTAACGAAGCTAACAGAATGATTTTTAGTTTGAATATTCCCGTCACTACTGTGCCTATCAAACATTTTCTCATTCTAAACAGAAGGTTGACCTTTGACCCAAAACTTAGCACCATGATTTTGCTGTTTGAATTTCTGGACGCTGTCTTGGCCAACACAAAGGAAATCACTTTTAATAGATCATTGTTTGGTAAAGTTGAAACAACCTCAACTACAGAAAAAGACAGAAACAAAACAGGGGGAAAAAAGGACGACAAAATTACATTAAACAAGAAACTGGCACATCTCAGTAAAATTGCATCTGAATGAGCAACAAATTCATAATGTGCTCCAAACACTTTAACTGTAAGTAGCAACGTGTCAAGATTTGCCAAAAATGACATTAAGTCTGGTTGGAAATGCAAACTTAAGTTAAAACAATGGCTCGAAACAATGATCAAAATAGCTGCCAATTTGCTGATTGATTAGTTTAATTGTGACAACTGTAAAATGTTGATGAATAATGCGCCGTGCCAGATGTATTTTGTGTTACGTGTTGGTTGTTTCTGCTCTATTTGGCATCCTGGAATGAGCCCATGTACGACAAATGCAGCTAACGCATCGATATTTTTGAATAACTGTAATGATTGAGCAGCGTTACGTTTATGTCTGTTTGGCTGACTTTTCCTCCCCTGAAAATCGACTCTTCAAAGACGCATTTCAGCGATGGTGTTGTGGAAAATCATGACAAACATTATGGCTGTGATGTTGAACACTGCGACGTGTGATGTTTTCATTGTGCATTTGTTGTCATTCTGCCGCATAGAAAGAAGATTCGAAGGCAATCAGAGAATGGCAATAGAGAGCTTATCAATGTGTGCGCCTTATGTTCAGTATGTGCCTGTGGTTAAGTCTTTTAGGAGGTTTAAACTGAGTTTTGTGTGTATTTTGTGGGAGACAGGAAAGCAGAAAATGGATACCGCCAACTGACTGACAACCACTGCATCATGTTCCCCTGTGAACATTGAGCAGTCGGTTTCTTATGAAGAAAAAAAAAGTTTTCCAAATCTTTCTATCTAAGTGCCTGATGTGCCATTTGAAGCCAAATGAATGCATCTTTTGTAAGCATGAAGACACCGTGTGTATGTACCAGATTAACATATAGACTGCATCAGCATTTAGAATAGATTTGTGCAAAACTCAATGAGGACTCAGGATTACCTCGTTATTGTGTGGAGAATATTTTTCTCAACGTCTTACATTGAGAGTACGGTCTGCTATTTCAAGCATTATTTTACCCATGGAAATGTGCGATAGCAATGACTTTGACTGTATGATGATGAAACTGTGTTAGCTAGTAGTTGAAGCAAAAGTGTTCTGTGATCTTTCCATTGGCATATTTTGTTTTTCAATTGCCAAGTTACAGAACAGACAGAAGACGTGCACCACCAATCAAGTACCGTCACTGAATGTTGAAGCCAAGTTGATAAGCCAATTGCCCAAATCACGCTTGAATTTAAAGATATGCAATTTGTGTATTGACATCTCGCATAAAACGACTTAAATTCAATAATAATAAAAAGTTACACAATTGGGTGTCATTTTCTGTGCATTTCCACATGTATTTTACTTACTTGCCTTCAAAGTTTTTCATATTACCCCAAAATCAACATAGTGCCAACAGACTAGTTTTAACCAGCACCTGTCTGTCTCCTCAACAAACGTACCTTGTGGCCACTCAGCACCAAATCCAGTTTTAAACTGTCACACTCAAACTTCACTTCTTCTAATATGCTACAAAGGGAAAATAGAGGGAAAAATAAGAAACGAACATTTTTTTTTAATCACTCACTCACACAAGCTTACTATACCACGTTCCAGAATTCAGTCATCACGTTTCTGCTACAGTGGTTTGAAGCAAGAGGCTCGACACTGACCCCGTGTGGCGACAGTCAACCAGGCAGCCTTGAAGACAGTTGGCAAAAGTACTCATCACTCTGTACACAGAATCTGTATTGAGTGTGGGTACTTCTACAATCGTATTGTAGCTGTACTACAGACAGGTGTGTTGAGGGGGTGGGGGGGTGGGGGGGCGAATTTAAACCTAACTTCTGCAAGTCACGATAGATTAGATTTAACTCAAATGATGAAAGGAGTCCATTTTTATTCTTTGAGAGGCTCTCATGATGACTTCCTAAAGGGGGGTAAAAACGCACTAATAGTCAGTGATATATGCGAAACAACTGAATTTGTCAGTAACGGAGGCAACACAAGATGGTTGCCTTGGGGCTTCAACCGAAGAAGACCCTCGTCTTGTTTAGTGATGGTTGGCAAATAGTAAGTGCTCCACCACAGCGCCACCTACCGCCATAGAGTGTGAAGGCCGATAAAAAAAATTTTTAACCCACCAAACTCGACTCAAGTCTGAATCATTTCTCTTAGGTAGGGCTGAACAATTTTGAAAATTCATGTTTTGGTTTTATAGGATTACACTAAACTAAAGAGAACTATGAATGAATATGATAATGTTATCTACTTCAATGAGAGTTTCTAGCAATTCTAATTAACCGTGGACGGTGGATTTGTGAAGCCCTTTGTCCTACTACCAGTACAACAAAAGAGGATGGGACGTTTTCTGAAAATGGCAACCAAGGGTAAATAATAAACATTATATTACAACGTCAATCATTGTGATTGCGGAGAATTTGCACCCCGTAAGATTGACTTTTTGTTGAATAAAAAAAACAACTACACACTTCTTAGGCTCCAGTTTTTCAGAGACAAATAGTGATATTCTCGTAAAAGCAGTCATTTAAAATTGTGAATTTTGCCCCAACCTGCCTCATCTTGCCTCATCTTGATGGGCGGGCGTGTGCCCTGGATAGCAAAAATATGTTTCTGATTGACGTCCATTGTAAATGCAGTAAACAAAAAAAACAAAAAAAGAGGAAATATATGCTACTGCTAAGCTTTTTCCATGTAAACGTTGGCAAACCTTGTGCGTAAACGGGCCCTCTGGTAAAAAAATTATTTATTTTTTTCCCCTGCTGCTACTGCTTCTTTTCTTCTGCTTTTCAGATGCCAGACAATAAAGACAGCCAAATATAGTCTCACTGAAAAACACTGTGACTTCCTGTTTTTTTTTTGTTTTTTTTACCAGCTGTGGTGTCTCGAAGAGGCACGTGTGTATTGTGTCTTCCTGTTCTTATTATAGAATCTACACTATCACGTTTTCATCATCGCTGTGTTTGTGTGCGTGTGTGTGAGTGCGTGCGTGTGCGTGGGCTCAAGCTGCGGCTGTTGCGCGTCAACGGAATCCCGTAGTGCGTCATTAGCACGTCCATTCTCCCTAAGACGCGCTGTGATTGGTCTGAGGCTGAAGGCGGTGCCGCCCACCGCCCCGCCTTGTATGGAAACGTGCCTGTGACGTCATGGTTACTCGCGAGTCCCCGCTGTGATAAAAACGTGTGAGGGCTCGCTGAGGGTTTGTTCTTGAGCGGGAGACGCGGACGATGATAAACTGTTGGTGTTGCTGCTGCTGCTGCTGTTCTGGTAAGAGATCATTTCGACTGTTTATTGATCACTTATGTGGAAAATGTTGGCTACTCACAGAAGTTACTTAGACATCGCAGCCCACTTGTAGACTGGTAAAAGTAATGATTCAATATTTACAATGGCAATTTGATAAGTTGGCAACAAAAAGTCTAAATTCAATAATTCCTCTCTTTTTAGCTGCAGAGAAAAAACTAGTATTGCTATTTTATCGTATTCTATTTTGCTAAAATGGCAAATGATTCCAACCAAGTGTTTCACCCCCACAAATTAGACTGATAATATCGGAATATCACAAAAATATCTTTTAACTAACGCACAAAATATGTTAAATTTGCTAATGTGATTTTTTTTTTCTCCCCACTCTCTTCATTTTATTGGTTGCTCATAATGGCGTCATGAATATTGATGTTGCAATCAGATTCCTCTCACGAGATGAATGTATCAATAAGATAAATAGAAAAATATAGATAGAGCCTAAACACCTTATATTTGAATGTTTTTTTTTTAATAGCCTATTGAAAAACTTCTACACACCAGTTGTTTTTGAGCCACCGATTATTTTTGTAGCCAACAGTATTTTAAAAATAATAATCTAAGGATGGATGGGGAATGTCTTCTCTGGTCATCATTAATGCTCCCATGTGGTTCACATCTCCATGCTGCTGTCATCCCTGTTTCCCCCCTTATTGAATTTACATTTGTTTACCTTTTTTTTTTTTTTTTTTTTTTTTTAAATATTGCGTCGGCATCCACTGATGTTGAAACTAGCAACAAGCAGTGACAAAGTAAGGAGTCGAACAAAAACGTGCTCGCAAATGTAGGGAATAAAAGTCTAAAGTTAATAAATAAATAAATAAATAAATACGCAAAATTGCAAATACAGACACCTGAAGAATCTTCTCATGTACAGTAACAAGGAAATTGTATGTTACTGTTGACACGGCATGTAATGATAAGAAGAGCTCCTCCTACAGGCAAGAACGAACAAACAATTCTGGATTTAAAAAAAAAAGTTAAAAAAAAAGTAAAAGTAGATCATTCACATCTGTGTGGCCAAATAGGTAAACCTTTTAAGATTATTAAAAAAAAAAGGAAGAAAAAAACTATCCATTTATATGGTAATTAAAGTATGATAAAGTAAGTCGATCGTCTGACCATATTTGTCCAATGAGGACTGATGTTTTCTGAGAAAAAAACAAAACAAAGCAAAACAGATGTATACTTTTTTTTTTTGTGAATGAAACTTCCAGTAAAGGTGATTGCAACACAAGTTATCATTTTTTATTATGATTATCTATTGTTAATACAATTGTGATTATTCTCTTTATCATGTCAGAACTGGCCAGAAGCATCAGCATGCTAAGCACCTGCTTAGGGCCCTGTGGCCACCAGGGGGCCCCAAAAGCAATTAATAGAGTAACATAGTGAAAGGGTTTGGATTCAGGTAGTTTATTTAGATTTTTGGAAGTTTTTACTCATTATATTTAAAACCGGCGGCACGGTAGTCGAGTGGTTAGCACGTCAGCTTCCCAGTTCTGAGGTCTCCGGTTCGAGTCCAGGCTCGGACCTTCCTGGGTGGAGTTTGCATGTTCTCCCCGTGCCCGCGTGGGTCTTCTCCGGGTACTCCGGTCTCCTCCCACATTCCAAAGACATGCATGGCAGGTTAATTGGGCGCTCCGAATTGTCCCGAGGTGTGCTTGTGAGTGTGGATGGTTGTTCGTCTCTGTGTGCCCTGCTATTGGTTGGCAACCAGTCCAGGGTGTCCCCCGCCTACTGCCCAGAGCCAGCTGAGATAGGCGCCAGCAGCCCCCGCGACCCTTGTGAGGAATAAGCAGTCAAGAAAATGGATGGATGGATGGATGGATATTTAAAACCTATTTAAATTTTATAGATAGTATTTGTCAAATTTGTGTTTTGTGGAGGTGGAGTCAGTGGCCAGTTTGACTGCAGTGTGTAAGGGGGAGCAGGGGTTTTGACAGTTGGTGCAAATCACACTTTTTCTATTTGAATTGTGTTTTTTGTTGTTGTTGTTTTATGCATTAAATTCAATACATTCTTGCATTGTATGGATTCCAAAGCCTGGCCAGGCACTCAGACTGCAAACTAAATGAAGCTAATCATCTTCAGTGCATCACATGATCTCATTATTAAAAAACAAACAAACAAAACAAGCAATAGTGAAGAATTCACAACATCTCAGCAAGCCAGCGTCTTTCATTACAATATCTATATAGTTGCAGTAATTATATGTCAATCATAATGTTGGACATTTTTGTGCTGCCTGTTTGTTTTACTCACTTGTTGATTTTCAATTTCTTTGTGACTCCACACCAATGTTATTTTAGTTAACTAAAACTAACGAAAACATTAAAACTAAAATTCAGACAACAATTTTGTGAACAAAACAAAATAAAAATGAAAATGCTTTTTTAAAAACGAAAACTGAAACTATATTTTATTTTTACAAAACTAACTATAACTAACTATAATTATAATGCCCTTGGATTTAGTTTTGGTCATTAATTGAATGCATGAGCCTTTGGAGATGATTTTAAATGTGATTTTAAGTAGATTCATTTCGATATTAACCGGAATAAAGACGTTTGAAAGCAGCAGCCAATAGAAAAGTATCTTCAGATGACCTCGCTTCCATTGTTTCTTTTTTTAAATATTGCGCACAAGTAAGACACATCAAAAAATAAATAAATAAAAAATAAAAAAATAAAACTAATACTAAAACTAACTAAAACTAAACTAAAACGAAGCATTTATTATATAACTAAAACTAATAAAAATTAACAGAACCACCCAGAACTCTACTTAAAACTAACTATCATTTAAAAAACAAAACACAAAACGAAATTAAAACTAAACTAAAATGAAAAATTCACCTTCCCTTAATAACAGGTGCTTACCGACAATGCATGAACAACAACAACTACGTTGTAGCCCTAGTTTGTACAAGTTGACATAGTACTGATGATTTGTTTGATTCAAACGCTATTCTAATGTTTTTCTTTTTTGTCAGTTTTGTAGACATGACTTGCATCCACCCCCTGCAGCACGGATCCCAGCCTTACGACAACCTGGGCGGGTCGGAACCTCACAGCCCGGACTTGTTCTCCAGGCTGTCGCTGGATCCCGGCGGCGCCCCGCGGGACCACCCTTGCGCCCTCGCGTCCCTGCCCGGCGCCGGCACTCAGGCGGGCGCCTTCGACGCGTACTCGTGCCAGATGAGCGGCGGCCAGGAGAGCCCGTTCAGGCTGGACGAGCTCCAAGTTTACGGTTGCTACCCCGGCGCGTTCATGTTCGCTTACCCGGATGAAGCCGCCGCTTCCGCCGCCAGCTTCCAGAGTCAGCACGCGCCAGCCTGGAACTCTTACTCGCCCGGTCCGGGATACTGGGCGGCCGAGGACATGTCAGCGCCGCATGTGCCGTCGCTCTTCACGTTTGCTTCAGGGAATGTGGACGATATGGCTCCTTTGGGGCAAGCCGTCCCCGACGTTCTTGCCGACGCGTCGTCACTCGCCTTCCCCGCGCTGGCCATGGAACCGGCGTGCGGCCTGGACGGCGCTGCTGACCACTCGGAAGGGAGTTTGCCACTCAAACTAAAAAGCCCGCGAGGTAACGAGGGCTGCTGCGCCGTCTGCGGCGACAGCGCCTCCTGCCAGCACTACGGCGTTCGCACCTGTGAGGGATGCAAAGGCTTTTTCAAGGTAAGCGCGGATGCAGAATTGTACCTTTGTCATGGCCTGTATCGCTTTTACTGGCACTAAAGCAACTTTCAGGAGGGTGGCAGGAACCCTTCCACACAAAAAACTACAAATGTGATCACTTCTTTACAGCATACGTCACTTCCTCCTTTCCACATTCGTTACAAAGACGGAAGTTGATTCGAACCTCTACGCGCGATTATTGCTGTCATGGCAGAAGATGCAAAACAACCGAAGAAACAAAAAGTTTTTTCTGAGAAGACCAAAAAAAATATCTTTAAAAAAATATGATAAATATTCAATATGCACCCCACCCACCCAAAAAGGGGGTGGGGGATAAGGGGAAACACACACTTTTTTAAAATATTATTAAGAATTGGAAAAAAAAATGGGGGGGGGGGGGGGTGGGGGGGTTGATCTGTGAATATGCAAATCTACGGGTGCCGAGCCACTTGGAAATAAAATAAATAAATAAATAAATAAAAAATTTTAATGCAATACAGTAAAAAAATAAAATGCTTAAAAAAACTGAAAACAAAATACAATCTACATTTTATGATTATAAAAACAGCTTTAATTATAGTGAAAATGTCCTCTGTTTTCATCTTTGGAAATTAATATCATGTATGAGCTTGTGGGGTTCATACATGCATTTATTTTGGAGTTGCTGTACATTGCTGTACATTGGAGTTGCTGTTTTGTACCATACAAAACAAAAAAGGTCAAACTGTCATTTGAAAATGTAGTTTACATTATTACACAATACTAAGTGACCTTTTTTATTTTGCACTCAAAAATCACTCCAACCAAAACTAATACTAAAACTAATCAAAACTAAATTAAAATTAAGCGTGATTGGTTACCTGAGCCCTTGTGATGTCATTTTCAGTTGACAGCAAGTTGCAAAATGTGTTTTTAAAGGTACTAATTGTACATGAAAAATAATGAAAGTATCAAATTAATTATAGACAAAATATTAACTTTTTATTGCTATAATGGGCTAAATAAGTGAAGTCTCATTTTAAAAATCCAAAATGATTCTAATCAATCTTTGTTGTGACATTTTAGTTCTGCCACGACATTTTTGTAATGTGAAATATGTGCCTCTGCTAAGTTCGAAAGATGCGTATTCTGACAATTTGTAGTTTTCATTATTGCGCCCCCTGGAGGCAGAAACTTTTAGACTCAACCCCATGGAGTCGCTACTGGCAGTTTTAATGAGACAAATGTTTCTTTTGATTGTCTAGCGGACGGTGCAGAAGAATTCCAAGTATGTTTGCCTGGTCAACAAGGACTGTCCCGTGGACAAGAGGAGGAGGAATCGCTGCCAGTTCTGCCGGTTCCAAAAGTGTTTGGCTGTCGGAATGGTCAAGGAAGGTGAGCTCAGCGAGTCGGCTCAACTCAAAACCAAAAATGGTCAACATGATAAGTTTGTTTTTCTAATAGTTTAATCAAACTATTTTGTAACTATGGCAGTATAGAGACGAACGTCAAAGTCTTCATTCTGGCCATTTTGTCTGTTTTTTTATTTTTTTATTTTATTTTTTTTTTATCTCTGCCTTTGTCCAATGACATGGAAGCGTTTGTTCACAATCAGCCATGAAGTGGAGACTCCATTGTGACGGAATGTTTTGACATGAGACGTTTCCCTGCCTACTCACAGTCGTGAGGACAGACAGCCTGAAAGGTCGCAGAGGTCGCCTGCCCTCCAAGCCCAAAGTAGTCCAGGAAGTGCCTGCGTCGCCCGCAGTGTCCCCAGTCAGCATGATCGCGTCACTTGTGAGGGCTCACATCGACTCCAACCCCAACGAAGCGCAGCTCAATTATTCCAAAGTAAGTTGTTTTTGTTTTTACACTAACACGGGGCATCAGAAACATAAACCATTTGGAAACACGTCGCTCATGTGTGATTGTAGTACAAAGAAACAGACGTGGGCGCAAACCAGAAAGAGGACGCCGGTGACGTCAAAGAGTTCTACGACCTGCTGACGGCTTCCATGGAGGTGATCAGGAAGTGGGCCACGAGCATCCCGGGTTTCTCGGATTTCTGCTCACCAGATCAGGAGCTGCTCCTGGAGTCGGCCTTTGTCGAACTCTTCATCCTGCGTCTCGCATACCGGTGAGCCGTCCGCCTTTTGGCCCTTTCAAGAAACGCATTGCAAAGTGAATTCAGAGATTTGTTTCGAAATACGTCATCAGATAATTGCTGAAAACGTGCAAAGGCTGAGAACTGCGTAGTTCTCGATTCAATTTTTGGGGCGTGGCTAAAACGGCACCCTCCTCTATTCAGAACTTGAACACCTTCATTTGCATCCAGTCTAATTGTGATGTGCAGTTAGCTAGCTACAGCTATGCCTTCATCTCGAAAATATCGTTATTTATTTATTTATTTTGCAGATGTTTTTAAACTAGGTGATTAAAAATTTTAAACGTAATCACATGACTACAATAGTTAACTCACAATCGCAAATTTTATATCTGTTCTAAATGTGCAATAAAACATTTTTTTCTAAGTTTTCATACTGTTGTTAACTTAAAAGTGGAGAAAATGTTAAACTAATAAAAAAAATATGGCTGCATATTTTAGTCACTGATACAGTAATTTCATAATAATTCAGAAAATTTAGTTAAAATTAAAAAAGATGTCCTGTACTTTAAAAAAAAAAAAATGAGTCTGATATTGATTTGTGTGGTCAGTTTTTATATTAAGAGCAATCTAATATTTAAATTGAAGTAACTTGTGAAATTCTGCACATCTTTAAAATTTTAAAATATAACTTAACCCCAAGTCGAGTGGTTAGCACGTCCGCTTCCCAGTTCTGAGGTCTCCGGTTCGAGTCCAGGCTCGGACCTTCCTGGGTGGAGTTTGCATGTTCTCCCCGTGCCCGCGTGGGTCTTCTCCGGGTACTCCGGTCTCCTCCCACATTCCAAAGACATGCATGGCAGGTTAATTGGGCGCTACGAATTGTCCCTAGGTATGCGTGTGAGTGTGTGGATGGTTGTTCGTCTCTGTGTGCCCTGCGATTGGTTGGCAACCAGTCCAGGGTGTACCACACCTACTGCCCAGAGCCAGCTGAGATAGGCGCCAGCAGCCCCCGCGACCCTTGTGAGGAATAAGCAGTCAAGAAAATGGATGGATGGATGGATAACTTAACCCCAGTCACCACAAATATATATTATTAAATTTATTACTGCTAAATTTTGATGTGGACGTGTCTGTTACGTTGCGACTGGAATTCCCCCAGTACAGGTTTACCACGTAAGGGGCGGTCTTTAATCACACATTTAAAAAAAAATGTGGTGTTAAAGGAACTTTAAATTAACTAAAAAATAACGCACTAAGTTTGACACCCCTAATTCAAACATTTATTTATATTTTCATTTAACTTTTAAGTGCAATTCATTTTAATTGAATTGTTTAAGTTTAATTATTTTTCCCCTTAATGTACCATTACGCAATATGTTTTATATATATATATATATATATATATATATATATATATATATATATATATATATATATATATATATATATATACACGCAATATATGAAATAAATTTAAATTTGATGAACATTTACTACGATGCTATTTTACTTTAATGTCGGTCATTATGGTGGTAACCTGGAGAGCCCAAATATATTTTCTATTGGCGTAAAAAGTTTGAGAATCACTTTTTCATACAATGATTTTTTATTTTTATTTTTTAAATCCAAGGTCAAACCCCGAAACCAACAAGCTGGTGTTCTGCAACGGCCAAGTGCTTCATAAGAGTCAGTGCGTCAAAGGCTTCGGGGACTGGATCGACTCCATCTTGGAGTTTTCCCGAAGTCTCCATCGCATGAAACTTGACATCTCCTCCTTCTCTTGCCTGACGGCGCTGGTCATTATCACCGGTAGGCGCCTCTAACTCCTCCAAAAGGGAATTGGGGGGGCAGCTGAAGTGGGATTTGCAGACCTTCATTGTGCCAGGGCAATGGTTTTTATGAGGTCTCTGGTTTCAGTGGCGGGCACAGTACAAGACAGTTATGCAACACGAGGATTGACACAACAGATGTATGACAAAAGTGAAGACAAGCTTGCGTACAGCACACACTCCACATGCATACAATCGGACGTATATGACACCAGGCTAAAGAGAACCACGAGGAGGTTTACTTGGCAAACCGTTTTGGACGGTTTGTATTCTATTTTTTCCCCCCGAAAACTCTGATTAGAATTAATGAATTGTTGAACTGTTTCATGCAGGAATTATGACGACCTCCCTCAAGGTTTTTGTCCTACTAGGCTGGGCAAATTGAACAGAACTTTTAACATGTTTTAACAATACAGTGAATAAAATCATGTGACGTCGGAAACACTTCATGTTTTTCATGATGTGTAAGTAATGGCTTACTTATTCACAGTTCTGAAAATGGTTGAATTGATGGCTTCTTAGTTTTTCAAACAGGGACCTCGTTCGACCGTCAACAAAAGAAAATCTAGAAATAATTGACGCTCATCTTACTGCCATTGCTGTGGCAAAATAAATGAAACGCAAATCCTGAAAGAAAGAAAAAAGCCAGTAATTATGGCATTGGGTAAAAAAAATAAATAAATTTGGAAGAAGCAGGGGATTGCGAAAAATACCGCATTTCAAATTTAGTAAAGGTGCCACAAGATAGCACATTCAATTCCATTTCTATTCTTGTTGTTGAATTCTGATAACAATAATTGATTTTAGCTAAAGATACTGCTTAAAACAAAAAACAAAGTCAGTGTAATATTATGAATTGCAGTTAAAATATTGTCCAATTTAATCTGCATCAGTGGTTATCCGGCGCAATTGCCATTAGCTAACACGCTAATCCTACAACCCGAAAATAAATCCTCCGTTCGGACAGTCCGCTGACATATCCGCTGTAGAGCGCATCATTGTTGGTCATGAGTGTGCGTACGTCAGGGCTTTGGGCTGCTGTTTTAGAGTGCCTCGTTGTCACAGCTTGGACAAGCCCCATGACAACCTGGTGGGATGTATTTCAGATATCAGAGGCTCTAAATTGATAGATTTTTGTGGCTGAAACATTTTAAATATGTGTAGATGTAAGAAAGATGCTAGATGAAGTAGCGTCCAGTTGTACAAGTGGGACTTAATTTCATTTAATTCAAATTCGGCAGGGTTATTAACAACAGTCTTCTCTGTTGTGTGTCAAAAATACAAGACCTGTTTATGTTTACTTTACAGGGACTCATGTATTAACGTGATTTGTTTGTTTTTCTTCTCAGAACGACATGGTCTCCAGGAGCCAAAACGCGTGGAGGACTTGCAGAATCAGCTGATCAGCAGTCTGAAAGATCACGTGTCGGGCTGCCCGTCGTCTCGTCCCAACTATTTGTCCAGATTGCTCGGGAAGCTGCCCGAACTCAGGACATTGTGCACTCAGGGCCTCCAGCGAATCTTCTACCTTAAACTAGAAGATCTGGTCCCGCCGCCGCCCATCGTGGACGCCATTCTGATGGATTCCTTCCCCTTTTAAATGGAAGCTGTGACACAGCGCACGCGAAGCCACAGACAAAACACGTCCCTTTTGGCATCCAATTGTGTGATGGGGAAGAATAAACAAAGCAGCTCACGGACCAAAGTGCTGATGGTTTTCCACTCAAAGTGCTATGAACGGAATCTTTGAAAATGGCAAGATGGACGGCTTGTCCAAACTCGGACAAACGTGGTGACGTGTGCGTTTTCTTGATTGTAGCTTTTGTTATGACAAATGCAAATGTTTGATGTTCATTCACATGGTAAGGCATCAGTCCCGGTGAGGTCCAAGTGGGCCCGCCATCTTTATTCACATCATTCATGTATCATGAATGGACTTGGAGCAGCTAACATTTTGTGTCTTATGCATTGCTTTGCAATAAAATGTTCCATTTTGTAGTCAAGATTCTTTGTTGACTTTATGTGAAATATTTTGAATTATAACACTCAGAAAAAGTAAGGGAGTTGCTTTAGAGCAGTGATTCTCAACTGGTGTTTCGGAACGCGCAAGTGGGCCCCATCGCCGTTTGTGGTGGGTCACGGACAGCTAGTTACAAATGACATGCATTCTTCTTCTTTTTGCTACAATTTTGCAAAAATATTAATACCAAGTTCCCACATAGAACATTAGGTAAAGGCCATATGCCAGTGAGGGATGAACATTTGCGACATTAGTGAATGTTGATTTCACGTGAAGGTTCGTTCAAGGTTGCAGCAATTCCTAAACGTTCTCTAAACAGCCTTTATGTTTTTTCTTGTCGCAAGGAAATTTTGTTCATGTTCAAAATATTTCCTTGTGACAAGAAGACCATTAAGACGATTACTCTAATCTCTATTCTCTAAACTTTAGAGAATGTTTCAGAAACACTTTTTTTTTTTCTCTCAATACATTAGAATTTTTCTCCCTCATAACCGACGGAACAAACCAAGATCCAACGCCTCATCTACATCTACATGTCCTTAAAAAAAAACAAAAAACACACAGCCGTTGACATATGACACCTTTCAAAACAACAACCGTGAAGAAGTACAAAAAAAAAAAAATCACATTATTGTTTGCAATTGTACAAGTATTATATATTGCCAGCAAGTGTGGTCTGCATGTTTCATATTCTCCTGAGTAAGACAGTTGACTGTCTATTCTCTGGTTGCTTGGATACGCCGAGTCCCACTTTACAGTCAGCCTGTAAATTCTCCTTTCGGCACATCAGAAAACAGGAGTGAAAAAAAAATGGATCTCTCTCCGTCTCCCTGCCAGTTATGCGCTGCTCTGTTTTTAGAGGCAGATGAAATTCCCGGCAGGGTATCAAGTGACCCGCGATAGCAGATTGTCACGCAGGAGTGTGTCCATGTGTGTGTGACATAAACATCATTAAAGTTTTTGCTGTACTGTATATCAGATCGGGAAGAGACCAATGGGCAGTCGACAGAATCATCATCTTTACATCCAAACAAGGGAGTGCATGACGATCAATAATTTGGATGGGATAACATTTGGAAATATGTACAGTGCTGCCTTGAGATATGGGACTCAACTTACAAGTTTTTTGAGATATGAGCTGTTGTTGAGATGATTTTTGCTTTGACTGGTGAGCAAAAAAAAAAAAAAAAAGAAAAAAATCAGTGAATAGTGGTGGTATTAAGACATGGATTGAAGTGTCCATTGAAGGAATATTGTTGAAGTTGTTGTTTATTTCTATTTTGCAAGGTGGTTGTTATCAAAAGTAACTGGTGAGATGGGCAGTAACAACCACAAACATAAATATATTGTTACATGAATACCTCTCTGATAGTGTCACTCAGCATCGAATGTTATTACCTTGTATTGGATTTCATTATAATGTACAAGCGGTCAAAATGTTGTGGCGTATATTTAATGCTGACACTCGAATAGTCAAAGTGACTCACAGCCCGTACTTCAGTCGAAGTTAAAAAAAAAAAGATTCTGATGAAGGAAAAAGAAAACCTCCTTATTCTAGTACTCCAAATTCCGAAATGTACTCTAGTTCAAAGGAAAAAAATACATTTATACTGTCCCAATCCCGGGTAATTGCAAAGTGTTGTGTGAGGAAGGGCATCTGGCTTACAATTTTGCCAAACAATTATGGGCATTCATCCAAACAATTCCTGACCAGATCCGGTCTCGGCCCGTTAACGACTGCTTTCAACGCTGGCGGAAATTCAGCTACTGTGGATTGAAGTACTATATAAGTACTATAAGTACTATATGTTCGAGTACAGGACATGTACGAGGGAAGAGAGGTGTGTTGCAAGTATGAAAGATTAGTTTAGGCTGCATCAGGGATCAACTCTAAGTCCCCTTGTCTTTGCAATAGATGGACAAAGCTGACAGATAATCTTAGATTGGAATGATGACATCGTGATTTGCAGTGCAAAAAGAAAGAAAGTGGAGACATATTTTGAAAGGTATGTGCTGGAAAGGAGAGGAATGAAGATTGAGGCTACAGGGAGACGAGACGAGCGTGAGTAAAGGACTTGGAGTACTTCTGGTCAACAGTCATTAGAAATGGATCCAAGTTGCAACAGGTGGAGTGAAGAGTCAGGTGTGTTATGTGATGTTGTTTTTTTTAGGAGTCACCAGGATGGAGAGATCATCAGAGGAACAGCCAAGGTTAGACGTTAAGGGAACAACGTTAGCGAGAGTGAACTTAGATGGTGTGGTGATGAGTGAGTATAGGAGTAGAAGGGTGATGAGGATGAAGCTGTCGAGAAATAAGAACAAGAAGATGACCTAAGAGAAGGTTATTAATGGATGTTGTGAGAGAGAACTTGAAGGCACTTGCTGTTAGAGAGGGCGATACAGAGGATAGGCTTTGATGGAAAAGGATGAAATGAGAAGAAGAAGAAGAAGAAGAAGAAGAAGAAGAAGAAGAAGAAGAAGAAGAAGAAGAAGAAGAAGAAGAAGGAGGAGGAGGAGGAAGAGGGTGAGCAGGAGGAGGAGAAGATGATGACTGCTGAAGAAGAAGAAGAAGAAGAAGAAGAAGAAGAAGAAGAAGAAGAAGAAGAAGAAGAAGAAGAAGAAGGAGGAGGAGGAGGAGGAGGAGGAGGAGGAGATGATGACTGCTGAAGAAGAAGAAGAAGAAGAAGAAGAAGAAGAAGAAGAAGAAGAAGAAGAAGAAGAAGAAGAAGAAGAAGAAGAAGAAGAAGCAGTAGCAGCGGTAGAAGATGAAGAGAGGAGAAGTAAAAGAAGACATAGAAGTAGGGGAACAGTGATTGGTCCATCCAAAACATGTACAGATTGGTAAGAATTAGTGGGCTTGGTACAAGATGGATTCTCGGGGGTTTATAAACTCACAAATCCCGTGAGAATTCAGCGCAAGGTTAGCTTATCTGCTCACTTGACAAACACTTTGAACTGCAGCTGCGTACATCGCAGCAAAGAATTTGTAGCCAATCATCAGTTACTGCCCTAGAATTATCGCTTCCATCCACTCGCATCATCCATCCCGATTCCGATCCGAGGTCATTTTTGGAACAAACTTGTTATTACATCTGGAGCTGCAATTATATCTCAATTATCTAAAGCAGCAGCAGCAGTTGATCTCCTGCCTCGCTCGAGTTTCACATGCTGGTGTTGCGTGGCGACCTAATAAGTCTGAGAACTCGATAACCCAGCCAATGTTGGACTCGCCCAACAAGATCAAGTGGATAAAGTTGACTGTCGGGAACAGCATTGACATTATAAATCTGTCATGATGTGCCCACGATCAGGCTTTGACTTGAAGGCATCTGCAAATGTTCATTTGGAGAAGGTGGCCCTTTCGCAAGCCTGGCACATCACCCAAACTTGTTTGTGATGAATTTCATCAAGGTCACATTTGGCCAGCCAGACAATTCCATGCATGACAATTTAAGACTTAGATATGATACAAGTCAGCAGGGCTCAGAGTAACTGAAAACTAAATGTGACATTGGACATTTGAATTATTTCACTATCTGCTGAAAAGAATATGAGAGGGAAAAATATTTCAGTTTATTTAACTGCAATTATATTATATAATATCAATTTTTTTTTCCGGTTCATCATTTTGTGGGGTGGATGGGGGTGGCAGTTCCACATTTACAGCAATAGACGGAGAAATGTTTCTCTTTTGAATTTCTTTACTATAGCAGCATTGGATGAAAGCTTGAGCACGCCAGAACTAAATCTAGTGACGCTATTTTGTTACGTTTTATATTGCTGGTGGGCAAAGATGCAAAGTATGAATAGCGGTGCCTCCTCAGTCGAGCAAAATCCGCTCCATGAGGCTGGTTCAATTACAAGTTGTTCTCATTTCAAAACAAATATGTTAAAATTTTATTTTTTTCATCTCTTGAGTTCGGGAATTTGTGTTATTTTTTGGGAGGCTGTAATCAAAATTAGAACTGTTTCATTCATATATACTTTTTCATTCACAGTTGGGTGGTGGGAAAAAAAGTTTGTTGCGCGTGTCCCAAAATTTACGACACGCTTGCTTTTTTTTCTATTTTGTGTCAAGTGTCATTGAGACAGACGCAAGGCCATGCGCATCTCATTCCTTTGCCAACCGACATCGGAGCAGCCTGGCAAAGTTGCCGCCTGGCAAGACATTTTTCTTTCCCTGACTGCAGTCCAGCGCCAGTTTGAGGAGCTTTATGGCCATCATACTACTCCAAAACATTGTATAATTTACCCTATCCATGGCAAGTTTCTCAAAAAGCAATCTACACAGTGGAAGTGCTACTATTATCACCTCTGATGTAAACACTGAACTCTTCAGGCAAAGCCAGGGAAAGTCAATGCAGAGGGACTGAACCAAGAAAAACGTTTTGGCAGGCAGCAATTTTGCAACACCACTCCAATGTCCACCAGCGAGAAAGACACGGTTACATGATTACAGCTCACAAAAAACACAAAACATGAACTGTCAAATGCTGATGGCATCACTTATGTCTGAATAATACTTGAAACAAAAACAGGAAGTGTGTCGTGACTTCTGGGACAACCTGTGTATTTGTTTTGCCTATGTAACCGCTTTATCGTCGGATCAGGAAGAGCAGCCTCGCTCCTTCCAGTCTAGCGAGTGAAGCAAGACCAAGGAGGAGCTTGGGTTTCACTCTCTTACGAGGGGTCGTAGCTCATCGTGACACAGCAGCCCTCCGTCTGGCTGAACACTCCCAGCAATAGCCGGGACAAAAATAGATGCTCATCATATGAAATCGATAATGTCAATTAGAAGTGACAAAAGGGACCGGTCGGCTGGCACCAACTGCTCACTCATAGATTATTCAGGCGCTCGTCGCTGGAATTCACACGTCGAGAAGGCCATGCTAACGTTGCAAGTCAAAGTGAAGCTATGGTGCTTTAAATGGACTGACTAACACACAGCATGTTAAAGCAACAGTGGTGTGCATTTGGATGCACTCCATTGATGGATTTTTGCTCTGTGTTTTTAGTTTAGTATTTGATTCAACATCAGGAAGGAATCATTTAGTAGCCTCCGAATGCAGCACACTTACAGTGTCCTCGTTGACCTGATGCAACGTCATTCTGTGATGCCCTCTAGTGGGCATTCAATGACAGACAAGACGTTGAAAGCTAATTTACTAAACTTTAAGCACTGGAAAAGCTCAGTGAGCAGTACATTGACTCAAGCTCGGTGTTGATTATGAAATCTTTGTCATTTTTATAGGCCGACAGCACAAGCACTTTTTTTCAGTGTTTTGATTTTTTCAATCACAGTTTTCTGATTTCGGTCATGTTACGTAAGCAAACTGAGCCATGATTGGTCGTCGTTGCCTATTTCTTCAGCATGCGTAATGCAATCTTCAATCGACAGCAAGTGGCAAAATGTGTTTTTAAAGATATTAATTGTACATGAAAAACAATTAAGTTGGCACAGACAAAATTGGTGAAATGACTTAAGTAGCGGTAGCCCTAAACCTTGTATATTTCAATACAATGTTTTAGAGATACAGTATTTCCAGCTTTTTGCTAATAGTCAATGGGAAACCTTATTGATAGGCTAGTAAGATTTAGCATTAAAACTGGAGAAATGTACCTAAATAGTGAATATTCACACACAAATGATGTAGTAACGAATCTAATGTCATATAATATAACAATACTGACAGTCATACATCTTTCATAATCAGTGAAAAAGTATTTATTAGAGTTAAACTTTTTTTCTTCTTATCTTTTTATCTTGCATATCTCAATCCATGCAGGCATCACACTGCCCCTATGAGGTCAAGGTGTGCAAAGCAAGAAGAGCAGGTATTTTATTTATCCATCCATCCATCCATTTTCTTGACCGCTTATTCCTCACAAGGGTCACGGGGGCTGCTGGCGCCTATCTCAGCTGGCTCTGGGCAGTAGGCGGGGGACACCCTGAACTGGTTGCCAACCAATCGCAGGGCACACAGAGACGAACAACCATCCACACTCACACGCACACGCACACCTAGGGACAATTCGGAGCACCCAATTAACCTGCCATGCATGTCTTTGGAATGTGGGAGGAGACCGGAGTACCCGGAGAAGACCCACGCGGGCACGGGGAGAACATGCAAACTCCACCCAGGAAGGTCCGAGCTTGGACTCGAACCGGAGACCTCAGAACTGGGAAGCGGACGTGCTAACCACTCGACTACCGTGCCGCCTATTTTATTTATTTATTTATTTATTGTTTTTTATTGCTATTACTGTATTTTAATAATACAGGACTGTCTCTGCTACCGGCTGAAATTGACGTCAAAATTGGGAACATCACGGCTCACCTGTTTTCTGGGTTTGGTCATGTGAAGTGAGGTGAAGTGAAGAACATCAATGTGCTTCTTTGTACTGTGGCCATCGTTTGAAAATGGCGGATCTTCACCAATCTTGCTCAAGTCGTGGTATCTGTTTGGGGACGGTAATATGTTAATTAGACATACAAAACAAACAAACAAAAACAAACAAACAAAAAAACAGAGTTAATTCACATTATATTACAACTGTTTATCACAAAAAAATTACTACTAAAAAAATGACTTTTTCTTTGGCCATAACTTTTCTCATAATATAGAGTTGCCTTCATTTAAAAATAAAAATAAAAAAAAAATAAAAAAGAAAAGAAAAAAAATCATGGACTGTGTATGGGAACGGTAATATGTAAATTAGCCACACAAGTCTTAAAAAAAAAGACTTTATTCACACCATACAGTATTACAATTTATTGCAAATAAATTACTAAAAAAACAACAACAACAACACTTTTTTATGAAATAGTTATAACTCTTCTCACAACATGTTTCAATAACCAAAAAAACTTCAGTCTCGTTAAATTAGGTCTTTTACCCCCCACCCCAAAAAAATAAAAAAATCTGAATTAATTTTAGTGAGATTAACACTTTACCTATTTATCATAATCTAATACAGAATTATGGAATTTCTGTTGAGAAAAAAAACAACTTTTGAAATCTTGAAAAAAGCAGAGCTGCCAACCGACTGCAATTCACTTCCAGAACAATTTGTCTGAATTTCCCTATTTTTAACCCTTAACATTATCATGGAACCCCATTGCTGCAATATATCTTGCGGTATACATATATATATAATATATATATCACACTAAATTATCAATAGAATGTCATGGCATCGACTGTACACTAACCTCACACAGCAAATTAATTGTGCAAATTAATGTTTCAACGAATAAACCAATCCAAGAAAAAAAAAAAATCTACTTTAAGTAACTTTATCCACATAAGATATTGTTCTCTCAACCCCGAAAATGACTTTAGTCTTTTACGACTATTTCCTGGCGGGAAAAAAAGTGAATTTTGTCAAAATCCCTGATTTAAAAAAACAAAACAAAAAACTATTGTCGCCATATTATGGCTTCTTATCAAAAAACAATCACTAAAGTACACGTTGACATTTTGGAAGCGATGGAAGCTTGTGCAGTGGTTTCAAGTTCTACACAATCCCGTTCCTTCCATGCTCCGAGGAACAAGTTTGTTTCGAACATTTTCATGACTGCGCAGCACTGAACAGAGAGGAGCCTTTCAGGAATTCTGGGAGCATTAAAGTTACATCGTTGCTTTTAGAGAGTGGCCTCTCGAGAGCGTTCAGCTTCACTTGATGTGCAAACAGACAACAACACGCATGCGAGGCTCATATGTGTCTGAAGCTGTGGTGTCATGCCGGTGGGAGTCGCACACTCATCGTTTCATCAGTCAAAGCTCCCCAGATGACACGACACTGTCGAGGTGATGACTTCAGAAATGCACCAATATTCATCTTTCATAACCATTTTCATGGCCCACTTACATGTGCAAATATATTATTTTCCAACAAGATAAATACTCAAACTCCTGTCCAACTAGTTGAAATAATGGCTTCAAAAAACAAAAACTATTGTGACCACCCTCAGGGGCAGAGGTGGGTAATAACTAGAGCTGCAGAATTAATCGAATTTGAATCATGATCACAATTTTGGCTGCCACAATTAAATGAACTTGATAGTTGGGGATATCCACATTCAGGCTCTGCTGCATATCTAACCAAACATTTTTTCACCCAACCACCAGTGGATGAATGTATGGTTATGGCTTCATTAAGTTGCCTCAATCACCAGTGAGTGCCTTAAGTCACTCAGTGGACTAATATATCCATCCATCCATTTACTTGACCGCTTATTCCTCACAAGGGTCGCGGGGGGTGCTGGAGCCTATCTCAGTTGGCTTTGGGCAGTAGGCAGGGTACACCCTGGACTGGTTGCCAGCCAATAGCAGGGCACACAGAGACGAACACGCATCCACACACACAAGCACACCTAGGGACAATTCAGAGCTCCCAATTAACCTGCCGTGCATGTCTTTGGAATGTAGGAGGAGACCGGAGTACCCGGAGAAGACCCACGCAGGCATGGGGAGAACATGTAAACTCCACCCGGACCCTGGACTCGAACCCGAGTCCTCAGAACTGGGAGGCGGGCGTGCTAACCACTCATTCCCTGGACTAATATAATTCTGGGAAAATTAATCTTCATGAATATATATATAGAATATATATATATATATATATATATATATATATATATATATATATATATATATATATATATATATATATATATATATATAATTTAACTCATCTAGAGGGTACTCTTGGTTTAAGCTAGTGCAATGGAAATTAATTAACACTAAATCTTAAATTTAAACCAAGAGTACCATCTAGAGGAATCAAAACTATCTCGAGTGCTTCATGAAGCCTCATTTGTCCATCACTATGAGAGTGAGGCATGTCAAGAGATGAAAATACAAGAAAAGATTGAGGATGAGGTGCATCATGGGCAAGTGTCTCATCAGTTATCTGGACTTGTTTCGGATTCAGGGCAAGTAGCGTTAAGTAAAATAATAGCCTATGTATTCAACTAGCCATATGTAAGTTTTTAATTCTGCGATACATTTTTTTTTTTTTTTATAATTTATCCCATTTATTTGTATTTCAGGTTTTGTTATGCATTGAGAGTCTGTTAACAGTAGTTCGCTAAAAATACAGGTTTTCACAAACATGATGAATAACTGTGATTAATAAGTATAATTCCAATTTTGACCAAAATGATCACAAATATCATTTTGGCCATAATCGTCCACTGAAACTGAGGTCAACCTGCCCTTGGGCTCGTATTGCAAATGTCGCCTGTTTTCTGGGTTTGTTCATGTGACATTCGCAATGAGGGCATTTTGTCACACACGGACGCACAGTCAGGGGTGGATGATGGCCTCAATGTGCCCACGTTCACAACTTTGTATCATATGGAATTGCAGGTTTTCTTGCAATTCCTTATAAACATAGTTGGTGTACAATCTTTGATATAGACACCAGAAAGGCTGCTATGTTTCTGCCATGTACCATGTGCCATGTAGGCTGTGCACCTGTATTGCACTGAATTTAAAGGGAATGACACGAATGAGAGAAGCTGCTTCGATTGACCGGGAAGCAAGTGTTCTCTCCTACAATGATGCAAAGGAAATTTCTTACTGTGCCCATCTAAAATACCAAATGAAAGAAAACTCCGTCAAACAAACCATGCTTTGCGCTAGACTTGCAATGGGCACAAAAACAGCTTGCATTCTAACAATCTTTGCAATCAAGTTCAAACTTCAACATCATAAATCACAAAAAAATGACTTTACAGTGAAAACATAAATACATAAAGCAATAGAATGTGTCTAGTGCCAGATATTTGTCCCAAAAATCCGCGAATATACCACCGCGAGTAGTCGGGGGTTCGCCGCATCCAGAGAACCCACCCCATTGGCTCCCCCTCCCCTCCTGGTTTCTCCGCTCTCCGAACAGAACCGAGTGATTCCGCAAATGTACGAGCTGCGTCCGAGCGAGCAGCCATAATTGGGATTATTCGGGAATAATTCGCTCAATCCAGCCGCTTTTTCTCCTGACACCCCGCCCCCCCCCCTTTTTTTATTTTCTTTTTTTTCTCGCTATAGTCGTCGTCGTCAAGCTTCGTCATTTCGACATCGCCGGCGCCGTGAATCTTTTTTTGCTTGTGACGCTGTCATGGAGGCTTTTCCTTTTTTATTCCAATCGGACTCTTCCCTCGCAGGCGTCCACCTTCGCTGGACAGCAAAATAGAGGCTGCATTTGAACTGTTGCGAGGAAAGCCATCCATCGTTTTTCCTCTTCATCCCCCCAGTGAAAGATGGAGAAAGAGATTTATGGAGGCGCTCGTGTGTGTGGACTGATTGTTCCGGTGCCAGTCGCCCAAATCCACGTCAAGAGCATCGGAGGGGCCGCGCGGCCGTTTTCCGCCGTCTGTGGGTGGCTTTTTCATCCCAAACATTGAAAATCTGACATCATTTGGATAAATGAACGCAACAAGATCTTTTTTTCTCCCCTCCCCGTTCGTCCTCTGGAGAGCCACCTTCGACGTGATGCAGCACAGACTCTGTTTACACGACTGATGCTCAAACGCAAACGCGTGGATATACGTCTGATTTGGGGTGATTTTTTTTGTTTGTTTGTTTGATTTCCTTTGTCATCACGTTAAATGAGGGCTCGGCGTCTTCATCGTCTTCGGCTTGTCTGAGCCGATGCTGAGTCTTCTGTGGGGGCGAGTGGGGTGTCTCGTGTTGATCATATGTTCCCCGATTGTCCCTTTGGATGGATTTATGCATAACAGGTGTTGTGCACAACACGAGCATGAGGCTTCATTGTGTGCTGCTCTTCTTTTTCTCTCCGTGCAAGCGACGGTGAGACAAAGCGACGGCCTCCTTTTTCCCCTCCTCCAGTTTTTTTTTTTTTTTGGTTGGTTTTGCCAAAGGAGGAAATGAAAGGTAGGTTGGAATTGCTTATCCGCACACATAGAGACAGAGAGAGACCGTGACACCTGTTTGTGTGTTTTGCTGCCCATCCACAGGGCCCAGCAGGCCTCCTGCAAGCTCGCGTAATATATGAGTCAAGGTGGCAAAGGGCTGTTCGTGTGATCAACACGAGCTGACTGCTTGTGTGCGTGGCCTACATTGACGAGAAAGGCCCACCTTGACGAGCCCATTTGATGAAAATGTCTCCCCGTCGTCATAATTACACTTACGTGTGGCGCAGGAAGGGGTGCGGTGGTGGCAGTAATGGTGGTGGTGTGGTGGGGGGTTGTCCTCCACTGACACACAAAGCATACAGTTTGGCTTGTTGGACATGCCCAGTCTCTTCTACCACCCCCCACCCCCGTGCATTCAGTCAAACACCCACACTTGCACAAAGTATGCGAGCTGTTGTATCTTAGCAACGGGATAGGTAATTACTGAGAGAGCCGAGGAGCTGGCATGCTGTCGAGCTGCTGATCTGATCCCAGCCTTAAGAGGAACGGGGAAGATTTCCATGGCTGTCCGTGTCCGTCTCTTGCCGAGGGAGGAGGAAGGCGGGGGGATGGGGATGGGGATGGGGATGGGGAAAGGGCGCGGGCAGCCGTTCATGAAAATGTGCATCTGTGTGTTCACAGGTGGCGAGCTTGTGGACAAAAGAGGAGCGATGACGTGTAGAAAAGGCTTCTCCTTGTAAAGCAGACGACGGCCGTAAGAGGATCAGTGGAGCTTATAAGGCAGGCAGGCACGCCCGTGCGCAGGCAGGCCGACAGAATGGCCAACCAGAGCTTCGCCATGGACGGGCCCGGCAGCTTGCTGGCCGGGCTGGCCTCGCAGAGCGGCCCGGCCAGAGGAGGCAGCAGCAGCAGCAGCAGCAGCGATAGCGGAGAAGCAGCAGGAGGAACCTCGGCCACGGATGTCTCGGCGTACTTCAAGCTGGTCTTCTTGGGCTTGATCATCTGCATCAGCCTGGCGGGCAACCTCTTGGTCTCCCTGCTGGTCCTCCGAGACCGGACGCTTCACAAGGCGCCGTACTTCTTTCTGCTGGATCTGTGCCTGGCCGACGCGGTGCGCTCGGCCGCCTGCTTTCCCTTCGTGCTGGTGTCGGTGCACAACAGCTCGGTGTGGACTTACAGCGACCTGAGCTGCAAAGTGGTGGCGTTCATGGCCGTGCTCTTTTGTTTCCACGCTGCCTTCATGCTCTTCTGCGTGGCCGTCACCCGCTACCTTGCCATCGCCCACCACCGCTTCTACGCCAAGCGCATGACCATCTGGACCTGCGCCGCCATCATTTGCATGGTGTGGACTTTGGCGGTGGCCATGGCCTTCCCGCCCGTCTTCGACGTGGGGACGTACAAGTTCATACGGGACGAGGATCAGTGCATCTTTGAACACCGCTACCTGAAGACCAACGACACCCTGGGCTTCATGCTCATGCTGGCCGTGGTGGTCCTGGCCACGCACGGCTTCTACGCCAAACTGCTGCTCTTCGAATACAGGCACCGCAAGATGAAACCGGTCCAGCTGGTGCCGGCCATCAGCCAGAACTGGACCTTCCACGGTCCCGGCGCCACCGGCCAGGCGGCGGCGAACTGGATCGCCGGGTTCGGCCGGGGCCCCATGCCGCCCACTCTGCTGGGAATCCGGCAAAATCTACATAATCAACACAGGCGGCTGCTGGGGATGGACGAGGTGCGGTCCGAGAGGAGGCTGGGCCGCATGTTCTACACCATCACCCTGCTCTTCCTGGTCCTGTGGGCGCCCTACATCGTGGCGTGCTTCTGGAGGGTGTTCGTCAAGTCGTGCAGCATCCCTCACAAGTACCTCTCCGTCACCGTGTGGATGAGCTTCGCCCAGGCCGGGGTCAACCCCGTCATCTGCCTCCTGCTCAACGAAGATCTTCGAAAAGTGCTGCGGGCCCACCTGCCTGCCTACTGGAGGACTAAACAACACCTGCCCCAGGATGAGGCCTACTGCATCATGTGAGGTGGGGGAATGTGCTTTGGAGCCAACCAGCGCAGGCGCAGTGCCATTTCAAAGAAGAATGTCGATATTTGTGCCAGCGGTTTTTGGACGGGAGCGCAAGAAACCCGCTCACCCACACTTGAATGGGTTGGATTCCTCACGTTGGATTAATAGGCAAGCTCAGCCCGGATAAGTGAGATGGATGCCATTTTTAAAGGGGAAGTCAGCGTTAAACATTTCTTGACAATAACATATTATATGTGACCTGACAAGTCTAAACATGACATTCTGATTAATATTATATTTGTGGCATATGAGTAAAATCCAGATGTTTTTATCCATCTCAGGGGGGTGGCCATTTTGCCACTTGGTGTCGACTGAAGATGACATCACAGTTGCTTAGGGCCCAGGCAATGACCAATCACATCTCAGCTGTTTTGTGAAGCTGAGCTGTGATTGGTTGTTCTCTGAGTCAACTGTGATGTCATTTTCACTCGACAGCAAGTGACAAAATGGCCGCCTTCTGATATTGGAAAAAAGAAAAAAGAAATGGCTGGATTTTGATGCTTAACTTGATGCAATATTAACCAAAATTCGGTATTTAGACTAGTGGGGCTACATAGCACATATTACTGTCAAGATGTTTTTTTTTGTTTTTTTGACTTCCTCTTTAATATCATGTTGCCTTATTTCAGAGCGACACATCAGTGTCTGTGTCACATGAGGCACAAAACTGAGCATTACAACTGCGGGATAAAATGTTTTGAACGTAACGGTACGAACTTGAAAGACATCAGAACGGATTTGAGGAGTTTCTGAAGGATGGAGCGATCAGGACTCCATTTCATGCTAATGCAAGGAGATCATTGGATATGGAAGGGACCATTTTAAAAGCAGTTACAAACCCAAACGTGCTTGAGTTTGTTTGTTTTTTTGACTTCATTTAGGGTGCGTTAAATTTCTTTGTATCATAAGAAAAAACAATGCCTGTTTTCCTTTATTTGTAAACAATACATGTTAAGCAGATGACACTATTTTGAAATATGACTTGGTTTCATATTGTATAGACTGTACAGGAACGCTAATTCCTGCTTGTGTGTTTTTATATCACATTTGTGCGTAGGTGTGCGAGGGTAAAGCCTGTTCTGATGTTGCCATGTTGGTTCTCCTGCTGTGTCATTATTAGGCCTGGTACACACAAGGACTTTTTTTTTTTTTATTTTAAGAGATTGTTCATGAACAGACCCCACACATGATGGCAACAAATCTGCCATTTAACAGTTTCGGGTCTACCAATCTAGAATCTGGTGCTTCAAGACAGAAATCTCACGTGATCTAACAAAAACAAAGAAGAAACACTGCAAAAACCGGGAAACACCTGACACATTATGGAAAAGGAGACACAAAAGGACAGAATGATGTTGGTCTTGGGACAATTTCTCATGGGAAAAAAAAAGAAACAGGAAAGACCATGGAAATAATCCTGGAGATAGAGTGAAAACAGACTTTGTAGGCTACGAAGCCAGCTAAAGGTAAGTTCTCAAATGAAGATAACGGTCAGTGTTATTGTCCTGGTAACACGAATGAGACATTGCTTTTTTTAACAAAATGTTTGTTGTTACTTTACTCTGGTCGCTTCTTGATTGGCTACATTTCGTTTCACATCACAATTAGCAAAGTCGGGATTCGAGTATCGATTTTCCACATACATAAGATTTTAGTCATAAATCTTTAACATGTTTAACATTTAAGGTTGCCGGCTTGAAACCCAAATGAACTTTCATCTTAAAGGATCATCTTGTAAGACAGTATGAAGTTTGTTCGTCCTTGATCGAGAAGGGGCAAAATTAGAACAAAAACAGCGCAATTGTCTTGATGTGTGTACCAGGTCTTTACACCAATAAGACCAACATGGTCACAGATGTCACACACAAAATGGGAGCGGGCTAAATGATCAAAATGGATTCCAAAACCATAAACTGCATCTGATTTGTAACATTAAAGGGGAACTAAACGCAAATATTTTTAAAACACGAATGCACTGTACGTGCCAGCACTTGTCAAAACAGGCTGTTGGGCAAAATCATGATTAGCTGAGACAACGAAGCGCCCAAGAAGTGATGTAAAAACTTCTCCACTTCCCTTAAAGGAAGTGTCTCACAATCGATCTTTTTTTTTATTTATTTTTTTTATTTTTTATTTTTTTACAATAAGTAGTTAGGTTAGATACATTTGAGTAAGCCTGTTTTGTTCAAAATGGGTTGCTGTAAAGCTTTGGGGGAAAATGGAATTGTGACAGCGTTATAGGAGAAGTAAGCATCTCAAGGCGGCCATTTTGACACTTAGTAGTCAACTGAAAATTACATAACAGTGCCTCAGGTAACGACGTCACGTCTCATCAGTTTGCTGTATCATCATGTGATGTGTGCAAGGTGAGCTGTGCTGTATTCAAGGATAGTCGGAAGTCGGACTTTTACGACTTCAAACCAAGGAAGTGTGTACGGGAACGCTCCCCTGAACTCGGAAACCCCACTTACAAAGTTGACTTCACCGACGGACTACCGTTGGGGTGACCCCTTTGGAACACAGACCGTGAATGGTAAAACACAATTTACTTGAGGATAAAATCAGACAGCTTTCTTCTTTCATAAATATTCGATATAACTCCACGTAACTTTCTTCTTTCATAAATATTCGATATAACTCCACGTAACAACATACGTGACAGTATGCCGCTATCTTCCTGCATGAAATTAGTTTGCTGGAGGTCAAAACGAGTTTTGAGGACCAAAATAAAAACTTTATCACTATCCGCCATTTTGGTTGTTTACTTTTGCCTCAAACGCTTTCATGTCGGAACTTGGGAAATAAAACAACTGGGATAAATCCGACTTCCAACCATTCCTCGAATGCAGCATTAGCCACTGTGATGTCATTTTCAGTCGACAGCTAGTGGCAAAATGGCCGCCCACGGAGATGGATAAAAACGGGTGCATTTTACCACTTAATTCATACTCTACAAACACAATATTCATCAGAATGCCATGTTTAGAGTACTGGGGTATATGTAGAACATATTCTAAAATAATTTTTGACTTGACTTGCCTTTTAAAGGTAGGTGTGTAGATTTTTTCCCCCGACGACGATTAAACGAGCGGTTTGCGGCCAGCTGGTGTGAGCAGATGGTGATTTTCTGACAGCTTTATGTAGCTTGTTGTTGAATATTTACCAAGTGTGTTTTCTTAGCGAAAATGCTGCATAAGATGGACATGGCAGATAGCTACACATCAATATTCTTGCGTCAATGAAAACAGCTTAAAAAAATATATTTGATGGCCGCCTGGAGTACATTTTAAACTTGATTTAAGTCAACAGCATATTAACAAGATACGCACATTTAGAATACAAATGACATCTTTAGTTTAGTTCCCCTTTAAAGTACAATAAAAATGCAAAATAGTGGTGAATCATAAAAAGAAAAGAAACCAGTTGAGATTGTTAATGATGATGTATATTGTATTCCAACATATGCAAATATTTGCAGATGTGTGATGATGGGGAATGTTTTTCAAGTAACACTAAATAAGCTCTGAATGACGAAGCGCAGTGGGAGAGTGAAAACTGAATGTTAGCGGGCCCGCTCATGTTTTCCTCCCCACGTGAAGTGTCTGGATCAAAGTCTCCGAGCTGGAAGTCCCGCGACATCGAGCCAAGTCGTCCAGTCTCCAAATTAAGATTTGTGCCATGCAAATGTACCACCTGAGGTGCATTCGTCATAGATGTGTGCAGTCTATCTTGAATGTGGCCACTTGCACTGCGTTAGCATGTATCCCATTTCAGATCCGAGTAAGGTTGTTTGGGGGTGGGGCTAACTTGTACAGATGTTGATAACGGAACGTCAAAGTGAAAAGTGAACTGAGGTCTGTGATTTTTACATCTGGCGTTGCTTTGCGAGATGATCTTGTGTAAACTGTACAGTTGAGTTGAGGTGGCTCTTTTGACCACTCGTCAATAAAGACTCTACTTTTGATGCATTCACACTTTTTTTTTTTTTTTTTTTTTGCTGTCTGGGAGGCCAGACAGCCGCATCACTGCATACTTCACAGGAAACACGACAGATAAATAATTATGACATCGTATTTGCAGTATGGTAGCCCAGAGGATCATTTGGGGCACACTGAAAGGGATATATGAATTGAGATATGGTATGATTGAAAGTTTTAGTCATTCAGACTTTTTTGTTTATTATTGAACTTGGGAATACAGCTGAGACAAGTGCAGTGTGGTGGTAGTAAAGTCTTACATTTCTGCACTCCACATCATTGCATACTGGTGCTTCCAAAGTTAGTGTGCACTACACAATAACTTTTACTTCCAAAACAAAACAAGTGAAACAATATAAATAACAATTTCAGTTTTCAAATGTAAACAGTTGTTATATAGTTAAAGGTGTATTGTTCTCAAAAAGTGGAAACCAAACATCTTTTTGTCACGTTTAAAAAACTGCATGCGGAAGACCATCATCGTACCAGCTCTTCTGCTCGTCCGGGGGAAACGGCTCTCAAATGTCGCTAACGTCCGACCTCATCTTCATCGGTCTCTGCCCGCGTCATACGGATGTCCTCTTGCGGCTCTCAGCTTTTTTCAAAGTACCGGTCAGCTCGGTGGAGCTACAACGATGAATGGCCGAATCCGAAGGTCACGACACGAAGCTAGCTACATGCTACAAACACTCAAAGTGCGCATGCGCAGCTAGGAACGAGCACGCACGACGTAGTTACGCATCTTGAGTGACAGGATCGAGAAACAATCGTTAAGATGATCCACCCGGAAGACACAGGGACAAAAATATCATTGAACCCACCTTTAAGGTCAAGTCAGGTTCCCAAGTCCCAAAACTGTCGACTTAAGTATGACTCGAGTCAAGTCAGATAACTTGAGTCACTTTTTTTTTTTTAAATATATATAATAAATACAAAAAGTTAAGTCATGTAGTTGAGGTAGTGAACAGGACATTATTTCAAATGCCTAAAAATGCACAGACATCACTTATTGAGATTCAGAAAACTGGTGCTTTCCAAAGTCAAGGCAATTGTTTGAAATGTTTTATTGTGATTCCACACAAAAGACATCTGATAGAAAGATAAGACGTGGTCATATGACCTGCACACTGCAGATTGTAGTTTCAGGAAAACACCGCTTGTGCTTGGATCCTTCGGGTTAAAAAATATGTACTGAAGACTTGACTGTTGGGTGTTAATGGATTGTTTCTGATTTAAAAATGATCAGTCTAGTATGTATCATTCCTAAATTTATCTTTTTTAAAAGGGCATTTTAAAATAACACTAGTCTTCAACAGCTGAATTCTTGAAGAATGATAATTTTGCAGCACTGACAAGACCACAAAACATGACTGCAGACTTGCAAAGTGTACTTAAAAGTTCAAAACGTTTTGATAAATGCACAAATTCCAAATGAGACTAAAATGCTTCACATTTATTCTGTACAAACATTGTACAAAAAGCTACTTTGGATTTCCCAATAACATTTCCACCTGTGACAGCGGGTGCATATTGGAAATGTGATTAAGTGTTGTATTTTGTTGGGGTGGAGGAAAAAAAACTGAGGCCAAGTCAGAGTACTTTATTTTTGTATGGACATTAAATTTAGTCACAAGTATCTGCAATAAATACATACATACACACACATACATACATAAGCACAAAGATACGTGCATAATGTCTCAAATACAAATAGGACACAGCACACCTGAAAAGCAAGTAAGGCTTTTGACTACACATATTGCATGAACACCACAAGCAGCCAAAACTACAGTAGTGGGACTGACAGTGTTGGAAATGTTTCTGCAGGTGCTTACTGTCACACCTCAGGGAACAAACATCGGAATGTTTTCCAACGGAAAAGTGCACCATAACCCCACCTGACTTTTCCAAACCATCATCCTCCCCACGCAGCACACTGTTGTGATTGCACTTGACGAGAATGACATTAAAAGTCAAAAAGCAGCCCCTTACAGTAAAAACAATTCCACAGCCGGTTGGGGAACAGCAGCATTTGTTACTTTTGCTCCCGCCTCCAGATGATGACCATGCCCGTGGAGTCGGCGGAAGCCAGCAGACTCTCGTCGCAGTTGAAGCTGACATCGAGCACGGGGCCGCCGTGTCCTTGCAACTTGTTGACGATGGCCTTGGTGTTGCGTTCCACGTCGAAGAAGTACACGCAGGCGTCCTCGCTGCCCGTCACTGCCGACAAAAATGGTTGCCATGTTTCTTTGGGAATGAGGAAAAATAGCACCCAGTACTATTGTACTTTATAAAACATAGTAATAACTAGGGGTGTTTTAAAAAAATCGATTCGGCGATATATCGCGATACTACATCGCGCGATTCTCGAATCGATTCAATAATCGGCAGAATCGATTTTTTTAAATTTTTTTTTTTTTAATTTTTTTTAGGATTCACACCTCGAGCATGGAAGAATGTTATATGAACGGAACATTAAGCCTTAATATTTTATTTTAATGCTGTTCAAACATGAAACAGATTACAACCTCTATAAGTCTGAAATTTCAGATAAATAAATAATACATTTTCATATAAATCTTACACTCTACAAGCTTACTGATTAGTATTTTCTAAATTTGAATGAAAAAAATCGCAACAATCGACTTATAAATTCGTATCGGGATTAATTGGTATCGAATCGAATCGTGACCTGTGAATCGTGATACGAATCGAATCGTCAGGTACTAGGCAATTCACACCCCTAGTAACATTTTAATGATTAGAATGAAACCATTTTGTCACACAGCATAAACGAAATGATGCTCCTTCTGGTGTGCCTGCCTTGGCCACCTGGACAAGTTATTGATGAGTTTTTACGAATCCCACTAGAGTTCTAGACAGTTGTTGGCTTTTGGCAGTGACCAATTATATACATCAAATGACAAAAAAGTATAGAACTGACAAAAGATGTGTGATAAGGACATATTGCCATATCCTGATAATGTATCCTCATATGTTACTGATTATAGCTAAATGGTCCTCATGTAACGGAAGCAAGAAAAAAACAACAACAAAAAACAACAACAACAACAAAAAAACAAAACAAGAGCTATGTCACGTTTTACCATGATAATTTTCCCGTTTTTACATGGTAAATTTCATGTTTTAACATAATAAATATGGTAAAACATGAAACTAATGTAAAAACGTGAAACATAAAAACATGAAAATTCTCATGTAAAAACGTAAAAAAAAAAATAATTACATGTTAATTTTCACATTTTTACTTAACTAACGGTTTTACCTATGTTTCACATTTTTAAATGATAATTTTCACATTTTAACATGATAATTTTCACATTTTTACAATAAGTTTCACGTATTTACATAAATGTTAAAATGTGAAACTTATTTCACATTTTAACACAACTATGCTAATACGTGAAAATGATCATGTAAAAACATGAAACTTATGCAAAAATGTGAAACTTAGGTAAAAACGTGAAACTTACGTAAAAATGTCAATTTTCACATTTTTACATGATAATTTCCACGTTTTAACATAATTATGTTAAAATGTGAAATTATCACGTTAAAACATGAAATTATATAAAAATGTGAAATGGCTCATGAAAAAAAAAAAGGTTTTCATATATTCTACGTCCCTTTAAAATATAGAAAACATGGAAGTACCAACCATTGTTACAGCAATTTTAATATTGCGAGACTGAAGTCTTTAGTTTTGAGAAAAATGTGTTTCAAATTTGGCACATCTTTCAAGGATCCATAGCAACCTTGGGGAAAAAATATATATATTGAACCCAGACTTTCAAGAAGTGTTGAAAGACCACAGGACAGTCTATTCCAACCGCAGGTAAGGACATCATCCGACATTTTAACCTTTTAACAGCTGAGTAAGTTTGACTTCTCCACAGACAAAATCAACCTCAAGTTTGTGGGGCAGAAAAGTATTTATTCAACTATAATTTGCAAATATATTCTTTTAAAATTCTACTTTGTGATGTCCAGGAATCCCCCCCCCCCTTTTCTGTCTCTCACAGTGGAAGTGAACCTATTATAAAAATGATAAGACCTCTGTCATCATTTGAAGTGAGAGAACAGCACAATTGGTGGCTGACTAAACACTTTTTTGCCCCACTTTTGCATAAACTGGCACCATGTCTTTGGAAATACTTAGCACAATTGGCTTTTTAGCCAATCGATGACTTTATACTCACCAACTGTGACCACTACAAGTGGGCGATATATGTTGAATCACATTTAAGAAATGCTGCAACATTTTTACAAATAAAACCCTAAAATAAAAATTTTGAAGATATGTTTTGTGTTGTAATGGTAAAGCAAAGCAGCTTACCAACACAGGCACCCTGTCTGAAGGACATGAGGGGGCAGAAGATGCTGTGAACGTGCTGCGAGCCATGCTGGATGGGGAAGCTTCTCTTTAGCTGCAGCCCTCCTTCGTTGTCTACAACCCTGAAAACGTGACAAAGGTCAACAAATCGAAATATTTCGACTGTTGGAATGTGCCTGTGTGCATGCCAAGCAAACAGACCTGTAGAGCAGCAGCTTATTGACGCAGGCGTTGACCAGCAGGGAGGGGTCCCGAGCCTCCCGGCTGATCCACGAGCGAGCAGAAATGCTGCAGATGGAGCTGCCGTCGCTCACCACCAGACGCTTGGCCTTGGTCAGCTTACCTGCATTAGGGCAGTCAAGAATTGGCGTGGATGAACAAATGGTCAAGGTTCAAGAATTGGAGCAGGCGGGTTGTGGCTACAAATCTGCTTTCTTTACTCAAGACTTTTTTTTTATTTTTATTTTTAAACATGCTCACGACAAAACAATCCCAGAAAGTCCACTCAAATTGTTTGAATCAATAAGGACACTAACCCATGATGGGAGACGTTCCCTTAACCCACTCGTGTGTATATATATATATATATATATATATATATATATATATATATATATATATATATATATATATATATATATTTATTTATTTCTGTAGTACATTTCCACAACCGAGGTCAAGATGACCTCTCTCTCTACTGTGGGTTCACAATATAATCCCCCATTTTAGGGTCATTGAGCCTAAACCAAACTAGAGCTGGGAATAAAAGTCGAACAAGTCGGTTTAGTCGACCAGAAAAAGTGTTCGACACAAAAATGCATGTGTCAAAGCTATTTTAATCATTTTTAAAAACATATTTGCAGCACCTGGGCGTTGCCTGGACACCCGGAACAAATATTTCGGTTCCACACGGACACTTATTGCTGACGGACTCCGATTCACCACGACCAACTAAGATGTTTTTAGGGTTTGTTTGTGGTCTCTTTAGACTGAAAAGGGAGAAAATTAACATCGCTACATGTCCTATGTTTGTAACAAAACAATCCAGGTCAAATTCACTAAATAAATAAGAGCTTGAATGAATTTATTGCCGCCGGCCAGACACACGTAAGATGGCGGGTGGCCCGACGCATCAGCAACAGGCGCATCTACGTACTTAAGACTGGCGGATTGGCGACAAGCCGAGTTTTTTGTGAAAAATGTCATTTGTTGTATTTGTTGTATTGAAAAATGGGGGGGAAGGGCTATTAGTCGATTAATCGTTGGAATAATTGATAGGCAAGTCGATTTAAAAAAAAAAAGTCATTAGTGACAGCACTAAACCAAATTGACTCATGTTTCCCCCGTGTCACCGTGAGAAAATAGTAGAGGATGCATCTGACTAGTGGTGTGAATACAGTCCCAACTTGATGATTTCCTTTGCTTGACTTTTGATAATGATTGGGTGTGTTTGCAGTGTGTGTGCACATGCAGGTGGGGGCTTTTTTCTTAGGGGCTTCTTTCCTCCAGATAAGTTGCTTAATTGGCAACCTGAGTCATTACTGCTGACTTGGCACTTGCAGAAAAATCGGACAAATGCCATCAACATCATCTATGAATGCATATTAAAATAATAACAACTGAACATGCTGGTAGATATATACAATATATTAACGTTTTGTTTTGTTTTTTTGCAAAAATGCATATTTAAAGTTTATTGGTGCTTTTCGAAGTTTTTTTTTTTTTTTTTTTTTTATTGTAAAGATTTTTTTGTCTTTTCCCACAATGAATTTCAATGGGCATCAATTATACATTTTTCACTATTTGTAGGCCAGCTTGGTCCCTACCTGCCGCCAAAAACGCGGGTTCACTGCATATTTATATGTTTATATATATATATATATATATATATATATATATATATATATATATATATATATATATATATATATATATATATACTTAATACAATAATTTAATAAAATAGACAAATAATTATCACTTCTAATGGTTGTATTTATAATCGACAATTGTTGAGCCATTCATTGTCATCATTATCATGTCATTCACAACAATCGTGTATTTCGACCACAGAGACTCTCCACACTTTTTTAGCCATAGGTTCATATGACGTGGTCCCCCTAGATTCAAGTTCATACACTAAAATGTCATTTTTACTGGAAAAGCTCATTTGATACGACATGGCACTTTTGATTGGCCATGACATTAGTTTCAACATTAGAGGTCATTCGAGATGACATAATAATTGCGACTGTACCTGTGGCCATGTCGAAGAGGAAGGAAAAGATGCTGCCCCTGTCGTCACCCGCCCAGAGAATCCTCCCAGGAGAGTCGAAGGAGAGCGAGAGCACGCGGCCCGTCAGCTTGCTGGAGCCGCCCTTCACCTTCTTGCCCGTGGAGATGTTCACCACCTGCAAGTGGTGCTTACTGTTGCCCACCTGTTGCACACAAGTCGGGAGACAATCTTCATGGTCAAGTCATCTTTATCCATATAGCGCGTTCAAACAGCTGTAGCTGTACACAAAGCGTTTTACAGAAACACCTAAGATAAAACAAACATAACACAAGTATGACAGAAATGAAATGTGTATCAAGTTAAGACTCACCACAGTGAGGTTGTTATTCATCGGCTGGAAAGTGCAGCAGAGTAGCTCGCTGGATTCCGGGTCTCGGACTTCTCGGATGCACCGGCCGTCCTCGGTGTTCCAGATCCGCAGGGTCCCGTCGAGCGACGTCGACACGATGACATCGTTGCTGAGGGACCAAGCAAAGTCTGTGACGGGGCCTCCATGGCCTTTCAGAATCACCTTGACGCTGGCCGGCGGCGGGGACAAGGTCATGATGGACAAGGTGCCATCCAACGAGCAGCAAGCCAGGAGGTGTTTGTCGTCGTTGGCAAACTGCAATCGTGGTACTGTAATAAGGCGGCACGATTCATCGATTATCAAAATAGTTGTTGATTAATTTAATAATCGATCAGTTGTCGATTCGTTGATTAATGGTAATTGTTACACATATAGTTTCAGGAGATATCTTTTCTCATTTTTTGCATGAGAATATGAAATATGGTTATTGTTTTGGGGGACTTCTTAAGAAGGAGTAGGAATTATGTTTTTTTTTCTCTCGTATAAACCTTAACTTTTCTTTACAGAACTATGCTTAAAAACTAATTATCATAATTTGTTGAAATAAAATTGGTGATTTTATTTTTAAGCTGAAGTATATCGACTCAAGATGAGAGATCCATTACAAAAGAAAGAAAAATGTGCCGACCTGCAGAATCGACATGTTGGTCAAATATGTGGTGCATTCCAGCAAAAGCGTAATTTTCACTCAAAGTCGTGTCCCCAGCCATGGCTCGACTCGCTTCTGCCACCGAGGTCGGCACCAAACTGCCTGGAGGCCTGCAGAGCCCAATAAGAGCGAGCGTGTCAGTTCAGCAGCGTGCTACACATCGCACAACCTTCAACTTCTGTACCAAACACTTGCATCACAGCAAATAAAAACAACACAAAGATGAAATGATTAAAATTGCATTTACCTCAATACATCAAAATGCAAGTTTAGAATCGTAATCACAATGTCGGAAGTTCGCTAACGAATCTTAATCCCGAGATGAGGCTAGTGGTGCGAGTACCTTTCATCGTAGACGGCTCTGTTCATCTGGGCCTGCAGCTGGTAGGAGCCTCTGCTGATGGACCGCCGGTGGCCACGAGCCCCTTGGGCGCGGGGGTCCTCCTCAAAGTCCTGCTTCATGATGAGAGCAAAGGCAGACAGGAGCTGTCAGAGTGAACGTTTGAATTTTTCCACCAGTTTTGATGCACCAGACATCAACAACAGTACTGAGACACCAAAACCATAAAACAGCAGCACTTTGACTTGCAGGTTTTTTGTTTTTTTTTCCATGACCCAAGTTCGTGACAGCTTCTCGGGCATCAAATACATTTTTAGCATTGAAAATCATGAGAAAAATAGCATCGGATTGTATAAAACATAATGGTTCTGTGTTATTTAAAGGCGGGGTCTTCCATTTTCACTCAGGAAAATGCACTATATAAATACAGGATGTATACCTATGAACTCCTTCTCATTCTACACCTCTGGGCTTCTGTTAATGTATGGTGGTGATTTTTTCCTAACCACCTCTTCTGAAGAAAAATTTGAAGACATTTTTGATGACGAAAGAAGGATTTTCTTCCCTACTGCAAATAAGTCAGCGAGTGCTTTAGCCAATGCATGTGTGCTAATAAAGAACAGTACATTGGCTGGCTGAATGTGAGCCACGAAAAGCTCTGTTCTTATCAGAACAAAATCCCTTTTGTGTGCATCCCCCCCCCCCCCCCCCCCAAGTCTGACCTCCATGCGGTCCAGGGTGGTGCGGGAACTGCGCACACTGCTGGCCCTGAAGCTGCTCTGCTCGGACAGCGGCCCGTAGCGTAGCGCCAGCAGCTGGCTGCGCAGCCTCAGATACTGCCTGCGCAGCCCCGGCTCAAAGCCGCACTTGGCGTTCTCTCGGAGCAGCTGGCTGCGGCGGCGAATGTACTGAGTTCGGAACTGTGGGAAGGTGGGCGTGCGGTAAGCATTGTACCTGGGGCAGGGCAAAAAGCGATTCAGAAAAAGCTGATGAATGAGCGCTGGACAGCCATTTCGGCATCTATTCCATATCCTTCATATGCAGCTTAATGACCATGCACTAGTACGCTCCTTTGCCGCACTTAGTAGAATAACTGTGTCTCACTATATGTATTTTTCCACTGCTAGTGCCACTTTTGGCCTCCAAATCTGCAATTAAACCTTATTAGTAAGATATTGTACTACACTTATAAATTACTACTAGGCCCAACTAGTTGGCACGTGCCATGTACTAGTAGATTCTTGGATGCACCAAATTTCCACTAGGAACTTTGGCTCCGAAATGTCATACAATAGTAGGGGGAAAATATATTTACAGTCATTCTGCTAGTGCACTGGATGTTTTACTAGTAAGGACAAAGAGCAACGTTTAACAATACATCTTAACAATCGGGACTTAACCTTGTAGATATCTGAATCACAATTCTAACTATTTGAAACAACAGATACCTAATTCAGTTTTGCCTTGTTGAAGTATTGAAGTACAGATTGAAGTACATATTTGAAGTATTGAAGTAGACTAACCTGGCAATAGCCAGATGGATATGCTTCGCAATATCCTGGTACCGCTCCACAGTAATTTTGTCGGGAAAAGGCGGGACATTCGGTATAATAATTCGAGCTGATTGGACGATGCGAAATTCACACGTTTGTTTTAACCAATCACGGCCACGGGTGAAAATTTCAAAATGTCATCTCCCTTCTTGTAGAAGGGGGGAAAAAGCACAAACATCGCACCAGTAGGGATGTTCCAAAAAATATCGTCTGCGATATTACTGGTGTATTTTTTTAGGTGATAAAAATTTGACATATTGCGAAATTGACGTGATGACATAATGCGTAACATTATACGTCTTCGTGTCAACTTTGACGTACACGCGTCGTTCGCTGATGCACAAAAAACAATGTAGGAGCGTGTGAGGCTGCAAGAGCTGCAGCAAGTTCTTACAGCCAGTTCTGTCGCATCTTCGACAAAGTGGGAGTGAGCTTCGTCGTGTGGAGGCTGTGAAAACAATCATTTGCAAATCGTGCAGGAAAACTGTTGCCGTAGACATATAAGCAGCTCGTGTGGTTGGGGGTGAACAAAAGTTCATTAATTACTGGGGGAAAAAAATAATAAATTAACAGACGGTGGTTGATTAATACTGAAGCGGTCGCGTATCGTTTGGCCAAGATCAACAATCCGCAGTGTTTATTTTACCATGACCGATAAATCTAATTTACGTGAGTTTGTGATGCTAATTGACCGCTAAGCTAATATGCTCTCGACGAGAAGGCGTGCATGTTTCTATCGCACAGCGCCCTAAAAGTGCACATTTGTCTTATTCATACCCACTAGTAATGTCTACAAGGAAACGCGGCATTTTCGCGCTCCTCTAATTCAACAATCAGAGCCGTTCACGGCAAGGAAGAGAGTTGCCGCCGGTTGCGGCAAAAATAATCACTGCCAAAAGAATAGCAGAGGGAAAACCATTTTTTTTAACAATACACTTGCCTGCGATGTACGAAGCATGACGTCACAAACTTTCTGCTACCGTATCATTGGCGCTACCCCCCCTAACATCCCGAGGCTCAACCACACAGGAGAAAATAGTGGACTTTTTTGACTCATGCAATTTGCCACTAACTTCTGAAGCTATGTGCTTTCATTGTATTTGCACAGTAAATTTCCTTTAAGCAGTTCTGTTTTCATTCGCAGGGTAAACACCATCTGGCCTGTTTTTAATTTCATTTTATCCATTACAGTTGGTATATTTGCACTTTGTATACATTTCAATTCTGGAAAAAATGGTGGCTAAATATTGTTGCTGCAATAAAAGTGCTATTATGCTGAAGTGTCAATCACAAATCTATTGTTCAGTAATTATTACCAATATCGTCAAAAATATTGTCACCGCAAATTTCTTTGAAATATCGTGATATAATTTTTAGGCCATATCACCCACCCCTACTTACCAGCGAGAAATGCACGAAGCGCCCCTCGATGTTCAACATTGAATAAGGAAACTGTGAGTCACTGTGAGAACAGAATTAATTGTAGCGTCCATTCGTCCATGTTAGGTTTGTTTGTTAGCTCCGGCGTTGGCTTCCTGGTTTCGTCACAGTTGCATAATCCCGCCCCCAAACACAATGTCACTCTGTGATTGAACGGCAGTTATGTGGTGGAGCGGTACAATATGATATTCTCTGGAGTTTTTGAACTCACAAATAGCGCAAGAATTCATCTTACGAGAGCAAGGTTAGAAGTATACAGTATTGAAGTACATATTTTTATAACAGCCCCTGGGAAAGATTCAACAAATCAATCACAGAGATTTACTGATGAATTCGGGATATCTGCAATTGAATAGTAGCAATCTGTAACTTCAGTTGTAAACATTTTACACATCATACTGACCAGTGGTCATAATGGCAGTTACAGATTTATAGAACAAATGACATTTATTTTAAGATATCTGAAAAAGGCACTCAGATATCTGGAAATTAGGTGAATTTATTGGAATTACGATTACGCGACGAATCGATGGGATAATTGATGATAATCGAATCTAAAAAGATTATTTCGTGACAGCCTCGTCGACCACATTAAGTGTTTACAAGGACGAGACTTTAATTAGCATATGAAGGAATATGGAAAAATGCGCTAATGGCTTTCCGTGGGATGTATCTTTGTTGTTGTTGTTGTTTTGGCTGACTCTCAAAAAAGTGTGCGCTGGTCTCACCTTGCGTCCACCGCCAAAACCTGCTGCCAAACTGCTGCCATGAGCCAAGTACGTTCGGTGAAGAGGAAGCCACTGCCAGGCCAGGTCCTACACAAAAACAAACCTTCTGAACACGACGGTCACATGATTCGAGCGCACACATGATGAGAAGCTTGAACTGAGAACGTCAAATGGCCGTTCGTTCAAATTCTACGAGTGTTAATTCGCCTCCCTCCACGACACGACAAAAGATGGTGGACAACCAAAAACGTCAGCTTCTTCAGCATTATTATCCCCCTGTGTCAGGTCGACACCGGCAGATAAAAAGCGACATATGGAAGCTACAACAGTGTTGATGTTTTGGTTTGTTTCTTCCCGTTTGTGGCTCGATGCTAGCGCGGCTAAGCTAGTAATTAGCAGACGACTCGATTCCTCTTCAAATGAACTAAGTGATTAGTTGTTTATGAGTCATGTACACGTCGGTAAAGATTCACTTGAATGGACACCGCAAAGAAAAGCAGAGAAACAGATTTAAAAAAACACGTACCTTCTTCAGCTTTTCTCCATCGTCCCACTTCCGGTAATGGAAGACGTAGATGACGTGATGTGGTTGTCAGTGGAAGGCCCGGATGATGACGTTCTAGAAAAAAAAAGTTGCCTTATTTTTCCACAAATGTACATTCACGACCATAAAAACTATTCTTTGAGTCTTTTTTATCCGTATTAACTTTCAGTATCTGTTTCTAGAAACAAGAAAGCTCTCATGCTCCCATTTCAAATGGTTGCACATTTGTTTTGTTTTTGGTGATACATTCTTTTATTAATTAGTGCTAAAATATCTTGAATGTCTGCGATTGGCTGGCAACCAGTCCAGGGTGTACCCCGCCTACTGCCCAAAGTCAACTGTGATCGGCTCCAGCACCCCCGCGACCCTTGTGAGGAATAAGCAGTCGAGAAAATGGATGGATGGATGGATGGATGGATGGATGGATGGATGGATGGATGGATGGATGGATGGATATCTTTGAATGTGAAGGCTACTGCTGCTACTATAATGGTAAATTCCGACAAAATTCTGAATAAAAATAATAATAATAAAAAAATTAAAAAAAACTATGCGGATGAGCATCAATTATGAATCAATTAATAACAACTCATGAGGTAATCAGTGTGTTCACAAAATGCTGATTTGTGATCATAAAAAGTATGCACTCCAATCCTCCATTGTTGTAACTAACAAAATTGTATTTTTTTCTAAATCAATCTCTTTTTTCCACTTACTAATTTTAGAAACCTACTTTTATTTCTCTACTTTTTAATGATTTAGATATTTTGAAAGTGCTATGTTAGTGTGTTTAAATGTTGTTCATGGCATGCTTATTTTTAAATATAGAATTATGCTCGTCTGTAAATGTTTTCAGGTGCTATGAGCCTTGAATTGCCTTGTCTATAAATCAAACTAACCACGCTTTGCTTTACCTAAATTGTGGCCACAATATAAAACGAGTGTTAAATGCAAATTGTTTCTGATGGGTAAAGTTAGATTCCGTTGCGTTTTGCTCAACTCAACTTAGAGCACTTTAAAAACAACCATAGTTGTACAAAGTGTTGTGCAAAAAGTAGAAATCAGGCATATAACAACAAAGACAGTTAAAACAATAAATTAATAAAAATAAACTTTGAAATAATTACCTGGTTTTTAATGAATGGAAGTAATCTACAGATTAATCGATTATGAAAAAATAATCGCTAGTTTTCAATGCTTTTCAATGCAAAATTCAAAATTTAAGTCAAGCAAGACCAGAGTCCTAAAAATTAGCCACTTTAGTGCAACTCCAGTCAAGTCTTGCTTCTCAGGTCCGCCACCTTATCCTGTCCTATTTATCAAAGGGTGTATTTTGATATAGGCACGGGATACAGTAGCCAGGAACAAAAGGTGCACGGACAGTTCCAGTGGCGTGACAAAAGGCAGTATGACAAGGTCAGCTGGGCGGGCTTTTGCCTGGCTCAGCAGAGAGCCGCAGGGGCGGCGCTCAGCTGACGGGGCTCTTTGCTTGTCGGCGCCGCTCTTTCTGGAAGGGGCCCCGCCGGGCCAGCCATTCAGCAGCACGGGCCATAAATGAGCGTGTGGAACAGCACGTTTAGCACTGCATTCTGAACAAAACTGCACAGGCTCTGGAGCGCAGCCAAAATGCCAGGAACGAAAGGTGAGCAAACATACGTCAAGTTCCACAAACGAGCAGCACACGAACTGCCGGTCCAGTATTATTAACCTGCACCGTCAATGTTTTCAGGTAACAAGTCGGACAAGAAGTCAACTACAAAGGTGGGAAAATGGTTGCTACATATCTGCAACATTGTCCTTTCCTTTTATTTCTCCACAAAATGTTCTGATGTCTTTGATGTTGCTTACACAGCAACCTCAGAGTCCTAAAGAGCAGCCGAAGAAAGGTGATCAGAAAGGAGATGACAACAAGAAGCAAGGAGGTAAGCATTTTATGAAGTATGATACATTTGGGCTGCAGCGATCAAATTGGCCAATACTTTTAATAACGATTATTCAGATAAAAATGTAAATTGCCTCAGAGTGTATTGCAAAAATATTTGTTCCTATTAATATTTGCTAACTCATTGTTATTTTTTTCCCATACAGTCATTCCAATTCAGTTACTGTTGTGGTCTGTAACATGTGAGAAAATAGGCCCAAAAAATGTTGAATGTCGTCTTCAAAAGTAAAAGCAGATATTTGCAAATGTTTTAATTGGATTCAACACAAAGAAGAAGATGACGAAATGGAAAAATATCTACTGCTGACAGGCTGGAATCAGATGATCTGGACAATTTGGAGTTAAACAGTGGCTCTAAAATTGTGAATCTCAAAGTTCAGTACAGGTTCCACTAGTGGCATGTGAAAGAATCCTTCTATCCAAATCCCTGAATTAAATGCAATTAAAATCAACAACATTTAAAATATGTACAGGTCAGTTATATTTCAATTAAGTACAGTAAATGTGCTTCTTAGGACTCTGTATGTTTTTTTTTGTTTTTTGTTTTTTGTTTTTTTAAACCATTCACGCACACACACAAGCTTACTTCATGTAAGCCACATGGGGTCTCCCAGGTGGAGGAGCGCTGTATGTTTTCTTCTGTGTTCTAATGTTGGCCGTTATGATGTCATTTGGAGAGCGAAAAGTTTTTTTTGATATACTTAGTGTGAAACGTTTTAAAATGACTGCTCTAAACGATGTATCAGTTATCAAAGTTGTCGATTAATCATTCAAGTGCAGAAATGAGGTGATGATGAGGCACGCCGTGTCCCCAGTGAAGCTATCTGTCCGTGTTCCGTCCCCTCGCAGGACAGCCGAAGGGAGAGAAGCAGTAACTTCCAGGCCTTTGTGAAAATGGCACTGGAGACGCTGCTGGGCTCCTGCCGTCGCAAACACGGGGGTCCTCGGGGCAGGCAGGGCTGAGCTGAGCCCCCCTCCCTCTCACCGAGCCAGGTTGATGGGTGGCCTTCCAACACGACATTTGCTCATTTCTCACAGAGAAGGAAAATCAAGCGGATCTCAGCCGTCTTCTCCCTTTGCCGTGTTCCCGACCTTTATCTGTGCCCATCCAACATGCTGGATGCTCAAAATCCAGAAAAATAAATAAATCATTGCTCAGAGCAAGACCCCAGTTTGTCACCCAATTCAACCTGAGTATTGACTGTTTAACAGTCCATACATTTTTCTTGTAAATAATGATTCAAATAAACAACTATTTCTTACATGACTTGAACGTGTGTGTGACTACTGTTGACTTTTTTATAGCAAGGGTCTGCGAACTGCAGCTCCAGAGCATGTGCTCTTTCATCCATCTGCTGTGGTTTTCTATGATGTTGCAAAATAAATATGTATTTCATTTTATATTACTTGGTTTGCGGCACGGTAGTTGAGTGGTTAGCACGTCTGCCTCTCAGTATTGAGGACACAAGATCGAGTCCAGGCTCCGGCCTATCTGGGTGGAGTTTGCATGTTCTCCCCGTGCCTCGTGGGTCTTCTCCGGGTACTCCGGACTCCTCCCACATTCCAAAGACATGCATGGCAGGTTAATTGGGGCGATCCGAATTGTCCCTAGGTGTGCTTGTAAGTGTGAGTGGTTGTTCGTCTGTGTGCCCTACGATTGGCTGGCAACCAGTCCAGGGTGTACCCCGCCTACTGCCCAAAGCCAGCTGAGATAGGCTCCAGCACCCCCAGAAATGACATTAGCTGGGTAAAAGAAATGTAAATGCCTATTATTTTACAAATATAGCTATAGCATTAGCATATTTTCTGCCGGTAAATGAAATAGTACTTCAGCGAGCTTCTTTTTTCATATTTGTTATTATGTTCCATAATAGTAGTTTACGGTTATCATAAATGCAACACTAGTTTTTTGTATATGCACATTAAAAAAAAAAACTTGCAGTGTTATCCACACTTTAGATATCAAAAAGGTTATGTGGCTTCCCATGTGTGGTTAAATGGCCGAAATAGCTGCAAGACGGTGTGTGTGCCTTTGTCTTTGCTACATCATGGGGTCCATACACGCATGTTTTTCCAGGTTTAACGACCATTGTGGGGCTGACTTGAAATTGTGGGGACATTTTGGTGGTCCCCACAAGTTCAGACCTCTTTTTGAGGGTCAAGACTTGGTTTAGAGTTTAGGTTTGAATTGGGTTATGGTTGAGGTTAGGGTATGGAATGGTGGTAGTCAATCATTTTTGATGGTTGGGTTAGGGAAAGGCATTATGTCAATGAGAAGTCCCCACAATGATACAAAGACAAGTGTGTGTGTGTGTGTGTGCGTGTGTGTTGGGGCAGCGTGCCTATATAATTTCATAAATCAGCACCTGACAGTGGAACAGGTTTCTTGTAAAATTTTATAAAACGATTATCACAGGTGGATCAGTTCATTCACATTTACAGGAAAATATTCTCATTGAAAATGAATGCTGGATTGAGCAGCGAACATTCCGGGCTCTATTTTCATAGATGGCGCATCTGCGGTGTGGTGCATATGTCAGCAGATCCTGATTTTCACCTCAATTTGCTAGTCTGGCATGCCTGTCTGCGCCAAGCTGGCAGCTCCACCGCAGAAAGGGGAGTGTCCTTAGCGATACGCCTGGTGAAACAACAATTTGATGGCAGAATGTTGAGCTAATGTTACACATGCTTAGACCACATCTAAATACTGGCGCAAGGTAGACAGCTGGTCTAATGCGATTTTGGCGAATTTGATTGGGGTGCGGGCAGACAGATTCTGAGCATCTCAGACATTTTTGAGTTGTCAGCTGACATTGTCTGTTGCCACACTTCAGCTAGATCAGTAATAACGTTCCATTCATGCATCATCTTCTGCTCAGAGATGTTTCCATCGAGACTCTCAGTTGCTTATAGGGAGTTGAGAGGTTCTTGGCGATGCAAGTCAGCTGTAAACACTTCCACAGTCTGCCGAGTTGTCCTCGACCGCAAAATGGCCAACCTCGGGTCTAACATGCATCCACACAACCTCACGCCACACACTGGCAGGATTTGCACCACTGATGAAAATAGAGTCGAACCCTCTCAGGGTCTAACGAACACTTGCTTGCATTGAGTCAGAATTCAATCCTTTGATGTCGCAATTACGCAGAGTACGTAAAAGCAATCGGACATTTTTCAGGTGATCATTTGTCGTACAAAGTCATCGTGACGAAATACACAATAAGACCAACTGTACAATTATTCCTACAAAATGTTATGTCAAAATGAATATTGAAAATGATTTATTGTCTACACTCCCATATGCAATACCCTGATCAAAACTTCAATTGTAATAGCAAAATCATCAAGCGTCAACATAATTACCAACTATTACGGCTTGATTTACTTTTGCTGTAAGCTGGAGTTGACAATTTTAAGACACATGACTTTTTATGACATTTGTTGAACGAATCATTATGACTTGACAGTAGAACATGAAACTTGTGGGCTCACTCATCGTCACCTTGCATGTACAAAATGAAACTTCAAAATGATAACAATAAGCATTATAATAAGATCCCATCAAAAATGATAAGGTGGTGTCACCACAAGTGCGTGACAAATGATAAGTCACACCTTCTATCTATTATTGGTAGGGGGTTTTTCCCCCCGAGGTGTGCTCCTTTATTGCAATTTAAATTAGAGGTGTGAAGAGAACTGATTTATTTTTTTTTTTTAAAGATCATTTTTCTCATGGACAACTCAAGTCATAATGACTCTTAACAGATATGACAAAAAGTGTTGTCTTTTTTTGTGTGTGAATTTTCAGGCTCAACAATTGATTGGATGACATCATCTTGGACGGAGGGCAAACATTTACAACTAATGGATAAAAGAGAAAATAATTGACATGATTATCTGTGCTCTATTCGTCCTTATGTAAACTCACCGTCTTACACATGTTTGCTCAAAAGAAAAGCTCGGTGATCGAGTGGCATAGGTTAAAGGGATTATTGCCTCATTTAGCCATTTTCAGCACTAACAACAGAATATTTTGTCGATAATTAATTGGATAACTTCATAATTTTTAATGTAAAATTAATACCTTTAAAAAACAAGTTGCCATTTGCTGTCGACTGAAAATGACATCACATGCGCTTAGGTCTCAGAATTGGCTCAGTTTGCAAATGTCACATGACCAAACCCAGAGACCGTGACTGGTCGTTAACTAAGCTCTGAGCACCTGTAATGTCATTTTCAGTCAAGAGCAAGTAGCAAAAATGTGTTTTTAAACGTATTCATTTCACATGAAAAATTCATTTTAGACAAAATATTAACTTTTTATTACTAAATAACTAAATGAGTCAAATATCCCTTTAAAAAGTTTCCAAATATGCTCGTTGTTCTTCCTGTGGGAACAGCTGAACAAGGACATTGTGTAATATCCGTTGATCGTCATCATCATGGAGTAAAATATGATTATGAACCACTTGAGGTGAAGGGAAAGCGCATCTGGTGCAGAGATAACAGCTCAATCCCCGGAGAGGACAATCCGATCTCCGCCACGCCGATCAATATCGATTGTGACTAGTAGGGAGACATCAGTAACTGCTGTCACGACATGAGCGCGCAGAAAAAAAAAAAAAAAAAAAAAAGAGGATGGCGTCGCTAGAAAAGGAGGAAAGAGAGTGGTGAGGATATCAAAAGGAGTCCCCAGCAGGTCGGGATGACACATGAAACAGACGCCAAGCGCCGCCTGCCTCGCCATCGACTGCTTCTCTGACAGTCACAGGGAAGAGAAACCTCATTATTGCTGCTTCTTTTGCCCCTTCTCTAATCTAGAGAACGAGGCGGTACAATATCCAGCATCCAAATGTGATCCAGTGGCTTGTCCAGCTCAGCTCTGACCACTTCTGAATGGTATGATGGCTTATGTCATCCTGTATGGGGGTTGGGACATAAAACAGACGCGCAAAAAAGAAAGTAGTCAGACACATATATGTGCAATATCAATTCACATGTATAACAGAACATATGGTCTTCCACAGGGTTCAATTCTACGGCCTCTGCTGTTTTCAATCTTTCATTGTAACTGAAGAGCCTGCGTTCCATTTTAGAAATCCAGATTTTATGAAAACCTGTTCATTTTCCTCATTAGTAAACCCTATTCACATTTTTTTCAATAAAAAAGGCTTCGGTGAATGCGCATAGAAAACTAGTGGGGTTCAGTACTTCCAACAAGGTTAAGAAGCACTGCTGCTTTAAAGCAAACCTTCCAGTGTGCTATGAATAAATAAAGATAATTCACTCAGCCCTTGTTGAAAAATGTTCCATGGACACTAAACACTGAGCACTCAAGTACCAAATTATTTTTTAAATGAATTATTTTTTACACTTCAACAGCGTCACAACCTTCATACTGTTATTCATATGAAAAAGGTATCATTTATATGTAGAAAATTACCTCTGAATGGTGAGTAGATGGAAACAACGAGCCGCCAAGCCCGGTCGTATAAAATATAAAATATGGAAAAAAATATAATAAGAAAACAAAATCTAAAATAATACATAAAAATAATAAATGAAAGTGCCACTGCCACCTACTGTGGTGGATGACACTTTATTCTTTAACTGTCAAAATAATAATAATAATCATGATATTGACAAAATGCGTAAAAATATGTAACATTTCTCAGTAGGTAAAATGAATCTAATTGTATTCATTAAATATGTAATCAGATCAATGTGCGTGAAGCCACATTGATTAAAAAGGAATTTTACAGTGAATTCCATCATGTATTTATACACTTCATTTCCTGGGGACGCAAAAGGCACATATTGGGTGGAATGGTCCATCTGCACTCAAATAGATTACAAGCTCACCTCATCTTCCTCCATGTAGTCCACGCTCGAATTGAACACTGAACCCAAGTACGTCAGATGGACGACCGCCAGAGCGCTGAATGCTATGTTGATCATGTACACCCAAAGTGTCTGCACACAACCACACAGTATAGAAAGCATCATGTATATCATCGTGTATACATATACAGTATATTATTTATTGGATTGCCTCTAAGTCCATGCGGGAAGCTTTTTTGTTTGCGGGGATCATTCTGCTCCTTTCCTGCTGCTTAGGATTTGTCTAAGCAATCCTGCAGAATGTTTTTTTTTTTTTTTGGCATGGGGACAGACACACTAACTCTAAATTATCTCACTTGACAGGGCCCGGCAGACCGTTGAGGCTGCTGCATTTTAACCACTGCAGATGTCGTTTCCTGGAGAATTAAAGCACAGTACCTCCCACATTAGTTTAGAAGGAGCTTTCCTTTTTATATTTTTTGAACTTTTAGAATATGTTTGCGTCTCTACAGAACGTCTGGTGCAGTTGAAACTGAAGTTAAGAATGGTTGCAATTTTAGCAGGGTGAGTAAGTAAGCATCAATGTTTGTTTTCCCATCTGCAGCTCATTCAATACAAAGATCGACAGCATATTTTCATGGGTCCAAATGCATAAAAAGATCCTTTTTAAATAATATATATTTGGAGATGGGCCGGGTTAGGGTTAGGGTTTTTAAAATTCTATTTAATTGTGTCCTAATTTATATTTTAAGTACACTTTTTAGAGTGCTATTTTTCCTAATTAATGTTTTTGTTTTTGGGGGATGGCTGTAACAAATTAATGGCATTATCATTCATTTTGACAGAGAAAGACAATTTGAGATTCAGCTGTTTGGTCATGTGGACATGGAACAAATTTAACTCGTATCTCAAGGTACCACTGTACTATAATAGTCATGGAGAAGGAGATGTTTTATTTAAAAAAAAAAAGCTTATTACTTACATAGCCATACTGTGACGTAAGAGGTTTGACATAAAACTGGTCTTGTTTTTCCAGATTTCTTATATGACATCATTATGTCAGCGCCTGCTCGTGTTGAAAAGTATTTTCTGAAATATTATGACAACACCGTCTATGGTGAGATACAGTCTGATGCTAGCAGTGTGTACCTGCAACCGGGTCAAAGGTTATGGACGAAGGCTAAAAAAAAAAAAAAAAAAAGTAATAGTCGTGAGTAATAGTCATTTATAACTAACAGAGGTCCAAAAGAGAGCAGGAGAAGGATGCAAGAGTCAGCAAACTGTTCATGCAGAGAAAACAAAGCCATGGAGAGAAAAGAGGAAAAAACACGATGGGTGTGTCACCTTTTTGTTCTGGTGGGTGCAGTTTGGCTGACATTTCTTGGACAGAATGCAGGCGTTGAAAATGGCCGCCAGTCTCTTCCGCAGCACTGACACAAAAAACAGAAGCGGGCCGAGGCATTAACATAAAGAGCTTCCTTCCAGCGATGAGAGATAGTAAATGATTGTAGCGCAGTGCACAGGAATGGAGCCTAATGGCGGCTTGCAATTAGCCGTTACAACAAAGCTACGTACGAGTGGAAAAGACGTTAGAGCACAACTGTCAGGTGAGTGCTTATTGTGGCCTATTAAGCTATGTTTTGTAAAAAAAACAAAAAACAAAACAAAAACAAAAACAAAAAAAACAAAAAAAAATTACAGCGCGAAACTAATCATTTTTAAATATTTGGGAAATAAAAAGCATTTTTTCCCCACTTAAAAACAATATATATTTTTTTACATATAAAAAAATTGATACGAAAGAAACATATATCATGTTACATTTAAATAAATAAATAGATAAATAAATAAATAAATAAATAAATAAATAAATAAATAAATAAATAAATATAAATAAATAAATAAATAAATAAATAACATTCTTCTTCTGTTTTAATTAAGTCTTAGTAAGTCACAGTGTCCCATCACTGGGTACCTAATTTTAGAACAGACCTTTTATGTTTGTTTCGAGGACCATTCACGTTTAAAAGTTGCCAGTGCGCCCTCCAGTGGACAACAAGAGTTACTTTTGGTTAAAAAAGTTCATCTTGTCTTCAAATATATACAATCCTTTGGGTTTTCAAAAAGTTTTCATTTACCTTGAAGGTAAATGAAAACCCTTTTGTCTTAAAAACGAAAAAAAAAAAAAGGATTGTAGAAGAGTTACTTTTATTGAAGGACTGCAGTTAATGTGCGCTATCCCCATGGGCCAGACTGAACCCCGCTTACAGGCTGGTTTGACACCCTTATGTTGGACAGACCCTCACCATGCTCAGTGTAGGTGATGAAGCCAAGAGACAAGAGCACGGCACCCAGATGGAAACTCAAACCCTATCAGACACAGGCAAAAGTCAACAATAATTACTCCAATATGGAGGAATGCCGTGCACAGTCTGACAACTTTCTTACTCACATGCAGAAGGGCACTGGCTGCGTATGTCACCATGACGGCAGAGAAAGTCCCAAATTTCAAGACACTCTGAAATACATCTACAAAATAAAAATCGCTGTTGTTTTTTAACCTTGTTTGCAATAAGAAATAGATATAGGAGGCAATTTGGTAGTTTAGACTCAGTAAAACCAGGTCTAACTTGTGGCACTAGTGTTGTAACATAATTATTGTGGATTTGAAAACCAAAATCCTAAAACTAGAACTAAAACTAAGCTGGCTGCCAATAAGAACACTGATTTTCTGAGAAAATGGACTCATATTACTGCAGGTTACCAAAACTAGTTAACTGAAAGTCTTCTTCGTTTAACTGTATTATACTGCCACCCAGTGACCAAGTTGTTTTACTTCTTTACATTCCATTGAATTTTGTTACGACTATGTTTTTTTTTTTTTTTATCAAATAAAATATTGAGAGTGCTATTTTCCTTATTTAAAAAACACAAACACACATTTGGGGGCTTTTATCAGCATGTGCAACATTGCAACTCACAGGTGTTCAGAAAGTATGACATGGGCCGATTCCACGACGTGACCATCTCCACCATCGAGCGGGGAAACTCGATGTTCAGCGGCTTTGACACCGTCAGGTCCCTACAAAGCAAAAGCATATTTTAATATGCAGGAATATACGAGCCATGCTGCCCATTGCAACGCTTTCCTGACGGACCATTTGAGGTTTTCTTTCTCCTCTGTGAAGCCCACCCCAGCCAGAGTGGCTGTCGTCTCACTCAAATAAGCAACAAAATAGTTGCTAAAGTGGAAAGACAGCGTGTTCTCGTAAGCCAACAACCACCTAGAGCAAAAAAAAAAAAAGACATTTTATTTTTGTTGTCTGTCAACCCTGTTAATTGAGACAACTTGCTTGGAATCAAACATCAAACACTGTGCCATTGCAGTTACATGTAACAAAAATTGCAAATGATTTATTATTGATTATTATTTCAGACTATACTTCACATTTTTTTTCATAGTTTGTCTGGCCTGAAAATTATACTCAGGTTTGACTTGCATATATTTAAAATTTGTGCTCGGACTGGCATCCAAAATCCCCGTTCCCTAATCGTGCTGACGAAGTTACGGTTGGATTCGAACCTTCCGGCTTCTAACTACAGGGAGTCCTCAAGTTACGTCGGAGTTCTGTACCTATGCTATCGATGTAATTTGAATTTCCCATTAAGTCAATATTTACATAAAAATTATTTGCATAACAAATCTAAAATACATTTTAAAAAAAAAAAAAAAAAAAAAAAGAAAGAAAGAAAGAAAAAGATGGTGTCCGACTGAAGCCCAAGTCTTTGCCGATGTTTGTTGGTGTCTCTCCTTTCTGCGATCTTTTTATGATGTTTAGCTTCATTTCCATTAATTGCTTTCCTTTGGGCTGGACCAACATTGATAGAAAACGTAGCTTTCGTCTTCTTTGGGGCCATGTTGTGGGAAAAAAAAGAGGGCGAAAAAGCCATAGATACTCCCACAAGTGCACAAGCGCTAGCATTAGCTAAGGGCTAAATAGCAGACGAGGGGAAAACTCTGTGGGCTATATGGCGGACGAGGAGCCTAAATGGCGGACAGGGCCAAAATGGTGGACCGGGCGTAACCGTTGTAAAGTCAAAATGCCTTAAGTCGAGTTCGCCTTAACTCGAGGACTCCCTGTATTAAAAAGTTTTTCTTTTTAGTTAAAAATTGCTTATTAGAATCCTGTGCCACTTTGTGGCCCAAGGTAAAATCGAGTAGCAAAACGTCAATCCTTTTGGCAGATGCCTTAGCTAAACTAAGCAAGCAGAGATATATCATACTTTGGCTGCCAACTTTCCATAATTACTACATCTTTCTTCTTCTTCTTCTTCTTCTTCTTCTTCTTCTTCTTCTTCTCCTCCATCTACCTTCCTTTGCCCGTTGGCAAATGCTTTTTGGTGCATTACCATGACCTTCTAAAGCAGCAGGCAGCATGAAGCCTCAGCAAGATTTACTATTTACAGCCACAAAAGGTGCAATAAGCGGACAGGATTTTGCCGTTGCCCACAATGCAATGCGGCATCCTAGTTAATGTAAACCATTTCAAAATAAAAAAGATAAAGAAGTAGTTAGAAGTAGAAGTTTCTTATCCAAACAGAACTCGTTCGCTGCCATTAAAACGATTAGAGAAGAGAGATTTTGGGTGCCAGTCCACGCCCCACCATCTTGGTCTTGGTTTTTGTAAAATAAATGGATGGATGCTAACTTCCAACATTGAGGAAATGTATCCATGTTAGTCTCTGTGCTTTCATTTGGAAGAAAAATATATGCTAGAAGTCTAATTTTTACTGATGTGATGACAATGAATTCAATTCCACTTGTAACTCACACATGTAACTCAAATTAAAATTCAACATCCTGTAGGACGGAGTAAATTCAAGTTCAAATTGAATTTGAATTTTAAATTGTGAAATTCTGAACTTTGCCCAGTGGCTTACCAAATATCAAACTGACTTCTGATGTCTTTTACTGTAATGCTGGACATTGTAAATTGGATGAACAAAGTAGTTGTCTGCGGTAAGGCACTGACTGTGTGTACATGCATTATGCACAATAACAACATACTTACTTTGCTAGCGAACCTCTGAGCAGAAATAGAACAAAAGAGAAGGTTATCAGTTTTTTGTAAACCCTAAAGCAAAAAAACAAGTATGCGGTGCTGTGAATATTCATGTTACTGCAAGTGATTACCTGATTGTCCTTCTCTTTTTGCTGTGAAAAGACAAAAGTTAAAGAGATGCGTGATGATGTAAAACTACAAACCAGATTTTGCAAGCCCTTCCTGCCTGTGGCCTCCGTATTCTGCTCACCTCCTTAGCAGTTTGTCCCCGTAGACAGGAATGAAATACGGGAAGAGGTAGGGTGCCACACAGTTGGAGAGAACCAGGCAGATCTGACTTTTAAGCCAGCTTAAAGACACTTTCAACAACCATGAAAGGCTCTGAGGATTAAGGGAAATAAAATGAATGCAACTTTTCCAGTCCGACCGAGTGGATATTGTATCGCACGTACCATCTTCCGTCCTTCTAAAGCCTCTTTGTAGCTACTGAAGCTGATCCACGGCCCGAAGATGACTGTTCCCACGTAGTAAATGTAACCCATGAATTCGATGGGAGAAGGGACGCCGCTAACGACGCCTCTGTCCAGATCGAAGGCCAGCGAGATGGCTTTCATGGCCACCACCATCTGGGAACCTGGGCAAGCGTGGCAACACTTGGAACGGGCCTTGAATAATCAACGCATAAAAAGACGGGCGGCAGCGCGGTTTACCTCTCATCTTGTGCCAGTTGGTGGTGTCCATCATGTGCACTTCTCTGCTCAAATCAAACATAACACGGATCGCTTTCAGCAAGAGTGATTTTCATCATACCATCGCGGTATAAGCATTAAATCCAACTTGCATTAAACAAATGTGCATTTGATTGTTAACTAATAACTAGGCATGGGCTGGATACCGATTCCATGGTATGCACCGGTTTTAAAGGAGAACTAGTCAAAACGCTGTATTATGATTAATGATTTATCTCGGGGTCCACCATGGTTGATGATGATAACAAAGAAATAGCTATCCATTCATTTGACAATCGATTAGCTGGCGATTAATCAACTAGTATTTGCACCTCGATGTGTAAAGGGTATTGTGCATTTTAGGTAACGTAAGACCAAAACATAAATGTTTTGGTCTTACGTTAGACTTACGCTAATGGCAAATGATCCATGAATTAATAGTTTATTTATCTAATTAAATTAGAGTTGTTAGCCTACTAAACACTGTGACTTGCATTTCTTTAAAGGGATACTTTACTTATTTAGCCCATTATAGCAATAAAAAGTTAATATTTTGTCTGTAATTAATTTGATACTTTCATTATTTTTCATGTATAATTAGTACCTTTAAAAACACATTTTGCAACTTGCTGTGGACTGAAAATGACATCACAAGGGCTCAGGTAACCAATCACAGCTCACCTGTTTTCTAGGTTTGGTCATGTGACATTCACAAGCTGAGCTGTGATTGATTACCTGAGCCCTTGTGATGTCATTTTCAGTCCACAGCAAGTTGCAAAATGTGTTTTTAAAGGTACTAATTGTAAATGAAAAATAATGAAAATATCAAATTTATTATAGGCAAAATATTAATGTTTGACTGCCAAAAATGGCTAAATAAGTAAATTATCCCTTTAAGCACTCACTATGACAACTTGACAAAATTCTAACAAACAAGTGTGGCAGAAGCATAAGTCAGATGACTCAGATGACAACAATAATGCAAACAAATCAGTTGGCTTCAATTTTTCAAGTAAACATGAAATAATGATAATGTAAAGGCGTGGATTTCACTTCGTGAGCAATCAACTTATCTTGACACTCTACAATTAAGCAAATCAAATATGCATGTAAATATAAAATAAAGCTTAGCAACCGAAATGAAGCAAAAGCTGTTTTTTTTTCTTTCCCAAATTGCAGCCATTGCGATTTAAAAATTGCACTCTAATACAGTGCGATGCCGATTTGAATTTGATTACCTATAATCCCTACCTCCTGTAAAGTACATGAAAGGCCGACGTTCTTACCCCAGCATAAGATAGATGAGCACAGTGATGGAGAGAAAGGTTCCTCGCATAGTCGAGTGGCGACACAAGAAGAGGAAGAGGTAGCAGAGGAGGCTCAGGAGGACCACCCAGATCATGTGCAGTTCAAAGAACAGGTAGAGAACGTAGAACCCTCCCACCACTGTGGCAAGATGCTTCAAAATGGAGGGTAGACCTGCCACAGAAAAGGATACCGTGACCACCCAGGCTACGCTGGAACTAGCGGGACACACAAAATACTCACTCAACATCCAGAGAAGGCGGCAGAGCAGGCAGATGAGCAGCAGCTGCCACACCTGCTCCAGGCCCTGCTGGGCTGTCGGCAGCAGGCAGCCGTGAGTGAGCTCCTGGAAGAACTTCTGGCGGCTGAACGTGCCCATCGCTGCCAGTCTGAAATGGCAGAGGGGGCTGCTCAAATAGCATACAGTTAACCCCCGCTTATTCATGGTTCGCCATTCACCAATTCCAAATACGAATAGGGTCTGCTCGGAGTGAGTAACCTGGACCTTCTGGTGGGTCGGGCTGAAATATACGCTGTTCGGCCTGCCCGTTAGTTTCTTCCAGCCTGCTTACCCGTTATGAAATCAGCAAATATAGTTCACCAGCTGGGATAGTTTCCACCACACCCGCGACCCTTGTGAGGAATAAGCGGTTCAGAAAATGGATGGATGGATAGTTCGTCCACTACATGTGAATCCAACTATCATCTGATCATACTATACTGATACATTAGGTAGGCCGGTGCCATGATATATATTAATGACTGCCTATCTTTGTTTATAGGTATGTCATCAAGTCACAATAATTTAATACCAAAAGCAGAAATACGCGGCACGGTAGTCGAGTGGTTAGCACGTCCGCTTCCCAGTTCTGAGGTCTCCGGTTCGAGTCCAGGCTCGGACCTTCCTGGGTGGAGTTTGCATGTTCTCCCCGTGCCCGCGTGGGTCTTCTCCGGGTACTCCGGTCTCCTCCCACATTCCAAAGACATGCATGGCAGGTTAATTGGGCGCTCCGAATTGTCCCTAGGTGTGCTTGTGAGTGTGGATGGTTGTTCGTCTCTGTGTGCCCTGCGATTGGTTGGCAACCAGTCCAGGGTGTCCCCCGCCTACTGCCCAGAGCCAGCTGAGATAGGCGCCAGCACCCCCCCGCGACCCTTGTGAGGAATAAGCGGTCAAGAAAATGGATGGATGGATGGAAGCAGAAATACATGACTAGAAGCAACAACACTGTATATTACACGACGTCTGTACAAAATAACATTATGAGGCATAACACAGAACAAGTGTTACCCCATGTTATCGTTGTTGTATATTTAACTTTTAAGCAAATGCAATGTGGACAATTCCAAGCTAGAATCACAAGGTCTTACTCAGTGAAAGAACGCTCGCTAATTGAAAAGCATTGGACTTTGGATAATTTGATTTATGAAGATTATTTTGATTTCAAAATGTGATGATTTGACTACAATCTGCCTGATTTGATTTGTATGCTAGTAACATGCAAAAGCTACACAAAAGGCGGTTTGTTTTCACCGTGTAAAGGAAGCATTTGCATTGTTCTCCATTGTGGAAATATCAGAAATGCCCCGATGTTCAGAACTGAGCTTGATAAATAAACAGTTGTAACAGCATACAGTTGAGTTAAGAACTTCACAGAAATTTTGAATCGGTAAGACTGCCGAATGAACAATTCTGAGCTCTCTCTTAAAAAAAAATAAAAAAATAAAATAAAATAAAATAAAATAAAATAAATAAAATGAAATAACTTCACAGGAATAGGCTATCAGATTTTTTCTGGTGGGGGGGGGGGGGACTCAAAGGCACCCTCTTGAGTCATCAATTTCAGGTTACTGATTAAAATTAAGTTACAATTAGTTAAAAACTGTTGTGATCCTTTTTGGCCAACTAGTAGTCCACTCATGTCCACACCAGTTTTGTTTACAGGTATCATACAACATTCACGATTAACAAAATATCATCAAATTATGCATCTACTGTATTTTGAATCATCCGTGGCGTTAAGACGTGTCAGAGGTCAACTGTAGGCCTATGTGGTGGTGAAAATGTGAGCGCATACACACGATGCCATGCCACACGTAGCCCTACATGACATGCCCAAGTGGGTTACTTGAACGAATCGGTGTGCAGCGAGTGCAGGGCACGCTGCGGCTCCGCAATGCAGTGGACCGGGGGGACGAATTGACTCACAGCTGATGATCCACGCGCGACCTCCACGAACGCAACGCAGACAAGAGCACGTACAATCACCACCGTCAGTCCAAGCGTGCTTTAGCAATTCTTGTCGGAGGCTGACGAAGACCTAGCTAACCTTCCTCCGACGACTCGGTAGAATTTGCACTTGAGCGTCGACCCCCGCGGACCCCCACCCCCACCCCCACGTCAATAGCGGCTAACGCGTCGCCGCGCGCGCTCATTAGTTTTGGCACCGGAAGGAAGGAAGCTCACCCTTGGTCGATGGGCAGCTGTGGGCTCCTTCCTGCTTTCCCGCCCGTTTATATTCAATTCGCCACTCGTGTTTTGTTGTTCACTCGGTCCAGATGATGCTTCGAACTCGATGACGCGCAACATCAGCACCAAGCCGTCCACGCAGCCTCAAAGACGGGTCGGCCAATCTGTGAGCTCGCCTGCAAGTGCTAGCCAATCAGGACAGCGAGTGACAGCGGTCTTAGCCAATCACAATAGCGCGCATGCATTCCGTTCAACCAATAGATTGCGGACAGCGTGCAGTGGTGGACACGAAACTCATCTGGCTGTGACAGCTGTGGGAACATAGACCATTACATTTAGCCTTGGTTCATAAAACGTGGTTCATAAATACAAATAATCATAATCTTTACTTTTGTTAATTAAGCAGGTAAATGTTAGAATGTATCATGCAGTGCCGTGCATCTGAAAATTACAATCACGATCCAATGAATTGTCTGTAGCAGTAATAGTAAATATTTTCTGTTGAAATTCAATTGCGTCTCAAACCCACACCACTAGAGGGCGGCAGCAAACAGATCAGATGTAATGCATTTCCATTTATTTCACAGGGAAACGTGTTTTAAGATATTAGCATAGCCGCGAAACGAATTATACTCGTATCTCAAGGCAACAGTGTGGCTCCATAATGTAGAGATGGCAAGATCCGGTCCTCGAGGGCCGTAGTCCTGCAGGTTTTGTATTATTACCCTTCTTTAGCACAGCTGATTCATGATCAGCGCATCGGCAAGCTCTGCAGAAGCCCGATAACGATCCTGTTAATTGGAATCAGCTGCAGTTCGAGTATGAAAACCTCTAAAACCTGCAGGACTTCAGCCTTTGAGGACTGCAGTTTGCCACCCCTACCAATGTATAAATTTAGACTTAGACTTGACTGTATTGATCCCTTTGGGATGGCTCCCTCTGGGAAATTTACATATTTCATTCAATTCATACAAATTTCTAGATGTTCATTTTTAAATGTCCCCATGGATTTCTTTCAAGTTACGTCACTCGTGTTAGTTTACTCAAAAGAAATCAATTTACAATGTCCCCAACAATCTCAAGATGTCAATGATTATTATTCCAAAAAGTACATTTGGAAAGACTTGTTCTAAAACTATCTAGAGTTGCAATTATTAATAGACAACTAAATTGAAGACAGCTTACGACTATTTTTTCATTAAAATAATTACAACTCTAAAACTGTCATTCTCATACAGTATGAATCCAATATTATTGCAATGACTCCATATTGGGAGTGTATTGAAGAAAACCAAAGTCGCCATATTGTGGAAGATGTCAAAAATTTTATTTCCAATTATTTAGCACTGGGTAAAACTTGCACATTACCAAGGGGTGAAGACAGCCTTTGTCCAAACCTAAAAGGCAGAATCTTTTCCCAAGTAACAGGTTGCAAATACATTTAAACTCTGATTAAGATTCAGTGGCAGATGACAAACGAGAGAATTACTAGCTACAATTTAAACAAGTAGCAGCATTAAAATACTAACAGTGGATTGTGACATCTGTCAGGCCCAGTCAAGGAAATTGAGTTGAGTGGTGAAAACTTTGATTAGAGCACAATCTCCAGGTCAAAAGCAGTTGGTTCATTGACTTCCGGCTCCTCATCTGCCACGTCTGGAGGAAGATGTGTTTCCGCTGGCTCGTTTTTTACATCAATCTCAATCGGGACGTCGGCTCTTTTGCCCAATATATACTCGTAGTTTCTTTGAACCTCGAAGAATGCTGAGGTGAGGAACTGCGGAGAAAACATCCGGAGTGCTGGGGGCAGCTTTGGAGGTTGATATGGCCGAGCTTTTTTCAGGGCTTCACATTTCTCCGCTTTTTGTGCTTCGGAAGCTGAGATGTCAGAGGGCTTAGCTTCTGGACAGATAGGAACAGAAAGAGGGTGGAGTGGTGGCGGCATTTCGTCAAAAAGTTGCGGCGTCGTGCCTGAGGCCGACGCTTGGGGTTCGCCGTTTTGAAAAGTGGGGTTTCCGAGCAGGGGGACGAAAGCCCAGGAAGTGTGGAAGTCTTCCTGCGGCTCCACAACCTCGCCCGGCTCAAGCACGTACCCCGACTCGATGATGGGACAAACGTCGTCGCGCTCGCTGACGGAACAGACGTCGTCGCACTCGCTGACGGAACAGACGTCGTCGCACTCGCTGGTGACGACCGGCTGCGCCACCAGCAGCGTGCGTCTGTGCTGCTGGCAGAAGAGCACGCCGCACGTCTGGCACTTCCGAACGTCTCTCATGTGGAGCAGTTTGTGGCGCTTCAAGTGGCGGCGGTCGTTGAACGTGCGATCGCAAATGTTGCATGGGAAGGAAGGCTCGTCTCGCTCCGCCAAAGCTCCGGCGGGGATCTTCTCCTGAACGTCGCCGCCGATGGGAGACCTTTGTCCTTCGTGCTCAATTTTATGTTTGACCAGCTGTGCGACCGTGGAGAAGTTTTGATTACACAGCTCGCACAGGTAAATGCCCGTTGGAGCCACGATGTGCTTGAGGAGCACCACAGGGCTGGTTTTGGCCGGTTTCAATACGGGTGACGGAGTTTCCCCAAAAGAGGCGCGGGGGATTTCTGTCATTTCTGTGTCACTCTTGGTCTCCTCGGTCGAAGCTTTTTCTGTCTGCAAAACACACAAAGAGATGATTGACGACAAAATTAAGAGGCACATTTCATTTGGATATTCAGGGAGTAAAATGGAGAAAATTGGAAATGAATTTCTAGTGTGTAAATGTACTGTGTATCTACCGTATGTATGTACGTAAAAATGTATGTATGCTGTGTATGTACATATCCATACATAAATAGGAAAAAAACATGAAATATAAAAGTGGGGTAGATTATTATCAATAATTTATGGAGAAGGGGTGGGATTCAATTAGTTGTACATCTTCCCACATTATTATTTTGTCCATATAAAGATTGTATATCATTTGCATGTTCAAAACAAACAAAACAAAAACAGATCAAAATCACTTTAAAAATTCACAGGCATCCCCACCAAAAACATTTTTTAACAAAGCAAAAATAGCACTCCATAATATTGTACTTTATAAAAACAGTGAAGATAAGCAGTTCAGATAATTGAAGGAGTAATAATAACATAAATCAACACAATGTAAACATTTGTGCGTCAATTCAATGCGCTATGCCTACCTTGGTCACCAGGAGGCAATATAATACTGGAGTCATGCAGACACAAACAAAGAATTCTACAAGTAATTTGGTAAGATACTGTAATATTAATTTTTCATTTTTAGCCATTATTCATTCACAGAGGATAAAGAACGTCTTATATATCCATTGCGTCTAAAACTGCAACTATCAATGCTAACCGTTACCATTTTTCAATGGTGTTTTGCCTTGTTTATTAGCTTTAAGCTTAGTGGACTTTTCACTTTAAGGCAAAGCCAAGTTTGAAATACACAATGTGCAATTCTCTTGAATTATGTTTAATGTGGTAGTAAACTCTTACCGTGAGTGGCATTAATTCACCATTTGTTTTTTTTTTCAATGGGGTTTGATGTGGGAGCATCTGATCCTGATCCACTGTTAATTTCTAACTTGGAAGCAACTTTACCAATACACAACCACTAGATGACATTAGTGCCGCATTATAGATATGAGATCAACACAGAGAGTCCACTGTGAGAAAAAGCTGAATTTGAATTGACCTTTTCTGCTGCTGATTATAAAATAACACAAATAGGCTGAAAGGACAGTCTATCTATTCTTTCATTTGGTAGATTTGGTGTATATATAAGCATTGAACACAATATCATGTGGATATTGAAAATGTCAGAATGCTCTAAAATGGCTGGTTGTGAATGACGTTTAACAGCATGTAGCCTCTTTTGTGATTATTTGTTCACTGTTTGCCAAACTGGTTTATTATATAAATGCAGTAGGGCACTGAGATCTGCCAATTCGGGTAAATTCGTGGAACCCAGGTTTCAAAGCAAACACGCTGAAGCAGCAGTTAGTTGTTATGTTGCGTACAAATGGAATAAAGCGCTAACAGAAGTGAAGTCTGGCCCGAGTGTACTTTAAAGGCCATGTTAAAAACTTTGCTCCACAAATACTCCCTCCCCAAACCATGGATTAAGGTCTTCCAAGCATTTTTAAACTCAATTTCATTATACTCTCTTAAGGCTGAGCGATTAACCGAAAATTTACCGTTACCGAAATTTACTACAATAACCGACGTTATTTTTCCCATGTCGGTAAATTCAGTGTTTTAATAAAGAAAATAAAAGTCTTTTCATCCGTTTTGTGTGTTCTTGGTAGGCTATGTTCATTCCCCTTTAAGACACTTTGGCATGTCTCTTTTAGTAGTAATTTCAGAAAGCTACTTTTTATTTCCTTTGCTTTTAAATGTCTTTAAATCTTTTGTTTGTAAATGCCTTTAAGTGTTGTCAATGTATGTTCTTTTAGTAATTTTAACCAGCTACTTTTGTTCCCTTTGCTTTGCCTTTGAACGTCATTAGCTGTTGTATTTGTAAATACTTTTCGGTGTTGTGCTGTTGTTGTGTGAAACACATTCAGTTGCTCTCTGCTACAGAAATTAAGTAATCTTGCCCACTTTAAATATTAAGTTGGGTCACTTGTTTCTTTAAGCACCAGAGTAATTTGGACATTGTACCCTTGCACGTACTGTGGTCTGTGCGTCTTGTGAAGGTTGGCTTTCAGTAGTTTCCACAGAGGGCTGCTGAACTTCAGGCTCCTCATCTTTGATTGGCACTTCCTCTGAGTCGTCGCTGAGCTCTTTGTTTTTGCGGTGACGCCAGTGGCATTTTTTACGTTTTCTGCCAACCCTTTGAAAATATTGCAAATAAGAATTGTGGTTCAGTTTAATGAGCACATTGGCAATTGATGGCAGGCAGAAATGGTCAAATGTGTGATGCTGAAATACAAGACAACAGAAAATGCAATTGCCACATGAAGTGAGCATGAATGCTGAAACAAAAGGTTGATTAGTAGTGCAATGTACTAAAAAGCAGCATCAAACATAAATTTTCTATGCAGCATATCTGAACTTGAGTCACACGTGAGATGGAGCTTTCCTCAGTGAGAGAGGCCAAAAAGCAGCCAAAAGAAGTCTACACACCCCTGTCAGAATTTTTATTTATTTATTTTAAACTGGAATGCACAGGTTAGAGGTCATATTACTGGTGGAAACAGTTTTCAGATTTAGAAAATGTATTTGTGCATGTGGTGCAATTAAGGTTAAAAAATGATAAATCTTGGTCAAACAGAGCACTTATTTAACTTTTAAGTACAGCAAAAATACATCCATCAATCCATTTTCTTAGCCGCTTTTCCTCACATAGGTCGCGGGGGTGCTGGAGCCTATCCCAACTGGCTTCGGGCAGTAGACGGGGTAAACCTGAACTGGTTGTCAGCCAATCCAGGGAGCAATAATACATTTGCATTTAATCTTGTTTTTTTGGGGGGGCATTTAAGTTAAATCATTTTACTTATTTGCAAAATACATTTTAACTCAATCATTGAGTATTTTCTTTTCCATATTTATGCCCAGTGGTAATGTTAAAATAGTTTATAAAATTAGAGTGGCTTTCAATGACATGAAATGTACTCTAAGGAATAAATCCCTTGCATGTTTTCTGATGAAGACTTGGGCCTACTACATTTGTACTTAATGTTGGTCAATAAATTGACAACCACTGATTTAATTTCTCCATTGAATCTACTAGAAAGTAGGAGGATGCTGGAAAACGCAAAGAAAAGCCAAGGAAGCATGGGGATGAAATGTGAAATCCAGCAGTGAGGATTTGAACCTTGAGTTGTGAAGCAGACATGCTAGCCAATGTGTCATCACTCACCATGCTGCCAGATTCTAACAATATTTCATAAATCTTCTTATGGAGATGCATTCATCAGTGTTACATTACTGCTTGCATCATACTACAATAATTCCTGTGTGAGTGTTGTCTTAAAATAAATAAATAAATATATGACAAAATAATCGTTAAAAAACAACAACAACAACAGCTGATCAATGTGTGCTTAAAGAGAGGCAACATTGGAATTTTGTAAGAATGTCCATAACGCATCTGTTATGCCGTAACAAGCTAGCTTGTGTTTATAGATTATCATGAGCTGGATGAATGCAAACGTTACAAATGCAACGTAAACACGGTTACATGCAGTCAAGATGTAAAACAAGCCGAAGCTCAAAAAGTTGATGAAGAAGTGAAGAACTTCGCTTGCCTTCTACTTTGGCTCTTGGAACTGCTCTTCACGTTTGTAAACACTGAAGGCACAAAGTCGGGATTGTCTTCCTCCATGGATGCTTGTCCTGCAAATACACGAGCATTCTGTAAACATCCTCCGCGACCTTTTGGGCGACAAACGAGCACCAAAGTCGCTAAAAACAAACTCGAAAAGTTCAGAGCTTTACCTGATATAAAATGAGCGCCACAAATGCGAGCATTTTCTTTGAGCTCCTCCGCATTGCCATTGACTTGCTGGATTACTTTGAGCCACAAACGCCGCCGTTTGGCCTGAAACGGTCGATATTCCGTTGGTAATCGGTAGAATTTCAGTTTGCTATCAGAAGAACGACTATTTGAACAACCCAGCACGCAACAAGTGTACATTTTACTCGAAATGTAGGTTAGCTTCAGACGAGGAAGTGTGCCGTTGAAACGACTTGTCAGCTTCCGTTGCCGACCAGCGCGCACCGGAAGTTAGCCTCGGCTAATGTTAGCCGGGAAGAGACGACTAATAATGGAATGTTTGCAGCAATGTAATTCTTTTTTTTTTGTTAACACAACAACAAAGTTGCGACTATAACCATGTGTGACTATAGTCTTACGATGACTACATAAAATATCCCACTGCATTCGTCCTTACACGAGGCTCTGAGGCTGAGCCAGGCCCCTTCGAGTGGAAGTGATTTATTTATTTATTTTTTGCTAGTCACCGGCCATGACATTAGGTACACCACAAATGAATTCAATACGGAGCTGAAGTGGGTAAAGGAGCGTTTTTAGACCCCCTGGAGACCACAAAAAAAAAAAAAAAACCTGTCGAAGGACAAGGTATGTATTTATGTTTCTTTTTTGTTGTTGTTTTTAATTATTGTCACAAACCATACAAACACTGAAAGCAAACAAAACAGCATGATGTATTGTGGTTTTGAAAGTTTGAAAACTCTTCAACGAAACGTAAAATTTCAACATGTATTCTTTGCATTAAGATGTTAGCCAGAAATTGGTGCATTTTCACCGGTTTTAAAGGGTCACGTCACAACTTTATTATTAATTGAAAGCAGCTTATACTCAAATCATCATTAACATAATGGTAGTCTCATATAATTCAATGAATTGTTGAAATTTTACACATATTACCTACTGCAAGATTCAACACATTAAAGCAATTTAAGCTTTAGCCTATTTTCAATTTTATTTTTTAAATACATTACCCACTACATCAGATATGGGGGGTACAATTTTTCATCAGTGCTACTGGGGTGCCACACACTCGATGTATGATTTAAAAAAATAAAATAAAATAAAAATAAAAATAAACATGCCATTTTTTATATTGACATATCATGCATGTGTACATTTTTTATGCTTCTACCAAATGTGATATATTTAATTGTTCAGAATTTCTCAATGCCCATATAAAAGATCTACTATACTAACCCAACATCAAACAATTTGATGCAAACAACAAAATAACCACATACTAGGATTCCTCCCCGTATCTAAAAACATAAAACTGCTGAACAGCAAACCAACATTATTAAGTGCAAGAACTCAATTTGTGAATTAAAATAAATAAATAAATAAATAACAAAAATTAAAAAAGCTACAAAATCACCAAAAAGGTTTATATTATTGAGGACGGTACAAAGTTTGTCTTCCTTCATTCAAAAAATCCACAACAAAATGATTATGTCTACTCATGTTGTTGTATCCGTCAGTATAAGACACATGTAAGTGCAACTAAGCCATGCCTGCCATCTCGATATTGCACAGCACCTATAAAATAGCTGGTTGTCACAAGTAGCCAGCTAGCGGTAGGTACAAAAAACATGCGTTTGAATCGACTAATTTCTATCACATCTGGCAGAAAAATCGAAAAATATACAATAAAGCTTATTTTATGGCTTTGGACAATTATTTTACTCATCCAGAAGCTTTTGAGTAGCATTTGTTCACTCTAAATTCAGGAAATGTTGTCCCAGGTTTGTAACATGCGAAATTTCGAAGTTGTGGATGAAGTTATGACATGTTCTATGTCATTGGTAGTCATGAGGGGTCTGCAACTTGTGGGACTCTGTGACTTTTGGAAATGATACACTTTGTTTATACAATTATATAATTTTAAATTACTCTTTGTTTTTCAAATGTAAAAAAAAAAAAAAAAGTAACTTAATTTTCAGGGCACTGAAAATACACATACTATGGAAAATGAAGTATAAAATAGCTTTTCCCCTCTTCAAAGACACCAGAAAAATGTCAAAGGCAACTGAAACCAAATTGTCTCTTTCAAGTCAAGGCTGCATTCAGTGTCTGTACGTGACCAGTAGATGGCGCTGCTATTTAGTGTCAGCATGCTCAAGCTTCTCTAAATACATTAATGCAAAGTTAATAACCAGGATATTATTTTTCTTTAACGACATCTAATTACCCCTGACTCACTGGTATTATTTATTTGTTCTTCTCGACTACTTTCATTCAAATATCTCTCAAAAGAGCTCTTAACTCAGCCGAGCCAAGTTTAGCTTTTTATTATGCCAATTTTTGGGCAATTTAAAAAAAAGACACATGCAGTTATATTAACAATTTGTTTGTGCTTCTTTTTTTTGTCACCACACTCTGTTCACTTGTGTCTTTCACAAGAATATCATATTGATGGATTTCAAACCGTTGAGAGCAGTTATTTGTGAACACATACACGACCCGGAGAGCTTTAAGATGGAGTTGCTGTGTTCTCCTCCCTCAAGGTGACTCCTCCATCTGCACCCTCCCTAGTGTTGCCAATCCCCCCATTTTTTTCTTGTTTTTTTTCTTTTCTGCTCCGCGAGGTGGGATCTGATGCTTCTCCGCCTCAATCTCACATGCGGCCTGTGAGCAACGCACATCAATCTCTGCTCCCGGCGTGATGCCGAATTGCAGATTGGGACGAATGAACCTGAGCAAACTGAAATAAGAGTCTGGCTGCAAAGCGTGACAATTTCCTCATTCATCTTTTTATTTTTGCTGTTGGAGGATGATGTTTACATTTGACTGCTCGCAGTCCCCATCTTAATTAGCCTTTTCCTCACCCCTGCTACTAATGCTATTCTAGGTGGGACAAAATAGGAACGCAAGGGTGATGGAGTATATGAAAAACTGGAGCAGCAAGATTGTACTAATATTGTCTCCCTTATTGCCGGCTAGCCGTTTGACTGATGTTTTTGAGGCCCACACAATATTGTGCTCTGTAAAAACTTAATGACCAGTTCAAGAGAGACCAGCATTGTACGATATTACCGGTTAAAGCTTTGCCGACAAAGATATGAAAGCCAAACTATGGCATGACAAGGGGACGCGACTAGATATAGCAGGTATTATTTACTTTTGCATACGATACTGTGCAAAAAGACAGAGGGTTTCATTCACGTGGGAGGACATCGTGAGAGAAAAAGTAACCGGTATGCATTGTTTACATCTTTATGTCCCGGTTACCTTTAGGAATAATGATTACCGCCGCCGATGGTATAGAGCGGAATTACTTCTCGCGCTTGGGCTGAAGGTACCTAATAGTCAGGGTCGGTGAGGTATGTATTTACATCATTTTTCTACACGTCTGGGCCGACGCCACAGGGGGTAGCATCGGTCACATTTTGCTGACTTCGGATTGGTGTATCTAAGCCTTTAAACAAATATTGACATAATCAAATATGAGATGACAATATTTTCCTAATTCTAATTTAGTAATTGTAGGCTAAATATGAACTTAAAATATTCTGAATTGTCTTGAAGTGCAAGAAGTCAGGTCTTTCATAAACTGAAAATACTTTTAAATTCATGTGAACAGTAAATTTCCAGAAAACAGTAAGATAGAAGAGAATTGGCCTTTATTAAAATTCCATTTTCTTAAGAAATTATATGAATCTCACTCTGCATCATCTATCCTTCCTTCCTTTCTTTCTTTAGTCTTTTCTCTTGTCTCTTGAGGTGTCCATAATTTGTTGGAATTTAGATGTTTCTGGGGTTGGTAAAAGATACCTGATTTGTAACTGTGGGTTGTAGGTGGTGGCTGGTCGGTGCTGGATTTCACTTTGCTTCATCTTTCCTTTCTATGATCCTTCCTCTGGTCTCCTGACAACTTCACGACTCTGGCGGGACTCTGAAGCCTTCGGTCAAGAGGAAGGGTATTGGATTTTTAACAGGTTTCAGGTGAATTAATGAGCACAAACTCACACGCACGCACATATTAACACACGCATATATGCACGCACGCATGCACACGCGCACGCATGCACACATACTCAAAAAAAAAAAAAAAAAAAAGAGCAATGATGATGACATGTTAAATCGGTAAGACTTACGAATGAACAGTACTGAGCTATAATTGATTCATGGTTTTATGAATTGATATTCGGCTCGAAAAGGAAAATCGATTCAATATCAATTATTCGATTTTTAAAACTGAGCCCTAATGGTGGATAAAATGTTTTACTCACTATCACTAATATATATTGATTGATGCCGGTAATTATGATGACACTTGGAGAGCGAAATATTTTTTTAAGTGCTACCTGGTGTATCAAGTTTGAAAACCATGTCATGTTTCTGGTGTCTATGCAGCGCTGGCGGCACACGTGTAAAAAGAACAGCGGGCGTAAGATCCAGAATCCTGGCACCAAAAGATGGGTGTGGTGCCGCTATCTGCTGACCTCGCGCCGTGAAACTGACAGCTTTCCACAAGGTATCGGGCTCAACTTCATCCAAAGGTTGTTGCTGACGTGACGCTCCCTCGCTATCACTCGCTCCACAAGCAATTACACATTCATTTCAGCCAGACAGGATCCCATCCCCCTCACGCTTCCTTTCTCTGCTCTCTCCTTGTTGCGTCCCTGCTGTGCCTGCCCTCTTCATGTGACACACATCTCCCCAGTACACACATACACAGCACCCTTAACCTTCCCGTTTTTAGTCTCCTTTCACACTTTGCAGCACATCAACACGGGCTTCAGAGAAATACTCAAAGGACAGACAGAGTGAGGAGGCCAAAGGGGCGAAGATGAGAGTCGAGCTGAAGGGGGATACAATGTGTGAAATGTAAGGAAAAGCGAAGCGGGGGCTGAGTGAAGCCTGGCTAATGATATATTGATTTGGTTGAGCCCGGGGCAAATGCGTCGGTGTGCGTGGGAGGAAAAGAGTCACGCTTTGCAGATGTGCTAAAACACCTGGCTGGGAAACGCTGGCGTTGTTGTGGGCTCAACCAGAAGCACTTTGCAAACACCCCAGTGGCACAAAAACATGTTGGGAACAAGTGGGAAGCTCATTACGTACTCCTGCGCATGCTAATGATCAGCATAAGAAATGCATCAAAAATTCTCGAGTGGTTTCTTATGCAGTGGTGGGGTAATGTTCATATTATTTGGTCAGTAAAGACATACACCACCAATTTTGAAAATCAATTAATTTGACTGATATGAGTATTTGAATTATTGGCAGTTCATCATTTAATAGATCGGATTTAAGAAACTTTGTTCAGATTACATTTATATTTGATTGCCATGACATTTGTGCAGTTTTCTCTTGGTGTTATTTACTATTATGGGCTAAAAAAAATTAAATCAACTTTTTGAAAATAGGACTTCAAGTATGGCCATTTCAAATGGGAGAAATTCAAACAAAACAGGCATATTTTTTTGTAACCATTATTAATCAAATTATATGAAAATGCCTTGAGATATGAGTGACCCAACTTAGGAGTTTTTCAAAATATGATGTTCAGACGTTCTTTTTTTTTTGACTTGAGAGTCAAAAATTGAAAATTGAGATTTGAGCGCTGTATGGTGGCAGTGAATTAAACTCCACAACAAGATAGAAGACAATTCTTTGTCTTCTTAAAAAAAAAGAGAGAGATTTCAAGCTGGTGACATAACTTTACCTAAAAGTCATTAGCTTAATGCTAACACATAATGCATAACTCATGGCGGCGTTGACTTAACCGATATTTGAACACACTCTTCTTCATTTGTGGCTGCATAACTGTATTACACTGCCCACCGGTGGCCAAGGAGCACAAATTATTTACCACTTTACATTGTATTTTAGTATGTTGGTACTATTTGTTTTTCCCAAAATAAAATATTGTACAGTAATATTTTTCTTACTAAATTGTGTTTTGGGGGTGTGCCTGAAACAGATTAATTGAATTTCCATACATTTTAATGAGTAACGATGATTTGAGATTCGGCACCACTCTATGTTAAAATATAAAAACAGAAACATGTTTGTTGTGTTTTAATGGCGGAAGATAACAGCTCAGGCACCAGCTGCAGCTCAGAGCTAAATTAGAACAATTAAAAAAAGCTTGTGGATATTAAAGCAGCCATTTGACGAGACAGGGGTCTCGGAGGATCACCTTGAATGAAATCACATTGGCGGGAGAGAGATAGAATAGAGTGGAATTAATCGGATTTTGCTCCTCGTAGTGTGTCAGGGTGTGCATTAGTACGCACACCCTTGTATGTATACTTGAGTCCCTCTGGATAAGTACTGGAAGTGAAATGTATTGATTCATAAATACGGTGCTCGGTTAATGATACACTTTATTGATTTGGCAGGTCAGCGGAGATAAAAGTAATGCGCTGAAAATTGTTTCGGAGCGTTGTTGCACCCTGGAGTCAGTCTGAGATAATGAAATCATGTCGTTCCATTTTTGTTTATTTCATATTTGTCATGTTTTTACAAATCAGCCTGCACATAATTTTAATAATGAGCCTAGAGAGGTAGAGGAAATTGTGCTTACGTTGGCTTAATGTATCAAGTCTGTCTGTGGTGACAGGAGTATTAAACACGTGTTCATTTTGTGCAGATAAAGCAACAGATGAGGAGCGAGCCAGATTGCAATTAATTGCATTTATTGAATATTTTAATGGCTTCCCTGCTCTGCTGAATGTTGCACCAGAGGGTGTCCGCGGTTAATTCAATTATACGGAAATGAAGATGTCACAGTGAGGAAAATGTCACAGCCAAGCGTGGTCGTTGTATTAGCATGCAAACTCAGCCACCTTCCTTATCTGTTGTCTTTTTCCTTTTGAAAAGCTCAATGTAATTCCTTTTTTCATATTCCAACTTGTTACACCTACAACAAAAATCCAGAATTATACCCTCACTACCTCTTCTTGTAATCTATTATTATTATTATTATTATTATTATTATTATTATTATTATTATTATTATTATTTTAAAATCTTGTCTTCATTTCCTTTTAATTTGCTGGTCACAACAGTGGACAATTGAGTTGTCTCTATCCAATCAAGTGATATTGCATAATTTTCAGCTGATCGATTATTTATATATATGTATATATATATATATATATATATATATATATATATATATATATATATATATATATATATATATATATATATATATATATATATATATATATATATATAAATATAAGAAATAGATTTAGTACTTGGAAACAAGATGTGGAAACATTTTTTTTACATGGCCGCCAGTCAGGTCCAAGCCAAAAGATAGAACAAATTGAAGTCTTCAGAGCTACACAGACCACATGAGGGAAGAGAATGGCCAAACAGCTCACTGAGCAGCATCGTGCGAGTGACAGCTTAGCAAATGTGAGCTGCTTAACTCATTCACTTCTAGCCATTTTCATTGAAGAAATCCCCTTCGCTCTCGACTGTTTTACTGGATTGTGACTGATTTGGAAGGCCAACAGAATATTGTGTTCTACTGCTACAAAAACATGGACCCTACCAAAAAAAAAAAAGATGAGTCTCTTCTTTCATCAGAAAAAAAGTATATTTCTATCTGTTTACATTTTGCAGCAATTAGTATTAGAATGTCATCATTATTCACAAATCTTTTTAGAACTGTGTGGAAATCAGCTTGTTTTAACATGGACCTGATTGATCTCTTATACTCTGACCTGCTGGCCGTTTTTGTAATAACTACAATTGCTTCAACCGTTCTCTGAAGTAGAGGGGCTGCATCAAAGCCTTCTGTATGCTCAAGTATATAAAAAAAACAAAAACAAAAAAAAACAAAAAAAAACAACAACAAAAAAACGTACAAACACTTCTTTGGGACACTTAAAACAATTAAAATAGAATGTATTTATACGTTTTTGGGAGCAAATGAGTTAAATGACGTAAAATGGAATTCTAACAGATAACTTCTTCTGCAGAACGAACACGACAAGAAACAACACAAAATCACAACAATAAGAACAAAGTGTTGTAAGAACGGTGTTAACCATCAAGAGCAAGTCACTGATCTTCTGTGCAATAAAAGGGGTAGAGCACTCGCACCATTTACTGAGGCTAATTAATCCTCGACATATGAGACCTGGTTTGATTCCTGTATCGAGTTACACTTTCCTGCAGGTCAATCTATCTCTTGCTTCTGCTTCCTGTTCAAACTTCAGTTGTCCGATGTTTGTACTTTTTCAGACTATTGTCCTTCAGGTAACGTGCAATAACGGCTTAGTATCGCTCATTAGTTTACTGTTCTTATCCGCATGTACATTTTCTACAGAATATTTTTGTATTTTTTTTTATGTTATTCCATTTTCTTGCATTAGTAGTAAATTTGTACTAGTATACACCAAGGAGTAGCAAACTCAAATTTCATTATATTCTATCCAATTACAACAAAAGCGAGTGTGAATTATTTTGTGACAAGCAATCCAACTACTTTTACTCACTGAGATGCATACTTTGAAATACATGAACTAAATGTAGTGTTTACCATCAAATAAATGACATGTGGTCAACTAAAAAGAAATGTTGGAAAAAATATATACACGTACTGTACAAGTACATGGATACAGTAAATGTCCTTCTTAATGTTTTGCAGTTATCGGAAGAAACTTAATAATAATAATAGTTAATAATACTCCAATTAAATGACTTAACTCTGACTCAGGTTCAAAAATCTGACCGGGAGAACCACTGGATAGTGCTATGGTGCTGAACAATTGTTGTGCTTTACTCAATTAGGGCTCATTGAGTGCATCAGGATTCATCTCCTACACCAGGTGACAATCACACTTGCAGCAATTATTTCGTCGAATCAGCATCTTCACATGCCACTCCTGTGAGATGGACGGATTTTCTCAGCATAGGAGATGTGTTCACTAACACACATTTGTGAACAATTTTGTTTACATAGAATTGAGTTCATCTTGTGAAAAATTGGGGCATGTTTTTGTTTAGTGAAGGTACCAACCTGGTTTTGTATTTATTTAAATAGCAAAACACTAAAACTGCAATTCCCTGTTCGACATCTAGATTGGGAATCTTCCATAAAAATACTGTAGGAATACAACCAACTAATTCATTCATTCATTCATTCATTCATTCATTCATTCATTCATTCATTTATTCATTCATTTGTTGATCCTCTGCTAATACAAAAAAAAAGAAAAGAAAATAACAACAATAATAATAATTATCCTATGATGCATGCAAAATACAAAGCCCCCTAAAAGTATTTTTTTTCTCAACTTTGTTCAGCTTCGGCTCAACTTCCCTCCTCGTGTTGAATCTCGTAACCTATTGTCACGCCATATCGTCCTTCATTTCACTTCCCTTTTTCTTTCTCTCGTTTATCCACGGACTCCTTCTTAAAGCACCTTTGTTCTGCTTTGAGGCATCTCACCGGTTCCACTGTGAAATGGCTTTCATCGGCACAGCCACTCTGCCGGAATGCGAATGAAGCCACGGTGATGGCCCCTTCTCAGTAACTCATTCACAAGACTCACTGTTGATATGAACGCTTATGTTACACGTATATACACTGAATCTGTAATCAAAATATCAAAAGATATCACATGGTTCTCGTTGCAGTCTGTTATGTACTTGCAGCCTATTCCTCTAAGCGGTTAATAAATAATGAGAAGGATGTTAAGATTCCACCAGAATTCCCACCATCTGCCTCTCGAACGCAAAGGAAGCCTCACTAGGAAGAAAGAGAATGTTTTCATGTTTTTTTGGGGGGGGTTTAACATCCTCGCTTTCATCTTACCCAATCCTGATCCTTCACTTCTCCCCTTCCAATCTGAAGAATCAATCTGCTGGGACTACTTTATCTCCCGTTACTTGTGTATGCAGAACACTTGCACACTACAAATGGATGTAACATCTCCGAGCTCTTCCTTTCTTTTCACATCAGAAGCTGAGTTGAGTGCGAAGTGCATCTGAGAAGTGTTACTGTACATGTGTTGTTGAGTACCTGTCTGTTTGTTCCAGTTTCACGATCGATCTGGAGCGCCATGTTTGCAAAAGACTTCCTGACATTTTTGGGCTTACATCATCATGGGGTGCTAACGCAACATATTTCCTAGCGCCGTGTAAGCTGACAAACAGGAAAGGTTAAAAAAGAAAAATGAAGATCTAAGAGAGCTGAGGACTGATGATTGAATGAAATTGTTTAGAAGGGCTGTCAGAAAAGTTGCATCTCAAATCTTATTAGCTCATTGAAATGATTTAAAACAGGGTTGGACTGGCCACTGGGAATTTCTCCACCACCGTCGATAAATATTAATCGGCACATGTCGCCGGTCACCATACCACTGGCGACGAACGACAAATATTAATTGCAAGATGATGTCAGCTTCTCCACCTAATCACTTTTTTCTGTAATTTTATAATTGGATTATGATCTATATTTGTTTGATACACATTCCCCCAAACTTCAACACAATATGACGTGTGAGGTAACACAAGAGAAGAGTACAATATATGAAGATCATTTTTTTATTATATATAGGAAACGTTCTTTATAAAGAACAGTCACTGATTTAGCTGATTTACGTTTAGTGTATTTTATCTGTGGCCCTTTTTTTTTGCATCAGAATATTGATTTATTCTTTATCTTTATTAGCTTGCTGCGCATCCTGGCTGCAGCAGACTTCTGCTCGCCTTCTTTCATGTTTATGGCTGCACTTAGTAATGTGTGCGTGTCTGGTGTTTTTGCCTCGACTGCTGATGAATGTCTGATGCAGCAACAGAAGTTCAAAGAGTACAAGGTAGAAATGTACTCTTCAAAAAAGGTCAGACGCCATGTAAATCTCATTTTTCAGTGCACATACTGTATTTCGATAAACATACTGCATATACTCTACTGTATATTTACTGTATACAGTATTTTCTATATATGTACAGCCATCTATTTACTGGACCATGTCTCCTCACTCGGGTTGTGGGTGAGCTGCGGCCTATCCCAGCTGACTTTAGGTGGGCAGCACGGTGCATCCTGAACTGGTCGCCAGCCAATCTCTATAGCAGGATTCACCAATTCCGGTCCTCGAAGTCCGGAGTCCTGCATGTTTTAGATGTTTCCGCCTACCAACACACCTGATACTATAGATCAGGATCGTTATCAGGCATGCTGGTGAGCTGATTATATGAATCAGGTGTGCTCTTGGGCGGAAACATCTAAAACCTGCAGGACTCCGGACCTCACGGACCGGAATTGGTGAAACCTGGTTATAGTATCTCATCGCTGTCTGCCGGAAACATCGCATGTCCAAATATCTAAATTTTCCATAAATCAATACTATACTATTGGTCTGTCTCCATGTCGTCTGCTATTTTTTTACGCATTATTAACCAATTTAAAGTATTCAATACAGATTTAGTACAAATCTCTCGAGCGTCTTAGAAGCGTTATGAAACTCCGCCTCTTCCCTCACTGCAGGAGCTGCGCAGCATTATGGCGTCTCAAGTTTGAATGTCTGGATGTTTTTTGGGCAAGGAGTGCACATAGTACATGGCTATACTGCTTTGGTGCAGAAGAAACCATAAAGGCAAGTGTGTACAGATTAATTCCCACCTATTAAACTGCTTAGGCGCCACATCATTATATACATTCCATCACTCGAAGACTTTTGGGAATGGGCTTGGGGAAATGATGTAACTGCAGTTGTTTGCATTTGGGAAGTAGTACTGTACTTTTTGTCTCAATGACAGTAGTCTTTACGGGTTTGTATCATTCTAATCATTTTACTAAATTATCCTCTTTTTGTATATTAAATTAGCAATTGAGCATGATTTTGTTGTGGTATGTTTATGTTGATGTGTGATAAATGATAGCAATACAAGAAAATAACACCCTATCTACTTCTATAGATCTACTTCTATATTATCAATTATTTCCACACAAGGTGCAGACAAACACTAGTAGGCTACTTGGCCATGCAAGGTGCAGTAGAAGTGCAGGTGAATTCCGAATATCAAAAAAAGAGTAAACAAGTGGCGCTCTGAGCTCCACAGGAAATTATTCTGCCCACACATATCAGGTGATAATCTCAGATTTGCCAGAGACTTGGAATTGTATTTCTCCACCTTTTTGAACCTTCCTCTTGGTCAAGCCTAACAACCGATTGTGATTACCGCTGCATGGCAAAAAAAAAATAATGTTTTTCCATCCCATCTATGCCTGCTCTCCCACACAGTCATTTGCATTTTATCACTTGGCTTTCTTCCCTGTTCTCTATTCATTGTGTCACACCTGTTATTCACTTTCCCCCCTTTCCCTCCAGTGTTTCCTCTCTCGCCTTCTTTGAGGCAGTGCACGCCCTCATCGAAATGCACAACCAGCGCTGCTCTCAAAACCTGCTTTGGGCATGAACGAGAGCCCTCGCCCCCTTTTATATGTCGTCTTACAACCAGTCAAGGTGAATTGCTTGCCTGCCATAATTAAACCTGATGAATTTCCATTTGCCTGAACCCCGATATTCCATTGGCTCCTGCTCACATGCCTGCAGATCAGCAAAGCATAGAAAAGGCAGGAGGGAGCGGACGGCAAATGAGGTGTGGGCAAAATTATGGGGGGAGACTAGCAAAGAGAGCCCAGCCCTGGAAACAAGAGAGAAAAGGGTGGAGGGGGTGAAGAGGGGGAAACGTGTAGTGTAAAACGCAGCTTCAGTTGCAGCTCAGGGCTGCGTACTGATGAGCAGGCTCTCATCAGTGAAGAACAAGCGGCTATTGTGTTCCCCCCCGCTGCAGTGGGGGGCCGCATTTACCGTCGCACCCGAGGGGAGAAGCCGAGAAGCATCGTCCAATCAGCCCAAGATGATTTCTCTCCGCTGGTGAGGCTGCTGATGCAGATTCATCGCCGGCTTACGGGATGCTGGGCATGCATGCGGCTGATATACTTGCTCGCACACCTTCCTGTGGATTTGTCACATGGACTCGGCAGCAGAGGAGAGGTGGACTAAAATATTTTTTGTATTTTGCTTCTGGACACTGAAGTGCTTCCAAGCTCCAGTTGTCGTTAATTGTAATTGTCAGTGAAGTTGCAGAGAAAAGGCAGCTGTGACACTGTTGCTCGTTTGCTTCTTCACCTGACTCAAGTTGTCACTTCTCCTCTTGAAGGTTCGAGTATGCCCGCTCACTTTGCATGCCTGCCTCCGAGTGTGTTCAGCTGTCAGGGTGGAGGATTACAGCACCTCTGCAGCGGATACAGGTGTTAACCGAGGCTTGATGGAGGATTAGCTGCTTTAATAGCCTGTCGCCGGCAGCCTGCGGAGCCGCGGACGCCTCACGCGCGGCTCAAGCTGCGGCTGCATTGACACTTGGCGCAGCGGGATTAAAGATAAAACGGGAAAAGCTACGTGATTGCACTCGGAGAGCAGGACAGTCCGATTGAGATCTGCCTTTTTATCCAGGTTCTCTTTAGATAATATTAGGGAGGAGTGTTGAAACATTGATGACACTTGACTGGACCTCTCCATTCAGCAGCACAAAATCCAATCAGTGGGTGAGAAAATATTGACTCCTCTGTCCAGGCAGGATAGTCTGTTGTCTCATCACTCATCTCGAGAGGTCACTGATGTCATTGTAAACTGCCATCCAGCTGAAGCAGTTTTCATCACAACTGACAATGGATCAGATCAATATGATAATTTTCTCTTGCAGTCTACTGCAATTTTCTGTGCTCAATAAGAGGTTGGGTGTGTTAGTTTATTTTTGGAGAACCATTTTGTGTTTACTTAGCTGTGCATCAGCGAAGATTGTGGCCAGGAAAATCGGATGTAGTGGTCAGTCTCACAGTTCCCTCAACAGAGAAGTTAGGAATATTTCCTCCTGATTTGGAGGACCAAACAAAGTTTGGAGTGGCAACCATTAAGCACACGTTAATTCACCAGCCAGCTACACTCCAACAACAACTTCAGAAGCTTTGAGATGTGCATGCCAGAAAAGTGATGCACAGTCAAGTTTTGCTCTTCAAGTGGGAGAAAGCACAACCGGGAAGACTGTAAAAACCTATTTTGTCCTGTTCAACTACAAAAAAGACCAAACAAAGAAGAGCACAGCAAGCGTACTGTCGGATCTGTTTCGTCAAGACGTCTGAAATTAGCACAAGCTGTCAAAAAAAACAACAAAAAACCTTAACATTACAGCCTCAGTGGATTTAAATGAGTGACATTTTTTGCCAGAGAACAAATCTTCTCCTCCTAAGTGTGTGGAACAAACAGCAGCTCAGAAAACGCTCTTCCTGACAGGGATGTCAGATTGCATGTGGCGCTGACGACGAGGAAGAAGAAGAGTGTTCCATTCCACAACCCTGCAAGGGAGGAGAGTGGGTGGGGTCCTCCCTCTGCCACAGACAAAGACCTCGACAGGTTCTGCCGTAAGAACTGGTCAGTGTGTCAAACGCCACAATGGGCTGCAACATGTGTGTGGTCCAAAAGCCAGAAGAACAATACAGGGTCATGTTCCAGGTGAGGCCTCGCTCTTGCATCCTCTCCCAATGTCTCAATTCTTCCTGAAAGGGTCAACCATACTCACTCTTGGCCATTCCAACTGTTCCCATCAAAGCATTCAGGTTCAGCCCATATACTCTTCATTTTACAGTGGATTCCATTTTACTGCATTTTTGCAAATTTCCTGACTTTGTAGATTACTTGTAGTTCTACTGTTTAGTGCTCATTCCAGAATTGGAAGACATGATTTGTGCTCACAGGCAATGATTGTGTTAATTATATTTTCCTGAGACAAAATGTTAATGCAGCTCTTGTAAAAGTGATCCCTAAATAATATTTTAAATGCCCGCTAAATTTTTTTTCTCTTGTACCTACTACTTCATGAATAACTTAATTATAAAAATAACAAATATGTTAGTTTTTTAAAACAAAAAATATATCAGACATATTTCAATTAGCAGTACTGTAATTATGCTCTGAAGGTGTCTCAACATGCACAAAAACTTTAAGCTACCTGGAATACGAGGGTGACTAATTGTGTAATAAACATATGTTATTGTGATTTTTATTCTCCACACTTTTTTTGCCGCGTACCAACTCCCACATAATACTTCCAATTTACACTGTTCAAATTTCAACTAGCTTAAAAAAATTGACGCCTCCCGGGGTAGATATCGTCTGATTCCATATTACTTATAGCATTTGCAAAATTTAACTTGTAATATCAACTTTTCCCCATTCATTTTCAATGGGACAGACATTGAACTTTTTCTAAGTATCACTTTCCACGCCCACTTCCATACATATAACTTATCATCATTACTAGGTGTCTTACACTGTTCGGTGGCACAGTTGGTAAAGTGCATTGTCCAGTAACCAGGAGGTCATACTTTTATAATTTATCTCTCAATTTACTTCATAAGCATTCCACATTTATTCAAATCTTAGCATTCAGATATTAGCATTCAGCTTTCAGCATTCCCACACAATTTCTCCAGAAATTGCACTTAGTCTAGTTGAAGTAGTTGTAGTAGTAATAGTTGTTATAGTAGTAGTATAAGTAAATGAAGTAAATGAAGGTAAAGGATTAAAATGAAAGTGGATTAAGATTTTTTTTTTTTTTAATGGGAACATGGGGACCTGGAAATGTTGAACCTCACTAAGATTATTCATTGTTTTTCCGTTGTGTTAAAATCACTGATGCCCACAGCAACACTTATTATTTTAATTAGAACATGGATTAAGAAGTACTAATTGTATGTCGGAAATTGTATAGAAGGAGCAGGAGAGGAAGCTGGTTTGTTAAAAAAAAAAAAAAAAAGTAACAAGAGAGGTGTTGCCAGGGTTACAGCCTCAGCCACCACCTGCCAACTGGGACGTCAGAGCTTCTAAAAGATCATCTGGCAGCACAGTGCCTCAGGAAGGTTCTGATGGCAAATGGGTAATACATGGGCTGACCCCAACATAAGCCCCGTGATCACAAGGCATGAACAATCCTCGAAGCCTGCTCGGCGCCGTTGTTATCCGTGCTGCCTGATGCACCTTTTGGGATTGTTCTGCATGCTTAATGGGGCTGCCAGTAGCAAGAAAGACCAAGACCGGGCCCATAAAAGCATGCTAATGAGACGGGCAGGGAGAAGGAGACTCTCGGGAAAGTCTGCTCTTTGCCCTCATGCGTCACGAGCAATTGAGAGGATGGAGCAGAGGCGGATGGACAAGCTTTCCAAAATCAAAGCTGCGTGCACAGTCGGGTTGCACTCTGAAAAACCTGAGAAAGGGCTTTTTTTGTTTCATAGCCTCTGGTCCACACAAGTCTTTTATAACATTCGGACTACCTTTCAAGACCCACATACAAAAAGAAAGAGTAGATGCTTTTTTTTGTTGTTGTTTTTTTTATTTTATTTTTATTTTTTTAGCAGAAAAAAAGATTGTTTTGAGCTTTATCTGTTCTTTGGTAATCTGCAGTAGAAGTAGAATTTTTTTTCTAACCAAAAAGCAGTGAAAAGAAAAATGTAAGTAGAACGGCAACATTGATGCTAATTTATGTGTTTCTTAAAGGGATACTTGACTCACTGAGCCATTTTCAGCAGTAAAATGTTAATATTTTGTCTTTAATTAATGTGGTAACTTCATTATTTTTCATGTACAATTAGTACCTTTAAAAAGTAATTTTTCTACTTGCTGTCGACTGATGATGACATCACCTGTGCTAAGGAAGTAGGTAACGACCAATCATGGCTCAGTTTACTGATCAAACCCAGAAAACAGGTGAGCCATGTTTGGCCGTTACCTACTTCTTCAGCACAGATGATGTCATCATCAGTTGACAGCAACTAGAAACATTAATTTTTAAAGCTAATAATTTTACATGAAAAATAATTAAGTTACCAAATTCATCCTGGACAAAATATTAACGGTTTAACTGCTGAAAATTGTTCAATGAGTCAAGTATCCCTTTAAGAAAGGTGAGAAAGGCCTTTTGTTGGCCAAATAATTATTTGCTTTAAGATATACAACTAAGAAATGCCCCTTGAACGACTATGACTCAACCGCATGGCTCAAATTGAACGTCACGGTTTCTTTTTATTTTTTTTCCTTCTTTTTTTTACATGGCATTCGTCATTCACTCCATGAACTTGTCACATTCTCACCATCACGACACTGCAGTCTACTATCTACACACTTTTTATACCATACATATCTAATACACACGCTCCTCGAGTGACTGCCATTTCTCTCCCTCATTATTGACCCGACAAGCCGAGATTCACCACCAAATCTTTTCTACTCAAAAGCTGTACCGACTCAAATACAAGGCAATGCAATACTGCCATCTACAGGCATCTATTCACCATTACAGTAGATTACAAACTTGAATTTAATAGATGAGCTGGGTGAGAACCGATTCCACGTAACCGTACTTGACGAATATATACGTCGGTGGCAGTATATGCTTGAATTCCAGTTGACGAACATAAACATCCACAGCAATCACTGAGTTAATGCTCAGTATTATTGGTAAAATGTGTATACTAAAAATTATTCCTAAATAAGTTTTTGCCCCCAAAAGCTGTTCTTACAAATTAAATGCAAATGTATCAAATTTAAAAGTTAAACACAACCACTGATTCTTTTGCATAACACTTGAGGGAGCCCTTAGTGGTTCCCATAGCACACATTGGAATAGGTGACAAGCATAACATTATGGTATTTAGTCTGCGGTGATTGCGCGCCTGTGAATAATCCACAATGTAACCACAAACATACTGCATGTTTCTCACCCTGGCATTGTTACACAGTCGAACGGTCATGAAGCCAAACCTCGTGTTACCCAAACAGCCATCATTTAAAGGGAAGATAATTAGACCACCTGCATTAAATCAATGAACGAGTTATGAGACTCTTTGTGTGTACATGTAATTATTTCATTTAAATGAGACAATGTCAACCTTACGATACAACAGGCTGCAGAAGCAGCTGGTGAAATGGGACCACCTCTTGCCAAATGAATCAAACTCAAGCGTCATACATTCCGCCTCGCCAACACGGCACATAACCCTGATTGTTGGTATACTATATACACCCGCCCGTCCCATCGACTACGTGGCGCTAACCGCTCACGAAATGTAGTGTCAGCTGTTGAATTGTGTGCATAGGAAGCGGCCAAAAAGTGAGGCCAGCACTCAACCTGGCAGCTTCCCCTGGAGCCAAATTGGTTTCAAGGGAAGCTGCTTCCATGGCAACCGCTGTCATTTAAAAAAAAAAAATGTGGGCAGCCTTGCACTTCCCTGTCACCGTATCAGTCTAGTCTTTTTAATTAACTGGTTTAAAGGACCTCCCGTTTAGGGGGGAAAAAAAGTAAACATTTGTTTTAGTCTCTTTTTAAGAATGCGTTTCAGTTTGAATGGCTCGGTAACATGAATTCAGAAATTTGTGTCTCAGTACATTTGATGTCCTTGCAGATAATTTCGAGAAATGTGCAAAGACAGAGAACAATGGAGATATATGATATAGTCTGCTCGCTGGTCTAGCCACTTTAGAGTGCCTCGTTGTTAGCCACGAGTGTGCGCAGATCGCACAGAGAAACACAAGAGTGAGGAAGCGTGGAATTTCTTTTTAAAAAGTCCGTCTTGGCAGCCAGCATGTGGCCACTTAACGCTGGCATGTCCACTTTAGAGTGCCTCGTTGTGCTGTGGAAAGGTTCTATGACGACCTGGCAGATATATTTTCAAACATGTGGTTACGTGTAGGCATAAGAAAGACACTAGAATCTATCTTTTAGTTTATAGGAGCGTTTTTTTATTGACTAATGAGTGGGGCGTGGTTTCAGCGCAATCAGCAGAGAGACCAGCTTGAAACTTCCTCTATAATCAGTGCTTAATTAATAATATTTCCATTTGGGGATCAAAACAGATCGCCCAAATACAATCCCAAAATTTTGCATTACATTTAATGCCATGGTGTTACTGTGATGCAATTAGCTCGTGCTCTTTGACGGTACGAAATGGGAGCAGATGTGACGAATATACTTGAGAGTCAAATCTTATCCTCGGCGGGCCTCATCAGCACGGCTGCAAGGCTCGGTGATGTCAGACGACGGCTTATCGCGTACCACTGGGTCAACTGTTGTCACTTAAATTGATTCTCGCAGAAGGTGACGACTGTTCACGACCTCCGAGCGCGGAAAGCAGAACAAGCCGTTGTGGTAGAATCAAAGTGGGCCAGAAGGTTGATTTTTTTTTTTTCCTCCCCTTTGGTCTGCAGGGACTCAAGCTGGATAAGAGCAAAAACAAGACAAGGTTAAGACGTGTGTATTTATGGACACATTAATATGCAGCATAGCCCCCCCCCCCCCTTTTTTTTTTATTGTAGTGTATTTATTTTGATCTTTAAAGACCTTTGATACAACAACTAATTATGCATCAACCAGTGAGGTATTTATTTCCCAGAGGTAATTTTTGTGTTTGAATCACAGTTTGGTCTCACTGGCTGTTTACCCACCGAAACAATTCCTTGAAAGCCAGTTTTGTTTTCCCCCGGATTTTCCTCTGCTTGCCTCCCCCAACCTTCTTTCTCCTCTGTTTGGATCTCTTTCATCTCCATCCACAAGCGCATGCAGCCTCCGCGGCACAAAAAGCCACCGCCCACCTCCTGTGGTGCGTCTGCGATGCTTTTTTTCCCCCCATTTGTTTGTCTGCAACAATTCCTCAGAGTTTTATCTGTATGTTAATAAGTTCTATATCCAAAATACAAAAGGAGTACACATTTGCCAAACGTTGTCCACAAATGGTCACACAATTTAACAAGATCTGGTACCAGTGTTGCTCATGTTTGCTAAACCATGATCAGCATATTTACAGCATATTTACTGGTGATTGTTCACAAATCTGTGAATGACCCTGAAACCACGCCCTTCAACTGTCAATCAAACGGCACTGCTATGACCCAGGAAAATGGATGCTACTTTGTCTCGCATCTTTCTTATGCTTAGATTTTGTTTTTCATTAAAGTTACCTCGCTTTTCCGCTTTTTCTCTATTGCATGCATGCACTTGCCAACAATGAGGCACTCTAAAGTAGCGACACCAGAGCTAGATTAACTCAAGCAATCCCAAAAATGTGTAAAAATGTTTTTAAATACTTTGTCCTTCCCTCCCAAAACCATGTTCACATTTATTTTTAATGCAAGAGCATACAGAAGGCTTTGATGCAGCTTCTGACATGAAGAGGTGGTTTAAATGGTAGTTTTAATGGTAGTTATTACAATAAATGGTCATCAAGTGGAGTATAAGAGATCAGCCAGGGCCATGTTGCAACAAGCTCTTTTAGTCAAGTGTTTTCACCAGGAATGTGAATTCTAATGGTAATTGTTGCAAAATGGAAACAGATACAAATATATTTTTTCTTCTTGGTGAAAGAAGAGACTCTCATCTTTTTTTATTTCTTATTTTATTTATTTATTTTTTGGTAGGTTCCGTGTTTTTATAGCAATATAACACAATGTTGTGTAGGCCTTGCAAAATCAACCAAAATCTAGTAAAACAACCGGGAGCGAAGAGGGTTGCTTCAGTGAAAATGGCTGGGAGTGAATGAGTTAATGACATATCTACTAAAGCGAAAATACTGTTTGATACTAAGCCATCGGAATTCATGACTATTTAGTTGTTAGTCTTTGCAGATAAACATTTCAGCAGCAACATTCAAAATGGATTTCGAAACAAATCTCTGAAAGGACTTTAAATGAAGAAGTGTGGCAGTGTGAAACAAAAGTGCACGATAATGTGTTATCAAACCCATTTTTTTAATTTGTCAATACACTTGTGTCTATTAGTGCGGCCCGGTGAATGAATACGTGATGGCCTACTAACCTGAAGATGCGAGTGTAATGGATTCTCCATCATCTCTGAGCAGACAAGTGCTATTACCCAGCATAAAGTCGTCTTCAAAGCAAGCCGAGCAGCCTCATTGATAATGAATGAGAAGCGTGCTCCCCTGTCCCCACCCCGCACTCCCTCACCTTCTTCCACTTGCTCGTTTTCATACCTGTCTGTTACTCAAGAACACGGCTGAGTTTCCCTGCAGCCTTCTTCTGATGCTTCCTGTTGTTACCACTGCAAAAAGAACACGTGAACGCCACCACCTGCAAGAGAGGAAACGTCTTGCGTGATACCAAGTCAGGAAGCTCATTAAGAGAGGCTGCGAGATTTATGACGGGACGGCAGCGTGAGGAAGGACAAACACAAAATAGAAAGTGAGCAGTGTGGGTCCACATCTCAGGGGAGGGACAGCGCAGGCACAAGTGCTGAGGCAGCACGAGCACAGCGAGAGAAGCCAGGAGGAAGGAGATGAATGCGAGCACAAGGCGAGGAAGGAAGATGGTTGGGGGTGGGAAAGATGAGGTGTGGCACTTTCAGACCATTCAAAAAAAAAAGATGCTAAAGATTGTTGCCCATGAGTGTAAATACTTCATCACCGTACCCAAGTAACCTTGCTCTCACAAGATGAATTCTCGTGGTATTTGTGAGTTCACAAACTTTTTTTTTCTTTTTTTTTAATTCGACAGAATCAACATCAAATACAATACAAACAAATTAAGCACCACAAAATGTTACACACAAGTCGATTACAGAAGTTCACAAACTCTAGAGAATACATCTTGTACCGCTACCGCAGATAACCGCCGTTCCCAAGCCACTGGTGGTTGGGACCAATCACAGAGTGAGATTGTGTTTGGGGCGGGATAGGCAACTGTGACGAAACCAGGAAGCCGACGCCAGAGCTAACAAACAAACCAAACAGGGACGAATGGACGCTGCAATTAATTCTGTTCTCGCAGAATTACTCACCGTTTCCTTGTTGAATGTTGAACAGCGAGGGGCGGTTCGTGCGTTTCTAGCTGGTAAGATGTTCGTGCTTTTTCGACAAGAACGAACATGAAATTTTCACCCGTGGCCGTGATTGGTTAAAACAAACATGTAGAATGTCGCATTGTATAATCAGCTCGAATTATTGTACAGAATGTCCCGCCTTTTCCCGACGAAATTACTGTGGAGAGGTACCAGATAGATATGTAACATCCATCTGGCTATTGCCAGGTTCGTACCCAAGTACATCGTTGGTACTTTGAATATATATTTTTAGGCAACTTCCCACTTTTGTTCCTTTTTGTCAAAAAATAACTGTTACTTGCTGATGAGGACATGATGCAAAAGATTCAAGGAAACAAGATATTGCCCATTATTATTTGTTGGTTGTTAGTGAAGTAGCCGGCAACGTAAGATGGCTGACCTCTGGCATCAGCTGTGACAGCTCATTCACATACGTACAATGCTGCATTGGAGGAAGGTCGGAAGTTGGATTTATCCCAGTTGGCTTTTCCCAATTCCGACCTGAATGCGTTCAAGGCGAAAGTAAACAACCAAAGTGGCGGATAGGGATAAATTGTTTTTTTTTTATTTTGGTTCTTAAAACTGATTTTAAACTCCAGCAAACTTACCTTCTTTGCTTCATTTATTGTTTTTATCTTATTTCATAAGCATTCCATACAGTTCAGTAGTTCACCATATAATTTCATACAGGGAGACAGCGGCATACCGTACGTTGCGTTACGCGAAATTATGTCAAATATTTACGAATGAAGAAAGCCTTCTAGTTTTATACTTGGGTAAACTGTATTTTACCATTCATGGTCTGTGTTTCCGAAGGTGTCGCCATTGCAGAGTGACGTCACTTGTAGTGCGTCAGTGAAGACGAGTTTCTTTTCTTGCAGGTGAACAGGAAAGAGTTGTCGCGCCTGTCTGGCGATCCCACCCTGGACATGAGGGACCCCGTGCTGTCCAACATCCTACGGGGGCGCCGGAGCCGCCGGCGCGCAGGCTTCACGGGGCCCCCCGCAGGCGCAGCGCCGCTGACCATGGGGATGGCCGACTGCGTGGACAGCTGCACCCAAACGGACATCAGCTTCCAACATATGTTGAGCGCGGGCAAGAGCAGGCAGGCTCCAGCCAACCCTTCGCCCTCGCCGCCTCTGCCCCCGACCCTCCTGGAGCCTTATCTGCTCAATGAGCTGTCAGTCACAAACACAGTCGCCGCGTCCTCACACTCGGACTGACCCTCCAACTAACCACCCTTTCAGTTTCCTAGAACCCGTCTACTATGACCCCTCCGACTACTTCGACGTCTCTCAGCATGACGTCGACAGGCAGGATGAGCTGGAATACGAGGTGACACTCGATATAAGGTCAAACTAAGATCAAATGTAGCATTTTCAAAACAATTAAAATGACAACCAACCCTGCTTACGTTTCGGCAACTGCTGATTTGCATATTTGCAATTGTATTTATTTTTTTATTATGGCTGTGTTTTGGGTTGTGTCTTTGGGTAATTGTTTTTATTTGGATCATGGCATCATTGTGTAATGATATTGATGTCAGTTACTAAAACTATGCAGTTTCTATGTCTGTTGAGATATTTGTAGTTGCTATGTCCTTGATGATGACGTATTAGCCCAGAGGTGCCCAAGTCTGGTCCTCGAGAGCCCCTATCCTGCCCGTTTTCCATGTCTGCCTCTTCCAACACAGCTGAATCCAATTATCAGCTCACCAGCAAGTTTTGCAGAAACCTGATAACGATCCTGATCATGAATCAGGTGTGTTGGTGGAGGGAAACGTGGAAAACAGGCTGGATAGGGGCTCTCCAGGACCAGAATTGGGCACCCCTGTATTAGCCAATCTTATTTTGTGTTGCTATGCAGCTATGATGTCCCTTGTAATGATAATGTTGTCAGTTACTATGCAGTTGCTCTGGTCTTGTACTGTATTAGTCACCCTTAGTTTGTCTCGTCACTCTTATTTTGCCACATTGGCCTTTAATCTGTCATATAGAATTGTGCTTTGGCCTAGTTCGAGTTACTTCTGACACTTTTGTCAGTACGTCGAGGTTTCTTAGCGCAAGTTTTTAATATTTTTTATTTTATTTTGTTTTTCCCCCATCGCCCCCATGTTGTTTTTAAAGCCAATCAATCTTCTTGATATCCATACTAGTTTTATACTGGCTTTGTCCTTATCAGTAAGACTATTCAGAGCATGCACTACTAGCAGAACTATACAGCATTATTTTTCAATGTTTTGTTGTTCTTGTCTCGCACTACCAGGAGGTGGAGCTCTACAAATCCCGTCACCAGGATAAACTGGGGCTGACCGTGTGTTACAGAACCGACGACGAGGAGGATCTCGGGATCTACGTGGGCGAGGTGATGTTCACTTCCCTTTTTTCGTATTTTTTTTAATTTTTTTTGCATTTGCTTTGAAATGTCTTCACAAAAAAAAAGTGTGCTCATTCCCTCCAGGTGAACCCAAATAGTATTGCTGCAATGGACGGCCGCATCCGCAAGGGGGACAGAATATTGCAGGTGCACAAATACTCGTGAATACTCGGAGTTACTACTAGGACTAGTAAAGTAGCCTTATAGTCTGCTGTCATCAATTCAACGGCTTTGACTTAACTTTAGTCATGTGATAGTTAGGGATGTAACGATAACGGCAATATCGTGATATCGTGATATTAAAACTGCCACAATATATCATCGTCGTCATATACAATATTAAAAGCAGCACATCTGTTTAAAGTCGCGTTGATTTCCATTTGTGCAGTTCTAGCACACTCTGGTGGCTAGTTTTTTTCAGTGCAGGTTAATTTTCACAAGGCATGTTTTGGCCCTTCTAAGTTTAAAATCCACGCTAATGGCTAATATATATAAATATATTTATATTTTGTTATATATAATATTGATATTTTTATATTTTTCATTGCTGTAATGTACAAAAGTACCATATTTTGTGTGTGTGTGTTTTTTTTTTTTTTTTACAATATTGTGACCTCTTGTGTCGCTCACCTCCCCACAATATCGGGATAATTATCGTATCGTGGCCTTAATATCGTGATAATATCGTATCCTAATGTTTGGATATCGTTACATCCCTAGTGATAGTTGACCACAGACAAGTAAAAGTCAGGAAGGATGCAATAATACAGTGAATAATTCATTTTTATTTTTTAAATGAAGATCAACGGAGTGGACATCCAGGACAGAGAGGAGGCGGTTGCTATTCTGACCCGAGAAGACAGCACTAATGTCGCCTTGCTCCTCGCACGACCCGAGATAGAGGTGAGGACAGCGGACACATTCCAAAATAATAAACAAAGTACTGAGTAAAAAGATGTTTTAAGATAAGATTCAAATATTGCAATGGAGGTAGCTTCTTTTAACATCTAGTGGGAGATGGTTCCGATAAGTAAGGGGCACGGTAGGAGAAAGCTCTCCAACGAACAGACATGAAGGTGTAAATTTAAAGAGCAAAGGAATGTATGGAGTGAGTCGCTCCGACAGATATGAAAAATTTGAAACACTGCTTGAGCTCACCTTCTAAAACAAGCAATGAGCGCCGAGAGGCAAGCAAAGACAAATTATTCTTCTCATTGCATCTTCCTCAAGGTCACTCTGGAATGATTTCCCAGGACACAACACAACACAAACCCCCTCTAACATTACACTTCAGTTTGTTTGTTTTTTTTACCAAATTTATTGGCAGACAAAATGGATTCTTTTTATTTTTATATCCCTCCGCTTGCTTGTTATAAAGGCAATCTCCCACGCTCTGTTAAGATTACGGCATCGGTATGCAGGCCACAATTTGCACACTGTGCTAGAGGGCACATTAAAAAGGCTGCACGTAGAACCACGCACACACAAACACGCGTGGCCGCCTCTGTGGACGGACGGCTACCTTGAATACCTGACAAAAGCCAAGCCGGGACCTCATTTGGATTCCGAGGAGGCGTTAGAAAGATGAAAGTCTGATCTATGGCCTCGTGGGAATGTCGAGAGCGGGCCTGAGCCGTCGTCCGCATAGGAGAACAAAGACCAACTGATCGATAGCTTTGGCCGTCCGAATGCCGTTCACGTGCAACCAATTAGGTGAAGGATCAACTTGCATCCTCAAGGGGGAAGATTCACTCGCTTATTGAGTATTTTGCATGATTTGCATTCCGACAGCTGCTGAGCAGATGAATGTGGAGACAGAACAGAACCTCACTGATGACACAATCAATCACTAAAGGCTCACCTGCGTTTCCAAAACTTTTTGAAGGCACGTATTTGTTGATAGAAATCTCACAGAAACCAACAAACAAAAATACCACAAAAAGTATACAGTTTATACGTTTTGATAAATTTGAAAGGTTGTACACCCTCCAGAATGTTTCCATTTTCCTTTGAATATTATTTTAGATGAGTATTTTTAGATTTGCTCCCAAAAAACGTATGAATATGCACTATTTTAAATGTATTGTGTCCCGAAGACATGTTTTTTTTTTATACTAGTGCACACAGAAGGCTTTGATGCAGCCTCTCAACTGCAGAGAATGGGTGAAAGAATGGTAGTAATTAGAAAAACGGCCAGTAAGTGGCAGTAGAGTATAAGAGATCAACCAGGGCCAGGATGAAAACAAGCAGTTTCCCCACAATTCTAAGCAGATTTGTAAATATTTATGAAAACGTAGCTATATTCTAATGCTAATTGGTGCAAAACGGAAACAGATAGAAATATACTTCTTTTTGATGAAAGAAGAGACTCTAATCTTTCTTTTGGTAAGTTTCATGTTTTTATAGCAATAGAACACAAATATTCTGTGGGCCTTGCAAAATCAAATCAAAATCCAGTAAAACAGCCAGGAGCGAAGGGGGTTGCTTCGGTGAAAATGGCTGCGAGTGAATGAGTTGGGAAAAGAAAACAGCAACAACAATTTTGATTATAGCATCTTCGCACCAGCTGGCTCTCCGGTGTTTGTAGAAGTTTTTCCACGGACAACAAGGGAAGTCTTCCTGCCTGTTGCCGTCTGCTGCTCACGTTGAATTTGCTTCAGCTGCTTGCTTGTGGATGTGTTGTTCTTTGAGTTGCACTTGTTAAAACTTCAGTGGTTGGTTTTATCAAGCATAATAGAGAGCCGTTGAAACTTTTCTTTTTTTTTTTTGGCAGTCTAGAATGGATGAATGGCATTTCCATTCATTTTTTGTCATCTATTGCTCATTTGGTAGTGCGGGGGATCGTCGAGGTGAAGATACTGAAAACTAAATTGCCCCCAGGTCGGCAAAAAAAAACAAAAACTCTTCTCAATTGTCTTGTGTGGCTAAATATTTTAACGGGGAAGGAAGATTTGAGATGGGAGTGTTTTAACTTGTCAAACCCATATCTCAAGGGACTGTTGCATTTTCAGCGTTTATCTTCCCATGAAATTGAAGGGGCACTTATAAGTCAAGATGACACCAGGGTTATTACAGTTTTGGAATTTTCATTTTAGTTAGTTTTTATTTCGTTTTGAGGTTTTTTGTTTTGTTTTGTTTTTGTTTAGTTTCAATTAGTTTTCAGGGTGCTTCTGTTTTTATTAGTTTTAGTTATTTAATAAATGCTTAGTTTTAGTTAGTTTCAGTAATTATTTTTTTTTTAAATGTGTATTACTTGTGTGGAATATTTAAAAAACACCATGGGAGCGACATCATCTGAAGGTGCTTTTCTATTGGCTGCTGCTAGTCACTTCTGTGTGGTACACTTTCATATGTCCTTATTCCGGTTAATATAAAAATAAATCTATTTAAGAAATCACATTTAAAATCATTACGAAGGACATTTTTGTTATAATGATAGTTTTAGTTAGTTTTGTAAACATAAAATATAGTTTTTGTTTTTTGTTTTTATTTTGTTAACGAGTTTTTTTTATTTTAGTTGTTTTTTTTCCCATTAGTTTTAGTTAGTTTTGTAAACAAAATATGTAGTTTGATAGTTTTTTTATTTTTATTTTACTTTTTTAAAAAGCATTCTGTTTTTATTTCGTTAACGAAATTGTTTTTAGAATTTAACTTTTTTCGTTAGTTTTAGTTACCTAAAATAACCTTGGATAACACCATACATTTGAATGTCTAATAAAAAAAATAATTCTACCTGTCTCTTCCATATTCTGAACTCAGAATGATAACCAAGTGGTCCCGGACAAAGTGGACCTGGAGCCACTGGACAACGCCGTCCACCTGCTGGCCAGTCACAGAAGCAGAACCACCACCTGCGTGGGCGCCACTTCCAACTGCCACGATGGCGTCCCGAACCGGGACTCGCCCGATTTGCTGCAAACGGTGCTGAGCATCAGCCAAGAGCTGGACAGCGGAGTGGGCCGCACGGACGAAAGCACGCGCTACGAGGAGTCGTCGGAGCACGACCTCCTGGGTGACGACCACACCAGCGCCTCCAACACCAACGCCACAAACACGCCCGGAAGCATGCGCAAGTTCTCGTCCCCCCGAAGCGACACGCCGCCGCTGTACTCCCACGACCTCCAGTTTAGCACCGACTCCCTCTTGGGCCTGGACTGCGTCGGCGGAGGCGCACCGGAGGGCGGCGACCCGGTGAGGGCGATGATGCCCGGGCTGACCGAGGAAGAGTGCGAGCGCTACAAGGAGCTGCTGGAGATCAAGTGTTACTACGAGAGGAGCGGCGAGGGAGGAGGCGTCTCGCTGGACGAGAACAAGAACGAGAGCTTGACTCAGCACGAGATGGCGCTCGTGGAGGAGGAGCTGCGGCACCTGGAATTCAAGTGCCGGAACATCCTGCGGGCGCAGAAGATGCAGCAGCTGAGGGAGCGCTGCCTGAAAGCATGGCCGGCCGAGGAGAAGGCGGCCGAGTCCCGTCACCAGCCTTTGTCCGACATCAACGAGCTCCCCGAGAGGGAGCGCTCCGATAAGGACAGCACCAGCGCCTACAACACCGGCGGGGAAAGCTGCAAGAGCACCCCGCTGGGTCACGAGAAGCACCCGTGCGCAGACAGCCCGGAAGGCGGAGACGTGCAACAGAAGAGCTTCCCCTCACGGCAGCGAGAGAGGGGGACCGGGGTCCAAGCCAGGAGAGGGTCCAACCCGGTCCGAAGGGGATCCGACGGAGGTCTGAGACGCAACTGCAAAACCAACCCGAGCGTGAGGCCCGGGGGCCACAGCGCCGACAACAGTCCTTACATGTCCCGCCGTCACGCCGAAACCGAGTTGCCGCAGCGCTACCTGAGCTGCACGCAGCTGGAGTCCCCGCCGCCGACCTACGAGGACCCCCACGGAGGCGACGTCAGCCCCATGAGTCTGGGCAGCACTTGCAAGGACGCGGCGCGGATGGAGTGGAAGGTGAAGATCCGGAGCGACGGCTCGCGCTACGTGGCCAAGAGGCCCGTGAGGGACCGCCTCCTCAAGGCGCGCGCCATGAAGATCCGGGAAGAACGCAGCGGCATGACCACGGACGACGACGCGGTGAGCGAGATGAAGATGGGTCGCTACTGGAGCAAAGAGGAGCGCAAGCAGCAGCTGCAGAAGGCCCGGGAGCAGCGGCGGCGGCGGGAGATGATGATGCAGAGCAGACACGACTTCCTGAGGGACGGCGCTGGAGGCGGACAGCAGCAGGAAGCCGCCACCTCCATCCTGGAGCTGTGCCAGCGCAGGAGCGTGAAGAAGCGCAGCCGCAGGATTCTGGATAACTGGATCACCATTCAGGAACTGCTGACCCACGGGAGCCGCTCTGCGGATGGGACCAAAGTTTACAACCCGCTGCTGTCAGTCACCACAGTCTGAGCGGGACAAAGTGTTGGATGAGCACATACCCCCTTTTCACACTGCACTGGTGCCACAATCTGGACTGACTAGGACTCACAATAAAAGGTCAAGGGTCACTTGGGCTTATGGAGTAATTTTCAGGTTGACCTTAAAGTGCACTAGAACCTTTACAGGTGAATTGAATTTGGCTTTTTATAAACTTGTCAACGCACTTGTAGTGCTTGGTGTCATCTTGGTCTCATGATGATTAAACAGCATGACGATTGTTTAGATACCAATTCAACTTGGAAGTGTTAGCCCATTCGTGGATCAAAACCTGGTTGTGAAGTTTGCATTTGACCTTTTTGCGGTCAAACAGCAACTTGTGCAAAACGTAAACCTTTGACAATTGGATATATGCATTCAGAAGTTTAACGAGGGTCAAGTCGTCTACCTGGAAAGGTTGCCATGCATTTTATCTCAGATTTTTGCTTTATCGTTGACCTGAAAAGCAAATATCGGTGCATTTATATTCATGCCGTGAAGTAGTGGACGACATTCGCATGTAATTAAAAAAATAAATAAAAATAGAGGACCCATCCCCAGTATGGACGGTGTATAGGGACCGACGATAACCCATGATGCCAACTGGACTTTTTTAATGCAAATAAGATTCAGCAATCCACATCCGAACACATAACTGCTACAAAAAAAGCTGGGCCATAAAGTAAGGGGGCTGGTCAAGCAAGTTTGCCTTATTCCATGCAATCATTTTGTTACTTAAAAGCAATCTCAACTGCAAAATTATGTATTCTCTTTGTTTTTGTGATTGCATTCATACAATAATGTTGCTTAATCTGTCAACAAGCTGCTTCTGAGCATAGAAAATAATTGTATGTATCCATATAAAAAAAATAAAAATAAATCTCTACCAGCTGAACTGCTATAACTACATTGTGAAGGTCACAGCCAGCCCATGAGAAGCAAATTAATGGGCAAAAAATAAAAAAATAAAAATGATCAAAAATGGGTGTGGCATGGTTTAAAAAACAAAAAAAAAAAACACCAAGGGCTTCCGAAGCGAGGAAAAAAAAAAAAAAAAAAAAGAAGAGGACAGTGCCATCTGCTGTTTAGCAAGCGTTGGTTCAGAAAATCACATGTACTGTATAACAGCAGAGGTTATCTTTCTTTTCTCTTGCTGTTTGGACCACAAGCTGGCCTGACTTGATAGAAAGCACAAAATGGTCCGTGTAAACATAATAGCACAAATAAAAACAGCAAAAACATACTAGATAAAAAAAAAAAAAAAAGAGCACATTTTCCTATCATTCCCCACACCTTTTGGCTATTTCAGCATTTCCAAAAAAAAAAAAAAACTGTCTTCAAATAATTATTTAGTCAAGAAGTTGCTCTCCAGCATTTCCCTTGTGTGCTTTACAAAGTGAAAAGCGTCCCATTGGCCTTCCACGTGAACAAAGCTCATTCGTTGTAATTTTGTTTTCCCAAGCATGTTTGCTTTTGAGACTTTTTACATTTAAATACCGTGACTGTGTAAACGTGCTAGCCGGTAGTTGTTTGCTCAATGTTGTGCCGTCTACTTTGTGCGTTTTTTCTAAATAAAATCCATGTTCATGAAGCTTTGTTGCTGCTTTTCTGTTTGAATATCCGACCGTGCAAAAGTGGCCAAAAGAAGGACTCAGTGTTTCCTAAACAATTCTAAACCTTTATTTTTCTAACAAGAGTGAAAAGAAACAAAGGCAACATTCAAATAAAAAGTTTATACACAACTGATAACAGTGTCTCTCTGCAATAATAACAATAATAATAACGAGAAGAATATCGCTTGAAACGGGGAAATAAAGTGGGTTACAGTAAAGTTACCATATTTTGCAGATGAGTAAAGTGGAACGGCTCCGGGGGTCACACAGCGTCCATTTTGGGAAAGTAGCACCAAAAACATGAATGCCTGTTTTAAACACTTCCCAAAACGACGTCAACAGTTCCTTGCCAAGGTTGCCAACACCAGCTTCAGTACGACTACAAAAATAAAAAGTCTTCAAAGGTTGTGTCGCACGTCCGAGTCGCATCGTGGCCTCGGTAAAACCAAACGAACCCAAATAGCTTATCCGAGGAACTGGAGAACGGGGGAGGGGCTTCCATTTAATACGCTTGGGGGGTAACAAAGCATACCAACTTACCTGGGAGACAACTCTAGATAGACCACACACACATTTCTATCACAGGAGGTCCCACATGATCCGACAGTCTGCAAGGTCTGACGGGAAAAACGGCTCCAGGAAAGGCGGAGCTTGTGGGAGAGCAGGAAGTGGTATTCGTGTTTGGGTGGGTGGGGAGTGTACAAGATTGAGAGATGAGGTGGTGGGGGGTGTCCGCATCTTTCTTTTGTCAGTCTGCTCCCTCAATTTCTTTGGCAGAGCCAACGTCCACATTCACAGAATCTGCCAAAAAACATTTCAAGCCCTTTACATACAAACAAACATCAACATCCAGGAATAGTTGCCTATTGATATTCGCTTGACAGTGTCATTGTGATGTTAATTTAACCCCTAGAGGGCGATATTGCCCAACAAAGCAGCACCCTGAGATTGATGAGTTTAATTCTTATTCCACTAATCCCAATACTGTATTTTCATTAGTGATACCACATACATCATCTTTGCAAAAAATATTGGGGGTGGGGTTAGTTCCTCTTGAAAGAGGTGTGGCTAAGTGAGTCAAGTTTCAGTAGCTAGCGACTGGACATTTTTCTGCATCACTTCAAGTGTCTCAACGGAAATACAAGTTTGTGGAGTGAGGTTCCACTGAAGGTGGAAAGTGTCGGCAGTCGTACCTCCGTAGGAATGTGGGCAGGCGGGCGAGGGGAGGGGCACGCTTTCTTGGAGTCGGACACGTCCGGCGGCGCTGCGCCGACCCCATCTGTATTGTCGGCGCCTCCTCTGTGGCTCTTTCGCTTCCTCTTGGAGTCCTTCGTACGGCCTCGACTGCTTCGTCGCTGCTCTTCAAGTTGTGTCTATGGGCGGCACACGTACGACACCAGATATGTTTTCTCGTCATTGTTCTCTTTGGGCACTTAATTGGGTAAGATTTTTGCCATTAATTCAAGGTTATTGCTCCGGATATACTCCTTTAAGATTGCAACAACCTTTTTTTTTCCCCCCACCAATAAAACTCTTGTCCATTGGACACAAGCAACTCACACGATGACGTCAGAGCTGACCTGAATGAGTGTGCATAGTGTCGCCACGGGCGGCTCGGAGGCCGCATGCAGGACTTTGCCGATGATTTGCATCTGGTCCAGAGAAACTTCCAGCAGGTCTCCTTCCAGCTGCAGCTCCTCCAGTCGCTCCCTCGTGTCTGACGAAAGTTGCACCACTTGACCTTTGAGCTCGGGCAGCAGCGGTAGCAGAGCGCCCACACCTGAACAGCGCAAACGACGCCTTCAACGTCGGTCGCCGAGGGCAACGGGCAGGCGGTCCGACATGCAGACTTTGCAGACTTACCAGTGGCGCTGGAGTTCTCGCCGACGCCGTTCTCGCGAGCGACCTGCGGGAAAACAATCACCTTAAATCACACAAATGGACTGAAAATAAATATTTCACTGCTCATTTACAACCATTTGTGTAGTTTTGGTGCTTGTTTAACAAAAGCTCTCATACAGGGAGTCCTTGAGTTACGTCAGACTTCCGTTCCTACGCTAGCAATGTATTTCGACTTAAGTCGATTTTCCGCTTAAAAAGACTCATTGAACAATTTTCAGCAGTGAAAAGTTAACATTTTGTCCAGAATGAATTTGATAACTTCATTATTTTTCATGTACAATTAATAGCTTGACAAAGTCATTTTTCTACTTGTTTTCGGGCTTTGGTCAGTAAACTGAGTCATGATTGGTCGTTACCTACTTCCTCAGCACAGGTGATATTGTCAGTCGACAGCAAGTACAAAAATTACTTTTTAAAGGTATTAATTGTAGATGAAAAATAATGTAGTTACCACATTAATTCATTCACTCCCAGCCTTTTTCACTGAAGCAACCCCCTTTACTGGATTTGGACTGCTTTTGCAGGGCCCACAGTATATACAGAATACAAACGAAAGATTATCATCTCTTCTTTCATCGGGGAAAAAAAAAAAGAAGTAGATTTCTATCTGTTTCTGTTTTGCAGCAGTTAGCGTTAGAATATAGCTAAGTTTAATGACAAATAGGTTTAAAAAAGTGGGGGGGGGGGAAGGTTTTTTGCAACATGTTTGATCTCATACTCTGCTGCCACCTGCTGGCCGTTTTTGTAATAACTACCATTGCTTCAAGCATTTTTTTCAGTTCAGAGGCAGCATCAAAGCCTTCTGTATGCTCTAGCATAAAAACAACAAAATACGTCTTTGGGAGCAAATGAGTTAATTACAGACAAAGTATTAACTTTTTACTGCTGAAGTTGGCTAAATGAGTCCAGTATCCCTTTAAAGTCAATATTTACATCAAAAATAATTTCCATTTAAATAAATAAATAAATAAAGGTGCTGTCCAACTGAAGCCCAAGTCTTTGCCGATGTTCATCGGCGTCTCATTTCTTTAATGTTTTTATGATGTCTAGCTTCGTTTCCATGGTAATTGCTTTTCTTTTGGCTGGACCAACATTGATAGAAGACAGAGCTTTCTTATTTGGGGCCATGATGTGGGGGGGGGGGGGGGGAAAGGGGGATAATAAAAAAAAAAAAAAAAAAAAGCCAAAGATACTCCCACAAGCGCGCTAGCACCAGCTAAGGGCGCTAATAGCGGACGAGCGGAAAATACTGTGGGCTATATGGCGAACAAGGAGCCAAAATGGTGGACCGGGCGTAACTTTTGTAATATCGAAAGTCTGAGGTCGAGTGCGTCTTAACTCGAGGACTCCGTGTATAAGACGGCATTTGACTTATGAATTAGTGCTTGGGAAAACATCTCCCATGAAACCCCCGTTTTAGGCTGTACCTCGATGCCATTGGACTGCTTGGATTTCTTTTTCGGAGAATCCTCCGTCAGATCGATGATTCCGTCCTCTCCCTCGCCGCCCTCCGAGTCGGATAAAACGATGACCGAGCTGGAGTGTGTCTCTTTTTGCCCGCTTGCCTCCTCATCACGACCGAGTGTTTCTTTGAGTTCCTGCAGCGTCTGAAGGGCCCGCTGCAGCTCGGGGGTCTCCAGCGCTTCCTTGGCGCGCCCCTGCCAGGTGATGGCTCTCTCCGTCAGACACTGCAGCGCCTCGCCCTCGGGCAGGCGCACGGGCAGCCTCTGCAAGGCCACCAGCAGCGCCAGGATGGTCTCCAGGCGGGGGCGGCGCGAGCGCTGGCACCGCGGGCACAGAAAGCGCGAGTCCCAGTCCCACCAGCAGCGCAGGTTGCCCGGCGGTTCGCAAGAGGGCAGCAGCGAGGGGACGGGAACGCAACCGCCGTGGAACCAGTCCTTGCAAAGGTGGCAGCGCAGCTGAGGTGCGCGCGGCTGGCCGGCGCACACGCACACCGTCTGAACGGAAGCGGCGCCGGGGTCGTTCCCGTTCTCTTTGACACAGTTTGCCGAGTCCGTTTCCATGAGCTCGTCCGACGTCTCCTTCCCCTCATTAAGTCCGCTCTTCCCCATGTTGACTTTCTGTAACCTCAGTAGCGCCTCCTTCTCCCGGTGCTCCCCTTCCTTGAACGCCATCACCTAGAGAGACGACACAAGTTCAGACGCCCCCAATGCAGACCCTGCAAATTGACAGTCTGTGTTGTGCGGCACACTCACGACAGCTGCCGGGTCTCGAAGGTCCTGAGCGGAGAGGCCCAGAGTGTTGCTGTCACAATCGTCCGCATCCTCTGATGTCTTGTCATGTCGCCTTTTTGCACATGGACACAACACCTGGCGGGGGAAAATGTGTTTATTAAGAACTCATTCACTGCCAGCCATTTTAGAACATTTCAAACTGTTCAATACAGACACGATATGTTCAATAATTATATAAACCAAATCTACCAAATGACAGAATAGAATGCCTCCTTTCTGCCCTGTCCGGTTCTTTATAATAGACAGCAGAAAAATGTAGGTTGCACAAAATGTAGCCATTACTCCCATGGACTCTCGAACTTATTTTGTATAAAATGGGGCAATTATGTCATCTACTCAACAGTAAAGTTGTTTCCAAGTTTGACATTTACAGTGCAGCATCACTAGATTCTCCCCCATCTAGCCCCGTTCAAAAGAATAAAATTTACAAGTACACTTGTCAAAAGGTAGTGAATGAGTTAAATTCCTTCACCATTTTTTTACAATTGCCTATATTGATACTTCAAACTAGAAATGTACCATAAACTTCGAAGCCATTATTTTAAAACCATCTTACAGTGTATAAAGTGTCGTGAGGGATTTTACAGCTTTAAAATATTTATAAAAATACAACTACTTTGCAGATTTCACTTATTACGTGTACAGTGTTCCCTCACTATAATGCAGTTCACTTTTCGCAGTCTCACTCTATTGCGGATTTTTTTTTAGTGCAATTCTGCATATATTTATATATTTTACAACAATGTAGCTATTATATAAAATTTATGAAGGTTTGAACATTGTTAAACATCTTGTTTAAAAAAAAGAGATGTGAGAAAAAGTAAATGCCTCGATAAGAAAAGTGTATCAAGTGTGTGGTGAGGGGTTTTAGAGCCTTAAAACATTTAGAGTAAATATAATACATAAAGTTAGCTACTTTGCGGATTTAATTTATTGTGGGTATTTTTTGGAGCCTAACCCCAGCGGAAGATGAGCAAACTGTATTTTTTGGAACAAAACTCCAGCATAAAATGAGGGAATACTCATGAAAATGTTAAATTTGGTTATGTATCGTTGTAAAGCGCAATATATTCTAGCGTACTGTATATATTGTACAGCTTGGTAGTGCCAATTTAGGTCTCACTTCAGCTTAAAACCTGGAGGTTATTTGTGTGTGCAAAAGCTCATGTGCATTTTTCATTGGTTGAAACATCTATTGAAATTTTGAATGGCCGCAAAACCCGTGGTTAACCGTCGGCCACTCATGAAACACTAAACCCGCAGCGGTTCAATCAGGTTCGGCCGGTAGCGGTGGGAGGGCACCTCGAGCAGGCTGTGCTGACTGCTCTTCTTCAAGAAGGTCTTGGTGGCCTTGTCCCTCCAGGAGTGAGCACTGGCCACCTGTAACTCCAGCTGGCGCAGCTCCTCCATGAAGACGGGCAAGTCCCTTCCGACGGCCACCAGGCCCTCCAGGTCATCCAGGCACGGGTAATGCTCCCCGTTCTGTGACAAGTGGGCAGCAAGCCACAAAATGTTGACACAAGTTTGAATTGCATCGAGCGCTTGAAGCGACGAAGGTGCTATCTTACCTGGATTTCCAGCAGGTCTGTTACCCAAGCACGTGCGCGGCTTAGGCAGCCCTGCAAGGCTTGAATGTTGGGCAACTTGACAGGAATGAGCTGGGCCTCGTTCACAATTGCCTCCAGTGTTGACAGTGGGTGCTTTTGCCTGGGGAAGACATTTGCCAAGTTGAGAACAGGGACAAATGGTTGTGACGTGTTGTCTGTACAAGATCTTTTGGCGTCAAAAACAAATTTGTATCATTTTTCTTAGTAGCAGTACTTAAAAAATAAATACCAGACAGCCCGCCAACTCTGTTTTAAAGGCACGTACACCATACACATACATGCATGGCCGCCTGTCTACCGATATGTGGAAAACGCCTTAAGTGGCGTTGGCCAGGCACTCCTCGTTGAGAAGCATGACGCGTTAATTAAGGCTTCATGGGAGCGTGCAAGCAAAGTGGAAGCCACACGACAGCATTGCCGAGGCATGTTTTCAATAAACATGAAGAACACGCGTGGTTTTTGATATTCAGTTTTAGAACCGTTTTGTAACAAGAGAAGCAGAAGAAAAAGTAACAATCACTCCTGCAGTGGACTCAAGGTGCATTCAACGAACGGGTACAGTAGGAAATCACAGTTATGCATTGAACAAGCTCAGACTGACATAGCGAAAGGCTGTGACGCATTTTTAACACTTCCCTTAAAAATAAGTCGAGTGTGAATTATTTGTTCCCAGTTTGTAGTATTTGATTACGCATTCGACTAATTGCGAGCGGAACGGAGACGAGCAGAGATGTACGCACAGTCCAGCAACGTGACATTGAGTCATTGGAGTGCCACTATTACAATATTTAAAACGGATGACATCAAATGCAGTCAAATACAGTAGTTCAAGAATATGGCATGCAATGTGAAAGCACATACAGTATACACAAATATTTACAATATGTACATAAATTGATGTATACATCCCAATATTTTGAATGAATAAAAAAAATAATTTGAAGTTCTTTTGTCAGTTTTAATTTTGCGACTTTTGCTGATATTTAGAGTTTTGTTGAGGTACTGTTTCAGTACTGCTATCGAGGTATTTTATGCAGGTATGGTATCGAAGTCAAAATGCTGGTATCATGACATCACTAGTCCGCCGTACCTTTGCTCGAGACAGATCTGCGCTTTCTCCTCCCAACGCTCGGCAATCGTGAGCAGCTCTTGCAGCTCTGCCATGGCCGTATCCACCGACGCACTCTGAGGCACGTTGCAGCCCGCCTCAATCAGATTCCTCAACACCGCCAAGGTGACCTCCGGCCTCTCCCTCCCCTCAGTGCCCAAGGTGCGCCTGACCTCTGCCAGCCAGCGCCCCAACTCCTGAAGGCCCCGAAGCAGACTGCACTCTGGCACCACGACAGGAAGTTGCGCTCCCTGCTCCAGCAACGTCTGCAAGAGCTCCGCTGGGGCCGAGTTCCTCCTCCAGTCGCGCTCGTTGATCAGCTCCTGAGCTCGGCTCTGATAATCACTCACCACCTGCAGAACCGCCTTGATGGGGAAAACCAATACATTAGATCTTAGAAAGTTGTAATGCAATTCTATGAACATGTGGTAATTACCTGCACTTCCTCCAGTTGACCCATCACACAAGGCAGGTTTTGCATGGTCTCTATCAACGACTTCAGCTCCGCCAATGTCATGATTGCCTCACTGAAATACAGCAATTAGTAAATGTTCTGATAGAGCTAATCAGTACGTATCCATGTATCTCACCTGGTCTTTGTGTGAGCGAGAAGTTCCGTGCTCTTCTGTTGGCAGTGCTCGATGTCTTTGAGAACAGTGTTGAGTTTACGGAGAAGTTCATTGTCGGGGAACTTCTTTTCTGATGCTTCGGTCTTCAGCGTTTCCAACTCATCAATTCCTGGGATTTAATTGAATACCACACAATTGGCTTAATTCCACCATTTCTGTGGAAATCATCGAAGCAATGCCAGCAACCTGAGTGGTGCTTTTCTTACCTATCTTGTTCCCATCCTCTTGCTCAAGCGCCTCTTTGACCCTATTGGCCCATGAGTCAAAGGACTCTGAGCGAACCTTTAAGCGGTGTAACATGGCCAGCAACTCATCCAGGGTGTATCTGTACCTGCAAGGAGGAATGCAAAACGGTAATTCTGCAAGTATTTACCAGTGGATATGATAACAGAATTGAGAGTCTGTTCATTACCTGAGGTAGAGTTTGTCAGTGGGGCAGTTGCACAGATCCTGAGTGTGATAGAGACACACCAGATGCTCGGGGCAATTTAAACAAGCCAGTGCTGAGAGGAAACACGTTGTCTTGCATTTGTCACACTGTCGCTCATCATCAGGCAGCAGTTCAAACGCCTCACGCTCCGCTTCGGTGATGCCCTGCATGTAGAGTACATTTTTACAGTTAGTCAATAGTGCATTATATTGCTTGCAAAAAGCATAAAAAAAGACAAATCAAAAAGTTTGCCAAACCTTACCCTTTCCATCAGAGCCTTGCGCAGCTTTCTCTCCTCCTGAACAATAATAAACATTTCCCGGTGTGTCGCTGCAGCAAGATTAAGGTCGAGTTTCTCTGGACTGGCTGCCATTTTACAAGTGAGCTCTTCGTGAGAGAAGACGCAATACCGCCGCAGACGTCGATAATGCTCAATGCAGGAACGACCAGCGGGCAGCTAATAAGGAGACAACAAAATGGCGACGTCATCCTGGTTGTCAAGTCTCACTTGTGTTGAACAACAACAGGACACTTACCCAGTCGGCTGTACAAAAGTTGACTGCTTCTGCAAAATTATATCCCTGGTTGAAACCACTGTGGTAGGCTCTGGGGAAGGTGATGACAAACTCACCGGCACACTGGTTGGTCCTTACAACCTGTCAATTTAAAAAAAATAATAAAATAAAATAGTGTGAAGCCACATAAATGGTCACTTTGAGCCAACAGAATGTGAGGATGATGATACTGACCGGTACACCGTGAGACATGAGGATGTTCGGGTTCATGATTGTGACCAATTGGTGCAAGAGGTCAGGCTGGAACTCAAATAACTCGGGAGTCAATTTCTTCATCACTTCCTCGAGTCGCTCAGCAGCTACTGAGGGAACTCCATACCAGGTTTTGGGTTCGCCCCTGAAGATGACCCATTGTGTTAGAATACAAGCTCCGCAGCTCTTTATTAATAAATAAATACAGCATGTCGTGTACCAGTGCAGGTAGTTGATGGAGTAGCTCCAATGATCCTCAATGTGCCAGCAGAAAGCGGAGAATACCATGCCAACGTAAAGCCAGGGCACCTTCATGCCAGAGATGTCGCCATTAATGTGGCACAGGAGGGACTGCTCCAGCACGGGCATCACGTTCAAGTTCCAGCCACTGCGGGCGTAATCCTGACAGGTGCACACGTTTTACGTCATGAAGCACTTCAGAGATTTTGCCTTGACTGACATAACGCAGCACTACTTGTATTCATTGTGTGTGGGTTACTCATTGGTTTCTACCATTGTATTTCAGACAGTGAAGATGACAAAGCTCATAATTAAACCAAACAATAGATTAATCATGATAAATGGAAGGCCCCTCCGTAGGACATTCAAAAATATTTTGTCTCACTTGACATCAGACCTCAACATTCAAAACTATTCTAACTTTCAAAAACTATTTAAACCTGGTTTGCTTTATGTTTTTTTTTAATGCAGCTGGAATAACTAAAGCAACAGGCATTTGAACAAAATTAGTCATGTTTCTTTCCTGGAAATGTGATTCTTAAGTTCAAAATGGTTCAGATTTTGCTTGTCAAAGTGGAAGCCATCGGCAGAGTACTGTAGCATATTACATAAGTCAAACGGCAAGCAAACCTCTTCTTCTTTTGTCAGAATCTTCTTGCCGTTGTTCATTGGGAAGCCACTGCCAAACTCTTTCGAGTGGATGTCTGCTCCATACTCTACAGTCACATCCTCCTCGATGCTGCTAACTAACCTCCAGAACTCCCTCTCTACCAGCTCGGTGGGAACCATCTACAAAAGGAAGCACAGACAGATGACCTCTCTCATTACGGCAGCGGTGTTGTGCTTCCCAGTGGTTTGCGAGTGTTCTTACATGGACGGGCATGTTGAAGTAATCTGCTTTAAATGCGTCGGCCATCTCGCCAAAACTCTGTAGACTATACTCACGAGTTGCTTGTTCAAAGCCAAAAGCCTCCGAAGGCTTCTTGCACGCCTGCAAAGGAGCACGTCCAACCGGAGTGAGTCTTACCGGTTGGAACCCTCTTCATACAAGACAGAAGCTTTTTGTTTTTAATCTACGACTTACTTCCGCAACACACTTTGGGCATTTCCAGTTGCCTTTGGGAAGATCAGTGAGTGGTGGCAGCAGACAGTACGTGTGGTAGTTGTCATCACAACCATCACACAGCAGGAGTTTCTCGTCATCATCTCCGCGGCCACACATGCGACACACAAAGGTTTCCACCTGTGACAAAACAGATTTCAGTGGTGAGTGGCAAATGGGCAAATACTCAAAACTGTGCACAATTCCTCTGGAGCTAGAGACTAAAAATTATTACAAGATTACAATACTATATTATGTTCCTATGTGCTACTTTTTACATTTCATCCTGGGGTACTTTTTTTTTTTTTTCTCTGAAAGTTACATCCATTACAAATCAAGTTTTGAGTTTTATCTGGGTGGATCTTTTTGATTACTTACACTCTGCATGTTGAGGTTGTGTCGTAGACTCATAGTCATTTTGGTGCACGGACCATCAGCTAGATGTTGATGACTTTCTTTAAGATTCTCCTCCAATTCTTCTTTCTTGACTTCAGTCTTCACTTCTGGCTTGACCTCTGTTTTGACTTCTGTTTTCACCTCCATCTTGACCGTGATGGTGGCGGGCGGAACTTGGGGAGTGACCGAGTGCTCTTCGGTCTGACTGGCCTGTGAAACCACAGGCTCCTCTTTTACACAAGTGACAGTCGGAGCAGGTGCAGTGCTGTCCCTGATGGTCACAGTTGAAGGCAGTTCATCTGGAAGAAAATGATCACAAGTTGTCATCAAAATGCATGCGAGATTTCAGTCAATTTACCTCTTACCCTTCTTCCTAATGCCTCGGTCCCGAGCCATGAGTCCTAGTCCCATCATCTTGGGCCCGGCGCCGTAGATCTGCAGCTTCTTCAACTCTGGGTTCTTCTCTATGTCTTCCTCAGTAGGTTCGGGCTGCCAACAAGTAAAAAGTAGACAGACAGTCATTTTGATGGAACGGACAAACTGTCGCTACTCTTCAAAGCACACTAAGCAAAAGCAATGTGGCCTAATGCAGACAAAAATCAAGAAGATCACACGCAGTGAGTGCAAAAAGGAGTTATTCTAGCTAGGTTAGACATTAAAGAAAGCTTGAAAGTTATATGACCTATAACCAAAACACAAATACAAAAAAAAGAAGCTACAACCATAAACCAGAATAGAACACTAATGGTTCACAAAAACATTTGAAGTTCATTCACCACTGACAATGAAACAAGCCATTGGGGTATAAAGGTAAGTGGAGTGATCCAGTCAAACCACTCTTGTACTGCACAAGTCAAATATTTGTTGTCATGAAAACACCATCTTCCATTTCTAGAACATAATGCAAATAATCCAAGGTTACCACCTGTTTTGTCACCAAATGATTATTACAGTTGCAAAAGTTGAACAAATCCACATCTGGGGAAAACCGCTCTAAATTTGTTTCTCAAAATGACAATTTAATTTTTGGAAAATGGATCTTACGCCATGTTCACAAACTTCACACTGTAGTGAACATAGCCTAAGAGGCCCTTCTTCATCACTCAATTTTGATGGTCAGCGAGTCCCAGCGGTTCAAAACTTCTGCTCATTCCTCCACTATGCTCAGAGGGAGTTTCAAAGGAGCAGAAATTATGTGCAATTTTCCCGTTTGGAGGTCTACAGGCCATTTATTTGGCTTGTGCTCTGACATGCGCTTACAACAGTCTATGTGACATCATTTAGAAAGGCATGTGGCTTTCCAAATCAGGTCCAATCAATTACATGCAAATCCAACTGATCTGTAAAAATATCTCTACTACTTTTTATTAATTTGTATTTTCAGTTGCAAAATCTTAAAAAAAAAAAAAAAAAAAGTGAAAGAAAAGAAAAAGTTTAAGTGAATAATTTCAGATGCACTATTTGTCTAAGTAGTCAGTTGACCAATACGATTGTTTAAAAAGCAACAAGACTCAAACAAAATTAAGCAATGATGGCGCTTTGGAAATGAGCCCAAAAACACCATGTGCAGAAAATAACCATGATACATAAACCATTCTTAAACAAGATACATGACAAATGATGCTGTGCGCAAATCAATTGCACACCACTTTGCTTTTTACCCTTCCCAACCTGTCCCACAAATGTTTTATGTGCATTATTTCATTTCAACCAGAGGTGATGCTACACTTTTTCAGGCTAGTAAGTTAGCACCAGGAATGTCACTCTTCCTTCATAACTATATGGACCGTTTTAACCAGAAAGACAAAATTAAGAAACCAGCACAAAGTACCCAGTAAGAAACCAAAGTCACAACTGGTTATAAAATGAAAATTGTGTGCAATCCATATGACATTTGAATATGATTCATAAGCAGGGATGAAAGTTGGCAAGCTACTTCATGAACAGTATCATGTAACAACTCAAAATACAAAAACATACCCTTCAGATTGATTTCTGTTTAAAGTTCTAGAAAGGTAGTAAATCCACCAGCCACGAGCACAGTTTGGCCAGGTAAATCTGAATAATGCGGTTTTAAATTCTCATTCAACTACAACATTAAAATCACTATGCACACCAACTTGTCAGAAGAAGCCACGTTAAGTGCATCATCCCAACCCAGTCGTGAGAAATGTTAATTATATAGGGTGTTAATAAATAAAAAGTGTTCAAGTCGTTAGTCCCAATACAAAAAAATAAATAAACGGATACAGATGCCAGGAATTCAGCAGAAAGACGTAAGAAGAGTAAGCGGTTGAGGGTGAGCTCATATGCTCAAAAGGCAGTACCGCTGAGATGAGTTGAGAGCCAGTGGTGAGAGGATGGGGGTTCGGATCCTCCGGACCCTGCAAGGGGACACAACAACAGCAACAATAAACTAAGCCAGGAGGAAGAAGAGGATAGGTGGGGCAGTCAGGTAGAAGGACCTGCAGCTACTGTACAGTAGTAGCTGCTGTGGTGAAAATGGCATTTAACAGACGTTTGTTCATCTCTTGTCATTTATCATCCTTCAGCTCATATTGAATGAATTGTTTTACTATCAACCAATGTGCACAATGGAACGTGCAACAATAGATTGACAACTGATTATAAACATCTACTTTTTTTTTCTTTTAATAATCGATCAATCGTTCAGAGAACTTGCTAAACATAAAATTGTTCAAATTCTCTGATTCCAGCCTCAACAATAAAGTTATCAGATTTCAGTCATGCTCAATGAAAGCAGAGTGGCTGCTTTCGCTTGAAGGCATCGTTTCATTGTTTTCATTGTTTTGTTTTAATGAAGGGATCCTTTTTTTTTTTTTTTATTTCATTCACTAATAAAAAATAAATGAAATACAGATTCATCGATGATTCAAATCAGTTACAGCATAGGTACAATTATAAAATATGTACCGGTACACATTATAAACAAGCTGAAACTGAATGAATCCCATTGACAGTAAGTCAAGATTGACTTGGAGCAAAAATGTTATCAGAATTGATTCCTCTGCTAATTCGATACAAGTGTCTGTTGATGACAGTTATTGGGGGGAAAGCACCCAAGTAATAAGCAGACAGTAACAATGACTGGCTAAAGCACAGGTGAAATTGCAGGATGGCAGCAAAGCAAGCTGGGATGCGACCAGGGTGGACAGTCACATCTAGGGCTAGGCAGACACACACAAGCACATACGGGATTGAGCAAAGAACAATTAACAGCAACACAGTGGCATCAGCGTAAGATGGAGGACTGCCATCTAACTGATGCAACGCAGACCTTCAGGCAGGTGACAAAAAAAAAAAAAAGCTGAAACACCACAAGTCCCTTCCTCCCTCCATTTACTGAACCACAATGGCAGACTATAGACTGACATAACTTGATACAAGATTCATAAAATGATTTTTTTTTTATTGGTGTTGTTTCAGGAATTCTTTTACTGTAATAGAACATTGATCAAGATGCATCCAAGCCGGTTTACTGGGTCACACTGGTCGATGGATTACTCTGGCACCCGAACAACTCAATGACATTTTATTACTTGTCCTGTCACTACTTGTCGTGGTGCCTTGAGATAAGAACTTATGAAAATTACCACACACAACTTGGAGAAAAAAAAAATAAAAAAAAAAAAAAATAAAAAAAAAAACTGAATTTCTCCCCTTGCAAGGAATATTGTACACAGGCCTGTGAGTAATGTTTAAATCTCTTTATGCAGCACGCCACGGAGGGTTGTAAAATAGCAATGATCAATGCTAATCGTGAGCATGGCGATTAAATTTTTCATTGTATGTTAGCATTAAGCATTTCTTTAGGCAGTTGTAATTTGCAGTATACTATGCGTAATTCTCTTTGTTTTATGTTTAACTGGTTCAGGAATTACACTGCTTGAAGCCTTTTTTTTTTTTTGATTGTTTACTGCTTGCTAAATTGCTCCTTATTATGAAGTGAATTGAACGGAGTGCACTGCCACCATTCTGTGCTTGTATCTCAAGGTTCAGCTCAGAAAATCAGTCAGGTCACCAGCATCGCAAGGCACCGCTGTATAATGGTAACGTTCAAAAGGTGGCAGACGAGGTGTGTCAAAAATGTTCCAGGAGTTGTTTCAAAAGCTATGTTTCATTCAAAGGCAAACCAAGTTTTTCTCATCATTGCAGGCCGGTGCTTGATTGCGAGCACGAGAAGAGGCGAGAGTTGGGGTGAGGCAAATTGTGGTAATTACCATAACTACACGCCTGCTCACAAGTGAGTATCTGACCTTTCTTCGCTGTGCAGCATCAGCCTGCCAACTCACCTGACCTGGCTGATTCTGTGTGATTTCCCCACCCATTTCCCAACCTCAAGGGTGTCACGGAAGGGACCCATTTTGAAGATGGGAACACTATCAAGATGGCCGTGATGACGGAGATGTTGAGGATGCTGGAAGAATTCTTTCAGGAGTGGCAGGGAAGTTTGGGAAGTTGTGTTAAACTCCAGGGAAATTCTCAACTTGTAGTTTTGAATTTGAAATATCTTCTTTGACACCCACAGTTCCTGGGACCTTTCTGAGACACCTTGTACCTTGTTTCTTTTCCAAGCAAGACTCATGAATTGAAATAACCAATGTGCATTTCAGTGAGTGGAAAAAACACAATCGAACTGATGGAATTCCTGGAAAATCAATAAGTTAGCTTGACATAAAACAATGACATGCAAAGGAAACTAACGGTTAAACTGATGATGATTAAGGACTGTTCAGCTGTTGCAGTTCAGGACAGACTGAGACGTTAGTGAAAATAGCGTGTGAAGTCAATTTCACACTCGCACTGTGCTACAGTTGCCTAATAAAAATGCTTCTTTCATAAGTGACTTGCTACTAACACAATCATTAATCATGAACCAATTTAGAAGCTTAAAAACATATTCCTCAACATATATTTGACACAAATTTACGACCAAGTGTTTTGACTTACATCTGGCTGGCAGCGGTTGGCTCGGCGGCCGTAACTGCTCATTTTGGAAGGGTGCACAGACTGACGCAGGGGGATTGAGTGTGGCTTGTATTCCTTATCCACATCCTCGCCATCGTAGTGCTTTGGCTTGCAATGCTGAGAAATGCAGCAACGAGAAAACTTGAAAGTCAATTTTTGTCTCATAGCTTAATTACAAAAAAATTCAAAATAAATAAAATAGGTGAGCATTGAACAATACCGGCAAGCTGGCACCGGACTGGAACATTTCAAATGGGTGGACAATCCTCTCATAGTGCGAGCGCAGAAGAGAACCGATGTTCTTCCCCGGAGGGTAGCCGAGCCGCTGAGCTACCCTGGCCCAGCGTCGTTCTTTACAGACCAGCTCAAAACCACCTTCATCGGACACAACCTGGAACACCAAGGTATTGGGGATGTCCTGATCATTTTGGTCAGAGAATACTTACTAGATTTTGAGTATCTTCCAAGACAGAGTCTAGAATCAATACCTCTGCAATGCACTTAGAATAAAAATTAAGATTCAACATTGTATTTGATTTTTCACGAGTAAATAAATTGTACTGGCGGGCAAATATTGTTTAATCGATAGGTCACAATTTTACCCTCCCCAGTTCAATATCAATTTACCTCCTGGCCAATGGGAGGCGCTTTGAGTGCAATTACACAACAAAGGCCACACTCCACCAAAACATAACAAAATTGTGACAGAAACAAGCACCAGAAATGGAGAAAAATGAAATATTTTAACGATAAAAAATATAACACCCTGGTTCTGTTAAAAAAAAAAAAAAATGCACTTCAACAAATAATTTTATACTCCATAAGGTTATTACAAGTATTAGTGGTGTTCCGATCAGCGTTTCATGTTCCCAATTCAGATCATCCATGAACGAGATCAGTCGATACCCATTCTGATACTCATCAAATGGATTAGCTTCATATTTTTCAGTTATGGAGATGAATCTGTCAAGTATTTTTTGTGATTAACTTGATTTAAAAAAAAAAATAAAAAATCTATTCAAATTTCCATCCCAGCTTTAAAAAAAAAAAAAAAAACCCAGAGCATTATTTCAAACCAATATATATTAGAGTAAGGATTAAATTCATGTTCACCTTTGACAAACCGAAAAGATCAAGGATGCGCCTCTCAATGTGCGGGATTTTCAAGGAGGAGGCCTGGATCTCCCAAAACCGGGCAATGCGGTCCAAATAATTCAGCTTTACTCTCGTCTCCGCCTGGAAAACAAGATGAATAACATCTATGAAAAACACCTTCAACCACGTTATTCAACTAACCACATGAAAGTGTGTACAAATGACTTGCCTCCAGTTCATTAAGCCTCTGTATACGCGGCGTGAATCGGAAGGTATCCAGCTCCACTGAAAATGGTGGTTGCCAGTCCTATTCAGGAAAAGAACATCACATTCAACATTCCGCTCACCAGCCGTCTCGGCTTGTCCCCATAAACAACACAAGCATGAATTCAATGTGACACGGACGAGTGTTTTAAAGCAAAGCAGCGGAACATTGGGACGCTGAGGATGGGATGCACAAACTTTTATACACAAACTGGCAGTGGGCGGAAAACAAATATGCCAGTGTAGCACCAACAACAAATAATTATTAACCAGTGGTCTTTTTCATTTAATGCACATCTTTGTGCGCCTTACTCCGAGCAGTGAGTGGTGCCTTGAGATAGGAGTTAATTCCTTCTATGACAACACAACAACTCAAAATCATCGATTTATCAGTGCAGCACGAATACTAGCTGTTCCACACAGAGGATAAGGAATATATGACATAGAACATACATGTTATTTTGTGTTAACATTATGCTAGCGGACTGAAAGCCTAAGCTATGTCATTTGAATGGACTTTTATTTAACAGCATACTTCATAAGAATTAATTGTAACTATCAAATAGGCCGATGACCGGTTTACTACCGGTGAAACTGTCCATCACAGTTACTGAGCCATTTTCTTCTTTTGATAGGACTTAAAAGATTGACTGCTTGCAGATATCACTAAATGAGCCGCCTCTTTGAAGTTAATGTTGATGCCTGCAGCTTATTTTCCATCTCCTTTTTGGCTGAGCAGAGAGGGGATGTAAACAGTTAAACAGGAGGGAGGAGCAGCACGCGGGACTTACATATGAATGGACTGTCAACGCTGCTGGTCGGGAACACGTTGACAGTCCTTGTAAGTCCGTGCGTGCTGTTTAAAAATAAAAAGTTGTGCTCAAAGGAAAAAATATGTTTTTATTTAAAAAAAGGCCATTTTAGAGCTGCAATTTGATTTACCGTGTGATCTTTTTGCTCACGGTTATCAATCCATACCTTAAAACTATATAAGTCACCACTGTATATTGCTTCTGTGGGCCCCCAGTTTTTTTTGGGTTTTTTTGGCTATGGTTTTCAACCCAGAGCTCAAGTACCCCTATCCAGGCCTGTATTCCATGTCACCCTAAGCCAACATAGCTGAGGATCGTTATCAAGCGGAGCTTGCTGATTAGCTCTTCGTTTGAAACACCCGTGTTGGCTGGGGGAGCCTTAAAAAACAGGCTGGCTAGGGGTCCTCGAGGACCGCGGTTGAGAACCACTGCTCTGAGGGGCAGCCCGTTTCTAAACTTGCACAATTGGATGAAAGCACCGTTTTTTTTCCTGATAGCCACGTCCAAATAGATCTGCTAGCATCATGTGTCCAGAAAGATTAAATGTCAGATAAGAATCTGACATTTAATCTTTTATTCAAGTAAGAGCCCATGTTACATTTGGTGTACAACACCTCAGCTACACAAGAGGCCCTTCAACTACAGCTGTAAACTGTAAGTGGGATTTCACGAGTCAAGAGTGTCCCATGTGGTGCGTATGCATGTGCACAGGAAGTACACGTTTGCTTGTAGAGTACAACTGCGTTCGAACACATAAGGAAAAGACGTAACCATTAATTGCAGGCTTTGCTCGGCTGGTTATGCCACATCAACATTTTTTCTTTGTGAAGAAAATTAAAGAAAGGCGGCAACAACTGTAACACACTGTTGATCATTTGTTGATAACCAAATCAGACCAGCAAAAGTGGCTTAGCGCAGGTGAATACATACAAATGGAAATGAAATAAAGATTGAGAATAAATTTGAAACTGTGCTAGTGTTTTGTCTTCAAGTTTCACAAATACTTACTTGGGGCGGTCGGATTTTGCAAATTCCAGACTTCTCTGCGATTGGACGTATTTTGGCGATGTAGCCTAGAGGATCCTGGAACTCCTCCCATGTCGGCTCGAAAACTGGACACTCCGGAGGAGCTACAAACTCGTCCCCTTCCATTGCCCTGAAGAAAAAAAATCGTTTTGCTCCGGAATATTGCAGGCAGTCTCCTCAATAGACAATTTAGAAGACTGTTTTAGTATTTTCATGCGCTACAAGATAATCTCACACATAAGGGGCCTTCGATAGAAAATTTGATTATCTAGAAAAGTGATTCAAAAACAAACATATATAGAGTTCCAAAAAAGGTATCCTGTCCCTAAACATATTGGGGTGAGAATGCTACCTTTGCAAAGCAGGTTTATTTGCATATCTTTCTTGTTCAGTGTGTCACCTTCAATTATTTGATAGAATGAGAGGCATGTTTGGGGTGTATATCTCCATAGAAGAGCACAACTTAGGAATTTGAAGCACCTCATATTCAATCCCTAAATATTACACCAGCAAGGAAGCATTTGTTTTGCCCTCCTTGGGGATCTAGCCAAATCCCACCTCCCCCAACTCAAGACATGAACACACCTTCTTTAACAATCAACGCGATTCAAAGTGGAGATTGAGGAAACTTGGCAACCCACATTTGTCATGGCCATACATTAACAGACACGGGTCCGTATTTTTGGCACACTGTGAGAAACGTGACACTTGTTCCAAAAGTACAATTTCTTAAAAATCCTCACACTGGGGGTGATTAGAATTTAATTTAGGCTTGAGGCAAGTGTTCACCCAATCCGTGTGTCGTTAAGCTTGTACCTAAACAATGGCGTGTAGGCCATTAACTCAAAACAAGGCCACAGAGGCATCATTTTGTCTTTCAAAGCACTTTGATGGGAACGGCTTTGAAATAACGTATCGACACCTAAACGAGTGCCTAACTAACCGATGATAATAATAAACACTCACGCTGAAATGACGACGCTGTCTTGTACAAAGTTGATATCAATGTTGATGACAAGAGATTTGCTTGGGTTAGCTCCCGAAACCACACGACAAATATCTATTCCAGTTGAAATAAAAAAAATGTCCTCTCGTGTCTCGTGACTTTAGTCTTACATCTTGTGTTCTCTTTGATCATTCAACGTTGGTCTATTTTAGTAAAACGGAAGCTAACGTTAGCATCGAGGCCTCCGATCCGATTCTGTCGTCTTGGTTAGCATTCGTGAGCTCATAGGTGAGAAGAAGCAAACATTGACACCCGGCTTCCGTGTGTCCTCACACCAACCGCCAAGTCAACGCGGAGATTGGCCATTATGTAACAAAAGCAGAGTCGCTTGGCAGCTCCAAACATGAGACGAACGTGAGACGTAGCGTTGCTGTATGCGATAGCTGACTGACCCGCAGACACCTCGATGTCCCGGGATGTGACGGGGCCGCTGGCCGCTCTCCTTCGTCTTGTTGCGGTGGCTGCTGGTGGCCGGCTGCTGCTTGTTGGTGTTGGTTGGCTAACGAGGGCCAGCTGTGCTATGGTGCAGCTGGCGAGCTAAGCGTTGCTAACGGCTACAAGCAAAGTTTGCCGCTTTGCCGTTTCAATTCACCCTGTACGTCCTCCACGCTGGCAAAACACTCAAAATGTGGACGCGAGGCATCCGTTTCATTTTAGGCTCGAATCGCTACTGGTAACAGTTGTGTGGATCACAATATTTTTCCGACCGACACCATCACTCCCTTCAGGCCATTCTATATTTCTTGATGAGTCGCCATCTTGCTTTTTTTTTTTCTTCTCACGGTTGAAGCACAACCCCGATTCCTCGCAGCTCGTCCGCTACGTTCGCTCTTTGGAAGTAGTGCGCACGTACGCCGATTCACGACGGTGTCTACGAAGGCAACAACGCGCTGTAGTGACAACCACCCCTCAAGGAAAACATTCTGAAAAAGGACATCCTAACGGAAATAAATTACTCACTGTCTGTACCTTGGAAACATCATCATGTTGCATCATGTTTAAAAATTTAAATGCTTCAGTGTTCTTTTAGGCACCATGTGTTATTGATTATTAGTTGTTTAGTGTAGAATTTGTATTCTTTTTTTTTGTAGGGGCTACTTTAAATACATGTTCCAAAAAACAAAACAAAACCAAAAAGAAAACATTGTATCTTATGTTATTGACTTGTTTGAAAAAAAAAAAAAAAAAACTGTGTATTGACACAATTTTTTAAAACTGACCTGCGTTTTGCTGATCCAGTTTTTCATAACCAACAGCATACTTCAATGTACTAATCTTGTTTGATATCTCGTTTGATTGTAAAACACTGAACAATTAATCTGTGAAAAATGCAAATGTGTTGCATATGAAGTTGTTCTCGCAAATAAAAATGAAAAATAATCTTACATCTGACAGTGGCTGACCTTTTCAGACCTCTGCGAAGGAAGAGAGATGAGATCGGTGGATGAGATCTGTTTTAATTATTTCCTATATTTAACTAAGTGCAGCTTTAATATTCAAAGTTAAACTATGCAAATGCTACAGTATTATACTACCCCCGGGTGGCTAAGGCGCACACACCATAAGGAGCAGCACAATGTCCAATGGAAGCAAAAAAAAAAAAAAATGGAGGGGGCAATAATGTAAAGAATAAAAACTTAAATTTTTTTTTTAATTAGGCCATTACAGTAAGCTTTTATAAAGTCATTACAATTATGCTTATTTGGGTGCAAGGCTGGAACGAATTTTAGCATCATTATGATCGCTAAATTTATTTTTCACTAAAACCGTATAACATTATAGTAGGTAATCTCATATGAAAATGCCATCATTTGTATGTAGGTGTGCAGAGACAAAGAGCAGTGATAATTATGCATAGTGAAGGTAAGAGAAAAAAAAAAACGACCACCATGTCACTGCAAGGACACTTTAATTTATCTGAAGCAATAAATATTCACATATCAAATCTCTATTCTTTCAGTACATTTAATACATTCACAACAGAAAATTGAACTTAATGGTTCAAAATAATATCCATAAGTGCACCGGCATAACCGTTAGGCTGTAATATGTATATCACTCTTAATTCCTTCGCTTATCTTCAGTCACAAATAATAAGAACTAAACAAGTAAATATTCCTTTTACACAATATTTTCTTTCCCCGTTTGCACTCACATGCACACACCTGAATACAGACTGGGAGCACTTTGTCCCATAAGAAGCCTATAGCATATTATTATTTACATTCAGGTTTATACAGTACAATCTATTCAATAAGTGCAGATATATCCATGCAAGAAGAGTCAAAAAAGAAAAGGACCAGGCAAAACATACATATAAAACCTTCATCTCACATTCTTGACTTTCTCCAAACCTCATTGGTATCCTTTTTTTTTATTTTGGTGTATTCCCATAGTCTTTCAGTATAGCTTGATTCCAAACATTGACATCACTTTTTCCTCACTCTGCTGCTCCCCCTAAAAATCAGCAAGTTGTGTGATTTTTCTCTTGATTAATTGCTGGCACTGTAGGTAACTGTCAGTACTCACACCTTAAAATATTGCAGGAGGCCACAGAATAACAAAGAATGCTGTTTTACATTCTCAATCCTTGTTATCTTTTTTTTTGTTGTAAAATACAAAGCCCTCATGTGGATGTCATGGCGTCAGGGAATATGGTAAAAGTTTTACAAAAGTGGCTGGAGGGGTGAGAGAATAAGATAAAGGTCATTTGTGACTGAAGATTTCACATGTGCAAAACCACAAAAAGCTCGCTTGGTCAAAACATATCGAAATACCCGACGACGAATCGCATGATTTTGAAAAGGTGAGTTGAGGTACTTCACATAATTGCGAAGGAACACCATCTTTCTAAAACCTTCACATCCACACTAGCGCTCTTTTTTTTTTTTCTCAATGGGAGCATCATAAAAGCATTTCTTTTTCATCAAACAACAAAAAAGGCCGTCAGAACAAAATGTTGTTGATCTCGTTTCAAACAGTCAATCATTCCAGATGAAAATGACAGAAGGGTGCAAATGATGTCAATGACTTTCATTCAAAGCAAAGGGTATTTATATGTGCTTTGAAGCTTTATATCACCCTGTACTGTACAAACATCTGCTGATACGTTTACATACTGATCAAACAAATAGACAATATTCATTATACAAATAGCAGATCTTAATATTGATAAAACAGCGAGAAGCTTCAGAAACATTCACAATAGATAGTTGATTGTATCATTAATTTCCAAACTCCTTGAGGAATGCATTACGAAGCCGCACGGCTCCGGTCGCCATGTAAAAGACGCTTAAGTGAAACGTTAAAAAGTTTGAAATCAAAGCAACATTTTTGAGGTTATTATTTAAAAAAAAACAAAAAAAAACATCTACTGTCAGAAAACCCTGCAGTGGATGGAGAGACATCATGAAGTCAAGGGAATTATTGCAAGGTCAAAGGGCATTTTTTTAATGGAAGCGCAAAATCGGCAATGTGGAGTAAACATTTTTGACTGGCGAGTACGTTCGAACGTATTTGCGAGTTCGGACATACTCTCAAGTAAGTTCATACTCTTAATAGTATACGCTCGAACATACTCGCAAGTACATTCAAACATACTCTCAAATATGTTTGAATGTACTTGTAGGCTATATGCTACAAACATAGCATATTTTTCCATAATGTCAACTTGAGCATGTGCAAGTCAACTTGTTGCATTATGGGAAACATATTTTTTTCACTTGCTTTAGCTAATACGTACGTTTGAACGTATTTGCGAGTATGTTTGAACGTATTTATCAGTACGTTCGAAAGCGAACGTACACGGCAGTCAAAAATGTCTGCCCCACATGGGCAGTTCCACGCTTCCGTAGTTTTTGCTGCTTTGAATGTTAATCTTTACTGAACTGTACCATAGTGTTTGCTTTTATCATCAAAGAAAGAAGACGGATGTACAGTATGGTCGTCATTTTTCATACATAAATACCAAGACGTAGGGCCATTCTCCCGTATGTGTGCAATTCTTTCTTATGCACCTTTCACCCATCCAGACTTCTGATGCAGCCAACATTTGTAACCTGTGATTTTGTGTGCAACCACCTTTTGTAAATCACTGGGCATGGAATTTCCTGAGACTTGTGAATGTCATTCAGAGCCACTTGAAAAATAGAGCACACTTTATTTATGAAAATACCTTATATAGAAGGTGTGTCATAAATGCCAATCAAGACTTGTGCACGCTATACTTGGAAGGAGGAACACCTTGCTGTATTTTTATTCTGTATTAGATAAATCCAAGAAAAGTAATTTAATCAAATACTGTGCTTATGACTGAACAGGTTTGGAGGTCCATCAATAAGAGATATTATTTAGTCTTTCTGTTTTGGCCAGAAAAGAGAGTCAAAGTGCACGGTGGTGTCCAGAGAATACCGTACTGCTGCCAGCAGGTGGGAGCGAGCCTTGGTTGGTTGATGACATGCAGACCTGGCCACCTTTTTGTTTGTTCACTCTTTTTGAGGTAACTAATGGGTGACGGTGATTTGGCTCCAATAAATTAATCATGCATCGTCAAATTCTTGACCAAATTTGTTACAGATTGCTTTGTTTAAAATAACAGACATGCCGTTGTGATACTAGAAACGTGGGTCATTTTACAATGAGTTACCAGCCATGAATGTCACCACACGCCACTGCTTTTACAAAATCCTACTTTCCAACATTTCAACATTTTATTTAAAGACTTTTGAAAGATTGATGTGAGACATTTGAATGTCTATTAAGACTTTTTAAGGATGGCCTGAGGCTAACATTAATGACAAATTTGAGTGGATGAGAAAATGCACACATCCAGAAGTGCCTTTTCTGACACACGGGAGAATATGGCCCTAAATAAGACTTTCAATAAATCAATGCAGTAGCAATATATAGAAGTACTCATCTTGAATTATATGGCTATAGATTAGTTTGAATATTGAGCGCAGCGTGTTGATGTGACGCGTGCCAGCTTGCCATCTACATATGCGGGAACCGGAGGTGAAAGTAACAGAGGCGGAGCAAGCTGCGTTTCCTCTTGTCAGCCGCGTTGCCGCTGTTGCTGTCGGTCCTGGCGGATCTGGCCCTGGCCCTGGCCCCCTCCTCCGGCCTATCGTCCGACCTGTGACCCCGGGCGGCCCACGCCCTGCTCACACTACGGTGCTTATCCGGTTGATAGGCTTGGACTTGGAGCTGCCCCCTGTACCTGTTGCCCCGGCCCCCGCCACCTGCGGCCCCGGCTGAGGCTGCCCGGGGTGCTGGGGGGGGAGAGGGGAGAGAGGTGTAAGAGGGGTAAGGGGGGACGAAGGGGGGGGTAAAGGGGAGTGTGGTGGGGGAGGGGGGATGGAAGAGAGAGGAGGGTACTGGGGCAGATACGGGCCGGCGGACGCTGCGTGATGCGCATTGACGGTAGCGGACGGCAGGTTGTGGGGCAGCGTGCCGAAGATGAAGTGGGTTTGGTGGCTGGAGTGGCTGGCCGGGTGCGGTGTGTGCGCGTGGCCGGGGTGGGTTTGGGAGTGTGCGTGGGGGTGCGAGTGCGACAAGGTTAGGGGCGGCTTGGTCACAGGGCCGGCGGCGCACCCCCTGATAGAGTGTGTGGGCTGCACGTGGTACAGGGCGAACTGCGGGTTCGGGGAATGCTGGGAGAGAGGAGAAAGGGGCGGGGGACGCCCCACCACCATGTTGGTGTAGCGAGCCGGAAGCCCATGCTGTGAGAGCTGGGAGAGATGGGCCAGCTGCGGGTGCGGGGCGTGCGGGGGGCAGAGGGGTGTACGACAGGGTTGCGGGCCTCTCTGTGTAGTATGAGGGGGCGGGCCTTGCGAAGGCGGAGGGACATTTTGGGCGTGGTAGCGATGGTGGTGGTAGTAAGGTGGCGGGGGCTGCACAGTAGCCGCGTGACAGTACTGCGCGTGCAGCGCCTGGATCTTGGAAGGCCCCCCCTCCAGCTGCGGGCACAGGGATGAAGGGGAGTGAGGAGGGGGCCCTCCCGTCGTCGGCGGGGGGACGGGCGCGGGGTAGGGTGGCCCCGGTGGAATGAGGGGCCCCGGCGGTTTGGCGCGCTTGCTGCCGAAGAGTGAACCCAGGAAGGAGCCGCTGTTGTTGGCGCTCCCTCCAGGGCAGCTCCCCGCTCCCGCTCTCTCGACACTGCTGGGGACGCCCCCGACTCCTGTCCCAGCAGTGGTATGTTGCTGCCCCGGCCCACCCCCCATCCCCGTTCCGGGGCTCAGGATGGGGCGATGAGGCCGGAAGTCTTCGGTGGTGTAGCAGCCGGGGACCACGCCTGGCACCGGGTAGCGCTGGTGAGGCTGCGGACTGCTAATAATGGAACCCTGAAAGGGAAAGAGCGTAATTTCGTTCCAGTAACAACCAGGGAAGCTCTTGCACGTCAAACGTGTTTTGACACCAGGCGTGTCAAACTCGTTTTCGTCCTGGGCCAAATCAAACTTTTGCTTTCTTACATTTTTAATCCGCCTTTGCAGTTGATTGTCATCATATATGGTGAAACCTCAGTTTTCATGATTATCCTGTTCCACAGAGTTTGACTAAAACAGAACTACAATTGAACTACACTTGTGCAAGGATTCTTTCTCGTATCACTGGAGGGAACCCGTGTGTGAAAACACTTTGAGAATCACTGCATGACTGAATCTTTTTTTGGAACCGATTTAACTAATAACAGTTGTATCCACTGATCTAAATATATGACTGGATAGCCAATAGGCCAAGACTTTTGAAGTCGCGAGGCCGCCATATTGCTCCTCCCAAGAAACGTTTCTCGGCATACGATCCCATACATTTACAGTATCGAAATTGGAGAACATTTGAGACAGTACTTAGTAGAAACAGCATGATTTCTGATGTTTTAAATTTGTTAAACATAAACAAGAGGACTTCAGACATTTTACAACTTAGCTTAAATACATGTACAAATACATGTGCTTAATGATGTTTACAGGAGGACACTTAAAGAAATAGAACTGTAATTCAACAAAAGATGCCTCTGCCATATCTAATATTGGGGTTCTAAGGAACTGAGCGATAAAAGAAAAAATGGGTTCTGTCTTATCTGTACATAAACTGTATAGTTTATACAGTAGTCTGGTCACAAGATGGGAGTAGCAAGATGGCCGCCCTGTGACTTCAACAGCTTGCATGGGCGTGTATGTATTGGCTATCCAGTCATATATTCAGGTCAATGGTTGTACCACACTCTCTGCCCTCATGGTGGCTTATTTAGCAGTCACATGCAAACTATGTTGTGCTTGTTTATTGAATGTTACTCTTAAAGGGACATTCAGTGATGCCTAGTGCCATCTAGTGGTCAAAGAATAGCATTACAAGCACGCAGGAGCACACACACACACACACACTACAGTGGCTCAGAGAGAACACATTTTGCAACTCACAAGCCTACCATCAATTGTTATTTTTTGTGAGCAAACAAGTATCTCGGCGAGCAACGGCGACTTGGTAGACGTTATAAAGACCGGCGAACAACGCCAAAAAAACGAGCGAGCGAGAAATAATAGTGAATTAGACGCTGCATATCAATGAGTCTCATTTGCATTGGGGTGGGCATATTTTGCGTCAAATGTATGCAAATGACCTAATTTACATACGCACAATAACACTGGCGCGTCGTGACGCAATCCGTTTGGCCGCACACTTAGTGACGGATTTCCCCATCTGCGCGTGTTTAGTGAATTAGGCGCTCCCAGATTGCTCCATTTTTGCCGGTTAGCGCGGCTCAAAGGCGACGCAAACCTTTAGTGAATAGGCCCCTTGGTTTTTAAAACGAACGAATGGTTAGTTCCCCTGGTGGTGGCGCTGGGGATCACTGAATGTCCCTTTAAATAATCTACCAAGTGGCCCCAAAAAAATGTGGTGCCAAGCAGACCATGAGTGTTAATACGGAGCCCCTAAGGTGACATGGTAGAAAAAAAGAACAACTTTGCGTTCCCTCGCAAAACAACTTTGCGTTCTCTCGCAAAGATTGCGAGGGATCGCTAAGTTGTTGTTTTTTTTTTTCTACCATGTCACCTTAGGGGCTCCGTAGAAAAGACAGAAAAGTATGGCATATGGAAAACGAGGTTTCACTGCATATTGATTGTGACGAGACGATTGACTGAAAACAAATCTGTTTCATGTGACGACAAATTGCATTTTCCATCCAGATTTCCTGCCATGATGAAATGACCAAATCCAGTTCGCAATAAACATAAAGTCAACAAGCCACATTAGATTTAGTGGATAATATAAAGTGATGTGAAAGGCCTGATCTGGCCCTCAGGTCTTGAGTTTGACACCTGTGGTCTTCATTTTATCATTTTACACTCTTAATAAGATAGAAGAGAAAATGTGCAACATGAATGCTCAAGTGTGATGAAAGGAGACAAAATAAAATAAGGTCACAGCGACAGTGTTACAAACAACAAGCGGGTGAGTCAAAGACACAATTATAAGACAGTCAGGGTTCGCTGACACATTGTGAGATCATTTCTCAAAATATCTGACATTGCCTGATTCCGTATCTCTGGTCATGCTATATTTGCTTCTTTCACTTTTGTTTACTATGACGTTTTCGAGCTACGACGGCTAATTTTCTCCGCCAATGTTCATCTTTTGTGAGATATGGCCCACAACATACAGGACTTACATGCACACACATAAGCGTCATTTGAAAGATGTGCTTTGACATCCAAGTAAAAACAATGCAGAGGGTGCAGGACAGACACACGGAATACATGCTTGTACACTCAAGAGCAACATTCTCAATTTTGGGGGTAGATGCAGGTCTCTTTTTGCAGATCAACATATGAAGACTTCAAACGCAAAAGATGGCAGTGAATGTACAATATGCTAATGACTTGAAGCAGTCTAAGTGAGGTGATGATGTCATTAAACTCATCGGTTGTCTGGTTTTGCGATGAAATGACATGAAACAATGCATTTGAAGATCTTTTCACTAAAAGTTAGATTTTTTTCCTCTAAATTAGACTCTTCAACGCTTAACCAGAACAAGAAATAAAAAACAAACTCATTTGACTTAGTTAACAAAAAATGGGGATGCCCACTATTGCATTTGAACTCTTCATAGTTTTTGAGACTTACTTCCATAGTACTGTCCAGAGAACCAACACTGTTCCTCCGACCACGTTTCCCTGCACCCCACCAGGAAGAGGAAAGTTAGCCAAGTGAGGAAGATTTCAAAGATTGTATGCAAATTAATAAGGAAAGGAATGTTCTATGACCTTTTCATGATTTTTTTAAACAACAAGTGGCAGATTAGTCCAGGTGACAGAACATGACTTGCTTGACTACCATAACCTGAACTCAAAATGATGACAAACTTGGAAACTTGTTGTGTTTGGGGGTTTAGTTATGCCTCCCCCCTTTTTTTTTTCTTCATAAGAATCTAAATTAATCCAGCGTAACCAATTGGCTAAGGAGGATAAATTGAAGGGAGGTTGTAAATAGAACATCTTTTTTTTCAAGGTATAGAATAGGAAGCAGGCATTTTCTCACAAGTGCATACAAAATGGTTGCTTGGCTTGTTTTTGATTAATTTAGCAAAACATAAAAGTGAGCCAGCTCTAGTTCTCTAAGGGTTTGTTTGCTAGTAGTGCAACCAGAGTATCTGCCAAATGGAAGTATGTGTGACGTCATAATGTAAAGGTGTATAGACCCAGAGAATAAACTCATATGAATCCACTCATCCCACTTTGCAGCAAGGAATATAGAAGTTTCCCCCACACCTGTCTCAGATAAATCCCTGAGCGATGAGCTGAGTGCAGTGCGTTTGAGACCTTCGCCAACGGAGCAGTTGTCATCAAAACTCGTCCTTCCCAAGCTACCGTTCACAATTTCACTCTTCACACCAGCTCCACCTCCGACCACGCCTCCAGTCAGCAAACTGGGCCGCATGACCCCTTTTTGCTTCTCCAACTCCGCTGTAAATACAAGCCAAGGGACTTGAAATGGGACATGAGCTTTCATATAAATTGTTGTATGGTTGTCCGCCCACCATTCAGTGTGAAACGTAACACATTCAAATCATTATGTGAGCAGTCATTCAAGGTGTCAACAATTACTCCTCTCTCACACAACAATTCACTAAATTTGTTACTGGTCGCTATTTTTATTAAAAAAAAAAAAAGAAAAGAAAAAAAAAAAGCTAAATTGGCAACACGTAACGGTAATGTAATGTAAGCTGTGATTCTTCCTTTTTATGTTTAGATGAAAGAATGTCAGGAAGTGTGTAATTCACAAGAGTATCCAGTAGATGGAGCACTTACATTCCACTCTGTATTTCTCCATCTCTTGCACTTCAGCAACACTCTCCCTGAGGTCACTCACAAAGCGGGTGCGGTCTTGCTGACTGGGGGCCATAAAGACGATGAGAACTTTTCTTTCCCCACCCAGGACGGCGGAGGTCAGCCGAATACCGTGAGGATAATCTAAACGCAGAACGGCAATCAGAAACAAAGTCATTGAATGACAATGAATTATGGTAGAAATGTGTAAAAGGAATATAAAGAGTTTCTCACATGAGTTCTGGAACATGTGCACTTGCATCTCAACCAGAGGGAATGATTGTCTAAAACTGTACGTCACTGACGTTTTCTTCTTCTGAAAGATTTTGGTGACCTAATGCAGAACATGAAGACATTTTTTTAAGAGAAAACAAAATAAGACATTATCCTCAATGTCTAAATAAGCCGTGAGTCCAACAATGAATCATTTCTTTGATTCCCTTTTGTTTTGTTCATTTTTTTTTTTTAAAAACAAGTCGTCGTAGCGGAAATGTTGTGCTTTGACTTGTGAGTGCAAATTTGAGACAGGAGTGACAGGTGGCAGTGAACTCAACTCACTTCACCAAGGTTGTTATAGTTTACGAAAACAAATGAAACCCCCCCCCAAAACAAAACCATTTTAATTAACGAAATAAAATAAAAACTCTGAAAATTAACTTCATCAAACATACAAAACGACGTATAATTACAGTGAAAATGTCGTTTGCTTTTGTCTTTGTCAATCAATACATACGCTTTTAGAGTTAATTTTAGATGTTTGGTATTGTACGTCCCTACAGTTTGGTCCTGCTAGCTTAATGCTAATGCTCAATAGCATCGGTGTTGCAGTAGGCTGTAACAACATGTAGACAGACAATATAACATTGCTCACAGTCATTAAGTCTTCATCCTTCATGTAGAACGACCACCATTTGTGCCATACTAATAACCTCAAGAGAGCAGTTGAGACGTTATTATGAATTCCACTAGAGTTCCAGGCAGGACTCGACCTCGCTACAATAATTGACCTCTGCAATGAATGAAACAAGGACTGTCTAAAACCAAAGTGGGATTCATATCGCCTCAATTCAATGAGCAGTATATCTGTCTTATACTGCCCCCATGTGGCCAAGACGGGTACAACATAAGGGGCATGACGCTGAGTGACAAAAACAGACAATCTATCAACAAAAAATATATTTAATTATACCAAGTAAAATGTTTTTATAAAGAAAACTATTAGAGAGTTATATTTTTCCTCATTAAAATACACATTACAACGTTTGCTGTTTTGGGGAGAAGACTGTAACGACTGTAACATGGCATTTCCATGCATTTCAATGGGAAAAGATTTAGAACAAATTAAATTTGCATCTCAAGGAGCTACTGTTGTATGTGTGACCCCCAAGAGGATAAACATTAAAACCACCAAAAATGTCACCTTACCACCAAAAGGTCGTTAAAGAGAAAGACCTCGCGCTGATGTAGTCCTATTCTCTGAGGCCTGTTGGTGTCGGGCACCTCGTACAGTTGGCAGCAACACACCAGCCTACGATGTGGAAGGGAAAGCACCTGACAAGACAAATACAACAATTATATACTTTCGATATATTGTAATTAGTTACAAAATGGCGCAAAGTTCTTGGCACGGAAAAATCTGAATTGAAAAGTGACCCTTACAGGCTTCTTGCCCACAAGGACTCTTTCCACTGCCTGTACTTGAGACACATGGTCGTCATTGGTCCGCAGCTCCCATTTCTGTATCCGTTGGTAGATCCCAACCAGAAGGTCCCTGGGAATATCCTGACCATTATCTACACCTTGGGTGAATCAAAAGGAGGGAATGCTTCAATTAAAGTTAAACAGCTGATCAGATTATCATGCACAAAATAAAGTACTCCAAAGTCAATCAAAATGACACACAAAACTCTACTTTATCAAATCGCTACTCTACAATTGATGTGTCGGTTGTGGACTCCCCCTAGTGGTACATGAAAGAATTACTGAAATAAATACATTTGCAATATTTAAAACAAGTCAAACAAACATTAAAATTATGCTTGTCGCTATGCAGACACCCTCTTTATTATTATTATTATTATTATTATTATTATTATTATTATATTTAAATCTTGTATATTTAATATTTTACATGTTCAGTACATTTTTCTCTTTACTTCTCATTTACTTTTCCCCTTTCAAGTACAGTTCAGTTGTATTTACAATACAACACATTTGCACAAAACATTTAAAAATGGTTTGTTTTAAAAAATTAATTGAAGTACAATTTTAATTAATTTTAATGGATAATATATTTCATCCATCCATCCATTTTCTGAACTGTTTACTCCTCACAAGGGTTGCGGGGGGTGCTGGAGCCCATCCCAGCTGGCTATGGGCGGTACACCCTGAACTGCTGGCCAGCCAATCGCAGGGATAATTGTGGGAATGCTGAAGCATTGTGTTATTGTGATTGTGATGTTATTGTGATTTTTATTCTCCACACTTTTTTGCCGCATAACAACTCTTACATAATACTTCCAATTTACGTTGTTCAAATTTCAACTACCTTCCAAATTACTTACAGTATTTGCACAATTTAACATTTAATATCAACTTTTCCCCATTCATTTCCAATGGGACAGACATTGAACAAGTATCACATTCCATGCCCACTTCCATACATATAACATATATATCATTACCAGGTGTCTGATACTGCTCGGTGCCAGAGTTGGTATTGTCCAGTAACCAGGAGGTTAGAATTTCACAATTTATTACTCAATTTCCTTCATAAGCATCTCACATGCATTCAAATCTTAGCGTTCATCTTTCAGCATTCCCACGCAATTTATCCAGAAATTGCACTTAGTCTAGTATATTTTATGGTAATGTTAAAAAATGTTAAAATAAAACCAATCGTATACCCAACCCTACACGTGCCAATTCCATGATTAGATTTGCGTCAAGGCGAGATTGTATCGGTTTGATGATTAAACGGCACCTCGTAAATTCTTGATGAAATCCTCCAGCTTCATCTTCCTCTCTGCTTTGACGTTCGGGCTGTACATGTCCGTGTTGAGAAGGATTATAGCGAAGGCCAAGATGAAGATGGTGTCGGGGTTCTGGAACTGCCGAACCAGAACCGGATTACATACGCAGTATCTCTGGCTGCATGGGAGAAATAGAACACTGTCAGCGTCATACGGTGGCTCTGAAGCTTGCAATTTGTGACACACGCAAACCTAAAAGCCTCAATGAGCCGCTCCACTTTTTGTGCTTCTCCTTGAACTTTAATTTGAGCCTGGAACTTCCTCAGCGCATCATCCAGGTCCATCCCGGAGAAGTCCATCTCATCGACCACACAGCTGAAATGAGACGCAAAAGATTTTAATTTCAAAGGAAACAACAACAGCAAAAGTTGGAATTCCTTCCTATACCCACTCTAAAACATCTTTGTTGAATTGCTTCTGCCGGTTTCCCAGGAACTCTCCAATCATCTGCCTGCTCAGGCCTTTCCTCTCCAGGATGAAACGAGCAATCCCAACTGGAGTGTCTGACACAAATCCTCTCTCAATCAGGTACTGGATTCCTTTTTCTGGTTTCCTGTCATAGAAAGAAACATAAGTCTGCTAGAAAGGCAATAAGTGATCTTTCAAGACTCACAGGTAATACTGTGATCTGTGACTCTTCTTTCACCAGAAAAAAAAGAAGTTTTTCTAGCTTTTCCTATTCTCTGTAATCAGTAGGAGATAACACACAAAACCCTGGTTTCGGAACAAAAAGAACAAGTCAAGCAGATGGAGAAGTGAATTTGATGGTAATATTATTTTGCTTTTGCGACGTTTCAAACGATAAAGTAAAAACAAGACTGACAAATGTCTTTGAATGGAAAAATAATATTTTCTGAGCAGCGATTCATCCCAACATCTTTACGTATGAACTTATTTACTGTAGAAAACAATAGGGAGCTATTTACATAATATTTTAACTTTTGAAGACATGCTACTGCCCCTGAAAAATTCCTGAACATTTTATGAGATTTCTAAAACACATTTTTCCCATCTTACGTTTGTTAGCTTTGACTGCTTTTCTGTTTGCTCTGACTGTACCTAAAAACTGACCTAAGGGAGCCCTAACTACTAGTCAAGCCCCTTGAGGGTTTTTTGGGGTTTTCTTGGCATCACTGTTATTTTTTTCTTTTCTTTTTCTAACCCAAATGTTTTACAACTACATTTGTTATGTTGAGTTTATAACTATTTTTAATATGTGCCTAAATAAGTGTTATGAAAATTTAAACAAATATTTATTTATTTTTAACTCCGATATTTTACAAACCCTAAATGTTGCTCAATAAACATATGCTAAAAAACTAAATAAATACAAATAAGAGCTGGAGTTTGTATTTTTTTAAATTTTTGTTGCCAATATTTTCCCTTTTAGTGAAAGTGAATATCAGCTCCAAATATCGGTTATGGGTCTATCTCTACTCAAAGCAAATAAACATTATCATGTTTGAGGAGCTAGCCCATGGGTGTCTAAGGTCGGTCCTGGAGGGCCGGTGTCCTGCAGACTTTGGATGTTTCCCTGCTCAAACGCACCTGTTCCAATCAACAGGATTGTTATCAGGCTTATGTAGAGCTTGCTGATGAGCTTCAGCTATGTTGGAGAAGAGAAACATCCAAAACTTGCAGGACCACTGACCCCCAGGACCAAGTTTGGACACCACTGATCTAGCCATTTAAGATGTTTACAGACCTGGATATCAAAGATAAGATGGTCGCCTGAAAAAATGTGATTTGACGTATATATCCGTCACTGGCAATAAATGTTTTGATTCCAGTTGATTCTTACTTGTTGAAGAGGTTGAGACCTATGCGGTACTGTCGCCTCTGGACTACATCGCTGTTGAAGGGCGGAGAGTCCCAGCTGTTACGGCTTTCTCGTTGATAGGTCTGCTTGCCCAACGGAGGCAGAGGTTCCCGGAGGCTGTCCTGAGATGAGGAACCGGAGCTGCAGTTGACTGTCTCGTTGGAGTTGGTGGTGGAGTTCAGGGAGTCGTTGTCTCCATCCGAGCAACACGGTTGCTCCAACCCGCCGGAGGGTAGCGCTGTGGAGGAGGAGGAGGACAGAGGGGTGGTGGGGGGCTGCTGGGGCGATGAAGATGACGAGGGCGTGTCAGGGTACTGATGGTGGTGGATGGGGTGGTGGTGGTGATGGTGGTGGTGGTGGTGCGAAGCCACTTGATGGGGGATGTGCGTCGGGATGGCTCTGCCTGGCGCTCGGATCTGACCCTGGGCGGCCGTTGCGGATGGCGAGCGGGCGCCTGTGTTGGGGGCGTGTTTGAGGGTTCCCTGAGGAGAGCCCGCCCCCACCCCAGGCTCCTGCTCGTACACCAGCTGCCTGGTTAAAGAGCCCCGGTCGGACCGGTCGCTCATGTCCACCGAGCTGTCGCTGGGCGGCTCAATGGTGAGGAGCGGCAGGTGTGCGCCCCTCAGACGGTAGTCCCGACACTCTGTGCACGGCGTACTGCGCCGACTATTACTGCTGCCCCCTCCCTCTGTGTCCCTGCTGTCCTCGCGCACCCCGACACCCCCGCCGGGGCCCCAGTATTCTGTGTCGGTGCTGCTGGGTGCCCGGTCGGGGGAGAGCGGGGAGGACGGCATGCCGTCATCCATGTAAAGTGTGACGTCGCTGTACGAGGTGGCCGTACTGTCTCCGTGCATGCTGAGTCCTCCTCCGACTCCTCTGGCTCTTTCGCCCAGACCGCGTCGGGAGGATGGGTTGCTGCTGCTGCTCCACATACAATCCCCAAAATCTTCACTGAGACCGCCGCCCTCCCTGCTGCCTTCATGGGAGTCATTGCGACTCGTGCGACAGGTCAGGGCATCGTCTATCGAGTCAGCGAGGGACTTAACCTGGACAGAAGACAAAAAAAAGCAGCAGCTAATAGACACGCTGCAGTCAGCTGATAGTTGCGCCTTCCGCCTTCGAAAAAACAAACAACTTGTAGATTTGTGTGCATCTATCATCTGTATGCGGGGCGGCGCGTAGTGATACGAACGAACGGAAAACTAGTGCCCGATGGAAATGGAGTCTGTCTTTTTTTTTTCAGGAGAGTTATGTGATGCAAATGTATTACTCTTTTGAACACAAATTGTTTTTAGAAGAAAAATGCTTTATTTAGGTGACCCCAGCCAACTTGCCGGACTATTTACCTCTCGTCCAACACCGGACCAGAACTCGTGTCACAGAACGCTGTCAGGGGTAAGACAGTGATGATCGCACACACTGGAGGTGAGGATGAAATGGAGATTCATGTCAAAAAATCCGAACTATCCCTTTCATACACGAGCTTTTGGGGTTGATTTTAAATGTGATTTAAATATGTTTATTTCAATATTAACCGGAATAAGGACGTTTGACAGTGTGTCGCACAGAAAGTGCTTTAATGTACAGTTAGCTAGCTGGCTATGTCTATAACCCGAAAATGCATCTTCACTGAATACCACAATTTAAAAACAAAAACAGCTCTATGTCATTATTTAAATTCCCATGCGATGAGGTTATGCTGCGGTGGAACCTGCCAATGTCCACCAGCCAGGAGGAACCCTGGAAACCTGTTAGTCCGCAAGCTAGCTGTTGGCTAGCTTGGCCTCTTGTCACGATGTCGAAAATCCTGCAACAACTCGGTGGGATATATTCCACCACGACAGCGCCACAATTGAGTATTATATAGTTGTCAGTGTTTCAGAAATTAGCTAAAAAATGTATTCACAAAAAAATCTTTGACTTTCCCTTTTCAGGGTCTTTAAAAATTCTCTAGTGGGTGCAGTACTCAGATCCACTTATCTCATGAGCAATGCAGTGTCGCCTTGACACTTTGTAGAGTTTACTAATTCAATAAATTTCCAAAGCATAATGCTTTAACAGAGGAACTTTGATTTATTTGTCTAATGTGACTTTCTTTAACTCCCTCATCGTACAAATGTAAACAAATGAAAAATAAACAGATGACTTTAAGGTCCAAAGGGTTAGAAAAAAAACAAACAAACCTGTTTGCAGAAGGAGTCCTCCAAGTGAGTGTAGTCTCCCGGGCGATCGGCGTCAGGGGAATGAGGAGGGCCTATGGCTACACTGTGGGTGAAGTTAGTTTGCGTCTGGGCCTGCTGCTGAGGCTGCCGCTCATCAAAAGAATACTGAAGCCTCATGTTGGACAGGATGATGCGACGTGTCATGCGACTCTCGGAGGCAGAGCTTCGGAGGCGCTCAAAGTTCTTGTTCATGCGATATTGCCTGAAGGCCGTCTGAATGGTCCTGGCTGCCCTCCGACTCACGAATGAGCCCCCGTACTTTCTCTCCAGCATTTCAACCTGGGGAGATTAGGGAGAAATTATGATGCGTTGACTATTTGGCAGCTTCGTAATGTAACAGCGTACAAATACTTTGCTAATGGAATTGATGCCAGTTTTCACATATCGCACTTTATTTTGTTATTTAACAGGATTATGATTTAATGCTGCAATCCAATTCATTGTGATGTTCCTTCGGTGTGTCCACCTTGGCCACTGGGAGACTTAAACCAAAAATACTTTCTGTTCAGGGAGTCCTCAAGTTAAGGCGCACTTGACCTAAGGTGTTTCGCCCGGTCCACCATTTTGGCCTGGTCTGCCATTTTGACTCCTCGTCTGCCATATAACCCGCAGGGTTTTCTCCTCGTCCGCTATTTAGCCCTTAGCTAATGCTAGCACTTGTGGGAGTATCTTTGGCTTTTTCGTCCTCTTTTCCACAACAACCCCCCCCCCACACACACACACCCTTCTTTTCCATCCACCGCTAAGCAGCAATGGTAAGTACAGCATCTTATTTTTTTTATATTAATGTATTTCAGATTTTTTTAATACAAATTATTTTGATGTAAATATTGACTTTCGGGTTACATCACTAGCGTAGGAATGGAACTCCGACTTAACTCGAGGACTCCCTGTACTCCAGTTTTACCCAAGTAAAAGAAGTACTGTGACTGAATTTTGGCAAAAGGTGAGTGATATAATTTAGGCTAGGCAAAACTGCGTTTTTACAAAAAACAAGCAGCAAACGACTGCCTTCCAACCCTTTTATCATTCCTTTAAAATCAACTATCTGTGAATAGTTTAGAGTGACCAATATTGACACTTTACATCTTCATGTAAAAAAAAAAAAAAAAACAGCTTTGATTTACTGTATTCAATATGATGTCTTGTCACTACTGTATTATTTTTCTTCCAACATACAATATGGTAGTGACCGTTTTATTGCAAGAATGACATATTACAAGAAATATCAGTTTTAGTAATATTTAGATTTATTTGGATTACCAAGTCAACAAAAAGGATAGTCCAATGAATTTGTAATGTTGTTTCTCATATAGATTTTATCTTGGACCATTTTACTCGGAGCCTTGATAGCGAAATCTGTTTAGATAATAAATATAGGTGTGTATGTTTTGACATGCGGAAATAAAATGGCTTAATCTAGTGGATAAAATGTAATAAAAAATAAAAAAAAACACATGCAGGTGTTGATTTATAGTGCTTGCACGACACAGTGCCAAGAACCGTCTGCCACGACTACGGACACATTCAGTGGCATTTAAAGCAACAACATCCAGTGCTGTCTTTTCCTACCTTCTTATCCTGCAGATCAGTTGAGAGTTCGTAACTGTCAGAGAGAGCCTTGCATCTCTTATTCTCCTCCTCCTCCTGTTTGCGGAGGGCTAGGCTGGCGGGTTGGTGGCGCGTTCTCAGCGCCCAGGCCAAGCTGGCTGAACTGGAGGCGGCCACGCATGAGGGGCCCCTAGGGCCGGCGACGGTCACGCTGCTGTTGCTGTCACTGTACCGCTCAGAGCCCCGCAGGTAAGGCGTCTGGTTGAAAGCGCTGTCCTTGTGGGTGCCTGTCTCGCCCGGACACTGCGACTCCACTTCCACACTAGAAAGGAAATAGCTTGCACTATTAGAGAGAACAATTCATACATTTCCAGTGTTTGTACAATGGAACTATAGCTTCTTAGGGAGTTCATACGGAACCAAAATTGTCCATAAGTCAAATACAGGCACATCTCATTGTTGAAAACGTGATTATAGTAGTTGAATTCAGAAAGTGAAACTCTAATATTATACAGTTTGCCTACATAGAGTGGAATATTTTAAGATGTAATATTATTCAATTTTTCCCCCGATAATTTGGCTGATTATAGTTTACATCTTACCAAAAGCTTACAAAAATTCACCCTCTTAAAAAAAAAAAAATCTTCGACGTTTAGTGAATCCACAGTCAGATTATATTCACTTTTTGAATTGGAGGCATTTACATTGTGACGTTTCACTATTCCTGTCACATATCGTCTGCCAAGCCTACTACTGGCTATTACACCCAACTTCCACTGTCTTGCCATCATTTCCCCATTGTCGGCAGCAAAAGAGAAAAAGCAATAGTTGTAGTAGTGTGAAGAAGTCACAGGAATAAGACTTGAATGATCTCACAGCAGGGAAATACACTAAAATTGGAATGCAAATTCTGATTTGTGGCCAATAAATGTTTTAACAATTAAATATGCACTACTTGTAAATGCCCCTGCTATTAGTTTTGGTATTGCATTTTTTGTATTGCAGAGTTGCTTTGTTTTATTGTGCTATTACAATAATATAGTTGATGCTTTTACTTTGAAGGATACAGGAAAAGGTGTCGTAAATCGGTTGGAAAACATGTAGCGCCATCTGCCAATTTAGACAAGATGTGTAAAACAGAGAAAACTGAAGTTTAGAAGTAATTCAGTGAACAATTCTTTAGCACCTGGTTGAGAAGGTAAAGAGGTTCGTATTAGACTAATGGTTCACTGTTTAACGAATATCGCCATATTTCACGACGTTTGCGTGATTTTCTGCTTAGTAAAACGTTACTGCTTTCATCCACGCGAGTGTGCTAATGCACCTTGGTAAACATTTATCTACACTATAGTTCAAGATTCTGTATTGTTTACGTTGATCACAAATCTGTATTTTTTTTTGTATTTTGTTTTATGGTATAAAAGGCAAAGGGAAAGGTTGAAATGTTTAATATACACTGTCAATTGTAGTCATAGAATATAGTATAACGGCTATAAAATGTAATAATTCAAGGCAATTCATTCATGGTATATGGCTTAAATAACGTAAAAGCAGAGATGGGAAAATCCAGAAAGTAAAAATCCTGCCACAGTTTGGCTGTAGCCAAAACCTACGGGTGCTTCCACTCACCCGAGCTCGTTTACCTGCCAGTTGAGTAGAAGCACCTGTGGCTAAAGCCAAACTGTGGAAGGATTTTTACTTTCAGGACCTGAAATTCCCATCTCTGGGTAAAAGGATATACAAAACATACCGTTTGAGTTATTAATGGGCATTTTCTGTATATTTGTATTGTAGCTCTTACAGTGTGTTCACACAAGGACAGTTTATTAAAAAGTTGCGAACCATCATTTGGATAGGCCACCTTTATTTCCACCGAGGATGCTCCACTACTATCTTAACCACGCTTGTGAAATTCCGTGATTACATTAAGTAAAGCGTTTAAAATGAAAGAAATAAAAATGTATTTTCGCGCGGTCTAGAACCGGGGACCTTTCGCACGTTAGGCAAACATGATAACCTACGGAAATTGGGGAAGCCCGTTTTACATTGTGTTCATTTAATTTTTTTTAAACTTTTACACACTGTATAAAATGCAAACCCCCCCAAAAAACACAAAGCTATTTTAGCTACATGCAGCTCCACTAGTCTCATAGTAAAGCGCTCTTACATTACACCTAAAAAATTATCATAAGCGTTTTAGACTGTCCCATATGATCACATTTTACATACACAGTGACCAAAATTAAAAAAACAAAACAAAACAAAACAAAAACAGGGTTGAAGTCAGTACAGCAAGAATTAGAAACACGTAAATTAACAGGATTCACATTCCAAAATCAGCACAATTACCCAAATTGTGTGGCTAAGTCCACCATGACGCCTGGCGGCAACAGCAACACCCCCTTGGAGAGCTGATCTCAAATCTTAGTTGAGGGGTGGAGCATGAGTCTGATTTCCTGTTGAGTTACCCTTTAATAACAACTCAAGCCAAAATCTTTCCACTGTGCCGTTTTATCGTGGGACGACTATCTTTTTCTTCTGCTACTTCACATTAAATTCTATAGAGTAAATTTGACTCTAGAGTGGGACCAAATAGACTCAGTTTTAGAGTAATAGTTACACTTCGGAAGTTCGTTCCTTAACCCTTGAGTGACTTTTATTTTTATTGTTTTCAATGTTTTTATTTTACAGTCTTCCTTAGTGTAAATCTTAGCCTACTCTAAAATGGAGTCTATTTGGTCCCTCTCTAAAAAGAGTCAAATTTACTTTAAATAGTCACATTTACACAACTTTACTGTGTACTAAATGTTGGCTTAGGTCCTATAGTCAGTTAGTAGGCTAACATGCCTCGAGCAGGTAGTAAGGTAGTTTGCCCACCTCTGTGTGCTCATCAAATTACTTTATCCACTCATAAGGCTTGTTACTTTAGTAACAATGTATCAATTGAAAGGTAATGTGTGCCTAAAATTCTTATTTTAGATTTGGCCATGGTCAAAAGTTAAGGAAGTTACATGGGAATTTGTCCTGGCTGGTCCACCAATACAAATGACATTTAATTATTAATTACGACAGTGTTTGTTTAACAGTCAATCCAATGTTCTCCCCATTTCTTCATATTCCTTTTTATTATTATTATTATTATTATTATTATTATTATTATTATTATTATTATTATTATTATTATTATTATTATTAAATTATATTTACAATTGCTCCTTCAGTCCTTAAATAGACAATCTGAAAAGAGTGAGGGGGGTTGCTCGGTTGCTGTTGGACCTTAAGTGGGTGGTGAGGCAGTTGTTCAGATGAAAATGTTGTTGCCATGGCAATGTATTGACCGTTATCACTACTGAAGTGGGTGTTGGAAGATGCGCAACAGGTTGTGAATGGCAGTTGAAAGAAGACTTTTACAATACCTCATAGTTATCTCTTCCCAAATGAATTTAACAATGAAATTGTGACGCAATCGTCTTACTTTTGGTTGCTTTTTTTTGTCTTGCGTGCGAAATGGAAATTGGGCATTAGGCAGATGGTATTTTTATTCGGCTGAGTCACGTGAACCTTGGGGAGCAACAGGCCTGCTTGTATAAACATGTTTGTAATTTTTTTTTTTTTTTTAAATGAGCAGAATGCGTCAGCGCAAGAAAGAAGCAACAAGAAATGGAAAGTTGTGTTTTGTGATCATCGCCACGCGTCTCAGTGAGCGAATGGAATGTCAAGTTAAAGATGTAAAAAAAACAACAACAAAAAAACGCGTTTGTCATAAACTGGAAAAGAGACGTCTCTGGCCCTATCTAGTGCATCAAATCCATTTTTTTAAGAATCCACAGTGCCAGTCAGATACAAAAGGTGTGAATGCGAAGGTATCAATAATTTCTTGTATCATCGAGGGCATACTCATTGCAGGCGCACTCCCGCAGCCTCAAGCTTACTTATATACTTAAATTATGATTATTGATTATTTATTATTCAAAAGTAACTTGAGTACAATTTGTGGCTACTCTACTCACCTCGGCGAATAAATGAAATGTCAGAGAGTGGTGAAAGTACATTTATGGAAAGTGTGAAAAGTTCCGTGCATAAAACATGAAGGTGTCCAGCCGTATTGCAGCAGGCATCTGCACTTCATCATTTATGCACGAGACACTCAGTGGTTCCGGTTCTTAAGAGTTCCGGAGGGAGATGCTCTCAAGAGGCTCATTCACGAGCTGCATCGCATCCAAACCATTTAATTGGAGCGGCAGCTTGGACACATTGTAACAACAAGACGTGCTAGTGCACATAGCAAGTAGCATGTGTCCTATAAGTGTAACTTGTTGCTTTGACATACAGGATTGCTCACGCAAAATCTAATGAGACCTACTCCAATCACACATTTAACATTTACAAAGATTAGAATTAGGATTTGGTAAAATGTTTGGTACTGTCTAATATTGGACTAGTAGAGGTTCTTATATCATGTATACTTTATGTCAGACCTATGTGACAAGTGCACAGTATCACGAGCACTTAGGTTGGTGTTTTGTGACTGCTTTTTTGTTACGTTCTGAGGTTGGATCTCAAAAACGCAGACACAAATAAGATTTTAACTCTTTATTCGCATAACATCGAGAGGCATAGAACAAACTTGACTAGACGAGAGACAACGAGAATGTACTTGTATCAAGAATCACCTGGCGTTAAGCTAACTTGCGCCGTGGGGTTGCACAGAGGGAGAGAGGTAATAATCCGACAAAAACACACCCTTCTCAGACAGGCTTATATAGACAGCGAATCGATCTGATTGCTTGTGGCTAGACATGTGGGTAACAGGACTGACATGGAATTATCTGATTGGCTGTTGACCAGATAAAGAGATTAAAGGTTATTGACATCTCATAGCATCTTACCAATTGAAACTAGATGCTGGTTACATCAGTTCAAAACAGACGCTTGACCTCACGGTCATGACCCGAGTCATGACAGTAAGCATAACCCTTGCATGACCCTAGTCATGACATTTTTGATAGCTTAGCAATTAGCCTGGCTTCCTGTCTTTGCGACCGTCTTCCTTTTGTCTTCGTCATTACTTTACAGAAGTGAAGCGACTTATCCTATATAGACATCGGACACATGTGTAATAGGTATTCCACAATATAAACAGCAAAGTGATGCGTGTGTGCAATTTGTTCATTTCTGTCACACTGATCAGTGAGCACGGAAGAAGATAGAAAGACATAATCAACATTGCTGCAACATTACTGCATTTGGTTGGGAGGTAACTACAGTATATGTGAATTTCTTTGGATCTCATTAGATAACGTAATACCACCAAAACTTGTGACCACCTTTATATTTCAATACTAAATTCAGCTCCTGTTTAGTTGTCGTCATCAAGATATAAACTAGCGACAAATTGACAGGATGCATCATTAAAAATGGATGCGCTTGCTGTATGCGTATGACGGAGCAGCAGTCGGTCCAATAATGAGCTGCTTTCTAATCTGATCATCTCCACTTTGTTTTGGCCTACAGAAGTTATCACTCGCCACTAAACATGCGTCCCTCGGCAACATCCCAGGCCAGGAGCAGACAGAAAATAAATGTCCTTTGTGCCATGAAACAAATGTCAAACAAAATAGTTTTGTGGCCACACTGGATGAAGACAATCAACTCTTTGATGGTGTTAGCATTCTTCACCCACCAACACTCACTCACTGTTGTATAAGACTGCAAATTTCACATCACTAAACTACAAGGATTTGACTGAGAACGTGAGAACGTTTTGTGGTCCTTGTATACTGTACCTAACTCAATAGCCTGATTTGAACTAATAGACACACAAATCATTTTTATTAAACCAACACATTTGCCACCTTTGGTTAAGATTGATGGATTTAAGCGCCAGATAAATCATTAAGAATTAAAAAATGAATAAATAAATAAATAAATAAATAAATAAATAAATAAATAAATAAATAAATAAATAAAATCATTCCTCGATGACGGAAATGCATGTATCAGCTTCAAAAACCCGCTCCACAAGCTAGATGCCACATAGCGTCACTGGTGCGACCTTGACTGGCACAGAAAAATTCATGTTTGTTTATTTATAAAACCCTTTTTGGAAGTTTACCTTTGCTTCTCTGCTCACCACGCATACCACCACCTGCACTCTCCGTTCCAGCAGTTTTATGAACCAATTGTTTTTCTTTCTTCAATTTTCTGCTCCAAATGACAGATATATATATATATATATATATATATATATATATATATATATATATATATATATATGAAATGAGGGATAGTGTACATGATGACTTCACCCATTTAGAACCTTTATGTAATGTCTTGTATTTTGTGACGGCATTGCAAATAAGAACCTGTTCTCAATTGTACCTGGAGAAATAAATTTAAATGAAAAAAAATAAAAATAATAATCTAATCTGGCACGGTTGTTAATGACAGTCTTCTCTGCCTTGTGCCAACTTGACAAGAAATTTAGTTTAACTTTTAAAGGGTCTTATTTGTGTGTTGTGAACGAACCGAATTAAGTACATAAATTGTTCCACAGCAAGCATGTCATGCACTGATCTATCATCGGTACGGTATGTACATAAATCATTAAGGCGTCTTAATATAGCATGCAACATACGACTTAATTCATCATTCAGCAGCATTCCAACCACGTGGAATGTCTTTAAAGATAGATTCCCCAACATGCAGCATGAACAAGGACTCTTCAAAACACATAATTTATCTCTACCTATACACTTATGTGACCCATATATAAGACTGGAGGAAAATGATCCAAAGTTCTTACCATAGCGAGACGGACAGCAAAAGCTCTTAGACAGACTGGTGGAGCATGACATCAAACACACCTTCTGTTTCTTGTAATCATACACGCACGTACGTTTGCTCACCTTGCAAAGCTGCATTCTTCGAGGTTTTATTTAATGGCCAAAACCTATCCTCACCTCCACCCTCCCTGCACTGACTTACTGACACCAACAAGGAAATCTAGAGGGAAATAAACTAGTATAAAATGTGAGCACAATCATGGGTGCGGTGAATAAAGGTCAGTTTGTAGTTTTGTGAATTTGAAATCACACCACCTTTCTATTCAACGCCTCAAAGTAAAAAGAAAAAAAAAATGTAATGTGTGTCTGAAAATAGAACAGGGATGATTAATGTCAGTGTGCAGATGAATACATGGCAGTCTGGGTGGAGATGAGCAAGGCGGGTGTGTACATGTTGCACGTCGTCCAAAATAACTCCAGCTAAAGTTTTCACCTCCGGACAATTTAGCGTTTTCAGAGACGCACCTTAGTTACTGTTGCTACAGTCAACAAGCTTGCAGCATGATGCTTCAAAAGGAAACAGATGATGAAATTTGGGGGTGGGGGGTTATGAAGAAGGCAAAGAAACAGAAGGCTGTGAAGTTTGCTTTCAAGGTTACATCAGCCATCAAAGCAACGCCACAACCACAGCATCACCTGGCAATGACACAGGTGGCGAAAAGGAGTATGGATGTATGTGTCAAAAAATAAACAAGTTTAAAAAAAAACAACTTCGTCAAATCCTGCACTAAACTAAAACCAATTGGAAAAACAAAATACATTTAGAATATTAAAAAAACAACAACATTCTGATAAGTACATCTACAGTACCTATGTTTAAAAAAAAATGTATTGAAAAAAAAAACATACAAAGTCAAAAATGTTCCTTGTGATATGTGCTTTTACACACAGTAAACACAGTATTGTGATGAATATTGCGTTTGTGGAGTAAAAAAAGATACTAATCCACCCATGTTGTGCCATCCAAGGAGTCCATCATTTTATACAGCACTGCCCCCTGCTGTTTGATTAAATGGACGTCAAAGTGCCCACGGTCTCACCTTGCAAATGTCACGTGACCAAACCCAGAAAACAGTTGAGGGTTTTTTTCCCCCCCTGAAGTTGTCTATTTTGACTTGACCACTTAAAGTCAAACTATTTTATACCTCAAACATACGGAGGATATCACAATTTTTCTTCACAATAATTTATTCGATACAGCCTCACTAAGCTAAATATGGCAGTCTGATTAATATTGCATTTGTGGAAAATGAATTAAGCAGCAAAGTACATTTGTTTTTAACCATCTTAGGGGGCGGCCATTTTGCCACTTGCTGCCGACAGCAAATGACATCACAGTTGCGCAGGGTGCAGATAACAAGCAAGCATGGCTTACCTCATTTTTAAAGCTGAGAAAAACTGGGGGGGTTCCCTCCAAAAAACAAAGCAAAGATTTGAAAACATTTGTAATTTGAATTGGAGAAAATATGAATTGGTGAATCTGTGGGTGCTGAACCGTATGCAGGGGTCCACTGTATCGGATTTGGCCATCATATTAGCCATAAAATCTGCATTCATCCACCCTGTTGTCAGGGGGCAAAATTCTAGACAATCCACAAACAAACAAACAAACAAAAACAAGATGTACTAAAACTAAGATGTAACACTGAATGAAGGAAATATAGGATATGTTTTCTATGCTGAGCTGGGATTGGCATGTCCATGTCTTTGGGTTAGCAAAAAGATAAAGAAATGGCGCACCTAGCTTGGGGGAGCACACATCTTTATTTCGGTCAGAATGAAATCAACAATCCTAAAAAAGTTTCGAGAAACAGAGCAGACACAGAAATGTCAGAAGCGACAGCATGTTCAACAAATTGCAGACACTTAATGAGAAGTTTTGGGGCATGACATCAGCGCCAGTGGCTTGCTAACCAATAGTGACAAGTGAGCACATCCAGAATCGAGTCAAATGAGTGCAACGGCGGACGATGGTGATGCCTTCTGACAGTTTGAGACAGTAGCAGGAAAAGGAATATTAAAAAAAAAAAAAAAAAAAATGCGGAAGCAAAAAGCACGAAAGAGGACATCATCAAGATTTTTTTTTAACATACCTTGTGGCACCTTGACTTACAAGTCTGTCAACTACAGAGCTTTTAAAGTTTGGTCGGATTTTCTGCGAAGCAACAAAAAATAACAAAATATTTGACTGAAGAGTGAGCTTCAGTCATTCCACCACTAGATGGCGGCACAAACTTCACATCCAGACTTATCAGTTCATGTTGGTGATGTCACAGTGAAACGAACAGTTGTTTTGAGCTAGCATTTTCCTTTCCTTTTTTATTTTTTATTTTTTTAACACAGTTATTTTTTCACATTTCCTTTTCTAACCATGGATGCACAGAAGCAAATAATGTCCACTGAATTAAAACCTAAATTTATAGAACATGAGTGAGGTGTGTGGTTAGTGAAGCAGATATGAGCGTACTAATACACACGTATGCTAAAGGCTATAACACTAGCCATGGGTGCTAAATTCGTTTCTGTTTCAAACCAAGCTGTCCAATAGAAAAATGGAGAGGTTCATGACAGGAATGCCTGGCAAAAAAGTGAACTCTTTTTTTTTTTTTTTTTTTCTTTAAGGAATGCCAAAATTAGCATGTTAATACAGTATTAAGGTAACTAAGTCCCTTTAACACAACATTGTTACTTGAAGTGACACTAAATCACTGGCTCTTTAGACGTAAGGCGTATTTAGCAACTCCAGAAGAGTTTGTGTAACATCATTGTTTTTTCTGTTTTGTTGTGATGACAATGCACATCTTCATACGTATACATGACTACAACAAAATTTAACAATAATATAGAAATATATATATTTGTCATGACTGGGGGCATAAAATGGGGAAGAGTCAATGAGTTGCTTCATTTTCTAATTATGTTTGCTCTTAATATAAACTGAAAAATGTACAGTTCCTGTCAAAGCATACAACGTTAAACGCTAATGCCACCTAGTGGCAGAAAAATTACCTCAACATAAATCTCTTAATGTTTTACACACATTTGAACTGGTATATCTTTCACTTCAAATAACTTTCTGAATTACTATCAAATTACTGACATTGAAGTAAAAGATGCAATAATATTTGTATTAGTTAAACATATGTGTACAATTTTATGTTATTCAACATGTATTGAAAACATGAAAATAAATAGCTTTAAATGTGGCTAGTGTTAACCTGGCATCAGTACAACATCACCGCTCGCAAGTCAAGGTACCACACAAGCCTTACGCCCCAATGAAATGTTGATAAGCGTAAACAAACAGTGAATGAATGACGGCATGCTCTCCATGAGTTCATCGTCTATGACTCCGAATGGCCGGTGACGCGTGGGCTCGGCTCAACGAGACGAGGGGCTGCTGCAGCCCGAAGCCGAGCAGCAGAACTGGTGGGCGCCCTCATCCTCTCCCTCCATTCTGGGAGAGGAGAGGCGAAACGGGGAGAGGCAGACAAACCACATGAAAGAAGAAGAGAGCGAAGACAAACGTCAGGCACAAAAAAAGCAAGAGATTGCGAGAAGCTTGGAATGCATGCGACAATGCATGGACAGCATATTCAGCAACATTTTCAAATAAGGCCAAAAACTGTACAGTACAGTGGAATCTCAAGTCAATTCATCTGAAGTGTGTTTTTATTTTTCTTTGGCTTTTTAGCGAAGGATATCAGTGGTGGGAATTGATGATTTAGTGGTACATTTCTACAAACATTTTGTCCACAATATGGCTTAAAGAGACAGTCGACAATATCAGTGACAGTGAATTTTCTTACCATCCAAATATTCAATGTACACTTTTCAGGTTCAAAAACTCAACAGTCAGCTCCAAATTGAGCTGCAAAATGTCACTTCTGGGTCATTACAGTAGGAGAAGCAAGGCCAAAGCAATCGATGGAGCAGTCATCAACCTCAGTCAACCATGTTATTGGCTGCCATTGGATGCTACAGGCTGGTCTGAAGTGACACTTTTCTGCTCAATTTGAATCTGAATGTTGAACTTTTGAAGCTGGAAAGTGTACAGTGAATTTGTTGATGGTAATAAAATTGAGACAAAGAATCTTAGTAATTCAGTTTCAGAACCTGGTGGATACTTTCTACTCCTTGCTTCGTCAAAATGGGCTCTTTTTTCCCCAGATAAGGATATATATAAGAGGTAAAGTTGAGGTAAAGTTGACCAAGGTTGCTTGCTTCATCATTCAAATCAGAACAAACAAACCAAACTAAAGAAATTAAAAAAATAATAAAACAAAAGATTAATTCCATTGCTATGATTTCCTAGGCTGTGAGAATAATTTCAAAATGTGAATTGTTCACATGTTGGAGAGTCCACTGTAGTGTGCATTCCACACCATTAGGGGGCAGTGTTGCAGGATCATGCAATGACATGTTTATGAGCTGGAGGATTTATGGGAATAAAATGGAGTTAGAGGTCTCCTGGACTAAATGTGCCGGATAATGCAATGTAGTGCTACCTTGACTTAGGCGTTTATTGATCCCGTTACCAAGCTGGTGACTCAAACTCTTAAGTGTTATCAATTTTTAGTATACATCATAAAATCCAGATCAATTCCTTATGCAAACGGCAATAAATTACTGGTTATGTCCAATTGTCCAAAAACATTCAACTCTGTTGTTGTTGTTTTTTTATTTGAGATTAGCACAGATTTGGAGTTGAAGAAAAGAATAGGCGGTGAATCTCATCTTGTCACGTCGATTATGAGGTAAAGAAATAACATCAAAATATCGACCACTGGTTAAACTTACTAATAAATTATATCTCAATGGAAAAAATCTCTGCCTTAAATAAAAATCAAGTATCAAGATTTAAACAAATATGGTCTATGTACATAGAATATTTTAATCTCAATTTGGCAACTTAATCCTGCCAAGATTCTGCCTGTTAACGAGAGCCACCACATCGTTACAACTTCTGTTTTCGCTGCTTCTGTATTTGGTATTTTGTATCTGATTGTTTTTATTTTTATATAGTCAGGAACCTAGTTGCTGCTAGTGGGCTCGAGCATACCACACTATACGACACTATACTCATTAACTCCTTAAGATTTATTTCTAGTGGGCACTAAGCATCAACACTTGGTGTTAAAAAAAATAAAAAAAATAAAAAAAAAAATAAAAAAAATAACATCACATTGGAAGTCGGGCACATTTAGGCACCTCACAATCAAGCCAGTTTCGCTTACGGTGCATTTCTTAGTTGTATATATGTAAATACATGATTATTTTGTCATTAACAGCCCTTTCTCAGTCTCGTTTTTTGTTGTTTTTTGGTTTGAGTTGTCACAAAAGCTAAAATAATAGCGTCAAAATCACTGTTGGACTTGACATGTTTCTTTTCACAAAAAGCTCACTTTCTCAGTTTTTTTTTTTTTTTTTCAGTCCTCAAGAGCCCCTATCCAGCTTGTTTTCCATGTTTCTTTCCAACAACGCAGCTGATTCTTGATCAGGATCGTTATCAGGCTTCTGCAAAGCTTGCTGATTAGCTGATCATTAGATTCAGCTGTACTGAAGGAGGGAGACATGGTAAACAGGCGGGATAGGGACTCGAGGACCGAACATGGCCACCTCTGGTTTAGACTTTTCTGCGTGTGTGCGTGTGTGTGCGAAATCTTCACAAAAAAAAATGGAAAAAGGTAGAAATAAACTTTTTATCTGGGTAAAAAAAAAACCTAAAAAAATACGTTTACTCCACTGATCTCTCTCTCTCTCTCTCTATATATATATATATATATATATATATATATATATATATATATATATATATATATATATATATATATATATGTATATGCCTGGATAGCTGATAGGCCAAGACTTTTGAAGTCTCGAAGCCACCATGTTGCTCCTCCCAAGAAACGTTTCTCAGCATACGATCCTATACATTTACAGCAGGGGTGTCCAAACTCTTTCATTTGAGGGCCACATACAGAAATATGGCAGTAGGGTTATTATAGTTTGGGAATTTTTCATTTTAGTTAGTTTTTATTAATTTTCAGGGTGGTTCTGTTAGTTTTTATTAGTTTAGTTCTTTAAAAAATGCTTAGTTTAGTTTGTTAGTTTCAGTTTTAGTATTAGTTTTTTTTATGTGTATTACTTGTGTGCAATATTTAAAAAACACCATGGGAGCAACATCATCTGAAGGTGCTTTTCTATTGGCTGCTGCTAGATGATGTCACTTCTGTGTGACATACTTTCAAACGTCATTATTTTTTAACTTTAATTTTAGGTTTTTTTTCACTATTTTTAGTTAACTAAAATAACCTGTTTTTCGACACCCTCCCTTCTTACTTTGACCATCTCTCCAAACATTTTTGTTTTATTTTATATGAGCTGAGTCAAATGCCATTTTTAACATATGTCGCGGGCCACTGAAAAATGGACGGTGGGCCACAAATGGCCCCCGGGCCGTAGTTTGCACACCTCTGATTTACAGTATCACAATTGGAGAACATTTGAGACAGTGCTTAGCAGAAACAGCGTTGATTTATGGTGTTTTAAATTTATTAAACATAAACAAGAGGACCAGACATTTTACATCTTGCCTTATATACATGTATAAATAATATGCTTAATGATGTTTCGTACAGGAGGACACTTGTATATATTTTTTTTTATTCAATAGTTATAACTGTAATTCAACAAAAGATGCCTCTGCCAAGTCTAATATTGGAGTTTAAGGATCCGCGCCCCCCGGCCTCATACTAACTGCCTACGAGCTGTATATGTCTCATCTGTATGTATACCATGTAGTTTATACACTAGTCTGCTCTTTAGGTGGGAGGAGCAAGATGGCCGCCACCGGGACTTCAATGGCTTGCACTGGTGTGTATGGGCTAGTGGCTATCCAGTCATATATACAGGTCAGTGGTTTACTCTTTCATGTGGCGCTGATATTGTCACACGGTCTTGAAAGATCTGTCCAAATGCTGTAAACCGGGCAACAGTGAACGTCAACATCAAGAGCCAACTTTGAATTCACTAAATACTTTCTATTTTCCCCCCATTGATTGTGACAACCAATGAACGGTTCCAACTTTGAAAATTGCTGGTATTTGCAAGCCAAACACAAATACTCGATGAAGCGACAGCACGGAACTTGAAAACCTCTTAAGATGGGGAACTCGTAAGTCAAGGTAGCGTCGTTTCTGGAATGACGTGACGTTGATATTTCTCTTGTTGGCAGGCGACTTGAGGAGCCTCCTTACCTGTCCTGCAGCCGCAAGCTCGGGTCGGCCGAGGGGCAGCAGTACTGATGGAGGCTGACGAAGCTGTGAACGGTCAGACTGCTGGAGAAGAGGGTGGCGAGGGCAGAGGTGCCCGCCGCCGTGGTGGGAGTGCTGGGAGCTGAGGTGGGCTGCTGCCCTGAGATGGACGACGGTCGCACACTGACAGCGGCGAGCGGAGATGAAGCGCGCACGCACACACAGAAAAAGCAGAGACACACGAAAAGATCAGCAGCCACAAAGATGTGAAGTGAGAGAAGCAGACAGATCAGAAAGCAGCATGCTCGCAATGAGTGACACATTGAAAAGGAAGTGTGACAATTGGCAATCTGCGGACAAAGGCCACTGTTGCAACAAATAGAGCCAAAGGCCGGGCCAAGTCTGACAGAGGGTTTCCATCAGTCGTTTTGGCAAACTTAAAAGCGCCAACAGAAAAACATTTGGAGAAATTTAAAGATCGTGTTCCTAGCTACTACTTCTACACAGTAAATTCTGTAGAGCCAGTTTGACTATTTCAATAGGAACCAAATAGACTCAGTTTTAAAGTAATAGTCACACTTGGAAGAGAGTAAAATAAAGATTGGAAAAACTAAAAAATAAAAGTGACTCAAGGTAGGAACGAACTCACAACATTCAGCTAGGGAGACAGCCAAACTACTCCCTGAGCCACGCAGCTCTTGCTGGGGCTGGGTGATAAATCGATTTTTTTTTTTTAAATTAATTAGAGTGTTTTGTTGTGGACGCTTACAAAAATTACATCCAATGTCAACCGCCCCCCCCCCCCCCACACTTCATTGCGCCGTGGCTTTCGGCCCCATGGGCTTCCGTAGCTTTCGCTCTGCCAGTTGTGTCCTCACATAGTCCATACGTGAGGAACTCAACAACAGCAAACAAACTCCCACGAAAACCCCCCCCAAAAAAACAAAAAACAGTTTACTATGTTATCGTGGAGGAGTCATTTACACAAAGAAGCACGTATGACAAGAAAGGGGCATAATGAGAGCGATCAAGAGGATACGTTGCACCTCGCTAATGATCTGGCACTCATGCATACAGTGAGGAAGACTCAATTTCGCCACTTGGTGAAAACTGGAGAACCCAGGCATGTGCTACTGCTACCAAGCTGCAAGTATATTTGTTTGCCATTTGGTTAGGCAGTGGCTATTTTGCCGTGACTGGAAACTCAAATGCTAGCAATATTTTTGCTCTCAATGGCTGCATTATTGGTCAATCACTGGAGCGAGGAAGTCTCTAGCTTGCTGAAAACGCAAACTGGACCGGGCGAACGTGTCAGCTGCGTGACGTCACTTCCGCAGCAATTTGAAAGCACGCACGGATTATTATTTTTTTCACTCACTCACTCACTCACTCACTCACTCACTCACTCACTCACTCACTCACTCACTCACTCACTCACTCACTCACTCACTCACAGAAGCTTACATGTGTGAATCCCGTCCTGCCAAAAGGGAATATCTGCATATAATTGACTCCCATTGAAATGCATTGGAGGGAAAGATAAACGTTCACTATGTGACTGACTAAAAACAGTCTGAAGAGCTGACATGTAGTATCTGTGACTTTGCATGTGTGTGTCTTCATAGGGTGGAGCCTGCCCTGGTGAGTGACATGGGTGTCAGCGAACGAGTGCATAGAATTGGCTGGCTGTTAACTGGCTAACCCATTAGCCGGTTCGCGTGTGGATTGCCTTTGAGTGTTGGTCGCTTGCGACTAAATCAAAGTGCTTGTTCCATGTTTTTTCCCCAAACCATTTGTTCAATAAAGCGATTGAAAGTGCACCGCCGGCTGACCATCTGTGGAGGGATTACAATTTGCTCTAAATAGTGCTGGTAGGCTACATTAAATTAGATAATGATGTTCACCATAGTTGTTGTACACACATTGCACTTGATCTTCTTTTTTCAAGTGTGAGATGAAAGATCAAGCTTTGGACATTCTCTGTCTTTAAGATGTGTTTTTTCTTCTCCTGGCTCGCAATTATTAGAGTCTGCAGTAACAGTGTGTGGGGGAAAATGGTTACCACAAAATCCTGCAATTTTGAAAAAAGAAAAAAAAATAGTAGCGGCTATTAAATGAGACATGAACAAAAAGAAGTTAAAATTGCACTAAAAAGTGCACATCCGGCTTGAAGCCACTCTCCACTTACATTCCATCCTGACAGGAATTAAGGCAACGTTCCGTTTGCAAAGTCTTAATGAGGGCGCAGCGGTGGAGATTAACATGTAAATGTTGGGCTGTCGCTGCCGCCAGATGCTGTCAAGGACGCGCTGTCCCCGTCATTTCAGCAAAAGAAACGCAAAGCCAAGCGAGACGCCTCAGCACTCCGCTAGGCTTGTGGAACGGGCAGCTGCGCTAGAGACGACCAGCAAACTGAAACGACTCTTTGGCCTCAGGAAGGCCAACACAAATCAAATTCCATTTAAGTGATTTTTCCTTTGCACAGCAGGTTTTCTCTTCAAATTTGAAACTATGAGCAAAAGATCACAAGTGTGCTTCGAGTCTCATTTCAAATCTGAGTTTGCCACATTGCGAATGTATGCAAGTATGCATGGGTACTGAACACGGTACTTTTTGTAGTATTGGCAGATTTGGGTCAGTACTTCTGAGCACCGATTCACGTAAACTCAAACGGTACCTTGTTTCGGTTCTGAAGCACGTCATTCTAAATTGTGACTGCGCAGGAGTAGAAGAGTTGACAATTTTCCATGGCGCACTTGAACGTGTCATTGTACGTACACCAGCGTACTGAAGTCGCCTGCACTTGCGCTGGTTTTCACCCGCTAAAAATACATTTCCTGGTTTGGAATTGAGCGAGATTTTTGCGGTGCCAAGCCAAACAAAATACAATTTATAAAGTATGACAGCCTATGCACCGCGTGGAGGATGGCAATGTCCGCGATTCAACACAAGTAGTTCATATGTGGCTAATTTGTTTGAATATGACATTTTTCTTATTTGTCAAGTTTTATACATTAAAAAGTAATTGTGAAATAGATTTGTAAAAATATACTATTGTTAAATAAACAATGATGAACATTTAGCCCCACCCAAATAAATAACATAAAAAAGAAAGAAAGAAAAAATAAAAGAGTAAAAAAATTACAGAAAATTGGTACCGTTGAGTACCAGTATCAATTCCCAGGTACTGAGAATTAGAACATTACCAGTTCAAATGTGAAAGGTACCCATCCCTACTTGCAAGACATACAAACAACATTGTGCTCTGCAACAATATATGCACCAAACCAACCAAAAGGATGAGTTGATCCGAATTCTTTCATGAGACAAAAATGTGGATTTTTAGCTTTTTCCATTCTCTCTCTGCATTTCTCTCAACGTATTGGTTTCACCAAAAACACACATTTTTTGACCACAAAGCAGAGAAAACGTGCTTTTAGTCAAGACATTTGCTGAGCAAAGTAGGAAAAACAAACCAACATTTTTCACTTTTTTTTTGTTAGAAATGGAACAAAGTGTAAGCAACCTGGAAATAATTCAACATCTGAATCGTGCTAACTGACAAAACTATTTTATTGCAAAGGGCAAAACAAGATCTTCCACAAATTGATGGATCCATTCATCCTCGTTTTGGTTACCCAAAACGTATCCATATTCTCTCGAATGAATATAAATTTCATACAACTTGCACTGCAGATCGTGCTCCGAATGCGTCTTGGGCAGCCACAACCCTGGCCAACATTTGATTGACACAAGAGGTCAAACATTCACTAATTCCCCACAGCCAGCTCGGATGCACTCCAGCTTGCCCGTGATGCTGAACGGCATCCGCTTTGTTTGCCACAAAACTGTTTGAGAATATCCAAATCAGTTATCACAGCTATTGTAACAATATTTAATAAGCGTGTTCGCAAGAAGTAGTGTGACGCTATTACAGCGTATAATCATGTTGGCGCCGCGTTCTCTGCTTAGCGGCGATGATGAAATTCTAATTAAAATGTGATTCCAGCAGCAAGTTATTTTTACAGGGCGGAACAAGACAGATCACGCAGCGATTACAAGCCTGAAAACGACAAGTAGCAAGATATGATCTGCGCCGCAGATGAATTGGTGGATGTGCTCAATATTGCTGGTGGAGTTTCTGTTATGTAAGCTTGCGCTGCGCTTGCACACATATTTGGATTTCACCAGCAGCTACTGTAAAACATCTTCGTCCCTGCGCAGAGCCCACAGGAGCCCATTTCTGTGCTTTAATTCCTCAGTGCCTAAGGAGAGGAGATATTACAACATTTTTCCACAAATTAAAACAGCTCCCCAAGGTCTTCAGAAAATGCCTGTGACATGCTGCGGTCAAAATGGCCCAAGGATTACGAATTAGAGCACACTTATCCTTTCTAAACAGCTCTGTTCAGAGCAGTCGCTATTTTAAGCAGGTTAGCGAAGGCTATACAGCGAATAGCGAAAATTGAGGAGTAACTGACACCCTCCTAAAAAGAATTTGCGATGTATTATGTATAATGACTGCAAAACACTTCAAACATAGCGTAGTATTGACTTTGGATTAATTCATTTACTGTGGTCTGTCGTAAAGCAAAAAGAACCTGAAAAGCATCAACACCACACATCTAGCCTGTACACAACAATGAACATGTTACGTAAACGACCACCTTCAGTACGATTCAATGAGCTACAAGTTTATTTCCTTCTTGGGACCTAAATCAAAAGACTTGAATCTAAAATCAGCCCCCCGTCCGTGACGCATCATAGATGCTAATTGTTAGCATGTGTCTATGCTAGCATTCTGTTAGCACAGGCTCGTATGTGTGGTAAGTTGTGATATGTTTGCCTTTGTTTGTGTGGATAGTGATGTTCTGCTGAGTGGCAATAAACAGCATTAAGTACAGTATCAGCCATTTTGGACAGTCACGTGATTATCTTGACGTATCACGTGCATAAAACTGGCCGATAAGGAGGACTCATTCAGCCAGCTAGATCATAGCGAGTCGAAGTTCGGGACCATCTGCAAGCTGCGTGTTACGGAGGCTCAAATTACCAGTCAAGTCACAATTGACATTGTTCACTCTGGAAATGGACGGGACACATCCGGGTGACTTGTACTCTGCCAGGCCATGCTACACGTTGTGGGCTAGCTAAGCATGTGTTAGCCCACATTAGGAGAGGAAAATGAGTTATAAGTCTTGTGTTGCTTTAAGCTTACAAGTCAAAGCATCAATGACTCGTATCTCGATAAACTTGTCTGGTCACTCATACCTCAAGGCACCACTGTACTGTAGATTGGTATTTTTCTTATTTAAAAAATAACATCACAATATTTGTAGTTTTGTGGGGATACTCCAACTTCACTTCACTGGGTAATGATGATTTGAGAAATGATGTTAGTGTTTTAAATTATGAGCACAGTTACTGAATGAATTCAACTCATATTTCAAGTGACCAATGTACCATGGTACCGTTACAGTATATTTGTCATGTCATGAGATTTTTGTCAGCACTGGAAGAGCTACGTCTGTTACTGTTGTATCGATTCTTCCATTGAATAATCGGATAGCTTTTTGTGGTCAACTTTTTGTGTGCATGTGAATCTGTGAGGCGGTTTGTCTCCAAGCAGTTGCAAGAGTGGGAGGGGAGCAAGCTCCACGAGAGTGGAAAAGGCCAAACACGGAGGAGGGCAAGGGTGAACCAGGCACGGCTCCAGGAATATTCTCTCTCCTGGGAGGATAAAAGGGGGTTTGACCAATAACTGGGTGGGGGCTGAGAAAATAACTTATTTATACATTTTAGACAGTACTGTTAAAGTCAAGCATTAATTAATTAATTAATAATAATAAAAAAAGTAATCGCATTAATCATGTATTAACGCAGATTAATCACACTACTAATTTTGACCACAGATGATCCTTCAACTTGACAACAGTTAGTTACGTTAAAGGTATCACAGGTCGTGTTTGAGCAATAAACATAACTACATTCATTAAAGTAAAACATTTAATAAATGTTGGCATATGACATTCAGAATATTTGTTCATCTCATGTCAAACTATCAGGGTCATTTTTTCCCCATTTTAAATTATGTAAGTAATTAACTGATTAGAAAAAGAGAAGGATGAGCATATGCAGTGGATACATTTTCTGGAAGACTTCTTTAAAACATTAAATGTAAAAAAAAATAACCTAAATTAAATTTGGCGTGCAAAAAATGTTGATAATTAATTAATTAAGCGATTGTTAATTGTTAATTAAGCGATTAATTAAGCGATTATTATTTTCTGAGGTTGGATCCCAAAAACACAGACACAAATAAGACCTTAACTATTTATTCACATCGAGAGGTGTGGAACAAACGTGACTAGACGAGAAACAAGAGTTGCACAGAGGGACAGAGGTTAAAAAAAACAAAAAACAAAAACACCCTTCTCAGACAGGCTTATATAGACAGCGAATCGATCTGATTGGTTGTGGCAAGACATGTGGGTAACAGGACTGACATGGTATTATCTGATTGGCTGTTGACCAGATAGAGAGACTAAAGACTCCTGACATCACATAGCTTCTGACATCACATAGTGTCTTACCAGTTGAAACTAGATGCTGGTTACATCAGTTCAAAACAGACACTTGACCTCACGGTCATGACCCAAACATAACCTTTACGTGACCCTTGTCATGACAGCGATTAATCATATTAATCAATTCAAATTTCTAAGATGTGATTAATCTGATTAAAAATGTCATTGTTTGACAGCTCTAATTTTAGAATACCAAATAAAATGCTTTGGCTTACATGCGGCTATAGATTTCTGAGGGGGCAATAGACCCCCACAAGCCTCCCTAGCCCCGATGTAGCGCCACCCCTGGTGTGAACGCAATCAGGAGAGGCGGGAACGCCAGCCGGGACGTTAAAGCACGCATGCTCGCCCTCCGGTGTCACCGTGCAAGCGGCGTGGGTGCGTCGATCGGCATGTATAGGTGAGGCTATGTATAGGCTTCACCTCGACTTCCATTTGCTATCATGTGTCCATGCAATCTTTGCCTGCAGTGCGAGCTATACTTGAAATGATGCGTTCACTATTTGGTCTGTGAAAGCGAGTGGGCGTGCGCTGCGTCATCCACCTCCAGCGCGTGACCCGCCTGACTCGTGCTGACAAACAAAGACGCCTGATTACCACACACGCTCCGTCGTAGCCGAAATTTTAAGGAGGGGAGGGGGCACAACGCCCCTCCCCTTCCGGCAGCTACAGCCTCCCAACAACACACATCCACTTTCCACTGTACACTTGAGTCTCCTGCTGCTTGGCAACAGTGTGGCTTGTGTGCGTGCGTGCGTGGGCGCACTGCGAACAGTGCCAGGCGAAAACTCGGAGAAGGAGGGGCAAACACTTTTGCCATTAACTGCACCTGTGCACACGTGCGAGAGGACAAGCCGGGTGAAAGTGACAAAAGTCAAGCGGGGGGGGATGAGCAAATATAGCCACCAAGCATCCCAGATTCACCTGCGAGGCGTCTCATGAAATTTGTGCGTCTCCCCGTGTTGTCATTCAAACCCGCATGGATGTCTTTCGCCGCACTCCCACTCCCACCCTCTCCTCTCCTCTCGCTATTCTGCGTCTCTCTCCCTCTCGCCCACAGAGTTCTTCATAGAAGAGCTCACGGCGTTCCCACGGTAACCATGTCTCCCTATTTTGCTCTATAGGAACGTGCATGTGACAAACATCCCGCTTGAGGAAACATCGAGACGTGAAATGTGCAAAGCGGGCCATGATGAGATCCACAGTTGTGTTGAAGATGCTGATGCTGGCAGCCGCCTTGCCTCATAACTAAGCAAACGCCATGTCATGTACGCATGCACGTGCACAGCTGAAGCTCAAACGCAGATGGGTTTGATTGGGTTCTTTCCAATTTGGTTCATTTCTGTACATTTTGCAAGTCTGTGTCCAACTGTCAACATGCTACTTGTATACGGTATTGCACTCCACATCTAAACAATACACAACTATTGACCTGTGCTTATTTATACATACATATTGTTCATATTCGGTTTCTGCAGGTATCATATCAGTAATTAATTTAATTCTTTTTAAATGTGCTTTCAATGCGACTTAAAACAAATTTAATGCCCACGTAATACTATACACACACACACGCGCGTGCGCACACCCCCACACATATACATAACTGTACATATATTCATATACTGTTTATATAGTAGAGCAGTCAGTTGATTACATTTTTAATCATAATTAATCACATGATTTCCATAGTTAACTCACAATTAATTCTAAATTAATCACACTTTATATATGTCCTAAATGCACAATTTTTTTTTTTTCACATTTTCATCCTCTTCTTAATTAGCATAAAAAAGGGACAAATATGTTTTTACCAAATACATTTATGGTTGTATCATTTCACCCATTGACAGTCATTTTATAGTAAGTAATTCATAAAGTTACTTGAAGCTAAAAAGATGTGCTTAACAGTTAAAAGTGTAAAACATTGAGTCATACATTTCAGTTTAGGTAATTTTCTGCCACTAGATTGGATTAGTGTTTCATGTTGGACGTTGGTGATAGGCAACAGTACGTTTTTCCCTTCAAATTTAGAACAATTGGTTTTGGGAACAAGACGCCAGGCCATTGTCATGACTAGGGTCATGCAAGGGTTATGTTTACTGTCATGACTAGGGTCATGCAAGGGTTATGTTTACTGTCATGACTAGGGTCATGCAAGGGTTATGTTGGGGTCATGACCGTGAGGTCAAGTGTCTGTTTTGAACTGATGTAACCAGCATCTAGTTTCAACTGGTAATACGCTATGTGATGTCAGAAGCTATGTGATGTCAGGAATCTTTAATTTCTTTATCTGGTCAACAGCCAATCAGATAATTCTATGTCAGTCCTGTTACCCACATGTCTAGCCACAACCAATCAGATCGATTCGCTGTCTATATAAGCCTGCCTGAGGAGGGTGTGTTTTTTGTCGGATTATTACCTCTGTTCCATCTGGCCACCTGCTCCTCTGTTCCTCAATGCTTTCTCGTTGTTACTGGTCTAGTCAATTTAGTTCCTCGCCTTTTGATATTATGCGAATAAAGTGTTAAACTTTTATTTGTGTCTGCGTTTTTGGGATCCAACCCCAGAACACATCAGCCATTTTGTTCATAGTAAATGACATTTATTCATGAGTCCCTGCAAATAAATATATTTTAACACATATATTATTGCTAAATTGCATCATAGTGAAAAACAATGTTTTTACATTAACTGTGTTTACATTTTTAATGACTTTGGACAAAGTGTTTTTAATTAGCAAATATCCATTTACTAACTTGTAATAAGGAAACAGACACTTGTTTAATATAAAATAAAAATGTAAACAAATTTTGTGCCGTCTTGTTATTGGAGAGTGAGGAACTGTATTTTAGTTCTTCTGCATTTACTAGAGCATTGAATATTAAAAATCCTAAAGGGGCTGATGCCAAACAAAACAAGTGAAATTTGCCCATTCATCGTGGTGACAGGTGAGGGGAGCTGAATATTGTTAAGTGCGTTTTTTATACTGTTTCCACAGCAACTACAGAATTTGGTTTCCCTCGCAACAGTCAGCGCTGGCCCAAGGAAATTTCACTTCCCGTCAACGATTTACGGACAGACAGATTCACTTGCGCGCTTGGTAATTCACAACCTTGACTAGAAGCCCTAAAGCTGCCTTAAAACCTGAAGTCTAACTTGTAAAATAATTTCAAACATAAACCTGACTCGAAATATTCTTTTTAACTTGGAAACCCTAATTTGGAACACTAATTTGGAAACGGTTTTCTTTGTTTTAAACCCTAATTCCTGGCTTGTAACTTAATTTGAAACACTATTTGCTTTAGAACCACAATTAATGATTATTATAAAAAAAAATAAAAAAACGATTAATCTGTTGATCAAATGATTAAAAACTTGATTCATTAACATGACATTATTTCATATTGAAATAAATTTATTGTGATTTAGGTACTGGTTTAGTTCATAACATGCCAGAAAAAGGACAAAAATGCAGATTTATTTTTTTTTCCCAAAGTAAAAGCAGATATTGATCCAACTCAAAGATAATCAATCCGTTTTCATGGAGGACAACAGAAATGGGAGAAGATTTACTGTTAAGACACTGAAATTCGAGGATTTGGACACTTTTAGATTCAACAAGTTGTCCAAATGATGAATTGATTACCAAAAACAATTATCTATTCATTTGATAATCAACGAGTTGTCGATTAATCGTTGCAGTTCTATATTGTTTCCAAGTTGCTGTTTTTTCTGGAGTGTTCCAAAGGATTATCTTGAAATCCGATTGAAGAAGATCCAAGTTGTAATGTACGTGAGCGTTCATACCAGGATGTGCATTGAGTGCAAAACACCACAAAGCCGAGGAGAAGGCACAGAAACACCACCCACGTTCGGGTTGCCTCCCACACGCACACACACGCAATTTCCATTTGAGACATCTCAGTTTGCAGCATTGCAACATTTTGACTGAAGCTTGAAATAAACACCGTCAATCTGCTGCCCTGAAACGGAGAAAGGTGGGAAAGTTGTTGGGGGCTTGAGGTGCCCTGAGAGAATATATGAGCCGCGTTGGCTGGGGGCCACAAGCGGGCCGTATGATTTAAAATCCCGGTCATCCATTATGAGCGCGTCCATCAATCCGCCTATAATCAAAAGTGTGCAGGCTGGCGAGGGGGAAAAGCAAAAGCGGGAGAAGAGCAGAAAAGTGCAGCTGGTCTGAGTCATAGCTGCAGCATGTGTGTGTGTGTGTGTGTGTGTGTGTGGTTGTGGTGGTGGTGGGGGGTTGTACATACGTGGGTACGTATGTGTGAGAGCGAGAGAGCTTTAAATTTAGCAAATTGAGCTCCTTGTGAAACAAAAGCCCATTAGTTGTTCGTCACATTCGCACAATTACCGTCCACATCGAGCACCTTCACATGCTTCAAGCAATCCATCCATGAAGAAGCCATTGTGAAAGCGAGTCCTTTTTTTTTTTTTTTCTCTCTTACATAACGGCTTTAGTCTCCATATCAGCGACACCGAGGCCTGGAGCTGACCCCGATGCTTGTCCTCATCCTGCCAAACAGCAAGAGGACGCATCACATTACTGCGAAATTGTAAAATGGACAACGGGTGTCTGATGATGGACATCCCAGGTGGGGTGAGAAGATGTTCAGCCTTTAGGCGTGCTGAAATACGGGCATATTATTACAGGGGCCTGACCGATTAATCGATTAACCGATTTGGCAACTTCAAACATCGGCCAAAACAATGGCCAATTGGGCCAAATGGCCGATTATTTTCCCCTTAAAACGTTATAGAAGAAAACCCATGTTTCCGACGCTGTGAAAGTACCCTGAAATGCACAATTTTGCTTGCGTAGCATTAGCAACTAGCAAGTGTGTAGCGTATGTTGTTCTGGTTATTTTTGTAATTCCTAAGCATCCTTTAAGCTGGTTAATGACAACGCAGTTGGAGTTAACTCTAAAACTAAATACACAATGTTAACAATTACATCTACTGTATATTTAATACAAAATATGCTTTGTTTTTAAAACATCGTGAGCCTAGCGCTAACAGGAAGTTACCAAATGCTAACAGGAAGTTAGCATCGACCTCAGGAACGTTTTTACTTCAAATAACGACCATCCCCACCCAAATCTTGTGGGAACACATACCCACAGATGAGGTAACATTACGCAAAGGCACAAATTCTTCCCAATTTGTGAAAAACTAGTTATTTTAATAGAATTCAATAACAACTTTCTTCTGTACTCTGTGTGTCCCCCAATGGATGGACATTCAGTATTTGTTCTTACTGTCTTTTTAGTTTATTCTATTTTCACTTTCTTATTGTTTTTATTTTGTCATTGTCCTTTCAAGTTATATTATATCATAAAGTTGACATTCAAGGATGCAAACATCCAGGGATTTTATTTTGTCTTAACACAAGTAAGTCCCAAGACTTGCGAAAATAACACAAGATAAAAAAATATATAAAAGAAAAGGTGGATGCTTTACAGCAGTTGTAAACAAATAAGAATGGTTTTATTATTGACACATAAAACTATACAATAACCTTCAGACGACGCATCGTTCAAACCCTGACCAGGTCAACTTGATCAAATCATCAGACTACAGAAGCCTGGAGAAAGAAACACACTCTCCTCTCTGGCTTGCGGCGATAAAAGCCCAGTCATCCTGAAATTGTAATCTTCCTGAACGTTCAAATTAAAAAATTGACCAAATGCTAAAATTAATAAAAGTTTTGTGCTGCATATGGCTGTGCCAACTGGTCTAATCAAGAAAAAAAAACAAAAGGTACTTTCGTGGCCTGAAAGTAGTAACCCATAAAGGTGAATTAAAAAAAAAAAAAAAAAAAGAATAAAAAATACCGTAAGAAGACAGCAGACCTGGATTAAAAACCTTCCTCTGAAGTTGGACAACGCTCGTATATGCAGTGATCACTTCGTGAAAGGTAAGGATACAGTAATGAAACTACTTACATAGCTGAATAAAACTCTCAACAAGTCGGTGTGGTATTACTGGAAACATAGCTAACCGTGATAACACTATGTGGACTTTGTCCTACAGCTTTGCGTGTCCATGCTAGGTGGCTGTGTCTTTGTTTTTAGCAATTCTCGCTACGGTGGTTCTTAAATTGAAGTCCTTCTTCCAGGAAGGCCACAACATACGTTAAACCTCTGAGAATGGTTTACCTAGCAACACGTAGAAAATAGCACGTAAAGTAACAGTTAGCCAACTAGCTTGTAGCCTGATGCCAGTGGTACCTTTGTGTACATTTGAGTTGAAAAGATTCACATTTACTTACCCGAACAAAAACAAGATGGCAGTCATTTAGTGCTTCTTTTGATCCGAGTTCGCTGACCCAACCACACACGAAATAGTTGTAAGTCTCCAGGCTTTTATACGCCTTCATTTGGCTAGCGGTGTAGTACGATGTCTGGAGAATGAGGTCGTTTGTGATGTCGATTGCCTCCACACCAGACAAATCTGACACGAGTTCGGAAAAATCTCTTTTCCGAAGAGTTTAAGGATCATAGCCGACATATTTTACTATTTTTAGAGCCTGTCAGCTACGTCGAAGCTCACCCAATGCTTTTGCATATAGTCGCTTTCCATCATTTTCAATGGGTGTTCCCTTCTTCCTGACCCCCAGTTGAATTCCGCGCGCTGCCGGAATCACATGATTGCAACCCTCCTATACTTAGATTCAAGTATTGTGGATGCACTATACTGTACTGAAATTACAATTGCATAAAAAATATTTTTAACCCCCCAAAAAATCATTGAATAAGCAGGTATAAGTCAAAAAGTGCTCTCCACGAAAAAACTTGCTTATTGATAAGCTATAGTTGTCTTGACCAACTAGCCCATCCCAACCAAGCTTTTTTTTTCATCATCACCCGTTGATCTTCTGGTCCTGACGCACCCACGACAAAATCTAACAGTGCACGCTCACGTGCGCACGCAGTCGGACTCGGAACATTTACCCTTGGGCCAGCAGTCATTATACTGCGCTCGCACTAATTCATCTCACACGCACTTAGTGTGCGTCTTCCTCCCCTTTCAACACATTTGGGGCTCACGGCAGCACATTATATAAAGAGACACTTTTCACCGGCTCATCTGAAATGCACCCGTGTGACCTCTGCTAAAATTAACCACAAGAAGAAGAAGAGGAAAAGAAAAAAAAAACTCCACCTCGCTGCTTCTTGGCAGAGGTGCTTCAGGACATCACGTCAGCCCGAGGCCTCGCATTGTTCACAGCGTTATTAGCAGGACGAGAGCAAGGAGGCGGGCTCGGGACAGCTGTTTAAAACAGAGCCGCCGGGACACCGGAACGCAGAGGAACTATTTTGTTTGGCAAAGTGCAGCTGCTGCACGCAAACACCAAGAAAAAAAAAAATCAAAAGGCCACAAATGAGATCAGGGTGGTACGAGGCGCAGGAGTAAAAGTCATTAAAGCTGCAAGCACACTCACACAATGGCAACGTCCCAATTTGTCATCTCTCAAGTAGAAGTCGCTCAAATCTGGTAACAATCGGACACGCTCGTTTTTAGAAAGACCCCTGGAAATGGACAAAATGGCTCTCATGATGAATGCGCCCACCAAATTTCCTGGTGCTCAGTGAAACTGACTTTGCAGGTTGAAGTTACTCAAAACAGAGTTTAATAAATAAAATCCGTTTGAGGACTCGGACAAACTTTTCCCCCGGTTTGCGCTCCTCCCCGGCCTGTGGCCATCTTGGAACCCCGACAACCGACGGGTACGCAACTCTCCCCGCGCCACGACACGTCCACAATCCACATTGCCCACACGCGCACCTACGAGAATTTGTAAACTATGCGGAGTCGCGGACAAGCAAACGCTGTCGTAAACAGTGTTTTCTACTTTCCATTTCTGTGTTTTATTTACTTTGCTAACTCATTCCAAACTGTTTTTGTCGAAAAAACATTTTCAATTTCTATTGTGGTGTTAAGCGCTGTTTATACACCGTTGGCACTGTAAAGTAACCGAGGCTGTTCATTATTACCATTTATGTTTACATTCATTGCACTATTTGATAAAAAAAAAAAATAAAAATGAAAACAATGCACTATTTCAAATGAAACTTGTTCAGAAAGCTTAGTTGGCTTAAGATGTCAGTTTTTTTTTTTCTTTTAGGGTTTTATATACATTTTAAATATGTTTTAAATTTTACAAAAATTTTCAGAAATGTGAAGATTAGTCTAAAAATATGTTTAAAAAAATCGGGATAAAATCGAGATCGTGAATTTTAAAAAAAATTGTGATATGACATTTTTACCATATCGCCCACCCCTAGGTACAGGGTGTGGGTACTTTTGCTACCTTTTTTTTTTAAGAAACACCTTAAAAGTTGAATTGTGATTCTTTCTGCCTTCGGAACAGACCAACCAAGCAGTTTGAAGAACAACGCGTTTCCTTTCCACGGTGCCCTTTGTCGGCTCCCTCCACACCCCTTATCGACAGATGGCAAGTCAGCGTGCGTCCCACCTTTTCTCTTTTACGCACACTGCGGAAGATCGCAACCCTTTCCTGTTATTCCCAATCTAATTTTACAACACTCATGTTTGCGTTAGCATTAGCTGCCAGTGAAAAGGCTTTTGTGGGGGGCAGCGGCTGGAAGCCTAAAACTTCCTCCACGGGTAGTCGCAGGTAATTAGCAAAGGGGTGATGCATCACAGTGTTTAATAGCCACCTAACTAATATGTGCTTCTGTGTAATGACTAATCCCCCGTGTGGTGAGAGGAGGCAGCTCGGCTCGATAAGGGACTGGCTAGCATCTGAATCAGAGACTGATAAGAGCGTTGGGACCTCAGCAAAACAGTTCAAGTCCACAAATGACTGTCCTAGCACATAAGACTGTCACATTCCATTTCACTGTTTGCCTTTTTTTCCCCCTCGACACCATTTGCTGCCTACTCACAAAGCTTAATGCTTCCACAACAAAATCAACGAGTCTGTGAATGTGTGTGCGTGTTTAACAAGGACAGATGCACTTGCTGTTTGCCAAAGCTTGCAGCACTCTAACTTCAGGTCAGCCTTGATAGAGTTTAAATAAATAACACAAACAACAATTTAACATGTTCAGAAAATGTTTTTTCATACATGACAATTGTAACAGGCCATTAAACGTGAAACTAAAGGTAAGAAATAAAAAGATCCCCAGTGCACTGTAAAATGGGAGTTTGCATCAAAATTGAACGTTTCTTTTTTCCCCCCCCACACCATTTTATGGATAGCATTAAGATGTAACGATATCCAAACATCACGATACGATAAATATCATATTAACCTCACAATATAATTATCACAATATTGTGTGGAGGTTGACAATATTAAAAAAAAATAAAAATAAAAATAAAAAAGCTCACAATTTGTAAAAACTCATACGATAAAAATAAATAAATAAATAATACACTTAAAAAAAAAAAAAAAAAAAAAAAAAAAGCTCATATTGGGAGGGGGGTCAAAGCACAATATTATGTTTCTGTATATTAAAACAGCAGTGATGGAGAAATAGGCATGGCCATGTCAGGTGCTCCTATTGGCTTAGCAGTGCAAAGAATCATGGTCTATGTAGTTCACAATGTGTTTGGCTGAAGCGGGCCGAAAGCAATGTATTTCTTCAACAGAGATGTTGAAAAATATTTGCTGGTATGACTGACTTATAGGTGCGATAACCCACCACCGCAGTGACCAAAACATTCAAAATTAAAATTAAACTGCACGAATGAAATAACCACCAGTGGGTGCTAAAACTGCACGAATGGACTTGCCTTTTTAACGGATGTGCTGCTTTTAATATTGTGACATGACGACGATGTTATTGTGGCATTTTTAATATCGCGATAACATGATATTGCCATTACCGTTACATATATCTATGAAATTTGTCGACTGCATGTACTACAGATGTCCCAATCATGATCAGGTGATCAGAAATTGGGCCCTATCATGTCATTTTCAGATGATTGGTAGTGGGGGAAATAATTTTTTAAAAATTTTTTTCTTCTAAACAAATATATAGAGACGTTTATTATTATTATTGTTTTTAAAAAAAAAATTAAAGGGCTATAAATGAACAAAATAATCCAGAGGTGGTAAGGAAGTCAAAATCATATTCATCGCCGGGGGAAAGGAGTGTGCATGATGGCCAGTGCCATGCTCCTATTAATATTTCTCAAACGTGGGGTTTCAACTTGACAGGAAATGGACCAGTTGTGCGGGAAACTCGCAAAATTCCCGAGTAATAATTTGGACAGGTGTTCTGTTAATTTGAGATCAGCCACACGTGTTTGTAACAGAAACGAAAATGCAGTGTCACCTGCTCGTGAATCTTCGCCAATGACTAATTAGCAGCCAGCGTCAGGTGGGGGAGGGACTTCACTGAATGTACTGTCGTGCTATTGGCAGGAACGAACAAGTCAGCGTAGAACACTGACCTGAATATATGACTGGATAGCCGATAGATAGACCATACACGCCCATGCAAGCTGTTGAAGTCACAGGGCGGCCATCTTGCTCCTCCCACCTCACGAGCAGAATACTGTATAAACTATATGGTATACATACAGATGAGACATATACAGCTAGTAGGCAGGGTGGGGGTTTGTGCCGTGGTGGTCGCTATTTTTTTAACAAGTAGAATTTTTATTTTTTTTTTTTAATCGACAGGTGGACAGTATGTGCTGCTTTGAAGACCCCCTTTTTCCTTTATTGGTCAGTTCCTTAGACCCCAATATTAGATTAGATTAGAATTTTTGTTGAATTACAGTTATAATTCTTTAATAAAGAATCCTCCTGTAAACATCATTAAGCATATAATTTATACATGTATTTAAGGCAAATTGTAAAATGTCTAAAGTCCTCTTCTTTATGTTTAACAAATTAAAAAAAAACATCAATCATGGTGTTTCTACTAAGTACTGTCTCAAATGTTCTCCAATTTCGATACTGTAAACGTATATGATTGTATGCCGGGAAACGTTTCTTGGGAGGAGCAATATGGCGGCCTCACGACTTCAAAAGACTTGGCCTATCGGCTATCCAGTCATATACTGGCGTAGAAGAAGAACGGAGCAATGCAAGCTAGCAAAGTACGCGCCGAAGCAGGGGGGCCGTCACCATGGAAACGAGGGCCTACATTTGAAGGCTGGATTTGAATGTGGCCGCAAAATCTGGACACAGCTTTTGTGTTCAAAAAGTTGAAACTGTTCTTGCCACATTGGCACCGCTTACCATAGAAACGTGCACCTGTTGGTCTTTGAAGGATTATGAAACAGTTCAAGAATAAAACCGAAATGGAACTTACTTTCTGCGAATGGTGGCGCTGGTGCTGGTGTCTGTGCTGTCGGTGCGCTCCAGTCGGTTTCTCTCGGTGGTGGACGAGCCGCATGAGAGACCTCGGGTCAGCCTGGTGTGGGTCCTCCTGTCCCTGCCGGGCGCCGGCACCGTCCCGGATCCGCCTTTGGCCTGAGGCGCGGACGCGCCGCCGTCCCCGCCGCCGCCGTGATGGGCGGTGAGCGACAGAGGCTGGCCATGATCGTGGTTCTGCTCCGGAGTGTCTGAGCCGGGGGTCCGAGGGCTGCGATCCTGCCTCAGGTCCTGGTTCTCCTGGCTAACCCGGTCCAGCTGGCCCTCCAGCTCCTCGATGCGCCTCCGTTGGGTCTCCAGGAGCTTGGCCTGGCTCTCGATGATGTTGTTGAGCTCCAGGAGGTACTCCACCGCCCGGTTGGGGCTCTCCGGGCTGGCCTCCATGGCGGAAGCCCGAGATCCGCCCCCCCCCCACCAGCCCCGATGAGTGGCGGGGAGGGAGGAAACGACGGAGACTCTGGATGAGATGAACGATCGGCTTTGGATGCGGAGAAAGAAAAAGTCACAGAGGTGATGGTTTGTCGGGTTGACTACATGTCGTCAAACGGGAGGGCGGGCCAGCATGACAACTAGAACATCTTCCAAGTGTTTATGGATGTCGCCATGCGGAGAAGAATGCTGAAAAACGAGCAGGAGAAAGTCTTGATTGTCTGATCGTCTGCTGCCATTTTCAAAGAGTTTGCCAAATTAGCACGGAAGGTTTTCAGAGTTTGGGCCATCATGATGAAACAATAAACAAGACCGCTACCTACAATTGTCTGAAGTAAACCATAAATGACACGAAACATCAAAAAGAGGAACATCTATCAGTTTATAATCCATCCATCAGCTGCCAAGGAGACAAACACGGGGTAAAAAAAAAAAAAAAATGGCTTCAGTTTTTCTGATCTCCCACTGATTGTCAGGTGATGTCAATCATTACATAACTCCGCCCACACTGAAGATCCCCACGCAGCGTGTATCTTTCAACCCATGGCTCGGTTCGTTTTCACGGCACGGAAAGTAAGCAAAGTTGCCTTACGAAGTGCATTCTTCCCTCACAGCCAAGCGGCCCCGCTCAGCTGCTCCACAACTCCATCCTTGTTCACTTCACGGGCGCCTCCTGCGAAAGTGCGTGCGTGCGTGCGTGGGGGGCTTCTTTCCATCCAGCAGCAAATGCAGACTTTAGTTCCACATCGCGCGTGCTGGAAGACACGAATGGGCAAACTCCCGAGAACTGACAAGCGCCGGAAATATTCTGCGACTGTGTTGACTTCTCCGAGGCGACATCTGCGTGTGAGCGTGCGTGCGTGCGCGTGTGTGTGCGTGCGTGCCTCTCATCCAAGCAAAATTGAGCGCAGGTGCGCTTCGTGCGCGTCCGGACTGCGAAGCTGCGTTTCGTCTTGCCCCTGGAGCGCAGCTCGAGTGTTAATGTGACCGTGGTGGTGGTTAACACGATGAGTGATTTCCGGTCAGCACTTTCAAAATAAAACTTCGCGTTGGCGAAGAAGGATTGCCGGTTCAGACTTGCAAAATAAAACAGAACACCGTTGCGAAATCCCTGTCAAACATTTTATCTGGCATATTTTAGGAAAAATACCATTATATAAAATATTTTACTTAATAAAAAGAAACAGCATTGACAGGATTCAGATAAAGGATGGATGTATAAATGCATCTTGGCCACTGGAGGCAGTATAATACAGAGATCCGGACATACATGGAGACGTCACCACTCTTCAACACTCACATTACAAATTCTTCACTGAGGATAAAGAATACATACCTGTTGTGTGTTTGTGTGTTGTGTGAGCAGGGGCGTTAAATTCATTTTTTGTCAGACTCACTGGCCACATTGAAATTATACTTTCCCTCAGAGGGCTGTTCTGATTGCAAATCCGTATGATTACATATACACAACAAATTGATGACTAGTTTTGAACTCAGAAGCCAGTTTAAAAAAAAAAAAGCTAAACTTTTATTCAACTTATTTTAAGAGGGAAATTGTAAACAAAAATGTTCATATTGGTATTTTTACAAGAAATAAACTCAGTGCACATCATTTAGCTAATTTCACCAGCCACATAAAATGATGTGTTGGGCTTTGAGTTTGACACGTGTGGCTGAAAGGCTAAATTACACTTCAACATAGATGCTATTCATTAGCATCTATGGCGGTTTCCATTGTGTTAGCATTAAACTAGCTGATTTAAATGATAAGCTACCTGGTGGTTTTACACACACACACACACACAACATATATTTCTTTTTTTTATGTGTTTAGTTTGACAGTGAGGTCAAAAAAGAAAAAGAAAGAGCATGTGGAGGGAGGCCTCAATGTTCCTTCCTTCATCGGCTCCATGTCTCTATTTTATTTTGTTCTAGAGTAGACTGGACTCACTTCTGAAATATGCTAATTAAACCAACTACTAATGATTAAAAAAAACAAAAACAAACAAACACTGAAAACGGTTCTACAATGTCAAATGTTCCCATTGCAGAACCAAAAAGCAGGTCCCCAGCATGCACAAGGTCACCGTGACACATTTAAAGCTATTACTATAGCAAGATGCTACTGCATCTAATTTAATTTCCAAAGGTCAAGTAATTCTTCTCAACTGTATGATTCAACCCCAATGCCAGGGTGAACTGAGTTCAGTACGTGCCTGTATTTGTCCATGCGTAACCAAAAAGAAGCATCAAAGGAATATACAGCAAGAGACATTATTGCCTGTATTGCTGTAAGCCTTATGCAAAAAATGACTCAACACCTAGATTGTGCACATCAGGAAAACATGATGTCGCCAAACCAAAAATCAGCTACGTTGTATAATTTTGTACAGATTGCTGCTGGTGCCGTTTTAAGTAACCACCTAAAGAAGCGCAAGGAAGTGATTTCATGCACCGTGCTTACTGTCAAGTCTTTATTCATATTTATTTATTTATTTTTCCTTACAAAAAACATCTTGTGACAAAATGTGAACCTAGGTCAGTCCCTTCAAGCCAGGAAAGAACCAACTTGAGTCACTGTGTCTACATTAACTGGGCCCGTGCCTGTGAGAAAATGTCCCCAAAAAGATAAAAATAAGACAAGCAGACCTCACAGTCAATTGTTATTTTTAGCAGCATGCCTTAAGTGCTCCAATGAACCCTCTCGTGCCTGTCGTGCCCACACAGGTGACATAATGTTAGTGTCCTGGTAGTGGTGAGGCCATCGGAAACTGTAAAATACCTGCTGTGGTCAAGAGCAGGCTTTTAATAATTGACGTGGAACATGATCAGTGTTTTATCCAATGACGGATGCTCTCAAAAATACATGCATCAATTCAGCTTCTGGACATGTGATTCTCAATTTGAGATTCAAGGTAGAGAAATTTGCATTGGAGCAAGTGATAGCAGCAGAAATACAAACACATATATGAACATCACACCTAAACGCCACCTACATGTTACATTATTATCCAACATGTTCTCTTATATTTTTATTAAGGTATCTTAGGCCGCCAGATTTTAATACAGTGCTGCCTTGAAATGCATAAAAGTGCCATTAATCCGCTTTAGCCTACTCACACCCAAAAACACAAATAGTTTTTTTAATCAGGAAAACTAACACTTAACATTGTACCTTAAAAACCATAGAATAACATCATTAAATAGAATTGAAGCATTAAAACCTTTATGCACCATCTGAAGCTGTACAGTGTACACAATTCAGCACCTTGTGGTGTGCTCACCTTGGCCACAGGGGGCGCAATAGGCCTACTGTATAACAGTCATGCAAACGCAAACGAAGAATAGACTACTACTACAACTACCAGTAATTAGTAAGTTTCTGTAAAACGAGTCAAACAACTGCAGCTCATTCAGGACGCTGTAGCTCAAGTTCTGACCAGAACAAGAGACTTTACACTGACGTCCAATCAGATGTAGAACAGATTTTAAAATTTTGCTACTGGTCTCAAAATCACCTGAATGGTTTAGGTCCTGAATACATTAAAGAAATGCTGTTGGAATATAAACCCAACAAGGTTTTGACATTAGACTCGAGCCAATTAATTCAGAGTTCAAGGCAAACATGGTGTATTAGCATTTAGCATTTTGTTGTAGCTAAAAACTACACAGAGCAGCTGATGTACTCTTTGCTCGTAAAACTGAACAGTTACGGCAAATAATGAGTTGTAAAGGACAGGACACTCGGGTATCAAAATAAATTCCCAGTTGTCAAGTAGAAAATACGACATGAAGGGGGTGTTCTACTCGACATGTGGTATTTATATTTACCATAATTACGATACCACATGAAGGCAATCTTTTTATCTGTTATGAATTTTGAAATTATCATCATCGTATTGGCATCTATACATGCATTGGGCTATGTTTTTGATCATGTAAAGTATTTTGTACACCTCTATCCTTAAATTAGTTATTTGAAAATAAAAAAGTGCAAATACGTATATACATTTAAACTAAAAAACAAAAACAATTTTTATTTTCATGTTAATCTTTTATTTATTTATTTGTTAATGATTATGCCGATTTGTAATTGTGAGGTGTAATAATTGAATTTCGATGAATTGAACTGCCTTACATATTAAACACGCCCCAAACACACTACCCCCACCCACACACTACCCCCACCCTCCCCCAACACCCGGGTCGAAGAGCCTACGAGCTGTCTTTATCTAATCTGGAACCTAACAGTAGTCTGCTCGCGAGATGGGAGTCACAAGATGGCCGCCCTGTGACCTCAACGGCCTGCATGGGCTATCAGCCATCCAGTCATTTAATATAGGTCAGTGGTGTGCATGCGTGTACGTGTATGATAAGTCATGTTCATGTTCGTGTTCATGTTACTGTTTTGCCTTGTAAACTGCACTTTCATATTTCTTTTCGATTTATGTTTAATGCCAAAATGTTTACATTTTGTTATTTCATTAAAAAGAAAAGAAAAAAAAATCTACTGTACTGTTGCTGCCACCTGCTGTCCAACGGACGTTGGTGCTAAGCAGAGGGAAAAAAAGCCAGAAAAGGTATTAATTGATTCAGTATTTTATTTGCACTTTTATTAGAATGTGGTTACACTTCAGACATAATCCGCTTTGGGAACAGAAAGTGTTCAAAAAGAAAATTGGGAACGTGTAGTGACACTGTATGGACACTGGTCGGGGATTTGGTGTTATCACTCTTTCAGTGGGCGATGAATCCAGGACTGTGTAAGGCGTTTTTTGTTTTTTTTTGTTTTTTTGTTTTCTAACCCTCCCAGATGAAAAATAACAGTCTGTCTCCTGATGTTGCCATAAAGGGCTTGTGATCGCCTCGTCATAAATAATATACATCTTTTATGAACACATGTAACCTTCTCTTCTGAATGGCTTATCAATCTACTGATAACCTGAGTAATTAAAAAAAGCACATTTATAGAAAAATAACATCTCACAGTATCTCTTCATAATGCTATTTGAAATGCAATTAAAAAGCAAAAAGTCATATTCGATACAACAGAGTGGATCATGAAGAATTTTTGACCGATTTAAAACTAATTCAAATAAGGATTGTCACAGTAAGACAGTGGTCAAGATGAGGGAGTTTATGTTACCAAGGCAACGCTACGTGGCACATTGGGCCCCAAAAGTTTAAATTTGCCCACAAGCTGCAAACATTTGGCATTTCTAACTTCCGTTACAAAGTGAGTGTCCCAATTCACGCTCAGCTCACGTACAAGAAAACATTCATTAACCAAAATGGGCTAATGGGATCAAAACACTTACTTGATCCTTCACAAAAGCTCAATCATATACTGTAATTTCATCACGCAACAAACAATATGAATGTATAGCTGTCGCGTGACGTGTAGATATGCAAGGTGATTAATTATATTCACATAAAACTCTCTGCATATATTTACAGACTATATATATATTATTATTTGTGAGTGCAGAATATCACACCTGCAGGAAAAGGGGATTTGCGTCATCACAATTACACGGAACTCTATAGTGGAGTGTGTATAGACTACACAGAAAGGGACGGCTGATAATAGCATTATTATTGCTTGGAGTAGGTCCCTCATGAGGTATATGTAACACCAACGAGGCCTCTGTAGAGGAGCAGATACTTTACAGAGGACGGGAATGGGAAGCAGACGACTGAGATGCACTACATCTCATTCAGATATTTAAAACACACACAAGATGAAACATTTGTGATTGTTATGTAGCTATACAATTCAGTTGAAAAAGTGGTGAAAAGAAATTTCATATGAAAACAGTTGCATAAGTACGTGTATGTATTATATTTTGTTGAAGCACCTTACAGAACCGTTCCGATCTGTCTTCAGTCACATTGGACAGGTCTATGGCACATCTGTTGACGATCAATTTTGACATCTATTGGCGAAGATTGTGCGAAGCGAATGTGAAGTTTAATAAATCAGCAATTAAAGGGGTGGTTTGCAATAAAAAAAAAAAAAAAAAAACACTTGTCATTGGTTACGAGTCATTATGACTTAGCAATATCACAGTGGTGCCTTGAGAGACGAGTTTGATCATGCTCATAACACAAAACACTAATCATATTCCAGAATGGAAAATAAGTATGTCTATTCCAGCCTCCCATCCTTTTGTTTTAAAAGCAGGTAAAACAGCAGTAGACATAAAAACAAGAGTATTGACATAAATTAAACAGAATGTCAAGAACTTAGCAGTTGTGCATCACAATTCGATGTTGTAATCGATTCATCGTGCTGTTCCTTCCAGTGTGCCCGACTTGGCCACTGAGAGGCACTATAATACAGTCATGCAGACACAAATTAAGAACAGTACAGTACTTTGAAAAACTCCTAAGTCGGGTCACTCCTATCTCAAGGCACCACTGTACATGATAAATATGATCTATCAGGGTCCAACATTAATGGTGGCCCGATGGTCTCGGATAATGGCTCGACCAAGCCCTTTATAAATGTCATGAATTAATATAATGGGATTAACACATTATTTCTTTTTACACCAAATGTTTCATTTCATACCAATATTGTATTCTGTTATACAATATTTTATATGTAATATAGTATTTTTATACTACTTGAAAAAAATGCATGTAAAAACACTAAATAACTAGACTAAGTGCAATTTCTGGAGAAATTGCGTGGGAATGCTGAATGCTAAGATTTGAATGCATGTGGAATGCTTATCAAGTCAATTGAGAAATAAATTATGAAATTATGATCTCCTGGTTACTGGGCAATGCACTTTACCAACTATGCCACCGAGCAGTATCAGACACCTGGTGATGATGATAAGTTATATGTATGGACGTGGGCGTGAAAAGTGATACTTAGAAAAAGCTCAATGTCTATCCCATTTAAAATAAATGGGGAAAAGTTGATCTTTAACGTTAAGTTGTGCGAGTACTGCAAGTAATGTGGAACCAGACGATATATACCGTGGGAGGCGTCAATTTTTAAGCTAGTTGAAATTTGAACAGTGTAAATTGGAAGTATTATGTGGGAGTTGTGACGTGGCAAAAAAGTATGGCGAATAAAAATCACAATAACATGTGTGGGAACGCTTCAGCATTCCCACAATAAATACTGACGGGAAAAAAAGTTAAATACCGAAATAATACGGCATGAAGACGCTGAACATTAAATAATCATTAAAACATATTGTATTATTATCATGAATACTACAGTACCAGTTCTAACAGGGTCGCCACAACTTAGCTCATGGGGCCCCATAAGGCCACCACTCAGAGAGGCTTAATGTCGGACCCTGTCTATGAAAAATAATCAGACCAGCCAAACAAAGAAATAAAGCGTGACTTGCGAGGTGCCACGCATTCGTCATGCACTCGCCGTACAGCACACCGAGACATCTACCAAAATGTTGCGATGCAACCGACAAAACAGTTCAAGCTTTTCTTACTGAATTGTATAGATCTTTTTTTTTCTGATGAATGAACGAGGAAGTTCTGTTATATCTGTATATTTTTATTTTATTTGTATATTTATTTGATTTTTTTTTAATCATTGTCTTGTTTTAAGTTAGAATAAAGTATTTGTCTTATTACCCTGGATCAAATGTTAAGACAGGAGTGCAACAGAACAAGGGGAAAAGTGACCCAGAAAAAACATGATGAGCATTTATAACTTGAAATAACCAACAATCAGTTGGAAAAAGGCACAAAGAACATAAGCTCAAACTTTGGGATGGGAATCCACAACGACTTCCAGTAAAGGACCCATTTCAACTCGTCCCCTCTGACGTTTCCGTGCTTATCGGATACTATTTTTGGGGATGATGACGCCAGTGTCGGATCAGTTAGGGAAACAGAGAGGACTCACTTGAGGATGACAATCTGCCAAACAAGGAGTTGATGCGTCCCATCGCCTCTTTGAAATTGATTAATTCATCTTGTGCAAATATGCATGCTGTGTTGCAAAACTAAACTGACTAGCAATTGTCCCATATACAAAAAAAAAAAAAAAATCCAAGGTGAAGAAACAATTAGACTGACGAGGAGGAAAGCACCCCTGATTCTGAGCCACAATTTGGCGGTACGTTAGCATCAAATTAAGTGGTGAAATTCAACTTAATTGGTGTGGTAAAGATTATTTTAGCTTTCTTGTAGCTTTTCAAGTGTGACTTCCATAAAAACAACAAAAAACAGCAACTCGGAGCTGTTGAGAGCGTCTTCAATTCCTGTGAGGTTTTCTGTTCAACTTAAATGGCACAGATTTTACGAAGAGCGAGTGCATTTGTGAGTAAAATGACAAGATTATTATTTCATTAAAGATCACGTTTATAACACTTTGGTTTGGTTACAGACCATATTTTTCTTTACTTATATTACTTTGGAACAGTCAAACCGAATTACTGCAGGCATTTAAGTTTGGGGTTTAAAAAAAAAAAAAAAAAAAAAAAAAAAGCTTTTAGGGCCCAATTTGTTAGAGGCACCTGTGCACTCAGCATAAAAACGTGCATAACTTAATTTGTTAAGTCTAGTTTACTGTGGGGACCGCGTTGCGGTGGACTGAGCTGCCACACCCCTAGCAGATCTGCCAATTGATCTACCTGTACGTACCTGTCTCTGACATTGTTCGGGCAAAATTAGCGAAACAGCATCGCGCTGTAATGCAAAAGTTGTCAGATCTTCCTTGTGATTTCTCGTTCAGGTATTTTCAGGACGCCAATATTTCTCTTCAAAGCAAGCAAAGGGGGCTTTAAATTTTTTAATGAAGGGTATCTTCACTCCCTCACCATGCAATTTTGCCCAAAAACAAAAGGAAATACGCATCGCTGTCGGCTGCTACAGAAGTCAGGAAAAGACAGACGCCTCACTCACTTCAACTGATTGTCGGCAAAACCCAAGATTTTAGACATTATTTCTGTCAAGCCAGATAAGAATGAATTTATATTACATTATAGCTTCAATGTTTTGTTAGCATTTATTGTAAATAGTCATAAAAAGTCAACAAACGTGTGGACGGTTAGCTACCCGTAGCTATCGTTAGCCTTTGGCTAAAATCAACAATGGAAACATTACCTTAGCGCAGACGTAGTGCTTTTCTGGTCATTTTGGAGGCATTCAATTGGACGTGTGTGCAAAGTTTGTTCTGTTATCATTTATAGTAAATAGTAAGTCAACAAACGTGTGGGCGGTTAGCTACCCGGAGCTATCGTTAGCGTTTGGCTAAAAAACAACAACGGAGAACATTACCTTAGTGCAGACGATGTGCTTTCTGGTCATTTTGGAGGGAATCAACTGGTCGTGTGTGTGGTCCTCCACAAAGTTTGATCCAGCGCAGACATTTTTTGTCGTTGTTTAGGGAAGGGTTAATTCCGGACAGTGTCTCTCTTGTGTCTTGTGTCTCTCTTAAACAAGCCGTGACTACAGCGTTTAACAATTTTGATTGTTTGTCTGTTTTTTTTCTTGGCTTTGGATAAGCACACAAATAACGCAATGCACTACAGGGAGCTGGATTGCATTTGTTTGTCTGCAGCAAAACACACGTGCCGTCTCCGCGGCATGAAGTCTTGCGTTTTGATTGGTTTACTAGGTCATGCGGGCGCGGTTTACGGTAAGGTCAATTTGGTGACAGAAATTAGTAGTAGCGCTAGGAGTAAAAAAAAAAAAAAAAATCGGTGTAACATCATTTTAGTGTGTTTGTGAATTTAGTAGACCCTGGCGCATTTAGGAATTTGGTGACAAAAAGTAGACTCGATTTTAGACTCCTGGTCTAACTTGTGGCGCAGGTGGTATAATGAAATTTTGGTGGACTAGTGATGGCACGTCGAACATTTGAACTTGACTTCCACTTGAAAGTCTAAAGCTTGGGTTATGCTTGACGCCTCAACCCTCCGTGCGGTATCCGGCGAGCACACGTTTTGCAACTTTCATCCTCTTGTGCAATGATTCGGGAAGTGAGTAATGTTGCACCATGGCTGAATCAGGTTGGGAAACAGGGAATAGAGAATTACATTGCAATGAGAGGTGAACGTTGCCAAAAATTGCACGCGTCTTCCGGTCAAGAGGCGTCCCGACTCCTCTCTGCTTCCCGACCCATCGGCCTCGACGACAGCCCGTTCTCCACAACGTCCCGAGCCACCCTCCGCCGGCTGGGAGTCAGCCAAGGGCCCGGCAGCACAACGGCCCGAGAGAGGCCCGAGACGCTGGCGGCGGACATGCTGTCGTCTGATTGGCTGCCTCCGGTCTCTGACTCATCATCCCTTGGCTGATTTACAGAAAGCGTGGAAGTGAGGAAGGAGAAGGGCTTCCTTTGAGAGATGGAATTCGTCACGGCGTCACTTGGTGACGGTCTCGCCTGTTCGTCACCTGAAAGCTCATCTTCCTCAAACTCCTGGAGATTTTCTTCACCCTGGTCATCATCATCATCATCGTCGTCGTCAACCACGGAGCCCTGGAGCTGTTTCATCTCCCGGTAGCCTGCCGCCACTTCCCACATCTGCTCTGGCTCGTCTTCGCTGTCCTCTTTGGGCCTAGGAAGCTTTTTGTGAAGACTCGGAATTGGCAGCACATCTCCTCTCTCTGACCCCTCCCTTCCCTCGTCGACCTTTTCTCCCAGATTCTCCTCAACAGGAGTTACTTCCTGTTTCCTCTCTTTACTCCTCCCTCTCTGCCCTTTCCTCACCCTCTCCGCATGGCTGTCGTCCGTCGGCAGGGCTTCTCTGGGTAAACTCCGAGACATCCTTTTCCGAGAGCTCCTCCCTCTCTCGGGCTCCGAGTCTGGGCTCCGCAACGGCGAGCGACCTCTCGATCCCCGCCTTCTCCGCCTTCCTCTCCCTTTCTCACGTCCGTCCAAAGACTTGCTTCTCCTCTTGTGTTTGGAGCGGCGCCCCCTCTGCCTGCCGGAGTCTACTGCAGCCATACCCTGCTCCTTGGGGTGACGCCGGCGGGAGGGGGAGGTGATTCTGTGCTCACGGCCTGGACAAATGTATGGTTGGGGGGGGGGGTCACAGATTGGGGTGGGGTTGAGAGGTAACGATACATGTTTGAAAAGCATTTTGTGCAATGTTATATGAAATTTTGTTTTTTCACGCTTGTGATTTGTATGCAACTGTGCTATGTATCTCCTCAAAGTACAGTGATGCCTTGACTTGCTAATTTAATATTTTTCCCTGACCACACTTGTAACTCAAAACACTAGCATCGCAAACCATCTTTCCGCATTGAAATGAATGGAGAATATATACCTGTGAGTAAAGGAAAGATTAGTTACTTCTTTCATCGGGAAAAAAAGTATATTTCTATCTGTTTCTGTTTTGCAGCAATTAGCATTAGAATATCGCTAAGTTTCATCATTATTGACACATCTGTTTAGAGCTGTGGGGAAATCAGCGTGTTTGCAGCTTGGTTGATCTCTTATACTCTGCTGCCACCTGCTGGCTGTTTTTGTAATTACTACCATTGCTTCACCCGTTTTCTAAAGTTCAGAGGCTGCATCAAATTTCTCTAGCATAAAAAAAAACATTAAAAAAAAAGTATAAATATGTCTTTGGGACACTTAAAACATTTAAAATAGAATGTATTTATACGTTTTTGGGAGCAAATGAGTTCAAGGGTAATATTTACAGCAACATGAATGCTAATTTTGTTAACCGTTTTATTTCGTTTTGCATTGTGTGAGCATTAAGTTTGTCAGACAAAGTTTTATGTTGAACTTTCTGCTAAAGTGCTGCTCTTTGTGAAGTTCTCTGCCACCATTGAGCCTTTGTAGCTTAAAATTTTGTTCACGACTCAAGACAAAAACGGAAAAAAAAAAACAGCCAAACAACGGCTTGTGTATTGAAAAACTCACAAGGGGGGTCGCTTGCAAGTCAATGTACCACTGTATAGTTAATTTGGTGTTGAGGTGAAATGGGCAAGAAATTTGACATGTGCATGCCATTACTCCTAAGAACATGTATGAGATTTCTGCCAGTGTATACAGTTGTGTTCAGAAAATAGAGGAAAATAATAAGCCTTTATTGTTATTGTGATTGTACGGTACAGATACAACCAACTTGAGGGTGAAACTACATCAGTGTTTTCAAGAATAAAAAGTGTACAAGTAGCGAAGCAGTCAGGAGTATTTTAAAAGTATGGAATAAAGTATTGGTGTTATTGTGAGTTCGGAGTGGTGATGGCTTGTGGCAAGAAGCCGTTGCTGAGCTTGTTTGTTCCTGATGGACTGCTAGCACCCGCCAGTGGGTTAAAGCTGGTGGTCAAACTCTAACAATTTATTTTTCAGTGTAAAATGGCGGAAGATTTTGTTTTCCCGTGAATCACTTAAGTAATATTTTTATTAAATTAGCACTAAGGTGGCGGCACGGTGGGCGAGTGGTTAGCAGGTCCGCCTCTCAGTTCTGAGGGCTCCGGTTCGAGTCCAGGCTCCGGCCTTCCTGGGTGGAGCTTTGCATGTTCTCTCCATGCCCGCGTGGGTCTTCTCCGGGTACTCCGGTCTCCTCCCACATTCCAAAGACATGCATGGCAGGTTAATTGGGCGCTCCCAATTGTCCCTAGGTGTGCTTGTGAGTGTGGATGGTTGTTCGTCTCTGTGTGCCCTGCGATTGGCTGGCAACCAGTCCAGGGTGTCCCCCGCCTACTGCCCAGAGCCAGCTGAGATAGGTGCCAGCACCCCCCGCAACCCTTGTGAAGAATAAGTGATCAAGAAAATGGAAGGAAAGCACTAAGGTGCTGGCACCTAAGAACATAACATACTGCTGATGTTGAACAGGTTGAAATAATAGGTATGGAAGAAATGGAACAGTCCTAAAAATGGTTCAGGCCCTACTTAGAAGAAATTTGTTATTTTGTGACCATTGCAAATTGTGAATCTGATTGAATGGCCATGTCACATGGAGTCCCTCAAGGGTTATTTCTTGGACCCAAAGAGCTGTACTCATGTATTGCACGCTTAAAGAAACCGCTATTATTCGGAACACAAGTGCATGTGAGGACACAGTGGTGACCGAGCGCAAGAATGTAGAGAGACAGAAAATGGGAGAACTAACAGGAACCATTACCAACCGCGTATTCTCGGTCCGTCCGATCACATAGAAGCAAGGCTCGCCTAATTTGGAGTTGGTCATACAAAGAGACAAACTGGACAGCTCCACTGAGAGAAAGAGAAGGAGGAGGCGGAAACACAAGAGAACAAAGGAGAAGAAAACACGTAAAAGCAAGAAATGGGAGAATTATGAGTCGGATGAGTTACAGAAAGGAAAGTACGGCCAAAAGACAAGCGTTAGACCGGATTCTAGTAAGCATTCAAAGAACAAGGAGCACTTTTGAGGACCTTCTGGTGTCATGTGAGCCACTTTAACTAGAATGTACGTCGAATGTTCTCACCATAGTCGGGCACGTATCCGTTCCCTCTCTTGAGGACCAGGTGGATGCGGTGGCCTCCTCTGCGGATCTGCTCCACCGCCTGACTGTGGGTCATCCCCGCCGTGCTGTCGCCATTGATTTCCACCAGCTGGTCACTCACCTGCACGGCCATCAAAAGTGTCTGAATAAACAACCGTTTATTCACGTGTTGGCACCTGTGGCCAATTTTGAGTTTTCTGTTAAACTATTGTTAGATAATTTGTCTTTGTCATGTCTTTAAACATAAATCATACGAGCAAAATTTGATCACGCTTGTGTGACTACGTGTATGTACAAAGGTTGCAAATTTGTTGCGCATGATACCCACACATCTCCTGACTGACACGAAAGCACAGTGCAGATATACTTCCGCCATTTTGAGACTCATGCCTAACTAGTGTGCCACATTTAAAGGGAATAAAACCTGAGACCTGAGCAACTGTGATGTAATTTTCCCTCGACAGCAAGTGGCAAAATGGCCGCCTTCTGATATTGATAAAAATTGCTGGATTTTTTTGCTTAACTCATATTTCACTAACTCAACATCAACCAGAATTACATATTTAGACTATTGGAGCTGCATAGAGCATATTGATGTCAAGAAATTTTTGGGGGGTTGACTTTAACTTTGAATCACCATCAATTTGAGCAATAATTATTAACAATGAAAACAAGGTAGGAAATACACAAACAACACTTTTTTATTTCTATAAATCTCTGCAATCCTTTTCTTTTTCTAATGATCACTTCTAATACATTCCTAGGAAATCATCTAGTCCAATCGCTAATAAGCTATTTTTAGAACAGGCCCACAGCTCATGTCGTCTTTGGGTTAACCATGTTGGTGACCCCTGCACTAGACAAAGCCTGCATAAACACTTTGAGAATAAAATAGTCTTAACCTGCATCTTCTGGCTACGTGAGGCGGGCCCTCCTTCCATCAGTCCCAGCACGTAGAGGCCCATGTTGTACTCGCTGCCCCCTCGGAGGCTGAAGCCGAACCCTGAGGGGCCGCGATCCAAGTTGACGCTGTAATACCTGGAATCGCGTTTGGGACGCGACCTCTGACCCTTCCTGCTTCTGTGTCCGAGGTCATAGTCAGCAGGTTCCGAAAGGCTGGTCGAGTCTGGAGGAAGAGATGACACCGCTGACGTCAGAGCAATTATTCTTAACCACAAGTGTTCCGTGAGAGATCATCATCATCATGATGTGGGAGATTATCCAATTTTACATAAGGGGACTGAAAATTATTGATGTATCTTTGCTCATCTATAAATGCCAGTGATATAGTGAGTGGCAGAACAATTAAATTCACTTCCACTAGATGGCAGAAGGTTTCCACTTGTTGCTATGCAACAGGATAACAACATGCCCAGATTTCACTGTCAGTGCGGTTAAGTTCTGAAAAAAATTAAAGTGGGTAAACCCCGCATGTAACGGCTCACGCAACGTTCGACTTACAGGTGCTGGGCCGGGGGACGATGGTGAGGCGTAGCGTGTTTCCCGCCCGGCGAAGGATCTGCGCCAGCTCGCGGTGAGGAAGCATCACCACCGAGCGCCCTTCCACGGCCTCCAATCGATCCCCGGGTCGGATCTGACCGCTCTTGGCTGCCGGGCTGCCTCGGCGCACTGTCACAAAACGGTGAGGCAGGAGCGATGCGGCTATACGGGGAAGAAAGAAATAAGTTGGATGTTGTGTTTCTTGACATTATCAACCTTGGCAGAGTTAGTCCTCACTTTTATGGGACAAATTTTGATTGTGTGGCCCCGTATTACTGCCAATAATAAAACTATGAACTCATCGTATCAGACATGAGTTTAATTCATTCTGTGACCACGCTAGTCTCATTGAAATGAGAGAAAGTATTGCCTTTTTTTTTCCCCTCAAAGTTATGCTGTACCTTAACTTGTAAACACATTATTTGTTCTCCCGAGGCTGTATCTCAAGAACTATCATAGCTCCAGAGTCCAAACATGCTTTTTTTTGCTGCATGCCTGGCTCTTCCTCAAATCCTTAAAGCTGCAGACTTTTTGATGTTTGCTCTTTCCCGTTTAAGCGTGTTGCTTGTTTTCGTGCTCCATTCTGGAGGGACGCTCCAACCTGCAGTGCCGGCATGAGTAAGCCACTGCAGTCGTTGTTGGCAACAACAAATGGATTTTCCTTGTGTGTGAGATTATGCGTTCCCTCCTCTTGCAGCATGTGTGAGGAAGGGATGGCGGGCGGACGGTGTGAGGGGGTAGGGGCGCGATTCGTCACTGTACCGTCAACGTGAACTCAATGTCTTATTGTGTGTGCCATTGCTGACATTCCAGATTAATTCACTGGTGTATAAGCTTGATGAGAGACTTAAGAAAGCCTTAGCTCATTTGTTTGTGTTGATTTAAAAGATCCCCCCGCCCCACCCCCCCACCCCCACCCCCTCCAATTAGCGTGTTTTCATTTTTGTTCATCACGTCCTTGGTACAACAATAGCTTCATGTACTGTAACTCAAAAGATTTAATTATTGTGCATTTCCTAATTTCATTACATTTTAGATAAGAATGTTGTGCTTTTGTTTTTCATGTACAGTAAATCCCCCTCCATGTGGCTTAGCAGTCCCACAATTTTGTGGATTTTTTTTTGGTACAGTTTTTAACTTTAAATGTTGTTCTGTCTCCTGCTTATTTTGGATGTAATTCCACTGTCAGCCACTACTCTATTTTTGTTTGACATAAATTTAAAAGAAGAAGATTGAAAACTGGAAGAATTTCTGCCCAGCCAGTTTTTTTTTTCTTTTTTCTTACGATTATTGAACGTTGCATTACGGGAGCAACACAGAGCCGCCACTCCTCCTTTGGTTTCCTAAGCTGTCAAGACTGCGATGGAGGGGGGGGGGGGGGATTACTATATTCTGGTGCTTTATGATATGAATGACCCGATTTATCAGTTTTTTTTTGTGTGTTTTTTTTTGTGTGTTTTTTTTTCACGATATGAGCCACCGTTTGGGCAATTTTTTTGCTTTCATTTCCAAGTGGCAGATAGTGAACAATTCGTCAGAAAAGAAGCTTCAAGCTGCTTAACGCCTTTCCAAGTTTAAGTTTATTCTCAAACTAAATACAAAACGCAGTTGAATTCCACTTTGTGTATTTAAAACCACCACACAACTTTGCCATCTACTATCTGCTCTGCTCTGAGTCACTTACGGTAATTGTGAAACTCTTCTTAGCTGCTATCTTCATGACTGGATTATACTGCCCCTGTTGGCCAAGTTGCACATACCAGAAGAACTTTCAATTAATTAATCATGATTTACAAACTTTATTTGCCATGGAAGAAATTAAACTTGCATCTCAAAGCACTACTATAATTTAGTTCCATTCAAACATTTAAAAAAAAAAAAAAAAAACTGCACATTTGAGCTTTTATTGATCAGCATTTCCATTTTTGGCTGTAAGTGCCCTTCTATAAAAAATAAATAAATTGTCCCTCCAGCCGGCTGGAAACAGCTGGCCCCTCTCAGCCGTTGCCAGCAGTGTCCCTGTTTAACTTGTACAGCAGCATCAAGTATTCATTCAGATGAAGCACGAAGCCTTCCTCACACAATGGATAAAAATAGACAATTGAAAGGCTTCTCCACAAATCTAAATTGTCTTCACTTCACGTCATAGCTACAAAAAAAAAAACACACAAAAAAAACACATACAAGACCTCTATTTGTATTTTGAGCATCTTTGGTTTTCTGGGGGGGGGAAACCGCTCGGAATGATGGCATTTGTACAATGCTGAGAACACTCATTACACAAATCATCTTTCAGCAATGGAAATGAATTAATTAATTCTATCCAAAAATAAATAATTTCAATTTCCGTTTTACCAATTTGCCATTTATAAATACATATAATAATAAGTTAAAGTAATTGAATAGAATGTAAAGAATCAACAGTTTGTGCCTCATGAGAAACTAATTACAGCTCATTGTGTGTCTTGACCACCAGGTGGCAATATAATATTTAGGCAGACAAAGGAAGAGTTCCACATTTGCAGTTATATTAGTTGGTCTTCGCAGAGGATCAAGAATATGTGACTGTGAGTAGTTACATTTTCTGTATACATGTGTTTTGATGCACCTTTTGCTTTCAAATATGCATTGCTTAACGTATTATAACACTGCCGGCTGCCACATATATCATCGTTAACCAGTCTATGGCTTTTTACATTATGTGTTACCATTAAGCTAACAGACTTAAGGTAACTAACTGTAATTCTGTTTTTATGTTTAGTTTTAGAGCAGAGGTATCCTTTTTTTTTAAAGTTCTTTTTATTTCTTATTTTTTATTTTTAACCGTTTTAAACATGGTAAAACCAAACAACCAAAATCAGACCTTGACTTCAATAAACAGAAAGTGGAGGAATCCATTATTGCTTCTAAACCTGAATTATCTTGATTCTCCACAGTGTTAGACATAGAAATTCTGTTACTAGCTTAGCAGTAAATTCATCTTTGTATATCTAGAAATGTTTAGTAGTAGTAGTAGCTGTAGTGATAGTCCCCTTTGTTCACATTCCCCCACTTTTTTTGACAGCTACACTTCTTATGCTGCCAGCCCTTCTTTTTTTAATTTTAATAGCCATGATGTGAAATGTTATTTTAAGTGTATGTCGCGGACCGCCACAAAATGGACGGCGGGCCACAAATGGCCCGCGGGTCGTAGTATGAACACCACTGTTTTTAGCATAAAGTTTAGCAACCACTGCATTTAGAAATTGTCCATTATGTTGTCAGTAGTCTATAAAACACAACAAAAATGTAGTGAAAAAAAATAAATAAATAAAAAATTGTCAAACAAGTTAGAGAAACTGATTATTTTGCACCGGCCTCTTCATTTTTTTCTTAATTCAGAGGCCATGAGACGACATGTTCATTCTGGGTCTATAATCTGGGTGGCCCAGGCACAAATGGCAATCAGGTCAAAGCGGGCGCCAGGGCAGCTTTGAGAATAGTCTTCTTATCGCTTCTAATACGGCAGCGCAACATCAACCTCTGCCAAAGAACGCATTCCAAACCCATGCTCACGTGCACGCACACGGAGACAGATGTGCTGAGACAAAACGCACACACACACACCACCACACAGATGCAACCAAATGGGCATCTTCCTATCAAATTGTCTTCCCCTCCAGCATTCCATGTTCTCCTGTCCAGCGAATCCCCCCCCCCCCCCCCCATCCCCCCCTCCACCACAGCCAGCACGGTGACAACGTGCCGCACTGACCAGCGTCAGCACCGGCACCTTCCGCCATCATGAAAAAGCCACTGGATCTACGCAACCCGGTTCAGCTTGCTCACGCTTAAGCGCACGTCTGAGAGGACCGATCGCAAGCAGCATCTGTCGTATCTGTGAAACGCATTCATTTGGCAGCCCTGTACATTAACGGAAAGCCTGCATGACGTCACAGACCAAAATAACACTGAACCTTCTTTGGTATTTTCAGTATTTCTCTTTTTTTCTGCTAATACATGCTCTCAATTTGTATTTGAATCAAACACATACCTATAAATCACAGATTCAGAGAAACAGACCATTTTAAACTTTTTCCAGATTTGCATATACCATTCGCTTCCTTTCCCTTGATAAAGGCAAAAATAGAATTCAATGCATCTTAATTTCAAGCCTGTTGGTCACATCCATGTAAGCATGTGGACGCAACTTCCACATGGCAGGCAGTCAACACGTCTGACTGAGTCAACTTCACAATCTGCCGATCCAAACTAACAGCTGATGCACACAAGTGAATAAAAGGACAAACCGCTGCGGCAAAAAAAGCACCTGCAAGTCAAACACAAGAAAGGAGAAGCAAACCAAGCAAATGATTACGTTTCGACTCCTTCACGGTCCTCAGAGCCGACTGTAATCTCTCCAGCATGGCTCTTGGAAAAGTCGACGCTTCAAATATAAACAAACGAAGCTCCTCAGTTCCGTGTCATGATCTTGTCCAAGATGCCGATGTTCACATGCAAGCGGGAGCTCAAACGCAAGCTGTCCCGTCCGTACCACAGGAGGATTTCTCTTAAGCAGTCAGCCAGCGACGGAGAGAAGCGAGGTGGGAGGTGGGTGGGGAGGAAGGCTGAGTTTTAATCTTTTGAAAAACCAGACCGGACATTTTTACTGCAGAGCAAAGGTCTGGCGAGGGAGAGGGAGAGAGTGAGAAGAGCGAGGGGCGGTTGAACCAGAGAAGGTAATGTTGAGCGACAAGGATGACTTCATTCTGTGACATGACAGCAGAGAAACGAGGGAGACGGCGTACACAATGAATCCGCAACATCAATCTGGCCATGAAAAATATTGCAAACGTGCGTGTGAGTTGGCTTGGGCCGTAAAGCTAATTGAAGTGCATCATGGTGGAACAGAGGGCAGCCAAGGAAGACAAAGGATGTCCAGACGGGGCTCATACATCACAGGGATGCGCTTTACACTAAACAATCAAGGCGGCATAAGACACCTCCCACAACGGACATAAACTTGTCAGGTGAGAGCACACACAAAAGGTGCTGTCAAACCGTCTTAAGAAGAATATTTTGTGTGTCACACCTTAGACTTGAAAACGCCAGCAAATTTTTAGTCGTGTTTAAATGGACAGTGTTTTACATTGTGCCATCTAGTGGTGAACAAATAAAATGCAACATTTTTTAAGCACACAAACAAACTACGGTGCATCAGAGATACCAGACTTAGTAAGGCTATCACCAATTACAGAGAGTCCTCGAGTTAAGGTGCACGCAACCTAAGGCGTTTCGACTTTACAACGGTTACGCCCGGTCCGCCATTTTGGCCGCATCCCCCATTTTGGCTCCTCGTCCGCCATACAGCCCGCAGTGTTTTCCCCTCGTCCACTATTTAGCCCTTAGCTAGTGCTAGCGCTTGTGCACTTGTGGGAGTATCTTTGGCTTTTTCACCCTCTTTTACCACATTATAGCCTCCCCCTTCTTTTCCATCCACCTCTAAGCAGTAATGGTATGCAAATTATTTTGATGTAAATATTGACATTAATGGGGAAATTCGACTTAATCGCTAGCATAGGAACGGAACTCCAACGCAACTCAAGGACTCCTTGTATTACCAATTATTATTTGGCGTGAGCGAGCTAGCCAGCAGGAGCGGCGAGCAAGAGTGTCTAGCAAGAATTCGCTAGAGCAAATAACAAGAGGAGCTAGCAATAACTAGCAGGCGTGGCTAACAAGAGCAGGAGAAGCTTGCGAGAGCGAATCAGAGGGAGCCTGAATCATGAGACTCAGCAATGACCACCTGAAGCCGTCAGCTGAGCCAACTACATTCGTGAAGTTCTAGCAGGAAGAAGGCAGCGAAATGTGTCAGCCTCCTGTAAGGCGCAGCGCAACCTATGCAATATAAGTAGCGATTACTAGAACTATGATTATATAACAAAAAAAATGTATGTTCATGTGATCAACATTTTTTTTAAAGGGATACTGTACTTATTTAGCCATTTTTGGGAGTCAAACAATCTTTTTCCTATCATAGATTTGATATTTTATTTTTCATGTACAATTAGTACCTTTAAAAACACATTTTGCAACTTGCTGTCGACTGAAAATGACATCACAAGGGCTCAGGTAACCAATCACAGCTCAGCTTGTGAATTTCACATGACCAAACCTAGAAAACAGATGAGCTGTGATTGGTTACCTGAGCCCTTGTGATGTCATTTGCAGTCGACAGCAAGTTGCAAAATGTGTTTTTAAAGGTACTAATTATACGTGAAAAATGATGAAAGTATCAAATTAATAATGGACAAAATATTAACTTTTTATTGCTATAATGGGCTAAATAAGTGAAGTATCCCTTTAATATTACTGAAATTAATAGTGGGTTTTTAAAATTAATGAATTATTAGTTCACCACTAGATGCCCCCAAATAATACACTCTGTCCCTTTAAAAATGTTAAACGTATCGTTGAATTTTCTCTTTGTTGTTTTGTTTGATCAAACGTGTTCTAAATCGTATACGTTCCATTTTCTTAATTAATACCAATAAAAAGAATTTGAAGTTTTTTACTTGTCAACTACTATTCCAAATTATCAAGAATCACAAGGATATGACGTATAGTATCATTTTTGTCACCTTCATGTCATGTTTACTTAAGTTGCAGTTGAGCAACTAAAGCAATACTTTGCAATAGGCACGTTGCATATGAATTTCTTTAATTATGTGTGCAATGGTCCCAAACTTAAGTCAGTTTCTGTTTTTTTTTATGCACTGAGTCAGCAGTAACACTAATCCACAATCTAAAATCCATTCAAATAAAAAGATCTGAGATGCAAACAGCGATATAGTGAGGTACAATTTGTTAACTAATGTGCCTGTGTGAGCTTTCTGCGGCTTCTTGCATTCCAAAAACTGCTGTTAGCCTGCACTTTTGTGGGGCTGTTCACAAGGACAATCCAAATGTGACTTCAAACATTTATCACCAAAGAGATGTCACTAACCTTTGGTGTTCTCCAGATCCTGAGAGGCGATGACAAAGCCGAAACCCTCCCCTGGTTTTCTCTTCAGCTCCACATCAAACCCTCTCAGAGGTTGGGCCCTCTCGTCTTCTCGCGTTTCCAGGCCTGAATTGACTTCTGCGAGTCTGCCGGCGTAATCCTCCAGACCTGTGCTGATCCAGTCTTTGGGTTCCATGGTCAGAGTGACCGGAATGGACTCCAAGAAGCTGGTGCTCTGGATCAGCAAGGAACCCGTCGGGACAGGGGAAGGCGGGGAGCTGAATGTCGTATGGGGGACGGGTAAGGCATCATTGAGGAGGGCCACGTTTTCTGAGCCACCGGGTGGGGGAGGGGGGCGGAGCAGAGGCGGGGGGAGTCTTCCAATGGAGCCGGGGGAGATGGATGATTGATAGATGCCTGATGAAGACGGTGAGAGACGGAAAACAGGAAGACATAAAAAACGGAAGACGCAAAAGACTTTAATCAAATGTAATGTTTCAGGATTTTACCTCCCCTGTACACCAACAGGGTGACTTCTCCCTGCTTGGTGTGCTCCTGAAGAATTGTTTGTACCTGTACAAAACAAAACGGTATTTTAGATATTCACAGATAAACTGTACGAGAGCCGCCCCCGCGCCAAGCCGTTGAAAAACAGACTTGACAAATAGTGAACTGTTGTATTGACGAATATCAGAATCCACGGCAGTGAATGATGAGTTCAGTAGAAGCACAGATGCAAAAAGACTTTGGTTAAAATCGAAGTACTGATCCATTCAACTCCTGCAGTAAAATTTAAAATACAGGCTCTGAAATTCAAACAAGTACAAATTAAAACACAAACTTGACTTTGTTGTTGTTTATATAGAGTACCTATTATACAGTACCTGTTCTGATGACTTGGCAAAGCTGTAAAAAAATGCACACAAAATAGCTTGCCTCTTTTTTTTTTAAATGTACATAAAACATAAATGGAAAAAAAAATCTTATGTTAAACAACATGCAACATAACATGATGTTTTTTTTCTTAGTGTGAAGGTAAGTTAAAATTAAAGGGATACTTGACTCATTGAGCCATTTTCAGCAGTAAAAAGTTAATAATTTATCTATAATTAATGTGGTCATTATTTTTCATTTACAATTAGTACCTTTTAAAAAGTAATTTTTCTACTTGCTGTCGACTGATGATGACGACATCACCTGTGCTGAGGAAGTAGGTAATGATCAATCATGGCTCAGTTTACTGAATGAATTTGATAACTTCATTATTTTTCATGTACAATTAATACCTTTAAAAAGTAATTTTTCTACTTGCTGTCGACTGATGATGACGACATCACCTGTGCTGAGGAAGTAGGTAATGATCAATCATGGCTCAGTTTACTGACCACACACAGAAAACATGTGAGCCATGATTCGCTACTTCCTCAGCACAGGTGATGTCGTCATCAGTCGACAGCAAGTAGAAAAATTACTTTTTAAAGGTATTAATTGTACATGAAAAATAATGAAGTTATCAAATTCATTCTGGACAAAATATTAACTTTTCACTGCTGAAAATGGTTTAATGAGTCAAGTATCCCTTTGAATTGCAAAAGCGTAGGATTCACTTCTACTTTGACACCTTTACACAAGTACAGTCGCTTCACTTCTCAAGTACGGAGCACGTACTTTTGCCACCTCCTTTCGAGAGAAATTACATGGAAATGTGGAAAAGCTGACGGGGCTGACCTGAAATGCTGTGGAATTCATTGTGGAATTATATCAACAATCTAGATTGATTTGGTAAAAAAAAAAGTCTTAATTTGGGGATCTTATTTTCAAAGTTTGGGGATTTGGGAAATGGGAATAGCTCACAAATTGCCTTGAATGAGCTGAAAAGTTTGAATGGTATGAATCAGTCAAGAAATGTGAAAGAGGGAGGGAATGAGGGGAATATCACTTACATTTTAATTTTATTTTGAAAATACTGAAAAGATTTGTGGGAACCAAGTTGATTTTAATCAGCTCAACGTGTTCATGTGGTATTTGAATCGGTTAGGGAGTGTGGAAGGAGAAGGGAATCTTTTAGAATATTTCTTCAGAGAAATTGTGGAAAATGTAGAATTGTGGATATAAAATGTTGGAAATATTTCCCAAGGTGATTTGAATGTGCTGAACATTTTGAATTTGGAATGGTAATAACGAGGAACTTTTTTGCTGACTTTTTCACTAGGAATAAATGGGAGTTTTTTGGGTAAAAAAAAAAAAAAAGTAGAATTGTGGGAAATTTTGAAACATCAAAATGTATTACCTCAGCTGGTGGGATTTTTTTTTTTTTTAAATTAGTTGTTACTTCAAGCGTTTCCTACCTGAGCAAGGCTGAGACTCTGCACGTCAGCGCCGTTTATTTTGACAATAGCATCCCCTGGCTGCAGAGTGTTGCACTGCTTCCTGTCCCACACTCTCCTGACGACGGTCATCCGGGCCCCCGGCCCACCGGCCATCATACTGAAACCCAGACCTCTGTCCACTTCAGTCTGCGCCAGTGCCACTGGCACCAACTCGCCTCCGACCAACCCGCCGACGCCCGAGCTCGCCATCTTGCTGGGACTGGCTGTCGGGCTGCTGTTGTCGTGGAAACCGTTCAAGACGCGGTGGCGGGGGCTCTCTGGCGTAGGAGGGGGTCGGAGGTGAGAGGACTGCGGTCTGAAGAGGCGCGCGTGAGCGCTACGGGGCCCGCCCGGGGACGACGAGGGCCTCTTGGACGACTGAGGCAGCGGCAGGCGGGACACGGGCAGCGTGCAAGTGGATAGGTCGCTCTCGGATGACTTGATGGATGCGCCGTAACGGAACGCATGCTGGGGGGTTGACAGCGAGTTGTTGTTGTGATTACGAATCATTGATGCCCTGACCAGGAAAAAGAAAGAAAGGTTAGTGGGAAATTGGTCTTATCTTAACCATGGTATTATTATTGTTTTGGAATTTTTCATTGTGTTAATTTTGAATTTGTTTTGAGTCTTGTTTTTTTTTTTTTAGATGGTTTTAATTAGTTTTCAGGGTGTTCTGTTTTTATTAGTTTTAGTTAGTTTCGGTATTAGTTTTAGTTTTTTTTTTATGTGTATTATTGTTCAGTATTAAAAAAAAAAAAAACACCATAGGAGCGAAGTCATCTCTGTGTGACACTTTCAAACGTCCTTTTTCCAGTGGGCTGCAGGTGGAGGAGTGGAACTGTCACTTGCCGGGTGGCGTGGGTTCACCGTGAGTACGTTCCGTGTATACAAGGATTGTTATGCGAATAAAGTGTTTAAATCTTATTTGTGTCTGCGTTCTTAGGATCCAATTCCAGAGCTTAACAGTTTAAAAAATGGATTTTCCAATTGTTGGAACTACAGTATGCCCACGTCAGGACTGGTTTGTTTCATAATGAACCATCCATCCATTAACCGAAATGCCTGAATTTTTTAAAATTCAATTTAATCTCAAATTTCCAGTTTAAGGGAAGCAAAGCAGGCATTTGAGGATGAGAGCTATGACCTACATGCCAGCAGTTCCTAAGGACTTTAATTTATTTCATAATAGTTGATGTTAAAGTTTGCTCAATGACAAAAGTAAATTGACAAGATCAATGATAAACAATGTCCTACATTAATTTTTGTGTGCGTCCTCGATCCCGTTATGTACCTGTGTGAACCGATAGCAGAGACGACCTCGCTGTCACTCTGGCTGGCCAGCGTCGGGTCAAGAGACTGCAGTCGGGCTAAAGCTCTCAGGGAACGAGGTGGGCGCATAAGTGGCGACGAGGCGCCGTTGCTCAAACTGGAGCGTCTCAGCGACGACTGTCTGCTGGCGTTTCCGTTGGCGTCGAGGACCGCGCCGGGTTCCACGTAATCGCCGTGGAGCCCATTCAAGTGGCGGCTGTGGGGGGTAGGCGTCGGGCGGCGAGGCAGATGGTGACGAGGCTCAGGCTGCGAGGTGGTAGCGAGTAGGACGGGGTCGTCGCTGTCAAGCAGGTGCTCTTTGGGGCACCCGTCGGGGTTGTAGAGCATGGGGTAGCCTCTTCGGACGGCGATATCCACACCGTGGCCCGCCGGGACCGACTTGAGCATCTCCACCACCTTTTTGTGGGACACTCCCAACACGCAAACGTCATTGACGTACACCAGAATGTCAGCTGTTAAAGCACAAAGATACATATTCAAAAGGTCATTTTGTACAAATAGCAACAGTATTTGTGAATATTTAAATCTATCTATTCATAAAATAGTACTACAACCAGTATTCTAATTTGCAATACACCTTGTTACAATGCCACCTCTAAGTAGATTATAGTTCATCCATATTTTATTACCTTCCAATGTATCACTGACCTATTATCATAATAGCTCCTCCTCTCATTTATTAAACAATGCAACTTAAACTCTTATTTTCCCGTACCAGTGAACTATTCATATAGTGTTTGTAGTTCGATCAAATTACCTATGACAACAATATTATAGTCCGGCTACAACTAATTCAAAACTCTGTGTTTAACCTAGACTCTCCACTTCCTTATAGCTCTCCAGAATATATATTTTTTAATATTTAGGGATTTTTGAACTGCTTTGGACTTTGTTGAAGTTCCCCATTTAGTTTGTTCCATGTTGCAGTTGGTAGCACACGCAAAAAAACCCAAAACAAAACAAACAAAAAAAAAACATAAAAGTCCTCCCTCTCTTTAAAAACACATGACTTGCAGATTAGGTCTGACTGTACAGTTTAATGGACAATGGACTTTAGATCAAAGGAATGGCTGGTTTGTGTGGTGAATAAATCCATCATGGACTATTCTCTTGGCTTCTTTTTTTTTTTTTTTTTTTAATAAGAACAGTGGTTGTAGAATATTTTACGTATTTTCCTTAGAACTCTGAACAGTAATTTAAATATGGTAACAGTAGAGAACAGAACCGAATGTGAAGTGATTTCTCACCTAGTGCAGTGATTTCTGACCTAGTGCATGTTTTGCTTTTGCCAGGATATAAATACTGCTTGATTGTTGTACAATATATGTGAGGTTTCCAGCTGATTTGTTTCACCAAGGAATTTGATTTTAATTACCCTTTCTTCTTTAAATTAATTAAATAGAATGTAAAGAATGGAACCATTTTTATCGCACTTTTTGCTTAAATGAAATGGATATTGTGCTGTTCCTTCTTGTGTGTGCACCTTGGCCACTTTGGGGGTAGTACTGTACAAAGCAGACATACTGTATGTATGTACATGGAGCCAACTGTCACACAGATGCTATCCGTTACTGGCTAACGATTACCTTTTAAGTATGCTCCACATATTCTCCCCAGAACTCTAAAAAGTAATTTAAATATGATAACAGTAGACAGGCTAACCGTTAGCGCATCAATGGTATTTCCATTACGTGTTAACATTAACATTAAGCTAGCAGACGAGTAGCTCAGCCATGAGGTTGTTTAAAGTACACAAAGTGTAATTCTCTCTTTTATTTTCACTTTTAGAGTAAACTTGATATGGGAGCCGCAAAAAAAACAGCTTGAAGTCTCTTTTTTTGAAGAATTGTTCTGTAATTCTCTCTGCTCAAGTGCTACTTGTAAAGTGAAATGAGTTCATTCAGCTCTCATATTTTAAGCGCTTCTCTAGTCATCCAAAGCAAAAAATAAAAATCATGAAACCTATGTATCGTATCACAAAAACTCCAAAATCAGGTCACACATATCTGAAAGCACCACTGTACTTGTTTTGTAAATCACATCTCACATCTGTGTCAAGATACCCTCTGACCTCTGTATGACTTACAGTACAAGAGGTCAATGTATTTATTTTTGTTTAAAGGGGGAATCCTGGTCATTTAAAATGGAAATACTTAAATAAAAAAATAAAAAATAAAAAAAAAACTTGAGGGGAAACTGCTGAGGGTCAGAAGCTGAAATGTCAAACCTATCTTAAATTTAACATGAAAATTCAAATATAACACATTGTCGTTTTCTCAGATTTGATAGTGATGTAACTGTCCCATTATGTTACACTTATACACAATCTTATTACATTTTCCCCTAGACTCCGGAAGAGGGAAATTAACTTTGCAGATGTCTCGTTGAGCTGGAGTGCGCCTGTTGAAGAGCGTCACGACTAAATAGGCTGGCGCCTTTTGGTATTTTGCGTGGGTGTGGACAATCCAAGCGACTAATCCTGAAACGCAGCCTATTAACTCGTATCGACTCCATCGCTCCCAACAGGCAGCCTGCAGTCTGCTTCCCTTCAGCGCTGATAGCAACTTGTTCAGACATTTCTGTGCCAGCGTGTTGACGTACATCGGTGAGTGAATGTTGCATATGCGCACGATATGATTGCCAGATTACAGTGTGCTATCCAGGGGGATTAATGATTTATTATGATATACACTTGCTGCAGGAGATCAGCAATTTTCAGTATAATCCCAAAGAGTTTGGACAGAGCAACCAAGAGAGAAAATGTTTCATGGTCTCCTGACTCCTTACGGTGCATAGTCTGCTGTTTGTGTGCCATGAGAAGATCATCAGGAATGTGTCATGTTTTGGTTTTGTGGGTTGGGATTTTGTTTTCTTTTGGTGTTTTTCGGGTGTGTTCGTCTGTGGTTGGTGTTTTTGTCATGTATTCCTGGTTTCTTCCCTTGTCTCATTATGTCTAACCACGTCCAAATGAGTCTTTCCTTCCCAGTGTGTGACCAATTAGTGCCCTCAGCCACTTGTTTTTCCCCCAGGTGTGTCTCTTTAGGTCATTAGTGTTGGTGTATTTAGTCTGTTGTGTTTGTCCAATCGGTGTGGGTTGCATTGCTGGTGTTACGTGGGTCATACTGTGTGTATATCGTCTGGTAAGACTTGAGTCGAGTCGAGTCGAGTCGAGCGTTGCCGCCGCGTCGCCACGCCACGCCACGCCACGTCACGTCACGTCACATGGAATGGTAATGAAGTCAAGTTCAGTCAAGTCATGTCAAGGCAAGTCAAGTGCAGTTCTGTCACGTCAAGTCCAGTTTGGTCACGTCACGTCAAGTCCAGTTCTGTCACGTCACGTCAAGTCCAGTCACGTCACGTCACCTCAAGTAGAGTTCGGTCACGACAAGTCAAGTCCGGTCATGTCGTTGTCAAGTCAAGTCAAGTCCGGTCACGTCACGTCAAGTCACGTCAAGTCCAGTTCGGTCACGACAAGTCAGGTGCGGTCAAGTCCAGTTCGGTCACGACAAGTCAAGTCCAGTCAAGTCAAGTCAAGTCAAGTCCAGTCACGTCACGTCAAGTCCAGTTCGGTCACGACAAGTCAGGTCCGGTCAAGTCCAGTTCGGTCACGACAAGTCAGGTCCGGTCAAGTCCAGTTCGGTCACGACAAGTCAAGTCCAGTCAAGTCAAGTCAAGTCAAGTCAAGTCAAGTCAAGTCAAGTCACGCCACGCCACGCCACGCCACGCCACGTCACGTCGAGGAGTCGAACGTCATGAGTAGTTATGTTTGTTTGGTGGAATACAGTCATGTGACGGGAAGTCTCTCAGAAGGATGAAAGTGGCGAGTAGAATGAAAATCAGTACAACGAAGTAAAAGTTCTGTTTCTAAAAGACAATACTTTAAAACTACTCATACAATTATAATTTAACCAAAAAGCTGATTAGATATTTGATAAAGGAAACGTAAGTCATTACTTCCCACCTCTGCACAGAACAGCAAGTCACGATAGCCCAGAAGTGCGATGGTCGAGTAGAGCTGCGCCGCATCACACACAACTTTCACGTTTCAGTGTGATGCCTCACAGTTCTGCACGGGCTACCTAATCACGCGTCTAGCTGAGCGTACAGTCACCTGTCTTGAGGGCCGAGGGTCCGCTTGAAGTCACACTATAGACCTGAAGGAACTCCCTTGGCTTACTGCCTCCAACAATGTTGAAGCCAAAGCCCTTGGAGCCCTTGATCAAATGTGTGCGCACAAGAAAACCCTGAAGCTCCTCTGGGTACTCGGTGAACCCTGGAAAAAAAGACAAAATAAGACAGTGAGATAGCGTGGACGTTTACCTCTGAGGGACGTCAATCATAAAAAGGTCCGAGGGACGGCCGCAAAAGCGCAGTACAACACTTTCAGTTGTGTTTGTGCGACTTAATGGTTGTTGACAGGTTTGAAGAGTGAGGGAGGAGAGAGAGTCAAAGTGCGCCAGATGGCACTTTCCCAAAATAGTTGACTAAGTTGACATGCACATAAACTGAGCCCATCCATCTATTTTCCATTGCACTTATCCTCATTAAGGTCGGGGCCGATCTGGAGACGATCCCAGTTAAATTTGGGCGAGAAGTGCCGTGCTCCTTGAACTGGTCACGAGTCAATCGCAGCACAGACAAACAAATAGGCATTCAAAGTCACATTTATTCCTATGAATGGGAATCGAAAACCGGCTCTATTCGAGAATAATTTGATTGCTTGGAATTGTCTGTTTGCTCCAGGATTCCACCTCGTGAATCATGAACGGGGCTCTAAACACAATTTGAATATAATACAAAGATATTCAAAAACAATAAACTGAGTCAGCGCTAACGCGCGCGAAATAACAAAAATATTGTAAAAAGTAGGCGAGCCTATACCTCTCCTCCTCTGTTTAACTCATTCAAACCCAAACATGTGTATTTACGGTTTTTAATGCTTTTTCCTTCACTCCCAAAAACATATTTACATGTTTTTATGTGAGCGCTTTTTTTTGTTTGTTTTTTAAATGCAAGAGCAAACAGACGGCTTTGATGCTGCTTCTGACATGAAGAGGTGGCTTAAAGCAATGGTAGTATTACAAAAGAAATGGCCAGCAGGTGGCAGCAGAATATACAAGATCAGCCAGGGCCATGTGTTTTTACCAGGAATGTAAATGTTGCTGAATCTTAGCTGTAGTCTAATGCTAATTGCTGCAAAACAGGAACAGATACAAATATACTTTTTTTTCCTGATGAAAGAAGAGACTCTAATCTCTCTTTTGGTAGGTTCCATGTTTTTAGGTAATTAAAATATTGCAAAATGCAAAATCAGTCAAAATCCAGTAAAATAGCGAAGGGGATTGCTTCAGTGAAAATGTCTGAGAGTGAATGAGTTAAAGTGGAAGTCAACCTGAAACATTTCTTAACAATATAATGTTATATGTGACCTTACTAGTCGAAACATGACATTTTGATTAATTTTACATTTGTGGAATATGAGTTATTAAGCAAAATCCAGCCATATTATCTATCTTAGTGGGCGGCCATTTTGCTATGTGCGGTCGACTGAAGATGACATCAATGTTTCAGAGCTCAGGCAATGACCAATCACCCGTTTTCTGAAGCTGTGCTCTGATTGGTTGTTACCTGAGACTGGATTTTGCTGCTTAACTCATATTAAACTAAAGCAATATTAACCAGATGCCATATTTAGACTAGTGGGGCTGCATAGAACATATTAAAAAAAATAGGGGGTTGACTTCCTCTTTAAAGTAAAGAAATCTTGGGGGTTTTCCCCCCCAAAAAAACATGAACATCTGACAATATTAATCAATAATCATGTCCAAATATGTACATTATAAAATGAACTTCAAACTGTTACTTTCTGTAGGTATAAAAAGCAGGATTAAAGAGGATTTGACATTCAATAATCACCAGCAAAAATCAGGCTGAGCTTGAAATATTTCTGACTTTCAGTCTTCTGTCAAATTTAGTACCATACAAATAAGTGTGTCGCCATGTAGTGGCCGACAGTCGCATTACACCACAAATAAATGGGAGGCAGAAAAAGCAGTTGTAAATTACACCAAAAAAATCTGCAAAACGATGGAGAGAAGCACTGTACTGTATCTCCAAATTTAGTCATTTTAAATTTCATTGAAAATTTATCTGAAACATTGAGGAAATTTACGAGAAATGTTTTCCCATTTTATGCAACCAGTCATGTGATTTATGTCATGAAATAATGCGCCAACCGTGCCGCCAGCCTCGAGCCAACACTCGAGCCTGGCGCCGTGCCACGGACGCCGGCTTTCGGCCTTAATCACTCAGCCGTCCCGGTTCAGCCAAAAGCTCTTTCCATCTCATTTGACTTCAACCAGCTGGCTGTGGCTGTTATTTCCGTACTTGACAAATACGTTGCGTCGTTTAGGTTGCTCCCGATAATAATGTGCACAAATGGCAAAGGAAAGAAAGGCACAAAGAGGCTCACATTCGTTTTTGTAGAGCGACTCCCTACTCGGTGCTCGAGGACTCTGCCAGCTGGTCCTCTTGTGGCTTTTGGAGACAAAAGGAAAGTAAAAGAAAAAGAGCATCGTTACACTGGATGCACGCAAGACACACAAGCGCCTGTTAAGATGCATTTGCCTCCACCTCCGATAAACATTATTGAAGTGAAGGGTGAGTACAAAAAAACCTCTGGAGAGCATTAAAAGAGAGTGGTTTGGGGATATTGACCATCGTTCCAATTTTAGTATATCTGTGAATAAAAGCTCTTAAATGACTATTTGTACTGTGATGCCTTGAGATACGAGCTGAATTTGTTCACAATTGAAAACCCTCATACAATGTGTAACTCAAATCATCTTCCCACATTGAAATGAATGAAAATGAGTTTCAGCCTCACCACCCCCCCAAAAATAAGTGTTATTTCTATAAAGAAAAATAGTATTCTGTAACTTTGCACTTTACAAAAACAATGCAATAATGGCATAATTAAATAGAATGTAAAGCTATTAAATAATTGCCACATTGTTTGCTTTAATTCTATAGAAATTGTGCCTCTTCTTCTTGTGAGTGTACCTTGGCCACCTGGGGGCAGCATAAAACAGGCATATGGATATACTGTGTATTGCACACGTCTCAGCTTCTCAGTAAGCTGCAGTAAAATTGTTGTTCTTCGCAGAGGATAAAAAAATATATTATTGAAGAATTTGGAGCCCTAAACAGTTAACTCAAATTCCATAGTGGTACTTTGCGCTGTGTTTGCCAATTTTGCACATACCCGTGAGACAGTTTTATTGATTATTGTAGCTTCAGCTCGATACATAATTGTATAACTGTCGTCGATCAATATTCCACAGCACTAGATACTCTCAAGTACTCAAGGATTTTCTTCATCATTGAATATTCGGTTAAAAGATTATAACACTGCCAAAACATGCTATTTGTGAGTCTGTCTATGGGCGTTTGTTAGCATTAAGCTAAACGGGCTTATCTAAAGCAAAGTCAGGTTTTTTTTTTTGTTTGTTTTTTAACTATAATGTGGAATTTTTTGCTTTTTGTGTTTAGTTTTAGAGTAAACGCCAAGAGGAGGCGGCATTAAAAGGCTTGAAGCTTGTTTTTTTTAACAGTTTTATCGTAGTTTTTGCAAAAAAAATAAAAATAAAAAATGGCTGGATGATGGCTCGTATATATATATATATATATATATATATATATATATATATATATATATATATATATATATATATACATATGCATTAAAAAAAAACATCATCATCAACAAGCATCATGATATATAGGGATGGGCAAATACCGATACCAGGTATCGGTATCGGGCCGATACCAGCCTTTTTTCAAGTACAGTGTTCCCTCGTTTTCCGCTGGGGTTAGGTTCCAAAAAATACCTGCAATAAATGAAATTCGCGAAGTAGTTAGCTTTATGTTTTACAACTCTTATAAATGTTTTAAGGCTCAAAAATCCCCGACCACACAATTTATACACTTTTCTCATAGAGGCATTTACATGTTCTCCCATTTCTCTCTTGTTCAAACATTGATAATGTTCAAAACTTCATAAATTTTTATAAAATGGGTATATTACTGTAAAAAAAATATGCAAAATGGCACTTAAAAAAAATCCGCGATACAGCGAGACCGTGAAAAGTGAACCGCGTTATAGCGAGGGAAGACTGTACTCGAGAACTCGTGACGCAGACGAGTACAAGCGACCGATGGCAGAGGGGGAAGATGTTAAGTGAGTCCTCCTTGCCTGTAACTGGCGCTAGCTTGCAGCAGTTTTTCACTAAAACTTCACCGGTTTGGAAATACTTCAAAATTGTGAACATTAAACTAAAAGAGCCTTTTTGTGTTTTATTTTGAACATTAAGACTATTGAAGAGTGACTGTGCTGTTTTTTTTTGTCAAAATGAAAGGAAATACAGTGATACCTCGGCTCACGAACTTAATTGGTTCCCAGAGAGTGTGTGTAAGCCGAAAAGTTCTTCTTCCGAACATTTATTTCCCATAAGAAACCATTAAAATGAGAATAATCCGTTCCCAGGTCCCTATAAAACATAATTTTCTACTAAATAAGCCTTAAAACTACACAAAAATACACCTTATTTTATGTATAATAAATGTGCTATTGTATTGTATTTAAAGAAATAAATTGTACTGTATAATAAAGTCGTTTTATTTTACTTTGTGATGGTAGTTCTTAAGGATAGTAGCAATGGTAGACTTACTTCATTCGCGAGCGTTTCACCGCGTAGAGTGTTTATGGAACGGTTGCGGCTCATTCGCACTTTCGTGCTCACCGGAGCGGAGGAGGTGTGTCCCTTGGTGAACGCATTTTAGCGAGTCAACAAAAAGTGAGCACCGCCAACTACTTTCACCTCTTTCCTGGGACTAAACAGCCGTGGCACGATTTTCTCCTTTTTTGAGGTACGTGATGGCACTTTCGCTTTTTTTTAGTGGCGCGAACTCCATTGACTACAATGCAAACGCGCCGCCGAATCGCCGTCCCTCGCTGGTAAGCATTAGGCTTAACACTAGCCTGTGGTGGGGTCTTTTTCGGTCCCATAATAGCAAAAGTACACTCAAAATGTCTATCAAACACAAACCGCGTCCGCACTAAAAGAAAGGGGGTGACAAACTGGGACGCCGTGAGCGTGCGTCAGCTTCTCGTGGCCGCCACCATGGTGCTGTTCGACCGCGTGGTTTGGTTCGTCCGCCGAAAAGTAGTTCGTCAGCAGAGACTAAATTCTCGCGAATTTAATGTTCGTGAGGCGAAAAGTTCGTGAGCTAAAGCGTTCGTCAGCCGAGGTATCACTGTATATTTGTTTAAAAATATCTTTTAGTGATTTTTTTTATTTGTCAAAATGTACTACTGGTATCGGCAGTTGGTATCGGTATCGATGAGTACTGAGGGTCTGAGTATCGGTATCGGTATGAAAAAAAGTGGTATCGAACATCCCTAATGATATATATATTGATTATTCCCAATATAGTTGACTTGATCTGCTTTTTTTTTTTTTTTGCTGACAAGAGCACATGAAACGACTGACTCGAAGTAGTGACACTCCCCCGGGTCGCTGAAGGCCTGTTCCCAGTCGTCCGCCATCACGCCTCTCCCCCTGGCTACGGCCCTGCTGTCCACAAAGCCGTTTTCCAGGACGCAAGCTACCCCGCCGCTGGACGCCCGGTGTCCCGTCGGTGAGCGATGTCCTCCTGTAGGAAGGAAGATGTTACAAAAAATAAAAAATAAATAAATAGGAGGTGAAAAGTGACGTGTCATGAAACGCATGCAGCGCATGCCATAAGGACAGCAGTGCCCTGATGCTGGCATTTCCGCAGAGGAGAAAAACACCCGAGGTCAGCATTTCTTTCAGGAAGCAGCGTGTGTGACCGTGCCTATGTACCACACATAGGAGAATAGACATTTTTTTTCTTCCTCCTAATTGTCCTTGAAGACTTCCTTCAGCCGTGCGCTCCATGGTGGATGTAAGTGATGTTGGTCATAGGTCAGCACTGGCCGGCTGTCCTTACAGTACTACACCCAGTCCAAAAGATGACTCAGCACAAGCCAGAGGAGATGACTCCTTTCATCTTGGACCACGCCCAAATTAACACTTTCATGCATAAGTGTGGTGGACATACATCCAAAAGTGCTTTTCTGCTTGGTGTCAAAGTTAAGGATCAGTCACTACAGCAGATGACATCATCCCACACACCGCACTGCTCAAACATGCCCAGCCTCCCCTAAAATGGTTTGTAATGCATTTAAAAACGTATTAAAAACGGTTAAAGTGAATCAAAGAATTAAATAGTTGGAGCCTCATGATTAATGCATTGCGGCTGCTTCTGATGTGTGTGATGTGACCACTGGGGGGCAGTATAATACAGTCATCCAGACACAAACCAAGAAGACTTTCACAACTACTTTGACTCAGCAAACTGCAATAATAAGTCATTTTTCACAGAGGATTACAGAATATGCCTGTCAGTATTCTTACTTTGTCTGTCTGCATGTGTTGATGCACCAAATGTGTTTTTATATTTGTTGCTTAAAGGGTTAAAACACTGCCAACAACATTGATGCTATTCGTCCACCCGTCTATTTTGTGCATGTTATTGTTATTCTGTATATACTAGTATTTTCATGGAAATAATGACAATAAAGAGAAGGGATTGTAAGTTAAGTTAAGATGGAATTTTGCTGGGGGGAAAAATATGCTGACAAAAAAATGAAGAAAATCTGCTAATTTCTTCAAGAGTTTCCAGCTATATGAGAAGACAAAATCCATTTGGCAAGAATTTTTTATTTATTTATTTTTTTTGTAGTAAAAATGGCTGACCAGTGGGTGGCAGTGTTTGGGACAAGATGATGTGCTGTAATAGTATCCACTGTTGTGACTCATACACAATATTAACAATATTGACATCTGGGAAAATATAAATAAAAAATGAAGAGACCACTAGAAAATGATCAGTTGATGCCAACAACGAGAAATCTTCATTTTGAAATGCTCAGAAAGTGAAAAGTTTGTCAGTTTCTGTAAAGGTCTAACTACAAATGATTGTGAAAAGCACGGCAAGCAGCTTTAGTCACAAAGTCCATCTTCAGGAAAAGCTTGAAAAGGCCTGAAAACACTTGGAAAGGGTTTCAAAGAATAAACAATCATCCCCATCTCATAAGGGATATAACACCATCAAGAAAATGACCGCCCTACACTGATTTGCAGAACTCACCCTATCAGCCGTCAAATGTACAATAAACATACAAATTTAAGAGCCAGCAATAAATTCCGGAGACATAACAACATTAGCCAATCTGCTTCCTTTTTTAGATGACCTTTCATTTTCTTTTCCCTCACTCTCCTTTATGGAAGTGCAGGACTTATCCGATTAGCGTCGTGCTGCCTTGCCCTAAGGGCAGCCTGACCTTGCCGTGGAGCCAGTCCAGCAATTGATGAAGCCGCAAGCCCACCGAGAGTTTAGCGCATGCTAATCGCACTCTTGATTGATTCATTTCAAATGCACGCTGGGAACTGCGGCGACGGGTCACGCTCTGCAATTGAGCTTGCCAATTTTAGCGGGGTTCAACTTTTAAAGGGTGGTTACTTAATAAAACGGGCAGCAGCAACGAAAGAAGGCATCAAAGATGTGTAAAATCGCAATGCAACATGCTCAATAACTATATAAATAAACTTGAGTTGAGTAACAAAAATTTAAAAAATTTCAATCAAATACATCATACTCAACAAAGATGATTATTAAATGCGTGTACAGATTGCTTCTAGTCAAGGTTATTTTAGTTAAAACTAAAACTAACGAAAAAACAAATTAAAATTCAATTTTGTTATTTCGTTAACGAAATAAAATAAAAACAAAAATGATTTTTCAAAACAACGAAAACTAACTGAAACTTCTATAATTATAGCACAAATGTCCTTGGTTTTAGTCTTTGTGTCATGGTTCGGTTCTCAGCCTGTTGTGCTTGTGTATGTGTGTGTGTTCCAGTGCCTGCAACGAGGGGGGCGTTCCCCAGCTCCGCACCTGCAGCACATTGACAATCAAGGCTTTAAAAGGACTCCGAGGAACACAGCACGTCGTCGGATTATTATTTGCTCATCTTCGTGTCCAAGTGTTCTCCGCGTTTCCCTGTTGGTAAAGTTTTTTGAATCTGCCGTCGTCTTTAGTTTACTTGTATTCACGTGTGTATTTCCGCGTCGCCTTTTGTTGTTATACTCGTGTTGATTGATTCCGTGTACATTTCGTGTCGTCCTTGCCGGGTGCAAGTGATTTATATTTTTCTAGTCCTTGCTGTTAGCAAGTGTTTTTTGTTACGTTAGTTCTCCTTGCCGTTTGCAAGCGATTTTGGTTATGTTAGTTTTCCTTGCAGTTGCAAGCGCTTTATGTTACATTCGTGTTCCCTGCCTTTTGCGGGAGTTTTGTGTTTCCCAATTCTTCCTTGCCTTTTGCAAGTGTCTTTTGTTACTGCCGTGTCCCTCGCCTGTGTGCAGGGGCACCGCTGAAGATTTCGTTGTCTTGCCTGCGCGCAAGCTTTGTGCTTTCGGTTTTTCAAAAAGAATAAATCGAGGAAGTTTTCCTCCTCCGAGCCTGCAGTTTTGGGATCTATTCTTTATTGACTCAGCTGAGTCATTACACTTTGATCATTAATTTAATGCATGAGCCTTTGGGATGATTTTAAATATGATTTTAAGTAGATTTATTTTGATATTAAGCAGAATGACATTTGAAAGTGTGTCACACAGAAGTGACGTCATCTTGCAGCAGCCAATAGAAAAGCACCTTCAGATGATGTTGCTCCCATGGTGTTTTTTTAAATATTGCGCACAATACACACTTTTTAAAAAACTAAAACTAATACTAAAACTAAGCATTTATTAATTAAATAACTAAAACTAATAAAAACTAACCAAACCACCATGGAAATTCATTAAAACTAACTACATTTAAAAAATAAAACTCAAAATGAAATAAAAACTAGCTAAAATGGAAAATACCCAAACTATGATATTTCTGCTACTAGTCCAACCAGCCAACCAATCAGAAGACAGAATAATGCTGATGCTCTTGTGGGCCAATTTAAAGGGATACTTATTTTTTTAACAAGTGTTTTCTGGGTTTGGTCATGTGACATTCACAAGCTGAGCTGTGATTGGTTATCTGAGCCCTTGTGATGTCATTTTCAGTCGACAGCAAGTTGCAAAATGTGTTTTTAAAGGTACTAATAGTACATTAAAAATAAAAATGCATTTATTATCGGCAGAATATTAACGTTTGACTGCCAAAACTCGCTAAATAAGTAAAGTATCCCTTTAAAAACTGTCCCAATGCTAACACATGGGCCATTTAGAAGGCATGTGACACAATTGAGGTTGTAAATGTAAGTCAGACGTCCCACCACTGATTTGCACAGCGGCGCGACGCCTTGCTGCTACTTGCCCGGCAGGCCCAAGTCATCGTCGCCGCGCTCGGTTTGGGCCGCGGCCTTCTCCAGGTTGCTGAGCGACTTGCTGCGCGTGCGGAACTTCCTGAGCAGGTTGCGGTGTTCCTGGTAGGTGATGGGGGGGCTGTCGGTGCTGACGTGAACGGGCCGAGGCGTGCCGTAGTAATTCCCTGAGGCAAACAAGTGGGAGGAGTCATTGGCAACCACTGAAAAGAAATTTCAATAGTCATATTTTCCTGAAGTTACAATCCAGAGATGGTGAACTCAAGTCACATGACTTGACTCAAGTCAGCCCTAAATCAACAATTTTAGGACTTATCCATTCTATTTCTGAAGAGTTTTAACACGAAGACACTGATACTTGTATTTTAGCCCATGCATTTTGTGTTAGCATTAAGCTAGCAGACTTTTGTCAGACAAAAATTTTGATGGTTGGTTAAATATTTAGTTTTACTACCAACAACCGGGCACTTCTGTTAATCGTCAAAACCCGTCGATGGCGACGCCCAACCCTCGGCGAGTGCACAGTGACCAGTGGAAAAATGCACAACTAAGCACGTTCACATCCTCTCATTCCGTTTATTTTTGTGAGGCCTTGCGTCATAAAATGTTAGCCAGTTAGCCAAAAATGTGGAAGCACTGCGAAAGGTCGGCATCGTCATTGACGGGAATTGGCGATTGACGGAATTGCCCACCTCTGGCAAATACTTGGCCTCATTTTTGAGGAATTGTTCTCGGAAGTACTCTGACGCCATCGCAAATATTTGCTAGCATCAGCTCGGCTGATCGACGGCTCATATGGCTTGAAAAAACTCTTAAGTCCCTTGTAAGTCAAGGTGCCACTGTACTGTAATAGACAATACAAATGAATTGCCCCTTGTGGGATCAATAAAGTTATCTGAATACAGAGACTGTTTTTGGAACCATAAACCAAAGTGATTGTGAATGTTAATCAGTACTATCTAACTTAATAACTAACTAATGTAAGTACAGCTATTGATTGTAAAGTGGCTAATCAATGACATTATAGATGCTATGAGTCTCATAGAGCGTTCTCACAATCAATTTCATCGTTCAATCATCGTTTCAGCTTGTGAATAAAAAGTCCTCTTTGAGTGCAATCTCTCAACATTACAGAGTGACAACTCGGCTTGACTGCTTAGTGCTTAAGCTCGAGCACGCGTGTCACTTTCACATGTGAGGCAGGTAAGGCACACATAGTTTATTGCTCCCATTAAATGCTCATAAATTATGGATGCTAATACATGAGGAGGTTTTAACCAGACGCAGCACGCTTAGCCGAAGTAAATGTGAAACCAGCAGGGCGTCCAATGGACATTAAAATGCAATTTCTCGCTTATAACACAATAATAAGATGAATGGCTCTTTTTCCTTTCTGTCAGGAGAGTGAAAAAAAAGCAGTCACCTGATTTTAATAAACTAAACTGGAGCTGATTAGCCTATTGTAGTATAAATAAACAACGCATTGTTTGGACATTCTCTATTTCACGGGCTCAGTACCTCCCATTTGTCACACTAAGATTAACAATCTTTTTCCCATATGTGATATTATTGGTGATTTCTGTGGAAAAGTATGTGATCAACGTATGTGGATCAATATCTTTCTGTCATCGTTTAGGGTTAGTTTGGGTTTTGTTTGATTTATTATTTTCTTAGTTTCAGTTATGATTTGTGTTTTGAGTTGTTGTCCTTGTGTGCCCCCCTAGTCTTGTCAAGCATTGTCATGTCCACCTGTGTTTGCCTGCCCTTCCTCATGTGTCAACAAATCAGCACCCTCTGCCACTTGTGTCTTGCCCAGCTGTGTCTAATTGCATCAATTAGTGTATGTGTGTGTGTATTTAGTCTTTTGTCTCCCCTCTGTCCGCGGTGATTCATTGTTGTTTTCCCCCGTCATGCTGCCGGTTCTCTGCCTTGTTGTTTCCCCGTCTTGCATTGCTTGCCTTTTGGAAGTTTTTTTTGTTTGGTTTAATTAAATTCCCTTTTTACGTCACCTCTGCCTCCTCACCCTGCTTCTCTGCATTTGGATCCACAACCAAAACGAAAACCTGACACTTTCATTACCAATCACAAAAAAAAAACGATCACATGCAGCACATACACAGTAAATTCTGTAGAGTAAATTTGACTCCGTTTTAGAGCAATATTTACATTTGGAAGAGAGTAAAATAAAGAATTAAAAAGAAAATAAAAGTCGCTCAAGGGTTGAGAAATGAACTCACGACCGTCAGTTTGGGAGACTGGCACACTACCACCTGAGCTATGCCCCTCCTACTGTTTGCTAGCATCCAAGAGGAGACAAAAATGACGTTTTTGGTCTCTTGGAGTTACGAAGATTCCAGATGACACGAGTGATCTACTAACACGCACCAGGAGCTGTGTGGCTCAGGGAGTAGATGGGCTGTCAAACCCCTAACCCCCAAGCTGAAGGTTGTGAGTTTGTTCCTCAACCTTTGAGTGACTTTTATTATTTTTTTCAACTCTTTATTTTACTCACTTGTAAGTGTAAATATGACTCTAAAACTGAGTCTATTTGGTTCCACTCTAAATATTAGGGGTGTGAATTGCCTAGTACCTGACGATTCGATTCGTATCACGATTCACAGGTCACGATTCGATTCGATACCGATTAATCCCGATACGAATTTATAAGTCGATTGTTGCGATTTTTTTTCATTCAAATTTAGAAAATATTAATCAGTAAGCTTGTAGAGTGTAAGATTTATATGAAAATGTATTATTTATTTATCTGAAATTTCAGTCTTATAGAGGTTGTAATCTGTTTCATGTTTGAACAGCATTAAAATAAAATATTAAGGCTTAATGTTCCGTTCATATAACATTCTTCCATGCTCAAGGTGTGAATCCTTAAAAAAAATAAAAAAAATAAAAAAAATAAATAAAAATCGATTCTGCCGATTATTGAATCGATTCGAGAATCGCGCGATGTAGTATCGCGATATATCGCCGAATAGATTTTTTTTAACACCCCTACTAAATAGAGTCAAATTTACTCTTCAAATTTGCTTAGAATGTTTTTTTTGTAAATATTATTCATCAATTAATCAAAAAATAATTGACATGATGCGTGTCACTGTGCAATAAAGTGGCTGCGCTCTACCTTTAAATTTGCCGCTCTCCAGCAGCGCTCCCGACTCCTCCAGGGAAAAAAACTCCTCAATGGAGACAAAGTTGTAATCTGTCCCGGCGATCTCTCCCACTCGAGGCGGTCTGGTCGTACCTGGGAAAGCAAGGCAACATGAAATATGAAGTCGTACATCAAAGCAAGCAGGCTGCAATTGCTGTAAGCTCTTAAGTGGATGATGTGCTAATTAATCAAGGCAGCGTGCTTTTATCAGGATTTCATGCATTTTTGCAGAGTCACCGAGCTCACTGTTTAAGCTAAATAGCAATTCAGCAAGCTATAAATAGTTCCAACACCAGGTCTTAGTCAGTCCTGTGCTGTCTTACAATTTGCTTACATTTGAAACACACGTCAACTCTCTTCTGCTGAAAGTAAACGCAGACGCTGCTCAAACAAATCCTCATCAACACATTCTGATGAACTGCTTCTCACTCTCATCCCCAGAATGTTGGGATGTACTATCTAGATCAGCTTCACAAACTGGCCTCCGCAAGCGAGATGCCACGTAAAGCATATAGCATGCCGTCATTTGCTTTGTCACCAGTGCTCACTGCAGTTGCCATTGTGAACAACACTACTAATTATTCCTCCTCTCTTTAATCACGCAGACGTATTCATATTCACCATCTATGATAAAACAGTCATTGACAAGACTACAGCCAATCGTTGTTCTCTGCATGTTCACCATGCATACCACCACCCGCAACCTCTGTTCAAGCAGTCTCATTAACCTCTTCATTCCGAAAGTTCAAACCACTTTTGCTTGATTTTTCTGACTAAAACAACTGGAACACTATGCAACCAATAACAAATCTCAACCTCAATAATCCCAATATATTCATTTAAAAATTTACTCAGGGATACCGTACACAATTGCTGCACCTGTTTTTAATCTGTTTTGAACTTTTTTATTCACCATGTGCTTGCTATGATGTAATGTAATTGTAAACAACTCCAGTGAACTCCTGCTATAACGGGGATAATGACCACAAATAGCAGAAATCTGCCAATAATTGAAGCTCATTATAACTTTCATAAAAAAATACTGTATCATAAATTGGTCTCATCTGGACAAGATGAGCAGAAGGGGAAAAAAAAACTCAAGAGATGATGGTAATTCTGTCTATCGCCTCTAGGAGCACCACGTCTGTTTGGCGAATTTTGTGAAAAACCTCTTTCATCAATCTTTAAATGAAGGGCCACGTGCCTACATTCAGAATTTTGTGATTGGTTAATTTAATGTAGGATTAATACTTTTATTCAAACACACACGCAATTCACTCTGGACTTGGCAAATGAGAAAATGCAAGTAATAATTGAGCATACTAGCTTGAATGTGTGAATGTGAAATCAAGCCAGACTATTCTCCCACCAAGATGCACCAGTTGTAAATTTCATTAATAGCAAAGTGGCGCACTTACATTGATTACTTGAATCTTTTGCTTGCGTCAATGGAGAAATGGAAAGGAAGTGATGAAGATTGCTTCCAGAAACACAAAAACTTTAGACCACATTTGTCAAGGTCCGGTCCTCGAGGGCCTGAGTCCTTCATGTTTTTGAGGTTTCTCCACTCCAACGCTCCTGATTCAATGATCAGGGTAAATGTCAGGCCCCTGCAGAGCTTAGACAGCGAATCAGTTTTATTGGTTGCGGCTCGACATGTGGGTAACAGGACTGACATAATCATGACAGTACTAAGCATAACCCTTGCTTGACCCAAGTCATGACAGAGCTTACTGATGAGCTTAAATATGAATCAGCTGTGTTGAATGTGGGAAACCTCAAAAACATTCAGGAGTCAGGCCCTCGAGGACCGGACTTTGACACCACTGCTTAAGATGAAAAGAAGAAAAAATTGAATAATAAGAACAAGGAAAGGAGAAATGATGGCATTATATACACTATTTAAAAAAAAAAAAAAAAAAAAAGGGACTACAAGTAAGCGGAGAATCAGGTTAAAATTTATCTATAATAAAAATAAGAAATACAAAAATAAAATAAAAAAGCAAAATCAGAGGGGTTTGTGTGAGAAAAAGGGAAGGATTAAAAAAATATATATACTATGTTCCTTACCTGGATGAATAAAAAGGTTAGATAGTAAAATAAATAAATAAATAAATAAATAAATAAATAAATAAATACATACATAAATAAAGGCTAAGGCAATGGATCAAAATGGACTCTTTTTTTTTGTTTGTTTGTTTGTTTTTAAATCATTAATCTTGTTGTCACGAGTCCCATGGAGAGCACAGTCATCAACAAACAGCAACTTTTGTGCTGTTCGGGCTCCCGGTGATGCAAGCAATTCATTTAAGAGAGGCCTTTTGATTCGGCCGGATCAATAGTAATTGAATTAAATATTAATGAGGCGCTGCGAAAGTCTTTCTATTGCCATGGTAAAGATGGAGCGCTTGGATGATCAATGATCTGTCATCACAATTGATTCTCGTTGACCTTGGCCTGAAAAGGAGCAAGGAAACAACAGCAACACATCATGACAAGTCCACTGAGCTAAGGCGCTAAAACAAACTGTTTATAGTGCCAGTTTATATCTGGCAGGAGGACAAATCTACTAAAAAAATAAAAAATAAATAAAAGCTGTTTCCCTTTACAGCTGCACCTGCTGCACACTTTTTCTGACCTCCAGAATAGTCACTCGTCTCCCAAGACAAAATTCCCCTCAGCCTGTCCCCTTCGTTCTCCCACGGGAGCACGTTTGACGGTGGCGCCCGACACACAGGCAGCCAATAAACGTGATTAATGCGCCGCTGTCCTGGCAGTATCTCACCATACGGGAAGGGAGAACTTGGCAACACTCAAACGCGCACACACACACTGCTTGGTGGACGCGCACCGGACACGCAAGCATTTGCCATCATCATCATCATCCATCGGACCACTCCTACTGAAGCTATATTTGTGTGCTAGCAAGAGCTGTTGCACATGATGTCAAATAAATTCCCAGTTCTGACTGCAAAATTTATTTGTAAGGATTTTTACAGAATTAAAAATAATAATAATAATAATAATGGACCATTTTTCACCACATTTTCATCACATTCACACAAAACAAAACAAAAAAAACAAAAAAAAGAAAACAAAAAGAAAACGTACAGATACAAATGGCTGTACTAATTTGTACTCATAGAATAGGTACAGTTGGGCTTGAAAGTTTACATACCCTTGAGGTATATACAAAATACTCATTTGTGCCACTGCCCACAAATAAGTATAACGTGCATACAAATTAGGGATGCTTGATACTAGGGGTGTTAAAAAAAATCGATTCGGCGATATATCGCGATACTACATCGCGCGATTCTCGAATCGATTCAATAATAAAAAAAATCGATTTTTAATTTTTTTTTTATTTTTTTTTTTTTTTATTTTTATTTTTTTTTTAAGAGCTCAGAATTGTTCATTCGGTAGTCTTACCGATTCAACGTCTTATCATCATTGCCTTTTTTTGTGTGTGTGTGTGTGTGTGTGTGAATCGATTTTTAAACTTCCATTTTTAATGGAAAAATATTCAACAAAACGTCTGACTTCGGGTTAGGATTCACACCTTAAGCATGGAAGAATGTTATATGAACGGAACATTAAGCCTTAATATTTTATTTTAATGCTGTTCAAACATGAAACAGATTACAACCTCTATAAGACTGAAATTTCAGATAAATAAATAATACATTTTCATATAAATCTTACACTCTACAAGCTTACTGATTAGTATTTTCTAAATTTGAATGAAAAAAAATCGCAACAATCGACTTATAAATTCGTATCGGGATTAATCGGTATCAAATCGAATCGTGACCTGTGAATCGTGATACGAATCGAATCGTCAGGTACTAGGCAATTCACACCCCTACTTGATACCATTTCTTTTTTTTTCTTTTTTTCAGACCGACCACCTCTGATCCCAAGTACCTGAACACCACTAGTTTTTGATACAAATTTCACCCCCAAAAAACAATGGGAAACAATTTTAAATAATATATCCCAATATAGCATTTTTCCTTAAAATTAAGTGAAATTAATGGCAATTTTCTATTGTTTTTTGTTCGCAATTGTTCATGAAATATTTTGTGTAGAACACACAATTTAATTATTTTTAACACACAAATAAATAGAATGAAAGAAGAACAAGTCCCAATCAAAATATGTATATTGTACATTTTAATGGGCATCTGTCAGACATGTATGCCTATAGTTGCTGATTACAAAACGGCCACGGTCGCAAGTACCGACGTCTTGAAACAAGGTCGGGTATCAGCCCGATACGATACCTGGTACTCGTGCACCCTTAATACAAAGAGAGAGAGAAAGCTGTGTGAGGAAATGTGCAACACACGACGTCCGCTATCTCCATCTGCCCCTGCCCTCGGGCTTATTAACACTCTTCCTGATCCACCTGCTGATAACTGTAGCTAATTATCAGGTTTACATTCTGGCTTGTCTTCCGCAGTGTATCAAGGTTGTTTTCTGCTCTTCGGAGCCAACGTCCATATGTGCTTGCTCCCACCACCAAACGGCAAACAAATTAACCCTTACTCTTTTCATGCACACAAAGAATTTCTCATATTGACAAAATTTTAGTTTGACACCTCATCAAATGCCAGCGCGATAAATGACATTTTGTGGATTTTTATTGCTGTCAAGTGTCAAAATGGTTCAAATTTGAGCCAAATAGTCTGTAAGGGTTAAAATCCAACAACAAATCCCCATGACGACATCTGACATGTGAATAATTCCGCAGCTCCCCTCCAGACAAACACGACGTCTCCGGTTGATACGGTGCAAGTCTGCCACTCATTATCTATGCGCCCTCCCAAGAGATATATTTGGAATGTCAGTTCTGAAAGGGAGGGTTGCTTTCAGGATGGATTATTGACATCTTCTCCGTCCCCTGACCGTCCCTGTGGATGCTACGTGCCGATCCTCGGGGACAGGAGCGAGATAGAGATTGATGAGGTAATTACACAAAAGTCCGTATCAACCGGCAGACGAAGCTGTCCGTCAAGATCATCGCACACAAACAGCTAATGACGAGCGCCACAGTTGAAAAGGCTACAGACGATCTCTTTCTCTCTCTCTCTCTCTCTCTCACTCTCTCTCTCTCTCTCGCTCCCATAACGACACAGCCAGCATACGAAAATAACGAATGATGATGATTCGTATCTGTGACTGTAATTAGAAAAGTCTTTTACGACGGAGAAGCGAGCCACCCAGGGCCTCGAGACGGTCGGTCTAGGGCGCACACGTACGAATCGGAGTGATGTGGAGGCAAACATTCAGGAGGATGCTTTGAGGTCGCAGACGGAAATTGACAGTAAAGGAGATTCACAACATCACGTCTGCATCCGTCCATATAAGCACATTCGGTCACAGACCCTCAAATCAAGACAAGTAATGTCTTTCCTTGATACGAGCGAGCCTACTTTTCAGACATAAGTTGTCATGCCGATAATATTTTTACTCGAACGCAACTCACTTCACAATAAGTGGATATTACAATGGTGTATTTAAAACAACTGTGCCCCCAAAAAATGTCCCTGTTAGCTGAAAGCGATACAACACTAATCAGTTTCCAGTAATGGATTAAGCATTGTGTACAAAGGATAAAAGTGCAAATATCTCTGGCATCTTATTTCCTGAAATTTCTTTTAAACCGATTAAGTATCAGAATTCAAACGTACCGTGGGAAACGGCATTCGTGATGACGTATCCCGTGCGCAACCGGAAGCCGTCTTCACTCATTTCAATGGGAATTTGCTGACGTAATGGGCACGAACAAGACGTCTTCAATTCCAAATACTGCGCCAATTCTTTCAGAGTAATTAATGTCCTCAACACGTACAGTTTCATGTCATTCCGTGTGGTGGCGGGGCAGTGGGTGGGGGGGGGTGCGCTCCTAATGTAGGCTAAAGCGTGCTTAGCACACGACATGTAGCTGAGTCTAGCAGAGTACAAGTCACCCGGATGTTTACCGTCCACTCACCCGCGGCTGGATCTGCTGGTTTTATCCAGCTTTCGGTTGGAAACAAATCTTTGGTGTGTCCTCCGTGGTTGTACTGCTTTTGAAGAAGTGCTTCTTTGCTGTAAGGTGTAATTCCACCTTTGATGATGCCGTGGGACGTGATAATTCCTCGTGAGTCTCTTTGTTGTCATTCATTCCATGTAAATCAATGTGTATTTTATGCATGCGATACGTCACGATGATCAAGTGACTGTCCAAAATGCCCGATACAGTACTTAGCGCAAAAGAATATTCATATAAAGTGCTATAAAATCATAATTGCTCAACATAAATTGGCAATTTTTTCAGGGAAGAGTTGAAATTAACCATTTCACAGAATTATACATGTCAGGACATCCCTACATAAGACCCCACCCCCATTGGCAATAACCTTCAGATAAATGGCATTTCGATTCATTTCAATGGGGAAAGATGGTTTGAGTCACGGAATGAATTTCACTCGATATCTAAAGGCACCACTGCACATTTTCCTAACATAACGCAAGTTCACAACAGACGCTTTCCCGAGGCCCGCTCCCCCTGGAGTTTATTTGTAGAGTAACGTGCTTTACCTGATGCTGTCATTCGTTTCCATTTTTATGCACGGAGGCTTTTGTAATGCCATTTCCTGGATCAAAGCGCGTTGTCTCATGACAAGACTTCAAGAAGCGAGATGCTCTTTAAATAGCACAAAGGTACAAGAAGCACACTTTCAGAAAAACAAACCGGCTCAAAATACTCCAAGGATCGCAGAATTACTTTCAAACCTTTTCTTTCCTTTGTCAAGCAACGTGTGCAGCTAACGGGGTTTAGTGAGCTTTTCGTCCATCCATCCCCATTCCAGACCGCTTATCCTCATTAATGTCACAGCTGAGTTGGCAGGGAATGCATATAAACAATCAGTTACACCCACATTCACGACAGACAATTTAGAATCTTAAATGAATTTTGGATGATAAATGTAATGTTTTAACATGTTAAATTTAATGTTATAATGTTAAAAGTTTGACTTGCACATTCAAAATAAAACAAAGAAATTCAGTTCACTAGCGGAATCCTTTTTGTGTCTTATAAATCAAACTTACAAGCTACATAACCACTACATAACTACATTTTAACCTTGATAACAACACATTATAACATGGAATTTAGCATTTAAAATTTATTATCACAATAAAATGTGAAATTCATCAAGTTCTAATATGAAATTTATCACATAAAATCTTTAAATGTATCACATCAAAACATGAAATGTATTACATTAGAACGTGATACCGAATGTTATGAAGCAATAAGCTTCTGTATGTTTCCAGTTGATGAATTTAAACATTCAAATTTTGTGTCGGGGAAAAAAAAAAAAAAAAGATCAGGTGACGGCTCATAACTCGCTAAACTCATACATTGCGGCATTTGCATGATTGTCAAGGTACAACTAGATTTTAATGTTTTTCGTTTGGATCCCGCTAAAGTATATTTTCCCCAACGAAATTGAAGTTCTCTATTAAGATAGGGTGACCAGACGTCCCAAATTTGGCCGGGACAGTCCCGATTTGAACCTTGGGTCATGCGTCGCAGCGGATTTCGCCAAACCCATTGTTTGTTTCCTGCTATCAAGACAGGTAGCCGGGTACCATCCCGACATCTCATGTGTATGTCAATCACACAGTTGTAATAGCGATTCAAACGCTAAACCAATCTAACTGTTAAATTCCTTCCTATTTACTTAAAATTTCACGTTTTGCGTACTCATTCACATCCGCATCCAATTGCAGCAGAACAGATTTACATAGCAGGCGTTGACCTGAACTAGAACTACTTCCTGCTTTTGCATCATGGGAAATGTAGTCACTGTGGTCGCCAGTCGCTGGTCAGACAACGCAAGCTGAGCTTTACAATTTTACAATACGTGACCGGAGCGAGGTAAAAAGTACAGCCAGCTTCCAATAACTGTCAGGAACGAGCAAAAAAGGTTGGATAATGATAATAATTTATTGTATATTATATAGCGTACCGCAGAGGCGATTCTAGGATCTGAGGATTAGGGGTGCTATCAAGTCATTTAGAGGTGCTTGCATTTAGAGGTGAGATATTAATGTTTGTTTCCCTCAGCAAGTAGAAACATGAATGAGGAGCAAAAAAGCAGACTAGTAATGAAAATAATGTGTTGGTGTTCAGTGGTAGAAGAAACTTTTCACATATCCTGGTAAAAGTAAAGAACACTTTCACTCAACGAGACAGACATGCAGTGACTGAAGGAGGACGATGGGCTCCACACGTCTGGTCTGCGCTTGTAAGCAAAAGCACAGGCGAGGTGCATCAAACCACATTTAATCAAATGGGGGGTATACTGTATTTCTGTTATTTAATATTAAATATTACTTTTAAACTTTATGGTTTATATATATTATAGCTAGTTAAGCTAAGTTTCTTCTTGTTAAAAAGAGCACACAGTAAAAACATAACGACATGTATACTCTAAAATTTTGGGGCTGCTATTGTTCACTTTGAGGGTGCTGAAACACCCCCCAAAATGGGCTAAATACTCATCTGGCGTCCCAGTTTTAAATTTTGAAAATCTGGTCACACTATATTTAAGAGCCAACCTTCAATTTTGTTAATTGCAATAAAAAAAAGTGTCCAAGTTATGCAACTCCAGTAATTTTGCAGCCTTACTAACCCCTCGTGCAGTGTGCTGCCATTGGAAAGCATAAATCAACTCAAAAGTCAAGTGAAAGAGGAGCAACATACAGCACAAAAGGTCCTGAAGGGGGCCTCAATGAGCCTGTGACGAATCCTCTGCATCAAGTTGCTGCTACATCAATCCCAGCTGCCTCATCCTCCAGGAGAATCCAAGAAAATGTGACTTCATTATCAAGGGCTCGTGACAGTTCCCAAGCTGTCCCAGGATCAGGAGTGTGTGCATGCGTACGTGCGTGCGTGGTATCAGCATGACAACAACAGAATCTTACAGTGTCATGTCAACAGATCAGAGGATTAGGCCTACGCCATACTCTGAAGGGGGGGTGGGGCTCCAACCTGCCCGGTTGAGGAAAGCGACCGGAGGCGGAGGCAGGGTCGATCATGGATCTGTTCCGATGTATCGCCACATTGCCAAGCAGTCATGTGCACATGAGTAGTGGGAGAGCCTGCTGTATGTTTGGGGAGATGATCGGCAGCCTACTGCGTCACATGACCTACTTCCTGTCCTAACGGGGAGGATTAGAAGACGCTCCGCGCTTCCACAGAAAGGTTAAGACTCCTGGCACACGAGGTGGTCCGTCTTGTCCACCTAAACAGGAGAAAAATTCAAGCGGACGCGAAATGGGAGGGAAAATAAACTGGGGTTGGGGGGCGGGGGTGCAAATCATCTGTTACATCCCCCGGCTGTTTCCAGTGACGTCATCCATTAGAGGGGATTAGGATGGCAACAGATGTACTACAACTAGCCGCCTTTGGCTGCCATTGTCCATGATTTCATTTATGAGCATCCAAATGACACTGCAAGCACAGACCCTTTCTCAAGGGGCTTACAGAAGGATCGTTTGTACACAGCTTTACAGCCAGTTCACGAAAAGAAGAAGGGAAAAAAACAGCCTGGAGCGATGGGTGATGACTGCCTTTGAGAATAAACAAATGTTGCCACGGAAATGTTCCAAATGACTCCGCTGTTTCTGGGCTCAATCTAATTTCATTTCATGTCACTTGTACTGTTTTTTGTCAAGATATGACTAATTGAACTGGACAAGGCTGCAAGTGTACGCATTGTGGGAGTATTTTCGTTTCTATTTTGATTTGGATAATGTTAAATACAATCCATGTAGGCTACTGTATTTAGTTACAGATGCATTAGGAGAGCAATGATTCATTGATTGATGGAATTGAACAAGTCAGGGACAGTCAAGGATTTTCTTGATCGATGAAGATTCCATTGTAGGGGGAAGGCTATTGGGTCGTGAAAGACAGTGGGGGTTGGGGGCCTCGGGGCATCTGTCTTTGGAGAGGATGTATTGTTTGCAGGAACAAAGAGCAACAAACGTGAGCAGGTGTGAGGACAGAGGCAAAGGAGAATGGAGCAAAAAAACAAAGCAAGAAGACCGTCTTCAATCTTTTCCAGGAGCCGAAACTGCTTCAGGCACTGTTCTCCAGACTTTTGGACTTTTGCCATAACTTAGTCATATTTTTTTTCTAATTGTTAGGTTTATTAATAAATCAAGACAGTGAAGGCAAAAATTCGGTCACTTAACTTTAATATTAACTAAATGAAATGACAGCAGGTAACACTAGCAGGTTCTTGGCCACTGATGGACAACAGGTACGTAACACAAACAAAACTACCACAGGAGGAATCATAAACAACAATATGTCAACAAAAAGACTTACAAAATGCCACTCAGCATGCTGGAAAGTCCAACTTCAACTCTGATGCCACAATATTTTCAGATAGCAACCAATTTCACCAATAAAACGTTCTTAAATGCTGAACTTACTTCTCGATATGCAGCTGTTAGCCAAGGTAAGGAGACAAATTTGATTCAAAAAGAGGACCGCTGCATCACAGTAGAGGTTGTGGAGTATAAAACAGCAGCTAACCGAACAATGCTAACCTCTGCAGATACATGGCACAACGTAGATAAGGACATACAGTAATTAGAGAGAGGCCCTCAAAAATTGCCAGCATTATATTAAGAACACAAAGAGGTAATGTGGATTTATTTTTTAGTTATTATTAGCTAATTTAGCATAACAAGTTATGGGAACACCTTGTTTTGATAGCATAAAAGTTGAGCTAACGCTAGCTAGCTCTTGATCAATCACGTGACATTAAATGTTTTTTTTTTCTTCTCCGTATGACCACCATGTCAGTTAAAAAAGAGGGAAACTATTTTGGGAAGTACAGGAATTGAATCAGGAATTCTAATTTAATTTTTATTTTTATTTTTATTTTTTTTTAACAAGTATCAGTACTTCTACTCATGAACAGCATACTTTTGTCATCTGTGCTATAGGTGTGGCAGGTACAGTGATCTATAAACTGGATTGCTGATAGCCCATACATGCCTGTGCAAGCCGTTGAAGCCACAGAGCGGCCATTAACAATTTAACAATTGGACAGTATGTGTTGCTTTGAACACCCCCACTCACACAAGCACACACACAAACCAACATGGTCTCCCAGGTGGGGAAGCGAACCCACGCCAACCGACACCGAAGGCAAGAGGCGGTTCCACTCCTCCGCCCAGAGCCTCGATAACTGCTATGGATCCTATGCCGAGAAACGTTTCTTGGCAGTGGTAATATGGCGGCCTCGCTGTTTTAAAAGTCTTGGTCTATCGGCTATCTAGTCATCTATACAGATCAGTGGTCAGGAATCATGCAGTGGGGCAAAGCGCAAGAGTTTTGACACAAAAGCACAAGGAAGGCAAATCAGATCCAACCATACCATGAATGCATTTGCAGCCCCAGAACATCAAATTTTCAAATGCTTAATCAAATCAACTGTAAAATACATTTTGTATCAAATCAAATCTCTGAAAAATTTGTAATGTTCCCCACGTCACTTGGTCCACAAGAACAACTTACATCAATAAGATCCTATGCAGGCCATCAAAAGGCCAAAAGTAAGTCATTCATTTAAGCTTCTGCATATATCACTGGGGTGGTTATTGGTTAAAATTAGGGGTGTGAATTGCCTAGTACCTGACGATTCGATTCGTATCACGATTCACAGGTCACGATTCGATTCGATACCGATTAATCCCGATACGAATGGTCACGATTCGATACCGATTAATCCCGATACGAATTTATAAGTCGATTGTTGCGATTTTTTTTCATTCATATTTAGAAAATACTAATCAGTAAGCTTGTAGAGTGTAAGATTTATATGAAAATGTATTATTTATTTATCTGAAATTTCAGTCTTATAGAGGTTGTAATCTGTTTCATGTTTGAACAGCATTAAAATAAAAATATTAAGGCTTAATGTGCCGTTCATATAACATTCTTCCATGCTCAAGGTGTGAATCCTAAAAAAAAAAAAAAAAAAAAAAAAATCGATTCTGCCGATTATTGAATCGATTCGAGAATCGCGCGATGTAGTATCGCGATATATCGCCGAATCGATTTTTTTTTTTGACACCCCTAGTTAAAATCTGTCCTGTTACCTAAATTATTATTATTATTTTTTTTTTTTCATTGAATAAACTGTAACTGTGCCAACATACTTATAATTTAAATGCCATGCAATTGTTTCCTGTATTCATGTAACTAAATAATCATTCCTATGACTCTCAGTCCAAAACTGAGGAGTTTCAGTACAATGAACCAATAACTTGTCAGAGATGGACCAATGCACATTTTACTGTGTGTATTATCAAACTTCAAGTTGAAAAAAGGCAGACATTTATGTTTATAGTTACAACAAGTAAGTTGGCACTGATTCAGCGTAAAGACCTTTTTCATACAGCCGGGTGGAAATCAAAAGTGCTGCTTATGAAGTGCTGCATACATCGAAGGACAGATGAAGAAGGGTGACTTACAAGGTACAGCTCGGAGGTAAAGGTTCTCTCGGATGACCTGCTGAAGTGTGCTGTCCACTGAGCCGGGTGTGAAGCATTTACTCAGATACAACCTGAGATCCTTGCACAATGTGGCACCTGAGGGAAGGGCAAAGAAAACAAGCATGGCGTCAAGGAAAAGAGGGGATGCAGCACACACGTTTAAACAAAAGAAAAAAAAACTCACGACCACAGCGATGAGATGTGTGTTTACGCTAAGCTTCGTTTGATCTCATCAAATCTGACAACAGATGAGGAGGAAATTGGTTTGCGCCACAGCGCTTTTAACGACGCCCGGCTTAATTTGGCACTTCAGTACCGACACCGGCGTATTCGCACACATCCATCTCGCTCTCTCCCACCTCGCACTGCACCTGAGAGTCGCACGCGTTTTCCCAGCTCTCTCATGCATACCAAACAATCTCCTCCAAGTTAATTGCCGCAGATTTCACAAGTGAGATTTTCACCGGGGGGGGAGGTAGAGCCAATCACCTGCGCCCGGATTTCATCTCTCTGATCACTTAATATCATCTCAAGCGCATGACGCGCTCGGTTGACAGGCCGGTCGGCGTTATTGATGGACTGGGCGCATCGCCGAGGCTGTCAGTCACACTGACAGACGACGCTTGCCCTGTAGGCTGATGGCACGCTTTGCTGTCTGCTCCAAAAGGTGGCAAAAATGCAATTCATGGGGTTATTAAAGGAAATGTCAGAGTGTTATAGGTTCAGTAGTTGAGAAAGTCTATAAAGTATATATATATATATATATATATATATATATATATATATATATATATATATATATATATATATATATATATATATATATATATATATATATATATATATATATATTACCCTGAAATGACCTGCAGCACTGTCACCGCATAATAAGGCTGAACATCATTAGTTCAACATTGGATTGTCCCAGCTCCTACTTTTTTTTTATTACAGTGCACCCTTTTTTATGTCCTCCTTAATACGTTAGATTTACTCAAGCAAATAGTTGCGGCTGTTTGGCTCCTAACTGCTCTGCTTGATTACCGTGAGCATATTTCTCTGCTTTAATGGGGCCGAGGGAGGCAAAGTGAGGATGTTAAGTAGCATGCTTAACCACTGTTCTGAATGAGAGAGCATTATTGATTTGGGTTTTATGCAGCCATGAGAAGGAATTTGCTGTTTCACACTACTCACAAAAAGATTAAGGATATTTTGACTTTCGGGTGAAATTTCAAGAATCGAAATTGCATTATAAACTTCACCCATTTTGGACTATTTTAAGCATTTTTGTTGGAGATTTTCGGCGCTTGCTGAAGTGTTGTGTTATTGGCAGCTTGTTTGCAGCAGCTCCGTTACTTTCTCCCTTGTCATGCTGAGCCCTTTGCACTATATTGCGGCATTTTAGGTATTTTTCTGAGCAGAGAAGATTGGCACTATTTGTCTATGATGCTACAACCGGGAGGAGATTCTGCAATAAAGTGAAGTCAAGTGAAAGGAAAAAGAGGACTAAAAGGGATAGGAGAATTGAAACAGGTATTTCTGTATGTGTTCCTTGCCAACAGAAGAACTATCAGCTGTTAGAAAACTACAGTTGCTTGTTTACTGTCAATCCCGGGTCACGCATGATAGGATTGCAAAATTACACTTTCAGCAACTCTGTGATCAAACTTTTTTTTTTTTTTTTCTGGAGCGGGGCCCTCATACTGGAATCTTCAATTTTGCTACTCTCTCATGCATGAACTAGTCATTATTTATCATTGCATCATTATTACATTCATTAATGTATTTTATGGTCTATGTACATTTTGCAAGGCTCAATTCTGTTTATTTATTTATGTATTTATTTATTTATTTATTTATTGTAGAGCAGTTTTGCTAAATGATGACTTCATTTGAGAAGCATTTCTAATTTTGAAGAGCAGTTTTTTTGCACGTTAATCCCATGAATTTGTAGCAAGAGTTTTACTAAAAAACATAAAAAATATGACAATACAAAGAATGTTGACATTCATTCTCTTCTATATAATCATCCATCCATCCATCCATTTTCTTGACCGCCTATTCCTCACAAGGGTCGCGGGGGGTGCTGGCGCCTACTGCGATGTCAAATCACTTATTTCGAGCCTTGCTTTGTTACAGTTTTGGTTGCTGTTAAAAAGCCACATATTTCCAAAACTGAGCAAAGTAACTTGACTTGGTAGTTAGAGGAAGAAGGCGGTGACGGACAACGACCCAGCTTGTCAGCTCATCCGTCACCGTCAACGCAACACGCAGTCACTCTGACAGCAGATGGACGGACAGGCTTCCGAAATGATCACGGATGCGCCAGTGGCAAAGGTCCTCATTTACACTCCCCCCGTGGCCAAATCAGCTATCAATCACGGCGGCAAGGCCAGGGGGGAGACACGGTCAGGTGACACTCCGCTGACATATTACTGGGCTCCCGAGCGAGCAAGGCATCCGTTAGCCGTGCCCCGTGTTGTTACCGTCAAGGTCCCTGACCACTGATGGACAACTATATAGCCACGTATTCAGCCGTGACCTCGTATCCGCGCGCCGACTGCCTATCGCCTTGACACAGCCGCACTAATTGACGAGTGCGGATCAACATCGTAATGCTACGGATGGAGGATTTGGCTCGTGGGGTGAGGTGGGGGCAGTGGTGTGGAGCAACATTATTATGGATGACGGGTTGGACGCCGGAGTGGCGGATTGTTTGGGTGCAGTCTGGTGAAACAAGTGCAATGGAGCAAAACAGTTCAAGCAGCAAGTAAATAAAGCACAGAGACATTTCAACCTCACACCCTGCTCCTGGACATCTCTTCTCCAATTTTTGGCCATCATTCTGACTGCAACTGGCTGATGACAAGTCGCGTATCCACAAGGGTGATAATAGTTTTCATTACATAGTTTAATTGCGTTTTGTTTTTAAAATGTTATTAGTTTTTTTTAAATGTGTTTTCAGAGCAGGTTTGTTCGTTTTAGGTTTTTTTTTTGAGAGAATGCTTTGTTGTAGCTTAGTTTTTATTAGGGATGTAACAATAACGGCAATATCGTGATATCGCAATATTAAAACTGCCACAATATATTGTCGTCTTCTTGTCACGATATTAAAAGCAAAACAGCTGATAAAAAAGTCAGGCTGATTTCCATATGTGCTGCACCTTCTGGTGGCTTGTTTATTAGTACAGTTTAATTTCATAAGGCATGTTTTGGCCTTTGTATGTTTAAAATCCATGTTAATGGTCAGATGAAGGGACACGTAATATTCTTGTGAACCGAGTCAATATGTGGAGGAACTCGATGTGTGCTTGCATTAGCAAATAAGTGCCTCAATATTAAGTGTTATTAGAGATAATAGGATGTTTATATGCATTGCTGTAATGTACAAAAACACAATATTGTGTTTTGTTTTGTTTTTAGCTATTTTTATTACAATATTGTGACCTTTTTGTATAACCAACCTCCCCACAATAAGTGATAATTATCGTATCGTGACATTCATATCATGATAATATCGTATCGTGATGTTTGGATATCCTTACATCCCTAGTTGTTATTAATTTTAGTTATCCAAAAGTCTTTGGTATTTTTTGATTTCCTTAAAGTGACAGCAACATGACAAATCAACTTTTTTGGCACTTTTAGCTGTGTTAAATTGCTAATTCCTCATCAAACACATGACCGAAGTGGTGTTTTCCTCCATTCGCCTCTGTATGAGAAATTCTAGGTTATTCTACTCTCCAAGCACCAGCCCCTCCCAACCTGAGAAAACGAGCGGCTGCTCACTTTATGCCATCATAAGGTGCAGACACACCGCTGCACCGTCTCTGCAGACTAAACACACACCCACTTCCTCTCAGACCTCCATGGGATAGTGACAAAAGTAGCCTTTATAAGTAATCAATCACACGGGGAGAGACAGGATTTTACTGAACCGGGAATTTTACTTCAGTCATTATGTGTCTATAGTTAACTTTTGGAAGGGCTGAAAAATACCGTGGTGTAATCATTCCCTTTAAAGAAATATGAATCCAAATGAATCCATTGGAACCTGTGAGTGAGCAGGGTGAATGGAATGGATGTTGTAAATAATTTAACGGAAAAGATTGTAAAACGTGGTAGCCACTTCTAAAAGGAAAGACTGCAAACCAAACGTCCATCATAGAGTTTGTAGAAGGCCCTTTTCTTGTTCTCACAGGTGTCTATAAAATGTTTGATATGGTTGCCCAAGTAATTTAGCAAAACCGCTACAATAGCTAGCTTGCTAGCTACATAAAAAGTAGTGTGCCATCCATTTCAGTATGAAGTTCATTAGCCAGTCCCTGGACCTTCAACCATCACCTTAACTGTCTGAATGACCAACATTTGTGGACCAACTTAACTGGTGAAACGTAAATATAGTTAGTTTACATCATAAAACCTCTTTTGACTGACACATTACACACTCAAACTATTGCAGTACAGCAAAGAAGGCTAAAAATCATCATTTCAGCAGCTCACTATGTGTTTTCTCAATAACTCAAATGATATAGCATTTATAAGGAGCTTTTGAACGTTAGCTCAGTGAAAGTTGCCGAGTCATACCTGGCGACACGGTTTTGATGCGGACAGGATGGGGACAGGAGTTGAGGACCCCGCGCACGTCTCCGAGCGTCATGCCCAGCACGGGCGTTCCGCCAATCTCCAGGATGATGTCGCCCACAGTGAGGCCGTCCCCTGGGGCGGCCGTGACAAAAGGAAACTCTCCGTAATCGGCCCCTCCTCCCACGGCCACTCCGAGCTCCCCCGACGAGCCCATCAAGGGGACGAAGGTATCCTGCATCCTGGAACGCCAGTGCTGCTTCCTCCCAGCCGTCTTAGACATGGCAAATGAGCTGTGGGGAAGACGAAACACAAATTCAAGGTGTTATGTTGTGAAAAAAATTGTAAAAAGTGTAAATTGCATCACAAATCCACAAGGAGACTGTGAAATTGGGTGGGAGGATTCATTAAAATTTACTATATAAGTGTGAAATTAAAAAAAAAAAAAAAAAAAAAAAAAACTTAAACATGTGGCTACTTGAACTAGGAGTTTAATTTGTTCCACAAACATGCTCGGAACTTAAAACACTTGCATCTATCATCAGTCCATGTTGAAATGAATGTAAATGTCGCTAATCAAAAAAAAAATAAAAATAAAAAATCTTACAAAAAAAAAAAATGTATAATTTTTAATACGGAAAATAGAACTCTAGAGGTCCACTGAACCTTATACAAAATATTATTATAATTAAAACAAATTTAACATTTAGATTGTTATAATTAAATACTTGCAACTCCTGGTGTGTGTTTAACATGGCCACCAGGGGTCAGTATGATACGACCATGCCAATCATGCAAACACAAATAAAGAAAACTTTCACAACAACTGCAAAGTGATTCAAGTAAGCTTCGGTGATTTTAGTGGTTTTTCACTGAGGATAAAGAATATATTCACCACCTTGGTACCTTTTACTGCTATTTTCCCCTCTTGATTTATTTTTCTCTCTGTTGTCTTTTTTTTTTTTTTGTCAGTCACCTCTCCTTCTCTCTACCTGACTGCATTTTCTGATGTCTATCATAACATAAATGATCACAGGTTGAATAAATAAAATTTCCACCGAAAAACTGTTCTGGTGGGAAAAAGATATATCCTCGTTGTAAAAAAAAAAATGTAAGTAAATAAAATAAAGGCACTTTTTTGCTTTACCTGGTCTGTAAATAAATAAATAAATAAATAAATAAAACAATTAAGTAAAATAATAAACACTTGAATAAAAATATGTATAAATGCATTTACAATGTAAAAAAATGTAAAAATGATTTTCGGAAAATTAATAAAATACTTGCAATTTTAGATTAAAAAAAAAATCATGCAAAAATATCAAGCATTTCTTCACAATTTGTTTTTTAAAAATAAAACATGTCTTGTAACATTCATCTTTTGCTCCAGTTTTATTTTCTAATTCCAGAAATTGTTTTGCTATCTTTAAATGTTTCCTTCAACGTTTTATCACAACCTCTTGATGCAAGCTGAATTCAATTTTATTCATAAATTATGCGCTGGTCAAAACATGCAACAAACTGCAATGAGGGCTTGTCTTGTTCCAACGTGGGAACTGCATTTGTATGTTTGAACACAAACACACGGCAGCACAACCAGTGGTCGCCGATTGCACTAAAACGTTCCCTCGTGCTCGTTCCAGGCCCACGTCGTGTTGTCATGTAAACACACAGCACATATGCGCTCGTGTGGGAAAAAGCTGACAGCAAAGGTCTCTGCCACATTGATGTGAAATTCTGCTGTTGCTACAAAGCAAGTTTTTCTTGTTTTTCCTCATCACAGAATGTGAGAGGAAAAAAAACAAGATTCAAAGGAAGTTACTGAGTGGATTTCTTTGAGGCGACCGTGATGTGACAGCGCGCGGTGTCTGCAGAGAGCAGACGATATTCCTGTGTCACCTTGACACGGGGAAGGGTGACAATGTGTGACACCATGTTGACAATAAAGCACGGAATTGACCAAAGAGACACTTGGGAAGTGTTCCTCAAGGAAAAATTAGATGAACTTGGTCATTCGATATGAAACTGGAAGTAGGAGAGAGTTCAACTTGAAGACAGTGGCTGAATCAATTCAAATTTAGCAAAATTATTTTACCAGCAATTCTGCACACAAAATTCATTCCAAATTGTTGGTTCATCCCAGAAAAAAACTCACTTGATCTTTTTAGCTGACAAACTTACACTCGGGGCCAGCGTAAATGCTATACGGCATGTGACGCAACTCAGAGGTAGGTTAGACCCGATGTTGGTGCTGTCATTTCGCAGACAAACGCTGGTTGACGGATCTCAGAGAGGGAGGATTGGTCACACCTGACTTCAAATCATTGCTAATCAAAGCCGATACTTTCATCCCCTTTAACTTCAGTGCAGACAACCGTTTTGTTTTGTTTTTAGCATGGGCAAAATGGGCGGAGTGGGGTCCAAAACATCTGTGCCCGTTGATGCCAATCAAACTGATGATCATTAAATTTTTAGTGACCTCCGCCTCATAGATTTTATGTATTCAACATGTAGCTCTTAGCCGTAACAAAATAATATATAAATAAATAAATAACATTACAAAAAATGATATGTATTGTTATTTTTCTGACTTTTTGGGGTTGAGTCATGGGTTCATTGCCTTATTAGGATGTTATGTTGTCAGTTGCTATGCAATTTTGATGTCTCTGATGATGATGATGTCAGTTGCTATGCAGTTGCTAGGTTCCTGTATTAGCCACTCTTAGTTTGTCTAGTGACCCTTATTTTGTATAGGCCTTTATTAAGTGACATAGAAGTACATCAAGGTATTCTCTCAGCATGTGGAGATTTCCGATCTCTACTCAACCATGAAAGCTTTCTTACATACGAGTTGTTCTTCAATGTATTTGAGGTTGCTTCCATGCATCCTGCCGTGCTCTCTCAATCAAAGTTTCTCATTCGAGGTTTTTCGGTCAAACGTTTTCGTCAAGGCCAACTGAATCCAGCCCTGCTCTCTGCTGTTACTTTGTGCTTTTGTCGATAAAGACTTTCTGCTTCCCAATTTCCGTGTCATGTCTACCTTGGCAACCTCACATGACAAATACATTTGCGTTCAAGCAAACTTTGCTGCACTAATTCATACAAGCCCACCTCAATCTTAGCCAGAAGATTAGCCATATTGCATCTCTTAATCACCACATTCCAATCCTCTTAGGCGAATGTGAGACCACGATGACCCTCGCCAATGAGAAGGATAACAAGGCCAGCACTCCAGGGCCAGATAATCCCAAGCGGCGGCACCCCAAAGGCTGAACTGAGCGTCATTAACAAGCAAGAGAAGGACACCGTACGTCTTTTTGACGGACAAGAGTGACAGAGGTCAATTTTTCCTCTTTTGACTGTTTGGAGTTGGAGGAACAGATGAAAATGAGATGGAGCGGCGTGAAAGGCGTACGGATGCTCTCTGGCAGGGAGTAACACGAGAGGAGAGGAAAAAGACGAGTGCAGAGGTTACGTGGCGATGGGGAGGCGCCACTCAGCCTGGACTTGGCGCAGGAAGCGACTGTTTGACCTTGGACAAGGCAACACGAGTCCAAGCTTGGTAAATAAAGCTGCTCGTACAAAAAGAGGACCAACCACAAGTTGATTGGAAACCTTTTTTTTCCCTCACAAAGTACCACCTAAAAATATCATCCATCCAGAGTGGAGTAGTAGGCAAAAAAGGAGGCAGGTTGTATTCTCTGATTATTATTGTAAGCTACTGTATCATACTGTAACATTAACATTGCTATTGGCTATGAAAACTGAATATGAAAAATGATTTAATGTAAACGTAAAAGGGGGAGGTTGCAATTAAAAAAAAAAAATCACTTTCGGTTACAGTCTGCTCATATCTGTCATGACTGGGTCATGGCACTGTTAGGTTTGGGTCATGCAAGGGTTATGTTTGGGTCATGACCGTGCGCTCAAGTGTCCGTTTTGAACTGATGTAACCGGCATCTAGTTTCAACTGGTCTTGACCTATGTGATGTCAAGAGCAATGTGATGTCAAGAGTATTTAATCTCTTTACCTGGTCAACAGCCAATCAGTTAATTGCATGTCAGTTCTATTACCCACATGTCTAGCCACAACCAATCAGATCGATTCACTGTCTATATAAGCTGTCAGAGAAATGTGTGTGTTTGTCGGATTATTACCTCTGTTCCTCTGTGCATCTCCACAGCCCAAGCAGGCTTGGCGTCTCGTAATTCTCGATGCATTCTCGTTGTTCCTCGTCTAGTCAAGTTTGTTCTACGCCTCTCGATGTTGTGCGAATAAAGAGGTAAAATCTTATTTGTGTCTGCGCTTTAGGGATCCAACCTCAGAACATAACAATATTCAGTCAAATGCTTCAGAACTCATTGGAAAGCATGTAGCACCCTATAATGCAACAATTTCCTGTGTTAAAAATACACGTTGATGGTTGAAATCAACTCTGAAATATTTAACACCAAAATCTTAACACTCCAATTTTTGCTGTGAATGTATATGAGTCTAGATTCTCAAAACATAAAATGTAGAACTGTAGACTCAAAATTAACATATACTGTATTACTACAGTATCTGTCAAGTTTTATATTATCAGTCATGGAAAGACCAACGTGAAAGTGTAATAAACACCCAATAATGTAATGTAAGTTATTACAGTAAAAATGTTACAATTACAATATTAGTCATGATTTTTTCATAGTGTTCTCTCGCTCTAATGTGTGTGGTTCACTTTTCGCGGTCTTACGGGATTGCAGATTTTTTTTTTTTTAGTGCAATTCTGCATGCATTTTTTTGTTTACATGCATGCATGTTTACACGAGAGAGAAATGTTAGAAAAAGTAAATGCCTCGATGAGAAAAGTGTATAAATTGTGTGGTGAGGGGTTTTAGAGACTTAAAACATTTATAGTAAATGTAAAATATAATGCTAGCTGCTTTGCGGATTTCACCATTTTGTGGGTATTTTTTGGAACCTAACCCCAGCGGAAAACGAGGGAACACATACATACATACATAATTATTACATTATTGTGTTTATTACATTTTTGATCAAGATTTTATTACATTTTCAGGAAATTAGTCAGTGCAGTCATTAATCAGTGTAGATGAACAATGACCCAAAGCATACTGTGAAAACTAGTGTTGTTCCGATACCGTTTTTTTGGCCCCCCGATACCGATTCCGATACCCAGCTTTGCAGTATCGGCCGATGCCGATACCATACCGATACCTAAGGTTTTTATTTTTCTCAACATGAAAAAGCTGTCCTGCCATTGGTTCAGAGCATTCAAGGGCCAATAGGATAGATCGGTATGCAGTGAGCATGTCACATATTCGTGAATGTTGTGCAAGAGCAAGACACAAGATGCTGCATCCAAAATCCTATATTAGCGTTGGAATTAATGGTATCGGCATGTTACTTGTTAGTAGTCACCGATACCGATACCACTGTTTTAATGCAGTATCGGGGCCTCTGCCGATCCCAGTATCGGTATCGGAACTACACTAGTGAAAACTACTGAAGAGTTTTTGAAGGCAAAGAAGTGGACAGTTCAGCGATGGCCAAGTCAGTCATCTGACCTGAATCCGCATTTCACTTGTTGAACTGGCCAAATTGAAGGGAAAATGCTCCAAGCAACAACAAGCAGGAACTGAAAACGCTTTCAAACACCAGAGACCAACTCCATCTGCTAATGTCATTGACGTGTTCCACACAAGTAAACTGGAACGTTAGTTCAATTCAATTCAAAATCAATGTCTGATTTTCAGTGGTCAATTTTCATGACATTGTTATTTTTTTATTACTGCTATTCAGTAATTAATAGAGTGATACTGACAATCTCATCCATGTGTGTAACACGGACCTGACTACAGTAAGGACACGGCTGCACTGTGTCATATAGCGGCATCATCTCCAAGAATCTTAATCACGCAACTATTCCGAGCTTGATCTGAAGAGTTCGACAAACATCTGTGCAGTCGTCTGCAATGATTGAAATGCTAAAAATAAACCGGCTGATTGGTGCTGGGTATTATTCTGATCCTGTTGAGCATACTCTGCCGCTCTGAGTCACACGAGGGTTCGCTGTTTGTTGTTTTGACCTCGTGCGTCTGATGGTGCTCTAATGAGCCGCAGCCTGTCAGGACGGCCCAAAACCGGACGAGCGCCGCCGCTGACACGCGTCCCTGGCATTGCCGCACAATCTTCAGTGCATTGAAAAAACACTGCACCAAGATGCACAGCAGAGATGCAGAACAGGCGTGATTTGGGGGAGGACAAAAAAATCATTGTGACCAGAATATTAACGGAAGGCACGCACAAAATGTTCATTTGTGGCCACGAAATCCATTTCTACCTTGAGATACACGTGACTTGAGTAATGACTTTTTCAAAATACAGCAACAACATGAAATTAGAGGCGCAACGATTAATCAAATCCTTTTTGATCATCACTTAATCATGCAGACTTTGTTTAAAACTTAACATTGCCAATATATTCTGAGTTTAACCTCTCAACAGTAAATGTTGTCCAATTTCTGAAGTCCTGCATTAAAGCTGACAATTCCGAGCTTACGTCACAAGTCAAAAAGGCGGTCAACTTGTGAAACTTGTGAAATGATGCTCTCCATTCATTGAAAAGCAATGGACTTTGGATCGTAGTCATTTGATTTGTGAGGATTATTTTGATTTCAAAATGTGATGAAATGTCGTTTGACTAGTAAGGTACAACAATCTGTTCTGATATTGTATTTGTTAACAACATTGAGTAGGCTAATGTCATTAAATAAAATTTTAAAGAAACACATAGTTTTTGTCACCATTTTAGCTTCAATTCAATGGTCATTGGGTTGCTCCTTTGGTGTGCGCCTTGGACACCTGGGGGCAGTATAATCCACGGAGACATAGACGGAAAAAAAAGAAGAGGAAGAAGAAGAAGAAGAAAAAGAAGAAGAAGAAGAAGAAGAAGAAGAAGAAGAAGAAGAAGAAGAAATAGAAGAAGAAGAAGAAGCACTTCAGACCTGACTCATTTTTTGCATAAAGTATATGTAGTGGGCACCGCATTAGCATTTGCACTTTTTTTTTTTTTTTTTAACCAATCCACCGCGTCAGACCCGGCCGGTCCTTTTCGTGGGGTGACTCACTGTATGTCAGTCAGTGTTGTCATCTTGTCTTCTTGTTAGCGTTAAGCTAATGAATTTGTTGAAGAGCTAATCTACATCCTAGCTACCCGAGCATGACAAAAATCGAAAATATACGCTGCTTCAGTACGCCACAAAGATGAAGACGGACGGCACAATGCAGAGTCGATGTTTTCTTGCGAAAACAATGCATCACTGAGATTTGTGACCTTCAGGTCATGAAAGCGCTGACCAGTCCAGATCTCCTTTCACTGACTTCCTCTCCAACAGAATTGTGCTCAGGGACGTGGAGGTCCCTGTGGCCTGCGACCCCTCCAGTGAAATTTCAGACAACAACAATCAGTCAGTGAAAATGCACATCCTGTGGAATCTATTCTTAGAAATCTTTTTTTTTCCTTTCTCCTTTTCATTTGTCTACTCAGACAGAGAGAAAATAAGCTTGTAGCTTAAGGCGATAAGAGCACATGGAAGAGACTAACAGCTGTGTCACATTATTGTTGACAAACTTTTTTCTATTGCCCATGTGACGACATGTATAGTACCTATGTGCAGTGCCACTTTGGGATACAAGTTCAATTTGTTCCATGAGCACACTCTTAACTCAAAACATTTCTCAAATTATCTGTACTCACTGAAATGACTGAAAGGCTATGAATTCATTCCAGCCTCCCCGTCAAAAAAAAATGTGGTTATACAGGAAAAACAGCACTCTGATATCGTACTTTAGAAAAACAGAACAACATAAATAGAATGTAAAAAAAAAAAAATGTGTATAAACAGCTTGCACATTAATGCTACCATTAATTTCATTCAAGTCATTTTTTGCTGAGGATAAAAAATATATATGCATGTAAAATGTTGCTTAACCAAATAGTTTTTCCTTCTAAAACCATGACTATCCGTGCTAACGTTAGCGTGTCAATGTCATTTTGTTTTGTTTGTTAGCATTAAGCTAAGCAAACTAATTCATAAGGCTAAGCAATGTTGTTTGAAATACAAAATGACATTCTCTTTTGTTTCATGTTTAGTGTGAAACCAAATAGTCTTTCCTTCTAAAACCATGACTATCCGTGCTAACGTTAGCATGTTAATGGCGTTTTGTTTTGTTTGTTAGCATTAAGCTAAGCAGACTAATCCATAAGCCTAAGTAATGTTGTTTGAAATACAAAATGATATTCTCTTTTGTTTCATGTTTAGTGTGAAACTATAAACCTCATCTGGGTGTGGCATCTTCTTTTTTTATGAATTGTTCCCTATAGTTGCCAAACTGCGGCTTGTTATGAAGTGCCTTGCTGAAGTCACAAGCCACAAGACAGTGCAAGTCACCACTGCACATAGAAATCAAGCAGAAATAATATCTCAAGATGTGAATGAATTCCGCTACGTATTATTTATTGAGGCTGTTCATTTCTTCAAGTTCTATGTAGCACATTGGAGTGAAGGCCGCTCAAGAGCTAGGAGCTTTGCCACCAACATGCTCAATAATTTAAAGTCGACCCAAAGCGCAGAAACAAGCACACGAGGGCAAGAAAAGCGTACCACACAGACATCAATTAGGACGACTGAATAATTGAATGGCTCATCGAAAAGTCAAGAAAGCCTGCAAGTGACCTGATGGACTTACAATAGAACACATTTACTTGGAGGCGCCATTGGGGATGTTCAGGAGCAGACGCCAACACTTGCGTTTGGGATATACGCCACTATGTGGCAAAAGATGCAAGGACTCGGTTCATGATGTGTTGTGCTCAAATGTTGAACACATCAGCTAATCAAATGATAATGCTAAGCTAATGCTAATTTGTCCTGTACTTTTGAATACTTTCATAATGTAAGCATCTGCCTTTCTATCTTTTCTTCCGTTCTCCTGCATCTACTCAAATGCGCATATTTAAATATCTGTGTTAATTAGGGTGTTTAATTCCTTAGCATTGCTTATTAATTTAAATGTTAATTTATTAATATTAATATTAATTTAACCATTAAACCATATTGCTTGCATACAATAATTACTCACTCCAATGTTGAAAGTGTGACCAGCAATATGCTGAATGTCAGTGAATGAGTTCATCCATTCAGCCCCGACTTCTGAACAAAACATTTTATCTTATTATGGTAGCCCTACCAACAGTATTGTTATGCTGGCTGGCACCTGTCAGCTCCACTGATTTTCCTCACACTCCTATCCACCCACATAGCGTCAGCCGTCAGCCATCCAAGTCAAAGGCGTCCGCGCCAATAGATAGCTCACTGACATTGACTTTGTCCACAATACTGTTTTTGTAAAAGGCCGAAAAGATCACGCCTACGTACGGTAAGCAGATTCAACATTTAAACACAATAGTTTATTGCTAGGGCGGCACGGTGAGTGAGTGGTGAGCACGTCCGCCTCCCAGTTTGGAGGACTCGGGTATGAGTCCAGGCTCCGGCCTTCCTGGGTGGAGTTTGCATGTTCTCCCCGTGCCTGCGTGGGTCTTCTCCAGGTACTCCGGTCTCCTCCCACATCCCAAAGACATGCGTGGCAGGTGAATTGGTTGCTCCGGATTTTCCCTAGGTGTGCTTGTGAGTGTGGATGGTTGTTCGTCTCTGTGTGCCCTGCGATTGGCTGGCAACCAGTCCAGGGTGTACCCCGCCTACTGCCCAAAGTCAGCTGAGATAGGCTCCAGCACCCCCGCGACCCTTGTGAGGAATAAGCAGTCGAGAAAATGGATGGATGGGTAATTTATCGCTATAGGCACTGGCCCATATTTGGTTCTGATACTAAGATGATCATGAGCAAAAAAATGTCGCAGTACGGTACATAAAATTACAGCTCTAAAATTAACTTTTTTTTTTTTTTAACTGAAATTATTTTTCAAGGTAATTTTAATTATTTAAAATTAGTCATTATTTTTCACGTTTTAATTTTTAAACAAAATATAGATATGTGTATCATACTAGTTTTAAAATAAATAAATAAATGTTGATATTCTTCTTCTGTTTTTATTCTTAGAAAGTTACAAATGTTCAATCACTGGTGAACTATTTTTAAAACAGACCTACCAGCTATTCATATTGTCCTTGGGGCTAACTATTGTCCGCTGACACTTTTTTTTTTTTTTTTGCACATTAATATTAGCAAAAAAAGGTATCATCTCGCTCCCTCCCTTCTCCTCCACCATTAGGGGGGAGTAACTTGGAAGAAATTACCTTCAAAGAGGGCAGCTCCTTTACTCAACTCTGCAAGCTAGACATCTAATTAAATAATAATAATAATAATAACAATAATAATAATAATAATAATAATAATAAAAGTATACCTTATTACCAGTATGAGTGGTTTTTGAAACCTTGGCTTTTTAAAACCGTCATAGCACTAGCAGTAATCGGCCCATGCCAAATCCTCAATTAACATCGTAGATATCAACGACATCATTCTGGCTAGTTGTAATTACATTTTGAATAACTGAAATTCTCATTCAAGATATCTGACACAGAGTTGTGACTAGTTGAAACAACAGAAATAGATATGTGTCGTGTCGTTCAGTTTTTCCGATTAGCAATACGCGCAACACATCCAGCTGAGCTAGCTGTAAAATGTAAAGAAGGCTTGTTGTCATAGCGGCCAAGCAGGCTTTGACGTCAGAGGTTGCTGTGATCTAACTCTGATAGTTCTTCAAAATGAACACACCGCTGTCGACGTTCTGTTTCCGCTCTAAATGTGATCCGCGATAAACAAATTAGTCGCTTCTATTAGCTCAGCTAGAATGCTCGATGACTTTACGTAAGTTGCGTTGCTATTTGATGTGTTCTTCTTTCAAGTTCAACTGGTTGTCTTTCCTAAATGAGGATCGGGGTGAATATTGATGAGCCTGCTGCGTGTTTTGTCAGCTCGAATGTGACCGGCGTGCCTAACAGCCCTATTTGTCTCTCCGAGCACTCGCAGCAAATGACCAAGCGAAAAGACGGAGGACTTTTTCATATGTCTGAATAAGCAGCACCAAAGTCAGCATGAGCAACCATTACATAATAAAATCATTGCAGACCAGTTACTGCACATTCAGAGGTAAACAAACAGAACACATTTCTATTTAACGGCATGCTCATTTAAACAGTGCACACATCTGGATAATTGTGATATTCACAGAGTGACCACATAACAACTGAACACGTGAACGCACAAAATATGGCAAATATTTCCATATGTGTAACATACTGGAAGGAAGACAGCAAGCGCAAAAAAAAAAAAAGTAATTCATTGAGTTCACTGCCCATATGACAGAAGGGAGCTGAAATGCACAAATTTGATCATTCATCATGACCAGACACGTCCAGCACGCAGCTGACATCCATCGGGAGACAAGCGTGAGATGCTTGTGTGAGCTAACATGGATCATGTGCAAATGGACAGACAGCTGTTTGATTGCCGCTTGCAGCCAGTGGCGTGCGCTGGAGAAAAATCAACCAAATTCAAGAAGATGAAGGAACACGGCCATGTGTTTTTAACATGTTTTGACATAAAGTGACGTGGACGGAGATATAACTTTTCTACTCATTACCACCTTAAAATAATGGCCTTGTAATAAGGAGAACACAATCCCCGGCATTGGCATGACAACTGCAATTCACCTTCTCTTGTTATCTATAGTAGTACCATCCATCCGTCCATTTTCTGAACCGCTTGCTCCTCACAAGGGTCGTGGGGGGTGCTGGAGCCTATCTCAGCTGGCTTTGGGCAGTAGGCGGGGGACACCCTGGACTGGTTGCCAGCCAATCGCAGGGCACACAGAGACAAACAACCACCCACACTCACAAGCACACCAAGGGACAATTCGGAGCACCCAATTAACCTGCCTTGCATGTCTTTGGAATGTGGGAGGAGACCGGAGTACCCGGAGAAGACCCACACAGGCACGGGGAGAACATGCAAACTCCACCCAGGAAGGCTGAAACCTAGACTCGAACCCGAGTCCTCAGAACTGGGAGTGCAGATGTGCTCACTCACCCACCGCCCCACAGTAGTACCAAAAAAATTAAATAAATCAAATTTCTCGTCATGAGATGGGTCAATAACTAATGTTAACGACTGCAAATGCAGTGTGGCGCAACAACATAAAACTGTTGGCACTGATGAAAGAAACTGAAAAGAAGGGAAACTGGCAAAATAAGAACAGGAAATATAACACAAATAAAACAGAAAAACATGGAAAATTTTATTTTTTTAAAAATTAATTGAATTGTGGAAAAAGTAACAAAAATATATTGGAAATAAAATTGAAACTAATAATACCAAATAAAATAAAAAAAAAATCCCAAAACTAAGAAGAAAAAACGTAACAATAAATGTAAAAAATAATAGTAATAAAGACAAAAACTATTTTTAAATTAAATTAATAATGATAAAAATTACAAAACCAAAAAGCACAAAATAACACAAGTGAATTAATATGGACAAAAATAATGAACAAAAAACCATCATGTTGCCTGTGAGTATCTGTCTAAATGTGTTTGTGTCCAGATATCCGTTGCTTAAAGCGGAGGCTATGTGCTTATTTTAAAAACACAATGTGTAATTCCAATTTTAGTTTCACCTTCAAGTTCAATTGAAAGTTGTATTACAGCTTCAAGCCTCTTTTTTGAAGAAGTGTTCGCTGTTTGCCAAACTACTTGCTGTGAAGTCTGTTGAGTCACTTGCTACCACACAGCTCACCTGTTTTCTGGGTTTTGGTCACGTGACGTTCGCAAGCGAAACCTATGGACTCTGTCACGTCCATTTTAGTCGCCAGCTGATGTCAGTACCGGCATAAACGGGTGTTTTTTCTGCTTAGTTCATATACTACAAACACAATATTAATCAATCGACTCGTGGGGGTATGTAGATAGAAAATTTGACTTGACTTGAGTTTTTGTTGTGAAATCAATGAATAATCGTATTTATCAATCATGATTCTAATACTAATCTAATTTACTGACTCCCCCCCCCCAATAATGGGCCAGCTGTAATTTGCATTGTGCACAGCAAGCGAGGCCATGATTTTCCCCATCACGCAAAGCAAAAACAAAGCCTCTCTATTCCGCTGTGACGTGTAAGTGAAACATGCCGCTTCTAATCTTCCCGCAGCATCCTCCCAGGGGTGACGCGGAGGTCATCCACGTAAAGCATCTTAAATAAGCGGTGACCTTATGATCATCGCAACTACAAGTGGAATGTGCGCAAGAGCCTCCTCGCACCTCCGACTTCCTCACCTGGCATCTTTTCAGGCAGGCGTGACCTGACCTCTCCCTCCCGACATTCCCACCAAACTGCGGCAGTCACACGGACTGAACTAAAGCTGCGTCCTGCTCGCCCACTTCCAAATCTAGGCCATGTGAGTGCCGAGCAAAAAAAAAAAAAAAAAAATGGACAGCAGTGGCAGATTTAAAAATAAAAGATTAAATGCTTGTGGCTGGAAAAACTACACAGTGACATGGACAAGCACGGGAGCGTGCTTACATTACACACTCAGTGCCGACCTAGTACATGAAAAAGCTGATAAGAATACATGGATTGAAAAGTACTGTGGCAGTTCTCCGCACGCACCCAGCAAATCTCAAATCCATGCCGGTGGGTGACTACAAACACTTCACTCTGAACTGCTTGAAGTTACACATGAAAACATTGAAAGTAACAAGCATTGACATTTACTCATATTGATGCTAAAAAGTGAAAACAAATGATAAGAGTGAAAAGAACCAAATTCGAATGATTAAAAAAACACACACACACACACACACCATTTCCATAAAAATCACACTTTGAATGCTCAGGCTGTGTCTGTCAAATGCACTGAAGTTACGCCCCTCTCATCTGTCAATCAAATAGCACTTCTACCAAAAACGGATGCTACTTTGGCTAGCATCTTTCTTATAAATATCTGTACAACAAAGCGCTATAAATTGGCCACACCAGTGCACGACCCCGGCCTATACGCTGGCTATTAAGTCAAATATTCGAAAAAACAATTTACCTCACTCTTCCAACTTCTCTCCATAATGTGTACCGGTATGTACTCAAGGCTGACAACAAGGCACTCTAAAGCGGCCACTCCAGTATGAAGCTATTGCCCACATAATGGCTGTCAAGTCTGACTTTTAAAAAAATAGCAATTTATTTCCCGCTCCTTACTATTTCACCATACATGACGTACACTCACTCACAGCCAACAACGAGGCGCTCTAAAGCAGACATGCCAGCAGATTGTCTGAAGGAAGTTGCATTTTCTTAACATAGGTATAGTTAGCTCATGAACTGCACACCACAATTGTGCTAAAAAAAAAAAAAAAAACTCTGAAAACTATTCAACTCAAGTTCTTATAGTGGGGGAAGGATGACTCATGCCGGACTCTAAAGTACGTCAAGCGGCGTCATTTTAGCTACACTTAAAAGCACTTGGGAAACTGAATAGTGAAAAACAGTACAAACGCTACCTACATATTTGTAGTTCGCACCATTAGCATAATTCCAACAAATATATGCAAACATGTCAAATGTAGTTACAGACATATCTCTAAATTGACTTTCCAGGGCTTCACATTTTTAAATATTACTCAAATGTAGCAATACTTCAGGCTCTACATTTGAAAACAGCTCCTGGGTCAGTGACTATGTTTACATGCAGCCAATAACACTTTTCAAAATCTGAATATTGGTAATATTCGAGTTTTAAAAGGCCATCAAACACGTGCAAAAACCCGAATAAATAAGACGTTGGGTTACCACTTTTCTAAGCCGAATATTTGGTCATATAAACGTGACCGGGTTACCTCCATTCAACGAACGTCCGTTTTTGTTCTGTGCATGCTCTACTCTCAAGAAATCTTGGTATTCAATTACTTGTATGCGTGGCGGCCATCTTACGTTGCCACTCACTTAGCAGCACTAACTTGAATACATTGATTTCTCTGTGACATTTTCACATTATTTTTAGTCTCTACGGGGAAAACGCCACAGTGCGTGTCTATACACACATAAATGTGTGCATGTCTGTAACCCACTGGAAATACACAAGTAGAGGTTAAAACAAAAACAAGGCAACGCATCCGTGAACCACACTTATAGAGTGAGGAGGAAGAAAGTAGAAAGTTGTAAAAATAAAGGTAGAATGTATACGGGAATAAAGCTGTCCGCTCACATACGTAACGGGTTATCCCGAATGTTTCCAAAAATTGAATTTTGGCATTAACCACAATATTGGCTGCATGTAAATTTAGCCCATTGCTGATTGTTAGCAACTACATATTAATTCAGTGATTCAAAGAAAAATCTTTTGTGATGAAGGTTCACACAAACTAATGTAACTACGATTGATAGCTCAAACGTAAGTGACAACGGGATGGGGGTTATGTTCTCTTCGGGGACACTTGATCATACAGGATCAAGGTCAAGAAAGGCATGTGCATGTTGTGCTGTGTACATTCGGCTGTGCTGAGGAATACCGCTGAGACAAGAAGTCCTCTCACTTAGTCTGCCATGACACATTACGCCTCACACCGCGGCCGGAGATGAGCTCTCGGCAGGAAGCGCAGACAATCTCAGCAAACTATCAGCTGAGAATTACATATGAAAAATGGCCAATATTGTACTTTTATTCTTTCTTTTTCAGCTATCTGAAATATTCATTCATCCAGGTTGTTGTTGTCTGAGAAAGACAAGCACAACAGTTCATTTTGGGATCGAATCAACGTCCTGAGAAAACTTGAGTATTTATTTTTTTGTCTGGCAACATTTGACTTTATTCATTACATTTTAAAACTCAAAAAAAAAAAAAAGAGAACTTTCGTCCCCTGAGCTCTTTTTTTTTTTTTTTTTTTTTTTAACGGATGATGATATGACACAAAAAAAAAAAAAAGACAGCGAGCGAGGTAAAGTCAACCGTGGTTGAGATATGACAGACTGGGATCTTGGGGTCTCCTTGTGAGGGTACAAAAACAGGCAGAGCAGCAACATGGAGGAAAGTCAACAAGAAAGCATGAACCACAAGATAATTCCCTTCCGTGACCTTATTTAAGAGAACTGTTTGATGTGGTTGGCTCTAAGAGTGCATGCATGTTATGGAAGACTAAAAACCACCAGCTTCTGGCATTTAAAAAAAATCTCTTTAAAAAAATAAAAAAACACCTATTTTGGCAGTCAGTTCACAACATTAGGAAAGCTATAAATGCACATGTTAATACTGTAGTGTGTCCAGATTATTATTAAAAAAAATTCTGTGCCAAGTAATAAACATGGCTTTTGATGTCCTTGGTCAGGAAAGGGCAAAAATTGTTGTGGCTGCATCCAGCCCAGGATTCTTTTTCAATGTTTATTCATCAAGGCCATCCACATTCAGCCTTTCTCAGTGTTTTTACTTTGTATTTTTGCCTATTAAAGACTCTGTTTTTCATCTTCCATGTCCTGTCTGCATTTTAGGTCCAAATTCCACACCGTGACAAAAACAGCCAAATTGTCTTTGTGACTCCCAAGCCTTGAATATTAAATATGTTCAATAACATTTTCATGTGTGTGGGAAAAACGAAAACTCATGAGTCATGGCTCTCTCAATTATGCCGTGGAACAGTGTAGCCAATCAAGGATGCACCCAGACTCAGAAAGAAAGAAACAACCGTAAATAAACAAACAAACAAACATGTCATACCCAATGGTTTTTTGAGGGGGGACATAAGTGAGTTTCGTTGTTCGTCTCTGTGTGCCGTGCGATTGGCTGTCAACCAGTTCTGGGTGTACCCTGCCTGCTCCCCGAAGACCGCTGGGATGGGCTCCAGATGGATGGATGGATGGATGGATGGATAAGTGAGTTTCCATATAAGGAAAGTGTTTTCCAAAGCAAAAAATTTTTTGACGACGTCTCCATTTTACAATGCTCCCAGTCTTCTGGTCTTGTTCGGAGACACTCTGGGAACATTGGGTCAATATATATGGAAGTGTTTTTATTGTTCTTTGTTGTTGTGATATCATAAGTGATTGGCAAATTTCGTGTTATATTTAATGTTTATCAGCATTTTTTAAATATTTTTTTAAGTATTTATTTTTTTCAATCCATTTCAATGGCCGTCAATTATACGTCTGTTTTTGCTATGGCAGTGGTCGACTGTCGACCGAATTGCTGATTGACCCCAAAAATCCTGATCGCATAAAGAAAAAATGAAAAAATAAAACGCTAAATAAACAAAGCTATTTACATAGACATATTGCTCAATCTTATGATCGTATTGGTGATTGGTTATCTTTTTTTTTTTTTTTTAACTCGCTGATAAATGATCCAAAAATCCTGATCATGTAAAGCCTACTTTACATGTTTTTTTGTTTTGTTTTGTTTTGTTTTTTAAGTACAGGGAGTCATTGTGTTACGTCGGCGTTCCGTTCATACGCTTGCGATGTCATCCGAATTTCAACATAAGTCGAATTTCCCCATTAAAGTCAATATTGACATCAAAATAATATGCATTAAAAAAAATGTAAAATACATTAAAATATTTTTTTTTTAAACAAAAACAAAAAAACAAGATGCTGTATGACTGTCCGACTGAAGCTCAAGTCTTTGCCAATCGTCGGTGTCTCTCCTTTCTGCGATCTTTTTTTTATGTCTAGCTTCATTTCAATGCAAATTGCTTTTTCTTTTGGCTGGACCAACATTGATAGAAGATGTAGCTTTGTTCTTTGGGGCCATAATGTGGAAAAAAGAGGGTGAAAAAGCCAAAGATACTCCCACAAGTGCACAACTAGCTAAGGGCTAAATAGCGGACGAGGGGAAAACACTGCGGGCTATATGGCGGACGAGGAGCCAAAATGGTGGACAGGGCGTAACCGTTGTAAAGTCGAAACGCCTTAGGTCGAGTGCGCCTTAACTCGAGAACTCCCTGTACAGAGCGTGAGCACTTTTGCCACCTCTAAAAATGGTCGAGTCGCCATACTGCATGTGGGTGTGGTAACCTTATAGGCTGCTGGCTTCTATTGAAACAAAAATTAGTGATTCACACGGAAGGTCACACCTAAGCAGGTCTTCTTCAGGTGTGTGTGTCTTCCAAGTGCGATGGTGCTGATTCAGTACAGCGCCGGCTGAAGGTGACCCCTCCCTCGCCTGCTCCTGCTGCCTGTCTCACCACCCGATATTGATCCCACTTGTCCAACTCACATCAGACTCAAGGATACACGGATTCATTGCTTTCTTGACATTTCGGATACGGCCCTGTGTAAATCGGAACACCACACGATCTCTTATCGACTTGCTCACGCCATCCGAGTTTAACCACTTAACGGCGGCTTATCTCATCCAAATTGAATCAAATTGAAGGTAAACATATGTTTCTGCTCTTGTGATTGTTGAGATTTGACGAAATGTGGGGAGGACTAAGAATAGAGCGGACTACAAGTGCAGAATCTAAATGCAGTGGCTGGGAGCAAAGGTTTGGACCACAGATGGGAGAATGTGCCTGCGTAGCCCTGCCCTGTCAAGGGTAAACTGCACACACGCACACACTCGCGCACATAAACACACGCCCACATATGCACACACACACATCATTTTTGCCTCACCTTAAAACAGCAGCATGAATATGCATAAAGCCGAAGGACACGGGAGGTACCTAATTAGGCAATCAGCAACTCCCCAATGCATTCCGATGACAGAGGATGAATGCGCCCGGCTCTTTATTCCCTTCTTGTTAGTCATGTTGCCCGTCCGCACGCATTCCCACTCACGGGGTGAAACAAACTTGGGACCATTATCGACGTTATTATGAGAGGGCGAGAGCAGGCTTTGCTGTGTTATTGTTAGAGCAAATTCATCACAACATCCTTGACTGCAAAGAGCAAAAGAGCACGGTATAAAGTCAGGGCCACGCAAACTCATCCGTCACTCCCCTGCGTCACGCAGGGACACGCCCTCGGCAAATAACACATACCTTGAGGCCGTTATGTGCGTCCTCGGGCAAAGACGTCCACAAAATATTAATCTAGGTTCCTCGTTGTGGTGAGCTGGAGCCAGTCACAGGCTCACAACTGACAGACACCCTGGACTGGTCACCAATCAGTTGCAGGGAACCTTGAGATACGAGTTTGATACAGAACCACACTTCTATGTCAAAGCATCATTCCCCATTAAAATGAATGGGAATGCCAACAGTCCATTTCAACTTCCCAACAAAACAAAATGTTAAAAGCATCGATAACATTTCACATTTACAGTATAAAAGCATGATGATGTACTTAAATAGAATGTAATGAAATAAAAAGTATTTGCCACATTTGAATGGACAAATTTAGAGTGCACAATTAAGCTAACATGCTAACATTCAAGCTCCATACAGGAAGGTCGGAGACGTCTGCTCGAAAAAGCAACAGCATACACCACCATTGTATGCTACCAGGAAGCCAGTATTCACAAGTTTTTTTAAGATACGATCTGTCATTCTGACAATTTTTTTTCTTCGCTTTGACTTGTAATCAAAAACTAGATACGAGCACAGTATGGTGGCAGTGACTCGCCACAATTCACAATCAGCGGCAATTTCTCAAAAATGTAGCTTAAAGCTGTTTATTATTGACACCCCCAGTGGAATTTTTATGTCAAACTAAAGATTAAAACAAACAAAAAAAGACAATTACACATTGTGTATTCTAAACAACATTGTTTTAAGAATGTCACCACTAGTTTAATGCTACCAATGACGGGCTAACAGTTAGCATTAATATTTGCTGTGTTGCAACTAGTGTTGTTCCGATACCGTTTTTTGGCTCCCGATACCGATACCGATACCCAGCTTTGCAGTATCGTCCGATACCGATACCATACCGATACTTAAGGTTTTTTTTTTTTCCTCAACATGAAAAAGCTGTCCTGCCATTGGTTCAGAGCATTCAAGGGCCAATAGGATATCTTAGATCGGCATGCAGTGAACATGTCATATATCGGTGAATGTTGTGCACGAGCAAGACACAAGATACTGCATCCAAAATCCTATATTAGCGTTGGAATTAATGGTATCGGCATGTTACTTGTGAGTAGTCACCGATATCGATACCAATGTTTTTATGCAGTATCGGCACCTCTACCGATATCAGTATCGGTATCGGAACAACACTAGTTGCAACCCTTTCTTTATGGCAACAATATTTAATGCAAAGGGGCTCCCACGTTTATGACATTTGAGTTTCACACTCAGTATTTTAATAATAATAATAATAATAATAATAATAATAATAATAATAATAATAATAATAATAATAATAATAATAATAATAATAATAACAACACTCATTTAAAAAATTGTAAGAATTTCTTCCCCTTTGTCACAAGTCAAGTGTGGCTCCACGTGAAAGAAACATTTTTTCTATTATTTGTCAGAAAATCAATTCTAAAATCAATGAAAGACATCATCAGGGATCCTTCACAAAAACAATTACCATCTGTATCTTTATTTTATGATTAAGCTGATATTTTAAATGTAAAGTCCGCTCACTTCAGCAATACGCGCCGTTGCACGATAACGTCAGTTAAGAAAAGCGGAGTCTAATTCATTCTAATTCATTCATTCCTGTGTTCAAAAGGAGCATATTTTCATTTCTCCTTGACCCAATGACATCATCCAACAAATGTTCAGGAAAGGTGGCATAATTTGAAATTTTGACTTCCCGAAGAGGCCCTCTGAGTCTTGGCGATTTTCATTGCTTGTCTATAACTATATTATACTGCCTCCTGGTGGACTAGGCAGGCACAATAGAAGAAGCGGCACAATGGTTTGAATTGAAGCATTAAATCATGATGCACCCACTCGGTAATTCTTTTTAAATTCAACTTAATTGCATTATTTTGTTACACGAGAAAGAAAAAACAAAGATAGAGTGTTATTTTCCTTATTTAAAAAAACATTACAAACACTTTTATTGTGCACGGATTAAACACATTTCCATGCATGTACATGGGGAAACACGATTTGAGATACGATTGCTTTGAGTTACAAATTCAACTTGTATCTCAGGGCACCAGAGGGAAAAAAATTGATGGATGGGTGGAAAAATAAACAAAAACACTTGAACGCCCTCATGAGAAACAACATTGGCTCTTTTTTTTTTTTACGATGCAAACTTTGGGGTGAAAAAAACCACCTGCAAGCTCACTTGGCTCACCTGCTGAGCCCAAACTTCACCTTGTCCACGTGACTCGCCGCACACGTACGCCACATGACATCGTATGCCCACTCCACGCATGCACGCGAGGGATGCATCCAGTTTACTGACCTGCCGTGGCGCTGACACACACACATCCTCTTCAAGCAGTTGAGCCGCTCAAAGAGGATCCGTTTGAACGCGTCTATATACATTGCCGGCCGCCCGGGGAGTGCCCGTTTAATCCTGCACTGTGGAATGTATGTTTTGATGTGGAGAAAGCGCAAGCGTGGTGGCTGCAGTGACGAGTGCCGCCGCCGCCGCCACGTCCCGGAGAAAGAAAGTCGAAGAGGATGCGCGCGGCTGACGGGATATTTGGACACTAGTGAGAGATGTTAGAGAGAGGAGAGAGGAGAGAGAGAGCGGGGTGGCACATTGACATGCTCACGCACGCACACACAATCTGGCAAGCTGCTTATAAACGTGTCGCTCTATGGATCAATGCCTGACATGCTCTTTTGACTTATGACGTCACCGAGTAGCACACTTTTCATTCCGAACAAGCCCTTACCTCCATGTTCGCTTTTTCCGCTGCAAATTCACTATGGACCACTTTCCTCTGGCACGGTCAATGGGCTACATTTTTCTCTTTTCTTTTTTTTTTTTTTTTTTAAACTGGCGGTATTGGCGAAACAAATAATTTAGCCCGAGGTGTCATTGAAGTGCAGGCGTGGTGCGTTCAAGACACCGAGCGTCTATTGTTGCACACGACGAGCTGGGAAGCTGCATGACTCGGATCGCAATTGTCGGAGATGTCCACAAGAGAAAGGAAAGAGATTCCGACACTGCTCCTGGGAGGCGGAAAAAGTGGACAAGAGGGCAAATACTAAGAAGGTCAAAAGGGAAGTTGAGGGAGGGAAGAAAAGGAGTTCAAAGTACCGCCCCTTGTTTGTATCAGGAGATGATCTACCTGCAGCTGCATCACTCCCCACACAATAACAAAGTCTTCCATTTCCCATTTTCAGCGGCCTCATGCTTCTTTTAAGTACTCGGGAAAGAAAATAATCTTTACTTATTTAGAACATGGTTGCAGAATAAATATTAACCATAATTACACGTGTTCAAATTAAGTAAACTCAAAATGTTTTTTCTGGCTGCCAAAAAAAAATTGTAGCTGCAGAAGCGTATTGCTGCCAATTCAGAAAAAAAAACAGTTATCTCACGTTACGATATGATCATTTAATTAATTTTATAAATTCATGTTTAGTAAGTAAGTTCCACATTTAAACGAGATATAACTCACTGTATAAGTTTCACATTTTAAACAGGAAGTCGTCAGGTTAAAAGTTGAGTCAAATATTTTACACACAAAGCAACCCACTGAAATTGGGTTTTGGGTTGCTTTGTGGGTTATTAATTTAATTTGACCCAACTTATTGTTTTAAATAACTCATTTTTGACCCAGTTCAATTGGACTAAACAATTAACCCAAAAAGTTGCGACAAATAACCCACAAAACAACCCAAACTTTTTTTTAACTTTAGGGGTTAAATAACTCAAAAAGTTGCAGGGTCGGTCCATTCTTGATATAATTTAGATAATTTTGATCCAACAATTTTTAGTGCATCTTACCGTAAGATGCCATTTTCTTTCCTTTCTGGCAAAAGCTTCCGGAAATGTATTTCGCTTTGTTTTTGTTTCATGACGTCTTTACAGCACATTGGTGAAAGTATGTTTTTGTTTAGCTTGGCCTTTGGGACACTTCATTTGCCTTGTTGTAAATGTGCTTTTGTATGATCGCAGATGACTGTGGTTTTTGCTGCGCCTACCACACCTTCAGCTGGGACGTGACAGTGATCCACTGAAGTCTAAAAACAAAAGTTCAGTTCCAGGAAGTAGGAAGCTCACCTAGACATCTAATCATCCCTGAACTTGTGAATGAGGCAGATGAAGTGCAGCTCTCCTGAGAGTGAAAGTCGGAAGCTTGCACACTGACCCGGTGTCTCCACAAGGACCCTGACAAGAAGAGTTGAGGAGAATCTATGTTGTCCGACCTGTTTGGACATCTAAAGATTCTATCATTATGTCTGACACATAACATGCGCAAATGGAACATCGGATTTTTTGACGGTACATACGTAAAACCTTCACAACCATCTGAATCCTGGAATCCGCCAGTGAAACTGCAGAGAAATCCGAGTTCACGTCGACACTCACGGATGATCAGTTTCATTCTAGGAACCTCTTACAAACACTGAATTAGGCATCAAGGAACCTTCCGACTGGCCACTTTTATCTGGTCATATGAAAGTCTTTCCTTACTTCCTTACACAACAGAAGAACGTCCTCTGAAAATAATTCCCATTACACCTCATGTGATGACTCTAACTCAGTGATGATATTGGAGGTATTTTGCTCCCACTATTGTTTTATATGCGGCAACAAATAAAAGTTGTGCGATGAAAAATAAATTGAAATCTGATATGTCATTTTGTATGAGATATTTTGTCTCCCACGAGATTCTTCTACATGGATTGACATGGTTAACGAACTAAAACCATTATTTTAACATCATATTTAAATTATTCAATTGAATCGAATGACACTTCGGATTGAATCGTTGCTTTACTATGTAAATAGTCACCACTCGTGTCAGAAACACATCCGTACAAAAATAACTACTTTGTGCCTGGAACAATATAGAAAAGTATCAGAGCAATCAAAAACAAAGCATTATACAGTATAAATATATTTGCCATAATATATGTACGTAGGTTGTTATTTTTCAGGGTAGATGAAATAAAATCAACAACATTCAAAAGACAATCACACCTCATTCCGTGAAAAAAACATAAAAACACACACACAAAAAAAACACAACAACATTAGAAAAGTAGATTCTTTGTACTTGTGGGTCCAAGAAATTGATGACGCCAAAAGATGTGTCATGAACACCAACAGCTTCTCCTTTAATAAAACTTATAAGGAAGAAGTCAAAAGTTTTTACAGCTAGTGCAAAGTTTTTCATCTATGATGTGGTCTAGCCGCTTGTTGGCGCTCGCGTTAAAAAAAAAACAAAAAAAAAAAACTACTACTCCCATGATGCTGTTTTATCTCGTGACGTCACTAGAACACAATGGCGTCGTACGAGAACGGTTCGTGCTCCCCCTCGTCTTCCGAGGTCCAAGGCGAGAAGAAAACATCAGTTTCGTTCGGTTTCGCTAAAACGTTGAGCAAATTCAAACCTCCGAGCGGCGACGCCGTGTCAACGAAAGATGACATCGATTATTTGACCGGAATCACCAGGAATGAATTACAGAGGTAAGCTAATGCTAATGTTTTGTTTAAAACGCTAGCTTCAAAAATGACTTTTTCATTTACATTTGGGTTTTGACTGCTGTTTTAATATTTTAGAAATCCGCTAAGTATAAATTCGATTGTGAGCGCTAAAAAGAATCTTCGCTAACTTTGTGTAATGTTTGTAGTACGAAGCCATCTGAAGGTCCAACGGAACGTGTCATCCCTCTGATCCTGAAGAACCGCTGGCGCGCCCGCGATCAAGAGGACCAGGACCTTGGAAGTGCAGATAAAAGTCGCAAATCGGATCAACTGAACGGCGACGGGAGTGAAGACAAAACTTACGAGAATGATTCCGTGGAAGCTCAGGCTGTTAAAGAGCTCATTGAAGGTGTGTTTACTTGCAGGGCATCATCATTTGCCACCTTATGTGTTCACAGTCAGACAATGTACTTAATGCGCAGACAAAGAATTTACTCAGTCAAGTGTACTGTTTGTAAGTGTATTTTGATCAAGTACATTGTAGAAAAGAGCTGTTATATGTTTTCAAACTTAGGATGTAAAAGGTTGTGAGACAAATGAATACTCAATATAGTAAATAAAATCTCAAGTACACCACCGCTTATATTTACAGTAATGGCTGACTTCCTGTTTGCTTGTGGTAGATTCAAGGAGGAAGCTGGAGGAGTTGCAGTCGGAGGCTAACCTCAACCTCACCATCCCCCTGTTGGAACAGAACAAGGTGCCTGATGGCTTTGAGGATGGAGACCGTTTAAATGTGGAGCTGCGGCCAAAACCTGTGAGTAGGTGGACTGAGCGCAGAATATCAATATTGTGCAAATGGTCACAATGTGGCTAGTTGGATTGTATGATCTATATGTGTTTGTGTGCGCGAATGTGTGTTTCCCTCAGTCAACGGAAGAGGATTATGAGCGAGTTCCTGTTGAAGGCTATGGCCTAGCAATGCTGAAGGGAATGGGCTGGAAAAAAGGTGAAGGCATTGGGCGCACCTTTAAACAGTAAGTCTTGTTCTCGTGTGTTTCATTACAAGTTCAATTATTGGGCAATTCTATATATATTACTGTATTCCGTAAATGAATGAAAATTCTACACAGCTCCATTTGGCTGCCAGGTTTTTGTGCTATAAAAAATGAGATCAACAAGAATCATTTCAAAACTTTTTCCGCCAGTAATGTGACCTGAAACACAACTCAATTGAATAGAAGATAGAAATATTCTTTGTAAGGGGAAGCAAAAATAAAAAACTGCAATAATATGGTTGCACAAGTTTGCACATCCTTTGTAATTCGGGTTGTGACCGTGTTCATAGTGGACCAATCACATTCAAACTCATTTTAAATGGGAGTCAGCGCACCTGCCACCATTTCCAGTGCCTCTAAGTAACCCCAAATAAAGTTCGTCTAGTGGAGTGATTCTGTCGTGTGTGCACACCTGGGCAAAGTTAGCCATCACACCATGACCTGAACTTGGGCCAACTTCAAAGTAATAGTGGACTAAGACTATTTGCATTGCCGCCAATGTGTTACTCTATTTGTTAAACTTTGTTTTGAAGTTAGGCTTAGCATGTTACGTTGCGGATGTTTCATCTTCCCTGACATGTCAGAATGGTATCGAATGCGTACTTTTTTCTTTATTTTTTTCTTTTGTGTGTGTTTACTTTTTCCACCAACCAATCCGTGGACCTGATCCGAACCAACCGCGGATCAATGATGATCCAATGCACCGCTAGTAATGACCAGTTGTTTTGTTGTTATATTTTTTTTCTGTGACAGAGATGTGAAACCATATGAATACAAACCCCGTGTCATTGGCTTGGGTCTCGGGGCGGATCGCTCGGCCGTCAAGGATCTGGAGCCCGGCAAACGTCGGCGCCCGCCCAAGCCCGGCGAGGAGCGCGACAAGGAGGAAGAGGAGGAGCGGCTGGTGTTGGCTCGTGGCGGATGCGTGCTGCTGGAGTCAGGAGCGCACAAAGAGCGCTACGGAAAGGTCAAATATATTTTGGATCGTTCCCACGAGAAGATGCACAGCGAGCCGCTTTAACCGCATTCTGTCGTGTGCAGATTGAAGCGCTGGACACGGACAACGCTCGCGTTTTGGTCAAGTTGGCAATCGGTGGCGATGTGGTGTCAGTCCACCAGTATGCTGTCAAACTGGTCAAGCAGAAAGAATACGACCGATACGGCAAAGACCTTAGTAAGTGGTGGCTGGGAGGGCTGATTGGGTTAAGTTTTTTGGGTTAGGACTGGAGTCGCAGGGATAAAAGTTATTTGGCTACTTTTTGCCTTCATTCAGTGCAATATATCGTCGTCATCATGTCACGATATTAAAAGCAGCCTATCTGCCATTTGTGGAGTTCTAGCACCCTCTAGTGGCTAGTTTTTTTGTTTTGTTTTTTGTGCAGTGTAATTTTTACAAAGCATGTTTTGGCCCTTCAATGTTTAAAATCCATGCTCATGGTCAGATGAAAGCGAAGATATGCTTGTGAACCGAGTCAATATGTGGAGGAACTTAATGTGTGCTGTTATTAGAAATTAAGTGCCTGCATATTGTTATTAGAGATTGTAGGTTATATGCATTGCTGTAATGTACAAAAGAACACCGTTTTTTTTGTTTTTGTTTTTTTGTACGAGTTCCTTTTCTTTTTACAATATTGTGACCTTTTTTGTATCACCAACCTCCCCACAATATTTTGATAATTATCGTATTGTGACCTTCATATCGTATCGTGAAGTTTGGATATCGTTACATCCCAAGAAAACTGAACATCTTTGCATTTTCTGTGGATGTGACAGACCAAACAAGTTAAGGAATCAGTTAATTTCTGCATGCATTTTCTGTACTGACAATTTCAAATAATGTGCTATTTTTAAATGAAAAGGATGTAAAATGTTTTTGTCTGATTCATCAAAAATTAATAATAATCAAAAGATTAATCAATTATTGAAGTAATTTTTTGGAGCAGCCCTAATTCAGTGTTTCCCAAATCTTTATTGAACCAAATCACCTAATTTGCTTTGCATAGAGATTTTTCTAATAGGCTTGCATTGTTTTGCATTAAATTTGAAATTAACGCTATGATTTTAATGGTCCAGCCCACATAAACATAGCCCCTGAACTACAAAAAGTTGGACACCCGTGACAATTGATATTCAACTGATATTTTAGTCAGGATTACACTAAAATATATTTTCCCCCAACAGCCTTAAATTCAGCAAAATCCTGATTTATCCCCATGAATTCTCATGGAAAGTGTCCTGGAATTTTGCAACCCGAACAAGTTATCATGGAAAACACTAACAAAGAGTTTCTCCCCATCAGGTCGTCTCAGCAAAGCACATAAGACCAAACTAAAAGAGGAGAGAGTGCGTGATGAACGCCAGCAACAGGAGGAGAGGCGGCACACGGACGAGGTCAAACGCGCGTCTTCCGAGAGAGACGGAGGAAAAGATAACAGGAAAAGGAAACACGGAGAGTCCAGCCATGACAGGTCCGTCCATAAAAAATACGCAATCTGCATTGTTTGTGCTACTCACCTTCATAAAGAAGAATGCTTATCCTTTTTACAGAGAGACGCCTCCAGAAAAAGAGGCGAGGCAAGCAAAGGCTCCGCCCTCCTGGCTCCAGAGAGACTTGAAAGTTCGTTTTGTGGACAAAGATTTCAAGGGGGGCAGATACTACAACTCAAAGGTATTTGGCCCATCAGCTTGAGCAACGTCTATTTCGCAACTTGCATTGAGACGAGGCACATATTTGACATTGACTAAACTCTCATGACAAAAATGTCCAGATTTTCTATATGATATTGTTTGGTGGACTTTGATGGTCACTTTATAAATTGCTCTTTTTTTAACAAAAAAAAAAAAGTCCTAGATATGGTATAGAAAAGTAATACCATACATGGAAGATATTTGTTTGAGAAGTATTATGGTAGCTAGTATTTAAAATGACACATCTCAAACGACAAAATGTACTACAGTATTTTCTTTAGCCCATTCAGGCCTAAAGTGCCCGGCAAAACGTGTCTCTCTAATCTATACGCGACTTTCGAGTGACCCCCGAAAACCTGGTTTTCCTGGAAATTCAAAAATATTAAAAATAATTGATATCTCAGCTCCTCAAGCAGATAAAAATATAATTCAAAAAATTTTTCGTCGTCCATTCCGTTACAAAGCTGTTTGAATTTTCAACATCTTCATTGTCTACAAGCATATTTCCTAACAAAATGCCACCGTCGACTGGTGACACTGATTTGAATTCCTCCCGCGCCGTCATCAATCACGTCATTTATTTCAGAACTCCCGCGAATCTGCGTAAGCCATAATAAAAAATAAAATTCCCACGTCACCCTCTCGTGTATATTCTGATGGATTTCATCAGCTAAGAGACCAATAATTAGTCCAAACAAAACAAAATGACTTATCCACTTTTAAGAGGCAGTACTTTCCACAAATAAATCAAATGTTTAATTTGTAAAAACAAAACATGTTTTTAGATTGGGGGAAGTGTCCCACTTTATATTTCTCATTTCCTTACAATACATGTCTCTCACAAGTCTCATACTGATCTGAAACGGAATATTATAGGTCAAAACGTCAAAATCAAGCCATGTTGTTAACATTATCATATTGTCTTATTTCAGATGCGCGTGGAGGATGTCGTAACACCTTCTACCTGCATTTGTCGAACGGAAGAAGGAAGACTGATAGATGGTAAGTCCATAGATTTGTCTTTATTAGTAATTATTCAATAGATCAGTGATTCACTATTGGATTGCACAAACAAGGTTTATCCGGTTTTAAAATTATTGTTGCACCATTCAAAATTCATCTCAGTTTAGATAAATATAAGATTTAGTTGAACTGAATTTAAACCGATTTAATCAATAGGGACAAAACTCTTCCTCCTGAACTGGCTGACAGTTTTAACAGATTAAGCGGTGTGAAAGCGAAAAGAGACTGCCTATATTTCTGTCACTGCCAAGTTTGACAGTTGGTCCAGTCTACCTGCTCAGCTCCAAAACTGCTTCCTTGGTAAACCGGAATCTCAAGAAAATTTCCTTATCATCATAAAATTCAAGAGAGCCTGTCTCTCAATTTTCTTCAAGGAATTTAATTATTTTTGCTGTATCCACCGAAAATACATCCAATGTTAAAGTTAAACCTCCCCAACTCAGTCACTGTAAAATAATTCTCAATCACAGCTTTAAAGAGTGTTAAATATGAAATCTTCGTCGTAATATTGGGGGAAAGGAATTGCTAGGACGTTATTTTCCCAAATCAGGGAAAATGGTTTTGGAATATTCTTAATTGCAAACATCCCTATAACATATTGCTTCAACTGAATGTGACCATTTTTTTTGTAATGTGACAGATGTGAAGCAGGACATGCTGGAAACAATTGTGCCCAAAAGCGAATATGACGCCATCATGGTTGTACTCGGCGAGCATCGGGGACAGGTGAGTCCTAAATTATCCAGATTTTCTTCAGGAACGTTTCATTGTGTCTGAAGTCATGTTGTTGGGCTCCGTGCAGGTGGGCCGTATTCTGCAGCGGGACAAGAACAAGTGCAGAGCGATGGTCCAGCTTGACAGACATGAAAAGAAACTCTTCACTTTGGACTATGACTTTATTTGTCACTATTTGGGAGCGACAGACCATTGGTGAATTTGGGCATTTGATTCAATATCTTATTGGAACAACAAAATAGCATTTTGTAATGTTTGTAATAAAATCAGGAATTTGCACAAGAGTAATTGTTTCACTAAATCAGTGTTCCTCAATTCCGGTCCTCAGGCCCCCCTAGCCAGCCTGTTTTCCATGTCTCCCAATTCCCAATGCAGCTGATTCCAATGACAGCTAATCAGCCAGCTCTGGAGAAGCCTGATAACGATCCTCACCAGCATTGCAATTGGGAGACATGGAAAACAGGCTGGCTAGGGGGGGGGGGCTGAGGACCGGAATTGAGAAACACTGCACTAAATGAAGATGAGGTGAAAGTAGTTTGCCTTTTTCAATTACTAGACCAGCACATAAGTCACAATGTTATCTTTTATTAGCAAATGTGTCCTCAAATGGCTGCGCTGACAAACGTTCCATTCATATTAGGTCATAAACAACATATTTACATCGGTTCTTCTTAGTTTAAGAACTATAATATGGAAATAAAAGCAAACTGCCACCATGGGAAAACCCTTGGAGCATCAATGTTGACAAATGAAGTAACATCTATTAATAGTAAAATGTTAAACAAAATGATGAATTTGCAAAATGGTACTGCCAACCTAACGCTTGTTGCTTACAAAATGACTTTTTTTACAAGACTCCTCTGAACATCAAGAAAAAATACAAACAGTACAAGTTACTCCTTGACAAATTGGTTGGCTGCGTTAGCGCGGAGTACGGCTCCCGGACTCGGGTACGGCCGCTGCTGAAACAGTGGCCCGGCGGCCGTGGTGTCAGCTCCCGTCTTCGCTTCGTTTCGTTTGGGAAGGCCACTTGACCACAAGCCCCTAAGAAAAAGAACATTTTGCTCAAGTTTGGTTGTTTCCGCTTAAGAACAAACAGGGTCAGGAAGTCATGTGACGGAGTACCTTGGAGCATCAGAATATGCACTTGGGTCCATGGGGTCCATTTCATCATCTTTTTTACCTGAGAAGAGAAAAATATTTGTGTTGAAAAAAAAAAAATGTAACCTTGAATTGTTTGCCTACTACGTTTTCCAAATTTATGTATGCGAAGGTTCAAATCTTGTACATTTGGAGTACAGTAAATGCCCCCCTCATTGAGAATTCTGGGTTTGCAGTCTTGCCATTTCACAAATTGTTTTTTGTACGGCGTATGTAACGGTTCTGCTTCTTGCTTATTTTGTGTGTAATTCCACTATAGGCTACTAGATGGCGGCACAGGAAATTTGAAAAGTGCAGAAATAGGAACTATTTCAAGCTCACCCTGATTTTTGCTGAAAATTATGTCAGTCCTCTACAATCCTGCTTTTTACGCCTACAGAAAGCGACTGCTGTAGGTTCATTTTATAATGTACAGTATGTTAAAATGTCACAGACCACAATATTCCATGGGTGAAAATGCAGAATGGATTTGAGTGGACCTCTTTTGGCCTTGTTATAGGGTGCAGCATCTTCCCTCCTCTGCTTTCTTCTGTCTCGTTCGCGGCGCTCATCCCTCTCACGATCGCGCTCTCTTTCCCGATCTCGGTCTCGATAGCTCTCGCGATCTCGGTCCCGTTCTCTGTCTGTCTTCTCTGACTGGCGCTCGACTCGGTTGTCCCCGGCATCCGCTGAGCAATTCAAGGCAAAGTTAGGACAAATATCAACAACATACTGAACTTTGTTTTTTGTCAACCTTTTTGTTTCTTGGCAGCTTTTGTTATCTGAGCAGATGGGTCGTTTGGCGACAGCCAGGCCACCAAGTCTGTCTCCACATTCCAGTAGTAAGGAAGGCCACTATGTTGGCAAAAAAAAAATATATTAACAGCCTGGGGGATGAAAAACGGAGCAGGAAATCCCTGGACCATTTTTAATTTACTGCAAATAAATATGCGAAATGACAATGTTGATATGTTGATAGTAGTTTCTAGAATTAAACAAAAATGTTTATTTTATTAACCTAAACTAGAACTAAAATCAGATAAACTAATTACTTTGGATTGGTCTATCCCTCCAACACACACACATAGCTACATAATCATAACAATAACTATACTGGCATATTGCAGAAATCGAGCAATACGTACCAAGACGGGTCAAACACTTTATACCAGTTTGGCGGCAAATTTTCTACCCTGGTGGCTTCATAATCGACATTGTTGTCGTCGTAATCTTCAGCAATAATCTCCTCATCTGCCCCTGGAGGGACAAAACGGCATATGGTACAGGAATTAAATCCATTGAAATGGGGCTGGGGTATTTTGGGCTAATGTGTTTTTGTACTGCGCCCAACCTTGCTCTGTGGGTTTCACAATCCCTCTTTTGGCCAAGCGGGCCAGCAGTGCTGCAGGAAGGGGCATCCTGAAAAATATGGACAATGCTGTTTTACAATCTCTTTTAGTTTCATTTATTTAATTGACTGTCTGAAGTAGTATCACATAAATATTCTGCTGTTTATTTGCATGTAGACCCATAACAAACATTTACAATAAGACTTGTAAAACATATCAGTTATTAATTGGAGGCTAAATAAAGTAAGTCATATATATTTAAAAGAACATTATCCCACTTGTGAGGGAGACGTAAATATGCCCGTTAAATATGCTGTATTCGGTAAGAACAATAGGGGGTTAGCATGTTTAGGTGTTTATATGTTATTTAGTTTTTGTTGTTGCAACGTATAGTAGGCCGATGTGGAATTTACGCACAATGCGAAGGTAACACTCGGCCGAATGCAAGTTACGATTTTACAGTGCAACATAGTGGCAAGCATGAATTCAACAAAGGCAATACGAGACAGCTCTCCTCACTCGTAGTCGAAACGTAAACATTCCTGAAAAGCATAAGATGAAGTAGAAAATGAAAGGCATACTAAAGCTGAGTATTTTTTACCTGCTATGAGACAATCGCCAACACCAGGAGAATCGCCGAAACCACTTCCTACGGCGCACATTAATTACGTCATCGTGATGCTGCTATGAGAGAAAAATGTAATTCACGAAAAGAGAGCGCAACAGAACAAACTGGTCACATTAAAACACGGCGTTGTAAGTTTAAAATCCTTCAAAATGTCACTGAGCCAGTTATTTGGGTAATGTACTTATACTGTGTCGCTCAAAAACACAATCGGACCTTGTCTTTGACGAGCTGGTCGTTGTACTCCACACCACTATGCGGTGCAGTCTCATTTATCAAGTGGAGACGAAGAAGAAACTTCACTGACGGCGATAATCACAGTGACGTCACAGTCATCAACCACAACAAACATGGAGGAATATGCTCGCGAACCTTGGTAACTATTATTATTATTATATTTTTTTTTTTAAATATGCAAACGTATTAAACTCTTCGACCCAGTTCTACATTTGTTTGCATTGTGTCCAAATAATTTTTTTGAATTATTAGCTGAGGACGGTCTGTCGGCTAAATCAAGAGATTAGGATATTGTCACGATCGAGCTTTACTGTGCTTAAGTTCATTGTTCAGTATCGTTTTATCTTCATTCGAATTGTACTACAGTCATTTCTGCGATGACGAAAAAAATATGTTTCTACTTTTACCAGCTTAAAAATGAATATTTACTTCTACAGTGCATGAAAAGTGTGTATAATTTTATCACCTCTGACCTGCACAACCTTTAAAATGCCAAGATGTTCAAAAAGTGCTGAATGTCTGCTAATCATCCAGAAAAAAAATATGTTGCCCATTCTCCCCAAGATCCTTTATGAGTGCAACAATTAAAAGAAAAACAAGTTAGAACAAATGCTGTAAGAACAGATTGTATGCAAATGTTTGCCAGTGATCATTAACAAAATCTTGTGTTTTGTCAAATATATGTAATGTTGCAAATGTTTGTCAGCCCGTGGAGGATAGTGGATGACTGTGGAGGCGCTTTCACCATGGGTGCCATTGGTGGGGGTGTGTTTCAGGCTGTCAAGGGCTTTCGAAATGCCCCAGCAGTAAGTGTGCTTATCCATTCTTTCCCTCTCTGTACTTTTTGTATGACAATACTATAACATTTCAGGGAGTTGTACACAGACTGAAAGGTAGTGGAAATGCAGTGAGGTTAAGAGCTCCACAGATTGGCGGTAAGCAAGTCATTGAAGCCAGAAGGTATTTGAACTGATTGAGGCATCACTCTCTTGATTTGTTTTGTAGGTAGCTTTGCGGTATGGGGAGGCCTCTTCTCCACCATTGATTGCGGTTTAGTTCGCCTGAGAGGAAAAGAGGATCCTTGGAACTCTATAACAAGTGGCGCTCTGACGGGCGCCATCCTGGCAGCACGCAGTAAGAGAAAACTCAAGTAGGCACTGCAGGGTTACGTCATAGTCGGAGCACAATCTGTTCACATTCTCATTTAGGTCAATTATCTTTGGAATAGGGGGTGTCAAAATTAGTGTGAATAATGAGTTCACTATACTAAGTGGAATACTAATATTAAAAGCTAATACTGCCTGTGGAATATTAATCATATAGAGTCATAAAAAGCTGAGGATGATGAGAGCAAACGAGGAAATAGAAGTCTACCAAAATACCAGCATTTGTACACACACCTTACACATGAAATTACATGGATTTTTGTGTTTTTCCAGGTGGGCCATTAACCATGATGGGCTCTGCCATGATGGGTGGAGTTCTGCTCGCTCTAATTGAGGGTTTCGGAATCCTCTTAACAAGATACACAGCACAGCAGTTTCAGAACCGTGAGTGACAACACACGTGCAGTCATATCATTAGTGAGAATATGATAATAATAATTCCCAATGTCACTTCAGAGGCTCCGAAGAATAACGTACTTTTCAAAATTTCAGACTGAGGAATCATATGTCTCAGTCTTATTAAAGTGAAGCATTATTTCAGGCCCTCGATAATATTCTTGCATGATGATGGCTCACGTAGCATGGCCAAAATCGCTCATCCATACTTGTTGTTGTCCCCCTTCAGCAATTCCCTTCGCAGAGGACCCCAGTCAGTTGCCTCCAAAGCGTGAAGAGCACAACGCGCATTTTCAGTAGAGCCGCAGAGGACGGCTGTCGACGCACTTGTCACTCAGTTCAGTCAAGGGATACAGAGAGTGACCCCTACTGGTGTGAAAGTCGACTTACCTCAGGTGGAAGTGTCCCTGAATTCTCACTAGGGAAGATGTAAATGTTTATTGTGAATAGAAACAATATTTACATAAATACACTGGGGCCTTGAGTTATGAGTTTTATTCGTTGCATGATCACACTTGTATCTCAAGTCATCTTTCCACATTGAAACAAATGTAAACATTACAGTCAAGCGGCACAATTCACAGGGGATAGGGCCCAAGCCAAACCCGCGAATAGTGCAAATCCTTTTACAGTTGATGCTCAAAAAAATAATAATTAAAAAAATTCTTCTTCGACTGTGACTCCAGCACTCCAGAAAACCTCAGAATTATTATTATTTTTTTAAATATATATTTTCCTCACAAAATAAATGCACTCATTCGTCCACATAACTTGAAGACATGGAAAATGGGAGGCCAAAACACGAGTGTATCTAATGTATTACCTTAACTTTTTCTTCGGTGATGTCTATTGACGGCTGGCAAAGTAGCTTAATGGTGCCGTATCGCCACCAACTGATACTGTCCTTCTACTGCAAGTAAACCAATGTGAATAGGTGGTGACAAGATGTTGTGAAGTTTGGTGGCGCCATCTAGTGGTGGGGGCGTCTGAAGCACACCGATATCTTAAATTATGTTCGTACTGCATCTCAGTACAAAGAAATCGGCCAGGCGATGAAAATACTCCTAAGTCAAGGCACTCATTTCTCAAGGCATCATTGTATGTAGCATTGACATTTTTACCTCAGGGAAAATGATTAGGATGCAAATATTTATTATGAATATAGTTAATAGTTATTTCCACAAATATGAAGTGTTGACATTTTAATAATACATTGAAGAAGGTCTTTCAAAGAAATTGGTGCAAATGCTGAAAATCTTTCAAAATACTGGAAAATATTCTCATTGAAGAATGTCAGTGTTACCTTAAGAAACAAGACAAAACGATTTTCGCATTTATTTTTTTGTGAAATCTCGGCCACATATTGCACATGGCAGAAACCGCCTCTGGAGCCAAGGCATGTTGTGTTTTACCCCGTATACTTGTTTAGATAAAGTAGCAAAGATGTATTATTTGTCATAAATATTAATTTTTGTGAAACTGAAATGGGAAAAAAATAATGTTGGATAAGTGAGAGGACGGCAGATTACCCAGGGAAATCCCATTACAAGGGATCCCTGTACCTGCATGGCTTTTCTGTGGGTTGTCTGGCAGATATTCAAACTCCACACAGGGCTGTTGTCATTCAAACTACAGAAGAGATTTGAAATATTTGCCTTTGGTCAGTAAAGGTTGCAATCAATGACTGCACCATCATCATGTTGCTAAAGGGCATTTTTGTGTTCTCCTAAAAAAAGGACTTCAATTAAACAACTTGAGTTTGTTTTTCTGTATGAATGTTTATTTTCTTACGTTATTTTTTTTCAGGTAGCTCAAATAAAAAAAAAATCAAATTTTATTCAATCACGAAACTGCTTTTTTCCACCCTCTCATGTGCATTGTTTAAACAAACAAAACCGTGCATGTGTAATGTGTTAATAAAGAGAATAGCACTTTATAAGCTGTATTTCTTAAAAACAAGTTGTACTAGCAAATAAAATTGATGTAATTAAACCGCCCATCGTGTAAATCATTGCGACACCTTCTAGTGTGTGTGACTTGGCCACCGGAGGGCAGTGTAATGCAGACACAAACGAAGAAGACTTCCACAACTACTGTAAAGTGACTTTGTAAACTTAAGTAATATCAGTAATTTTTCACAGTGGATAAAGAATATATTGGCTGTCTACATGTGTTAATGCACTGTTTGTGCTGAATTAGGCAATGCTTATAAGACCGCCACATAGATGCTATTTGTAAGCTTGTCTCTGGCGTTCTGCATTGTGTTATTAGCATTTAGCGTGCATGTTTTTGTAAGTCCTGTGGCTTGTAAATGCACATAATTTTCTTTGTTTAAATATCAATTATAGTTGGATTGCCACTAGGGCTGCACGATATTGGTAAAACATGCAGTAATTTACGTGGCAAAATAAGCAAGCTCAATGTATTCATAATAACCGGTAATTGTAATTACCCTAGATAATGTTCAACTGTTAGATAGTGTTGCACATTTAAGTTTGTGTCTGACTGGTCAAATTCTGGTAAAAGCATAAAATTCCATATGAAATTTACTGCATGTGATTGTGATACGCATATTGCATGGGCCAATATCGCGATATCGATATTTTGCCCAGCGCTAATTGCCACCATACAGCGCTTGGATCTCAAGTTTGTGCTTGCAGGAAAAAATTAATTTAAAAAATCGGTCTATTGATAGCTTGTATCTAGACAAATAGTCTGTTCACCTATATGGACAATTATGAACATTCAAGCATTTCTGATATTTTCGCAATGCATCTCATCTCTGTAGCATACAAACCACGCAGATTGTTATAGTTGTCTAATGACATTTCAGCACAATTTGAAATCAAAATAATGCTCACAAATCAAATTACAGCGATCCAACGACCAATGCTTTACAATAAAACCGCCATTTTGATTTGTGAAGCGGGCTCAGAATTTTCAACATAATTAGAAACGTTGACCGTTCACCAGTTTCAACAAAATGGCAGAAACAGGCTTCTGCCAGTATGAAAATGAAAATAAAATAAAATAATAATAATAATGATAATAATAATAATACAAGCAGACACACACTTGCCACATGGAATAATTACCTTTGGTAATGGCAGAAAGTAAGTTTTGTCCAGTTCAAATTTATTATTATTATCATTAGTAGTAGTAGTAGTAGTAGTAGTTCAACTACTAGGCTACTGGTGGCAATTGGGTTTCCATATCTGCCAGTAAATAAATAAATAAAAAATAAATAAATACTGGCAAAAAAAAGCCAATAATAATAATAATAATATTACTGGCCTGTATCGGCTCGAGTCACTGCGCTGTGTGACAACATTCCCGCGGGCTTCACCTGGCTGGCAAGATTTCCTCTGTGTCAGACTCATCCCTCTAACCGGCTCAGCTGTTTAATCCCAACGCTTCGTTGGTTGACCACCGCGGAGAGTGGCGGACACTCGTGTCCACTTGTCCGGCCACTCCGAATTAGGATTAAGAACTCTGCTACATTTGGATTTTTTGCATGTATGTGGAACGCTCGTCGCCGGCAGCCGCGTGCGCACACACGCAGGACTTGTGTCACCCTTGCCAACTTTTAGCGTGCTGCTTTCTTTGTGTGTCCCGAGAGGGAGTTGATGCTGGTGCCTTTGGTCTGCCCCCCATTGTGGTGGTGAGAAACTCCGGACATGGAGGGGGCCAAGAAAGGTAGGCTGCTGCTTCATTCTTGAATTTAAATCAACGTTCCCACCGCTGTCTGCATGTTGCGTAAATCAAATATCAAATGATTTTCACATTTCCTAGTTCCTGCTTGTGCGTCAACAAGTGCCATTGGGCTTGTAGTTGTGCTGGTTACCTTGGTGACATAACTTGGGATGATATTTCTAGGTGTTTTGTCTCAATTGTCCATGCAGGGCTTTTGTTAACAAGTGTAGTAAGTGCACTTGAGCTAACTAGGTCACATCTGCAGGTCTTATCTGTCACAGAGGCCTGCACGACTAGTCTGTCTGCAGCCACAACCGCATGCTGCATCACGAACAAAAAAATGTCTGTTGCTCATATCGACCAGTGGAAGGTGCAAGCTATCTATCTATCTATCTATCTATCTATCTATCTATCTATCTATCTATCTTCTGTCTCTACTCTCTGACCATGAATTGATCGGTTTTAAATGTTGTGAAATCTGCCCCCATTTACACAAATAAAATGGTTATATATTACATTTTGTTCTACTCCTTTAATGAATGTGAACCAAAATATTCCCTTAAAACCGAGGTACGTACCAAACCGTTATTTTCGCCCTACTGTAGTATTGCACACCTAGTGATTATACATATAGAGTTGATGTAAAAAGTCTACATACTTGTTTTTGTGAGCTAAAAAAAAAAGTACATATGAATAAATTATAAATCCACACTTTTTCCACCATTTCTATGAGTGCTAAAGTCTTCAACTCATTTCCGCGGGGGGAAATGTGCTTATGATGGTGACTTGGTTCACCAACCACATGTAAACTAATGTTAAATTGGAGTCAACACACCACTGCCAGCATTTAAAGTGCCTCTGATGAGCACCAAATGAAATTCATTGTATTCTTCTAGACTTTCTTGACATTTTTGTAGTCAAAGGGACTTCCACAGGGTCAGAGGAATCTCCTTGTTAAAAACTAATCAGTCAGAAGAAGCGTCCGCAATATAAGCTGAGAAAAATATGACACAAAGGTGACAGTAACATGAAGCAAAGAAAACTGCAGGAATTTTTGGCAAGTACTGGCTGTTTAACGTGATAATCACCATCTTCTTCATATGTCTTGGCTATGCCTAGCTTGGCTACAGTTTGCAAAAACACCTGCAACATCCTAAACGCGCGTATATTTTTCTTCAACTGGGGCCTTAGTCAAGGTTAAGGGAATTGTGAACAGTTCCAAGTAACAGTCAGTGTTGGCTCAAATCTTCAGGCTTCCGCTAGTAAACAAAATAAATAAATTAATTAATTAAATGTCAATAAAAGCCTACTAGAACAGCTAATCATTATTGGGTGTTACTGAGAGTTACTTTAAATGATAGCAGGTGTGTGAGGACTTCCATTTTACATGAGCTGAATGTGATTGGCTAATTTTAAACCACACATTCTCAGCCACATCCCCAGTTATAAAAGGGTGTGCACACTTATGCAACTACATAATTTCAGTTATTTGTACTGCTTCTGAACAGGAGTGTGTAGACTTTTTATTGCCACTGAGATTTCACACAGTTTTGTTTTTTTTTAATTGATTTTTATTCATTGAACCTAATACGCTGCTCATTGTTTTTGGCAGAAGCCCCTCCAGGGGGCGATGGAGGGAAATCCGACACCCTTGGGTCGACCAGCTCGGCCAAAAAGCGAGGCGGGGGCGCCAAGAAGGCCATGCAGGCCAACAAGTCTGCCCTGCGAGCCCCCCGAGCCCTCTGCTGCCTCACCCTCAGCAACCCCATCCGCATGGCGGCGCTGGCCCTGGTGGAGTGGAAATATCCTTTCCGTCTGCCGCCGTCACGTTTCCCATCCCGCGCACATCGCAAACGTCAATGAGGCCTTAACTGCCATCTTCACGCCCTTCGATATCTTCATCCTGCTTGCCATCTTTGCCAACTGCGTGGCCATGGGGGTCACCAAGCCGTACCCTGACGATGACTCCAACGCCACCAATCACAAACTGGTACGTTCGTTTGCTAACACAAGGCTGTGTTCATTGGTCAAATGGAAAATAGCTGTAAAGTGGAAATAAACGTCTTGTCATGTTGACACACCTTGCTCCCAAAAACGTATAAATACGTTCTATTTTAAATGTTATAAGTGTCCCAAAGACGTATTTATACGTGTATTGTTTTTTGTTTTTTTAATGCTAGAGTATATAGAAGGCTTTGATGCAGGCTCTACTGCAGTGAACGGTTGAAGCAATGCTGATTATTACAAAAATGGCCAGCAGGTGGCAGCAGAGTATATGCGATCAACCAGAGCCATGTTAAAACAAGCTGATTTCACCACAATTCTAAGCAGATTTGTGAATAATGATGAAATTAGCTATATTCTAATGCTAATTGCTGCAAAACGGATAGAAATATTATTATTTTTTTCCCTGATGAAAGAATAGACTCTAATTTTTCCTTTGGTAGCTTTCATGTTTTTATAGCAATAGAACACAATATTCTGTGAGCCTTGTAAAAGCAGTCAAAATCCAGGAAAACAGCCAGGAGTGAAGGGGGTTGCTTCAGTTAAAATGGCTGCAAGTGAATGAGTTAATAACCCTGCCAAATTCAAATAATTAAAAGAAATTGCCAAGTGCTTCTAATGAGGCTTGAAAATTGTCTCCCCTCTCACATGCTGGGGGCGTGTCCTCTGAACGTGCTGAAACCACGCCCCACTCAACTGTCAATCAAATACAACTTCACCTTAGAAAAATGGTTGCTACTTTGGCTAGCATTTTTCTCACGCCAGCACATACAGTATCTTCATATTTGAGTCACAAAATAAAAAACAAAAACATGAAAAAGTCGAGTCAAAAATTTTCTTGAAAATAATATGTCTAATATCTATGTAACCTCACCAGTTGAAACACACCATTCTTATCAATCTTGTATTTGTGGCGCGAGAAACTAAGCAAAAAAATCCACCCCCTTTTTTCCACAACCTCAGAAGGTGGCCATTTTGCCACTTACTGTCAACTGAAAATGACATCACAGTGCCTCAGAGCTTGTGCTGCATTCGAGGCTGGTCGGAAGTCGGATATATCCGAGTTGGTTTTTCCCAGTTCTGACCTGAAAGTGTTCGAGGCGAAAGTAAACAACCAAAATGGTGGATTTGGTTACATTGTTTTTTATTTTGGTCCTCATTTTGACCTCTAGTAAACTTACCTTCTCGCAATTTTGCTTTATTTGTTTTGATCTTATTTCGTAGTAATTCTATACAGTTCAGTAGTTTACCGTATAATTTCATGCAGGGAGATAGCGGCATACTGTCACGTTACGTGACGTTATGTCAAATATTTATGAATGAAGAAAGCTATCTAACACTTGTGAGGAATAAGCGGTCAAGAAAATGGATGGATGGATGGAAAGCTATCTAGTTTTATACTCGAGTAAATTGTGTTTTACCATTCATGGTCTGTGGTCGCCATTGTAGAGTAACGTCACTTGAAGCCCGTCGGTGAAGTCGGGGTCCTTTTTTTCCCCCCGACTTCGCAAGTAGAATTTCCAAGTTCGCACTTCCTGCTTTGAACTCGGAAAAGTCCGACTTCCGACCTTCCTCGAATGCAGCATTAGCTTGCGAGCGTCTGTAACGGACTGAATGGACTGTCAATGCCGCTTACTCACCCACCAATGGGAGAAGTGAAGCCACGGCGGCCATCTTACATTGCCATTCACTAAGGCTGCTTAACTTGAATACATTGATTTCTCTGTGGTGTTTTCACATTATTTTCTGCCTATGGAAAAAATTCCACCATGTATGGCATATAGTTGTACCGATGTGTACATTTCATTGCTCAGGTAAGGCAAGACTTCTCTTATAAAGTATATCTCAGGGTGCTACTCAAAGATTCATCTGACATCTTGTCAGTCATCAACAATCAAATTAAAGTAATGCCCATCAGGGAAAAAAAATCGCTGTGAAATGTCAACTTAACCTCTTTGAGTCACAATTGACAATATTGAGATAATATATAAATGACATGTGACTCATATTTCAAGATATTTCTTTGGGGTCCTCTTGTAATGCACAGAAAAGAGTGAGGGTGAGAACAATTGCTGAGAAGGTATTGTCGGTGTGATCAACAGTAATTGCATTAGAAGGGGCTAAGAACCCTCAACCGAGTGACCCAGTGACTCTGGATGGTGACTTAGTTCAATACCAGCCATCTGCCTTTCTGCCTTCATCCCATACTGCCTGCTTGTCTGTCTTTTGTAATCATACTGAAGTGAGTCAGTCAGTAAGGACATGAAGTAATCATTATTTTGTAATCAATAAACGTTCATGCATGTATGTGATGCTTTCTTGGACAAACAAGAGCCAAGTAGAACTCTAGATTGGATTTAGGCTAAACTGACCGTTGAACATTTCTGCACTTAAACAGATTTTCATCTTTTTTTTTTTTAATGTGAATTGCACTCACCGTTTAACTCGTGTTTCAGCTGAGCTGTCAGTCTAAGGCACAAGCCAAGTACGAGTAGCATTTCTAAGACGCACTAAGCAGCTGGTTTCACCAAAAGGATTGAGTGGCTGGATTAAGTGGGTTAGAAGTTGAACACCGGCACACAAGCAGCCATTTTGGCGATCCGTTTCATGTATTGGCACAGGAAACATTTTCATTGCCATTCACAGGAGATTTCGTGGCCTCATGCATTCAGATGTTCTCATGTGCTTTCAGGAACAAGTGGAGTACGTCTTCCTGGTCATCTTCACCATCGAGACATTCACCAAAATCCTGGCCTACGGTTTAGTCATGCACCCCAGCGCCTACATACGCAGCGGATGGAACTTGCTCGATTTCATCATCGTCATCGTCGGGTATTTGTTGGGGATTTGACTTGTTGCTGTCTGTTAGTGGTTCAACACGTTTGTCGACTTTACAGCTGCAACAATTAGTTGACAGATAATTGATTATCAATTTAATAGCTATATTGAGAAACAATTAATTGTTTAGATACATTGATGTAACTTAGAATTGTCCATATAAATAACGCAGATTAATCACACTATTAATTTTTACCACAGATGATCCTTTAGTTGACAGCGGATGGTTACGTTAAAGGTAGCACAGGTTGTGTTTGACCAATAAACATAACTACATGCGTTAAAGTAAAACATTTAATAAATATTTGCGTATGATATTCAAAATATTTGTGAATGTCAAACTATTGGGGCCATTTTTTTTTAATTATTGTTTTAAATTATGCAAGTAATTCACCAATTAGAAAAAGGTGAGGATGAGTGTGTGCAGTGGATGAAATAATGTTGAAGACGTCCTCATAACCTTAAATGTCGAAAAAATGAACACATAACAGGTGATCTTTAAATTTGGCGGGCAAAAAATGCTGATTAAAAAGCCTTTTAATTAAGTGATTAATCGGTATTAATCAACATTGTAAAATGTGATTAATCTGATTAAAATTGGAATTTTTTTGATGAGTATTTTTTTATGTAACCATTATTTAGCTAGGCAAAACAGAATAAGAACATTTTTTTTTTTTTACAACTCTGTGGCCTGATGAGGCAAAACCTCTTGAAGGGGGGGGGGGGGGGGGGGGGGGTTCATAGCTGCCGCCCTGGCCTTATTTGTTTGTTGTCAACCTGTCCAAATATCTTTATGCAAAACCGTTCAGTGACTGCTGTGCTGAAAAAATATCAACGCCGTCATCGATTACGTATTTGACTTTGGCTTGACTTTCATTTCATTATAGTCGACTACAAAAAAAAACTCTTAAGTGTCACTATTGTGTATAAATCTTGAGAGGGGTGTGGCTAATTCATGTGGCGGTTTTGTGCAGGCTGTTCAGCGTCATAGCAGAGGGCATGACGGACCACAAGCCAGGGGAGGCCCATCACGCTGCAGGAAAACCTGGAGGCCTGGACGTGAAAGCTCTGAGAGCCTTCAGGGTGTTGAGACCGCTGCGACTGGTGTCCGGCGTGCCAAGTGCGTTCGCTTTCATCTTCTCGTTTCTTCTTCTTCTGTCACCTTCCCAGCCCAAACACGTCTTTATTAAATCTCGCCAGGCTTGCAGATTGTGCTGAATTCCATCATGAAAGCCATGGTCCCGCTCCTCCACATCGGTATGCTGGTCATGTTCGTCATCATCATCTACGCAATCATCGGCTTGGAGCTTTTTATTGGCAGGATGCACAAGACGTGCTACTTCTCCAGCACAGGTTTCTCAAAACTTCACTCTTGTGTTCGTTATTTAGGTCATCATATCACATTCATTTGGGGATGATGCACCCCCCGCGACCTTTGTGAGGAACAAGCGGTTCAGAAAATGGATGGATGGATGATTTCAACCATTCTTGTTGACCCACTAGATAAAAAGACATTTTTTCATCACTGGATGACATGAAATCATAATATGAAATTTTTCTTTTAAGTCAGTTAGGACTACCAAAATTATTTTCATTAGCTAAATGCCAGAAGAATGAGAGGATTTTTTTTTTTTGCCAACTTTTCATTACTTTGTTCAAAGTCAGACATTTACATTTATAGTAAGATTACTACACCTTTAAGCAATTTTGGAACGCCCAGAAGATGTTAATCCTTTATGCCAGTAGTCACCAACCACCCGGCGGGTCACTTTGGACCGGGCCACGAAGTTATTATTGTTATATATTTAAAAAATGTTTTGTTTTTTTAACTATTATTATTATGGGTTTTTTTTTAAATAAAAACGTAGGTCATTTTTACGTACCTCACTTCTTCAGCGCTCAAATGACGCCATGAGCTGCGATGGCGGCCTAGAATTTTAACTCAGCAGTAAAACATTGCGCAGCTGCACTGAAGGCTGCCATGGGTACAATCCTTGCTCGGCCCATTAAAGAAAACTAAAATGAAAAATAAAGGTCGTCCACGGAAATAAAATAGGTCGGTTTTCTACCTAACAGAGAAGGCAGATGTTCAAATACTTATGAAGTAATGTATGGCATCGTTGATTAAACTTTGAGTATCATTTCACTCATTCAAAACCAACAACGTATAAAAACGTTTTCTAATACTTTGTCCTTCATTCCCAAAAACCTGTTTACACGTTGGTGTTGTTTTATGTTGTTGTTGTTTTTTTTAATGCAAGAGCATTTGATGCAGCTTCTGACATGAAGAGGTGGCTTAAAGCAATAGTAGTTATATTAAAATGGCCAGCAGGTGGCAGCAGAGTATAAGAGATCAGACAGGGCCATGTTTTTGTCAGTGTTTTTACCAGGAATGTGAATAGTGATGAAACTCAGCTATATTGTAATGCTAATTGCTGCAAATTGGAAACAGATACAAATATACTTTTCTTTTTCTGATGAAAGAAGAGACTAATATTTTTTTGATAGGTTCCATGTTTTTATAGCAATAGAACACAATATTTTGTGGGGCTTGCAAAATCAGTCAAAACCCAGTAAAATAGCTGGCGGGAGCGAAGGGGGTTTCTTCAGTGAAAATAGCTGCGAGAGAATAAATGAAGTATTTCGAAGCCAGGCTGAATGTCCTCTTTTTTTGGGGGGGAAATTAAAATATGGCCACCCTACACAAGGTAGCAAAATGAAAAAAAATAAAAGAAAGAAAGGTGTGTTTACATTCAAAGTGACTGCCTGTGTATGCGTATGTTTTTCATCCAGGCCTGATGGTGGAGGACGACCCGTCACCTTGCGCTTTTGCGGGGAGCGGTCGCTTCTGCTTGACCAACGGGAGCGAGTGCAGGGGCAAGTGGGAGGGTCCCAACGGCGGCATCACAAATTTCGACAACATTTTTTTCGCCATGCTGACCGTCTTCCAGTGCATCACCATGGAAGGCTGGACAGACGTGCTCTACTGGGTAACCGTCCCGCTCTGATTATTTCCTCGTCCACTGCATTCCTCCACTTAAAATATCCCCGTTTCTCCTTTCTGTATTTCCTCAAAGATGAACGACGCCATCGGTTTTGAGATCCCGTGGGTGTATTTTGTTTCTCTGGTCATCTTTGGTTCCTTTTTCATCATCAATCTCGTTTTGGGTGTGTTGAGCGGGTAGGTAGACCTGCGTGGTGGTCATCGCGTGACTTTCGTATCAGATGTCGGTCTTGACGTGTTGACTTTGTGGCTTTCCAGAGAGTTTTCCAAGGAAAGGGAAAAGGCTGTGGCTCGCGGTGAGCTGCAGAAGGCGCAAGAGAGCAAGCAGATGGAGGAGGACATGATCGGCTACATGGACTGGCTCATCGAGGCAGAAGATGTGGACGAGGAAGGAAATAAACGTCAGTTCCAGCACTTGCACGATTATAAACAAATTTAAACTTTGACATATTCCAAAATTCTGGAAAGGGTGCCATTATTTTTCATTTGAAATATACCTACATTTTTGACGATTTCACATTTCACAACCAAATATTTCCACATGTTGGTTGATGTTGTTGATGTTCAATTAAGGGTGTCACGATTTCGATTTTTTATCGAAATCGATCGAAATTACGTCACGATTTCGAGCATCGAAATAGAAGAGAGGACACACGATTCGATGCCCCCCCCCCCCCCCGCGCCCGCCGCCACCGCCGCCACCGCCACCTCCCAGGAAAGCAAATGAGACGCAGCCATTCAGCTACTAGCTAACGGCACTTGTTAGCTGACTTCTCCTGCAGTCATGATGGCAAGCGCGGACAGACACAGCAATGGTGCTTCAAGCCGCTCCCGCTTCTCTCGTCACCAGTTGGGAAACATTTTGCGTTCCCGGTGAGTTATGTCGACAATGTTCACGTTGTCGATAAAAAGACCACAGTTGCAAGATATGCTATGTGCGCGTACTGTACTCGGCCACGGTGTTACGCCCGGCTCGTCAAGGGGAAGGGAAGTAACACAATAACAGAAAATATAGAGTAGATAAACACGGGTCGACTTTAACATCTGAGTAGTTTTAATTGAAATTTCAGGCAGGGGTTTGACAAGGGAGTGAAAGTGGAAGGTGAACAAATAATAACCGCATTTGACAGAACTGACAGAACGGAGGAGAAACAATAACTAATAGGGGTATAATACACGGATACACAATAGCGTCGCGCTGGCACAGTCGTCCAATCGGAGTGTCGCGCTGGCACAGTCGTCCAATCGGAGTGTCGCGCTGGCACAGTCGTCCAATCGGAGTGTCGCGCTGGCACAGTCCTCCAATCAGAGTGTCGCGCTGGCGCATTCAAACTGAATGGCCCGAGCCGCCAGCCGTAACAACGGGAAACACGACAAACATGACGGGACATTTACGCAGGCATCACAAAGATTTAGATTTATCAAATTCAACTAGAAGTGGGAAAACAACGGTCCAACCAACTATTTCATCCTCATTTACAGTGAAACTTCCACACACTTCAGCTCGCGCGAAACGCCAGATCCATAGGTCTATTTATAGCAGCAGACCTGCAGCCTTGGAAAACGCTGGATTCAAACATTTAATTAGTGTACTTGAACCACGCTACAGTATGCCCAGCAACTGTAAATGTTGGGATATAGTTTGTTCAGGCTGTATTTGTTCCATGACTTTGGATACAATATATTTTTTGTTGTTGTTGCACATTGCACATTATTTTAAGAGGAACGCACAGCACACTGTTGTAACCAAAAACAGTCAATAGATGGCAGGCACCCACTGTGACTTTTTGTTTTTGTTTTTTTATTTTACACTTCAGTAAGAACAAGACGGTTAACTTTATATTGTAAATAAATTCTTTGAATTTGATCATTCCTGCCTAATGTCAATTATCATATATTACATAAATTTACACAAAAATAATATGGAAATTGCATCACCTATATGTAGCCGATCTTTTGAAATAAGATTTACTGTACAATGAATAGAACCAATGATCATAGACTAGCCTTAGCCTACAGAAGCATATGCCTCTGTGTTATAAAGTGGGGGAGCGGAGAAAAAAAAAAAAAAAAAAAATCGAAAAAAAAATCGAATCGTGACCCCAAAATCGAAATTTAAATCGAATCGTGGAGTTGGCGAATCGTGACACCCCTATGTTCAATACATCCAAATGACCTTGAACTATTTTCAACATTCAAAGAATTCACACATTACAGAAATTTCACATTTAGACATTTTACATTAGTCCCTCCTCCTTCAACATTCCTTGACCAATCCAAACCATCCCCATCCCTGAGATAGGCGCCGGCACCCCCCTCGACCCTTGTGAGGAATAAGTGGTCAAGAAAATGGATGGATGGATGGATGGATGGATGGATGGATGGACGGACGGATGGATGGATGGATAAAAAACATTTTCCACATTCAAAGAATTTCCACATTCCCAAAAATTCCATAATAATCACCTCCTCCTCCAAATTTCATTCCTTCATTCCCTGTCATTCCAAATTACTACACATCATTCCACATTAGTCATTATTCACTTATTCAATATCATTACACAACATTTCAGTTAAGACGCAGCTTTTCAGCATTCACACGCAATTTCTCCAAGAATTGCATCATCGAGTTTGTCATAATGTGTATACAATGTAGAAACGAGGCAGAGTAAGCTACGCTCACGACTCATTGCCAGTCTGATAATTTCGCATCATGGCACCAGAGTGGCTGCCGCGGTCTCAAACCCTCGTGAATGCTAATCTTGACCCAAACGGCCTGCTTTTTGTCCCCAAAGGAGCGGCAATCGCCAAGAAGAAGATGATGAAGAAGTTTGGCTGGTACAAGCACAGCGAGGACGGAGGTGCGTTCGTCAGCTGCGACTTCAGGTCGTCACGTTCGTCTCGTTCTCTAACGGCCTCTACCGTCCTACAGAATCGGACTCGGATGATGACATCGCGTACCTCGACGATGACAGCGGCTTCTGTGCTTCTCTCATGTAAGAAGATAATATTGCATCCTTACAGAATATGTTAGTGTGCTGTGAGAGATCATCAGATGAGCTGCGGGGATTCCAATTTTGAACAAAAATGATCAGGATAAGGTCAATTCGGCAATGCAAATACTTTATGAAGCCTTCTCATAAGGGGTGACTTGGAGCCAATCACAAGAAGGAGTCATGCCATAGCAACTGTTTTGTAAAAAATGTTACAGGATGCAGAATGGACCAAGAAAGCCACTTCCCACACAAAGCATAGATAACGTGGTTGCTGCCATACCCAACATTACCATCTGCAACTCATTAGTATTTTTCAAACTAAATTTTGCTCTATGTAGTCTTCCATATTTTGCATGGTGAAAATGGTCAGAGCTACAGAGCAATCTGTCACAGTGAAAATTTTGCGCCTGTTATTTGGGATGTTACAAGTATTTTTGGATCACTATGACATCCTAAATCAATTTGATTGGTTTCCTTGTTTTACCTTGTTCGTCACAAATTTTTCTTGTTTTCCAGGGCCAAGATGATGGCCAACAGCTTCTGGTAAGATCTTCAAACAAACTCTTATACTTATTTATTTTCATCTCTCCCATTACCGATTTACATAATTACATGTAGTTAATGATAGCGAAACGCCTCCAAAGTCAACAATATGTGCAGTGATGACAACTTTGCTTCCTGTTTCCGTAGTGACCAATTGTGCCAGTTGAACCACACGTTCAGGAAGAACTGCCGCGTGGCCGTCAAGACCACCAACTTTTACTGGCTGGTTCTTCTTCTGGTGTTTCTCAACACGTTGGCCAGCGCCTCCGAGCATTACGGCCAGCCAAAATGGCTGACGGAAATGCAAGGTAGGAAAACTGCTCCCACATCACAAAAATTTGGCATTTGAACGGGGGTGTGTAGACTTTTTAAATCCTCTGTCGCGTATTAGCAGGTGTATCTCACATTTAACGCCCTCAGTGACGGAAAACGTTTTGTGCATTTGTCACGCGTCTCCTCAGAGCGAGCCAATAAGATCCTGCTGCTGCTCTTCACGCTGGAGATGCTGATGAAGATGTACGCCTTCGGCCTGCAGATCTACTTCATGGCCCTCTTCAATCGCTTCGACTGCTTCGTGGTGTGCGGCGGCATCCTGGAGACGCTGCTGGTGGAGTGGGACTTCATCCCGCCCATCGGCATCTCTGTGCTCCGCTGCATCCGACTGCTCAGGATTTTTAAGATGACCCGGTAAAGACGGACACGATTAGTCGTTAATAGTTCTAATTAGTGTACAAACATCAAAGCAGAGATTTTAGTTAAAAAAAAGTATAGTATATCTAACGTTAATCTAAATCCGTGCTTATTATTTTTTGTTATGCCAAATGATGAAGATAAACATATTTCTCTGCGACTTTAAATAGTACAATTTGTAAAATTGTTCAAAGTACATTTCTTTCTATAGATGACCAAATACTCTTGCACTCTCTGACAATGAGAACATCACTGCCACCTACTGTAGTGGATGTGCAATTACACTTTATTCTAGTACAGAATAATTTGAGAAGCACTGGTATAAGTCACTGATACATTATGCACAGTTTAATTAAATATAGGCGGAAAAAACTGTAAATATATTGTCCACAAAAAGTTAAATAAAATGTGTACTTAAATGTTTGAAAAATAGGGGTCTCAGGCGATTAAAAATTGTAATCGTAATTTAATTGCATGACTTCAATAGTTCACAATTAATTGCAAATTTTATGTATGTTCTAAATGTACAATATTTTTTTCTCTTTCATGCTCTTGTTACATACAAGTCTAACAGCGATATGGCTGCATCTTTTATTCATTGATACAGTAATTTCACAATAATTCATAAAATTGAGTTAAAATTAAAGAGAGGTACTGTACTTTAAAAAAAAAAAAAAAAAAAAAAGAGTGTGATATTGATTTGTGTTGAAGTAATTTTTCTGCCACTAGGTGGCATACAGTAATCGCATATGTAGGATGTTGGTGAAAGCTCATTGCATTTTCTTTTCATATTAAGAGCTGTATAATCTTTAACATGAAATAACTTGGGAAATTCTGCACATTTTTATAATTGTAAAATACAGCTTGGCCCTGTCGCACGTTAAAAAAAAAAAAAAAAAAAAAAAAAGAGTGGCGTTAAAGGAACTTTAAATTAACTCAAAATTAACGCACTAATTTTGACACCCCCTATTGAAAACAAAACATTGTTTAAGATTAAATGCAATTTTTATTGTACTTTTAAGCGAAATAGAACCAAACTGTGTTTAACAAATTGGCTGCTGTTCTGGTTTTCAAAGAAAAGTTTTAGCTAGTGTAATGTTATGCAGTTTGAACATCTAATTGAATGATTCATTCATGTACCACAAGAGGAAGCCCCACACTTTGAGAATTACTGCAATGTATTTCATGCAATGTATGTACAGTACTGGGTATTCATCCTACATCACAGGCAGCTACGTCACTTTCCTACTGTTTAATGACGTGCTCTTGTTTGTTTCAGGCACTGGGCGGCCTTGTCCGACTTGGTCAACTCTCTGCTCAACTCCATGAAAGCCATCTGCTCCCTCCTGCTGCTGCTCTTCCTCTTCCTCATCATCTTCGCCCTGCTCGGCATGCAGCTGTTTGGAGGCAAATTTAACTTTGACGAGACGCAAATGAAGAGGAGCACTTTCGACTCCTTCCCTCAAGCGCTGCTCACTTGCTTTCAGGTGATTTCACGCAGCCTCGCGTTGCTCCCGTCGTCTGTAGGTTCGATGGTTATTCCGTTTTGTAGATCCTCACCGGAGAGGATTGGAACGCGGTGATGTACGACGGCATCATGGCCTACGGAGGACCGGTCTTTCCCAATATGGTGGTGTGCATTTACTTTGTCATCCTGTTTGTCTGCGGTAACTGTATCCTTTTTTTCCCGCCGAGTACTTAACACCAAATGCAATGAGAGAGCAAAACGAGTCGGCTTAACGCGTGCCGTGATCAGACATCCTACTCAACGTCTTTTTAGCTATCGCTGTCGACAACTTGGCCGGAGGTGGCGGGCAGAAAAAAGTCGAGTAGGTTTGAGGCTTGTTCTGTTCACTTGTCATATAAACGATGAAACACGCCCTGAAAAAAAAACTTGTTTTGGTCTTTTCAGAGAGAAAAAAGATGACGAGGAAGAGTGGGATGATGACGATGAGAAGGAGGATGACGATGCTGGGGTATTTTTTTATTTTTTTTTAATCGCAACCAATACATCTTTCTTATAGAAGTGAGTTGTGCTTATTTTGCATTCTGTGTGCAGAACGAGGACGACGACTGGCAGGAGAATGAAGAGCTGAGGGCCATTGAGGGGCTGGAAGGTAAGCAGGAAACATGACATGCTACCTTTCAGGACGCGTTCATTTGGGTCTCTTGCAACTAAAGTTCCTCAAACATCCCATGTTGAAGTGTAAGCCAAACTGTCTGAGGCCAAAGTTCACATCGGCACATTTTGACAAATGGCATTTGTTTACCACGACCTGCAAGCCTTAAATTGTATGAATATGTTTTTTTTCTAACTGTGGAGATTTCTTCGCGTTAATCGTTGTGGCTGTTGTCTACAATTGCGCTTCATCATACAGTACTGAGAATTGTGTCGTGAGGAACAGAATTTGTACACAAATGTAGACAAGACACAGAAGTTGGAAAACAGAGTCTTTATATTCAAAACCTACAAACACATTAAATAACAGAGAAAACACTTGACGGGGAAACCTTGATTTAAGGATCTTGATCGGACATGGAAGACAGCCTGAATGAAAGAGCAGAGATAAGAAACCTCGACATGCTGACAAACGTGTCACTCAGTAGCTCCCGCTAGGGTAAGGCACAATTGCACATGATGATAAGAGTGACTAGACAAGCTAAATGATTAATACAGGACCATAGCAACTGCATGGCAACTGACAATAGCATCATTGTAAGGGACATAGCAACAAAAAATAGTGACAAGACAAGCTAAGAGTGATTAATACATGACCAGAGCAAGTGTTCCATGAATATGCCACAAAATTGTGTAGTAATAATAATCGACATCAATAAAAGGACCACGGAAATTGCATAGCAACTGACAACATCATTGTAATTTAGTGACTTCGCACTGCATATCAACAACAAAACAAGCTTAACTAGACAAAGTGATTAATTATTACAGGACCATAGCAACTGACAACATCATTATTATATCGGACATAGCACCTGCATAGCAAGTGATATCATTAGCATCACAGGGGACAAATATGGACCATAACAACACGATGACCCAACACAAAACAGTCATAACAAATTGTTTCTCATGTTTTGATTTGAATCTCTTGTACAGTATTAGAAACACCGCCACAAACTGCAATAATAAACAAATTTGTTTATGAAAACTTCTGACAGTCTAAAGCAATACTGAACATTCATTTTGATGCAGCTCTTGTACTGTATGTCATTATAATGCGCAAGTGGTCATAATGTAACCACTTGTCGTATTATCCAGAAATTGTCAGATGTTGGGACTGTATTCTTCTTTTTTTTTTCCCAGAAAGGATCATAAAAGAAAGAAGGAGTAATAATTTGTGCTTTGTCCTCATAGGAGTTGCCCCAATGAAGCCGGAGTTCTCCGGTCCCAAAGAAAAGATTGTGCCCATCCCTGACGGAAGCTCCTTCTTCATTCTTGGAAAGAAGAACTGGTGAGCTCATCACCGACTTCACTTGGAGCCGTCACGTCAAACACGCGTCAAATATTTCTTTCAAAACGAAGTTCACTGATTTCAAAAACATTCCCGAGTCACACCACTAGCTGAACTGCCTTTTCTCGTCATCTCCTCGGAATTCCCAGCTTGCGAGTGGCCTGCCACAACCTCATCCATCACCCCTACTTCACCAACTTCATCCTCATCTTCATCATCCTCAGCAGCATCTCCCTGGCCGCCGAGGACCCCATCAAATCGCACTCATTTAGGAACATTGTGAGCGTTTCCCCGCGCCGTCAACCGTCACCTCCTCTTGCTCCATCGTCACTCGCTTGTCATCCTCAGGTGCTGGGTTACGCCGACTATGTTTTCACGTCAGTCTTCACAGTGGAGATTGTGCTCAAGGTAAGGGTGCTTCTCACGTCACAATGTCATGGCTCACTCTTATCGAAGTTAAAATAGTAAAGAACATGTATTGTTCAAAAATAGCATTTGACGTTCGCTTAACTCATTCACTCCCAGCCATTTTCATAGAAGCAATCCCGTTCGCTCCCGGCTGTTTTACTGGATTTTGACTGATTTTGCAAGGCCCACAGAATATTGTGTACTATTGCTATAAAAGCATGGAATCTATCAAAAGCATGATTTAAGTCTCGTCTTTCATCAGGGAAAAAAAGTATGTTTCTATCTGTTTCAGTTTTGCAGCAATTATCATTAGAAGAGAGCTAAGTTTCATCAATTTTCACAAATCTATTTAAAATTCTAAGTAATTTAGCTTTTTTTCTACATGGCCCTGGTTGATCTCCTTTGCTCTGCTGCCACCTGCTGGCTGTTTGTATAATAACTACCATTTCTGCAACCGTTCTTTGCAGTTGAGAGGCTGCATCAAAGCCTTCTGTATGCTTTAGCATAAAAAACAAAAACAAAAAAACAAACAAACGTATAAATACGTCTTTGGGACATTTAAAACAATAAAAAAAACATATTTACACGTTATTGGGAGCAAATGAGTTAACTTTAGTAACATTAGCATGTGAGTGACACTTTCTTCAGCTCAACAATGAAAAAAAAAAAGAGATTTGAATACTGTCGTGCCTATAGATGACCGTGTACGGAGCCTTCCTGCACACCGGCTCCTTCTGCAGAAACGCCTTCAACATGCTGGACTTGCTTGTGGTCAGCGTGTCACTCACCTCCTTCTTTCTTCAGTGAGTTCGTCAATCGTACAGACCATTTGTCAGGAATTTGCTTTAAATCTCGTCGACGTTGTCCAAATCCGTCTTTGCCCACAGTTCCAGCGCTATTTCTGTAGTGAAGATTCTCAGAGTGCTCCGTGTGCTCAGACCTCTCCGTGCCATCAACAGAGCGAAGGGACTCAAAGTAAGTGGCTTATTTTCATTTCACTGTGTTTCTATTTTGTTTTGTAAATAAAGTGCTGCCTTGCAATACAAGTGACTCATTTCTGAGTTTTCCTCAGATCCAAGTTGTATTCCAGACATTTTTTTGCTATGACTTGCAAGCACAATTTCAAGATACAAGCATATATATGGCAGCAGCACTTTGGAAACTAGAAACTAGAAACTTGGAAACTAGAGTTCCTCACAAAAGAGACTTAAATCTGTTTAATGTCATTCCCAGCAGAGGTTTACTGGAAAATTAAAAATACAACAAAGAATTGCAGATTGTGTAATTCAAACAACCAAACAACAAAGACTTAAGAATGCTCTGTCAGCATATGCTGACATAAAATGAAAAATGCCATTCACTTGCTGATGCTAACAGTTAGCATCAGTAGTCACCATTTTAGAAGCAAAGGATATTTGAATACAAACGGTGTAGACAGATAATGTAACATTGTTCACTAGCATATGTTCTTTATCGTCAACTAATGTTGGTGAATATCACAGCATCTTACTGAACTAGACTAAGTGCAATTTCTGGAGAAATTGCATGGGAATGCTGAAAGCACATTGAGAGATAAATTATGAAATTACAACCTCCTGGTTACTGGACAATGTGCTTTACCAACTGTGCCACCGAGCAGTATCAGACACCTGGTAATGATGATGTTTTATATATAGTTTTATATATATAAGTGGGCGTGGAAAGTGATACTTAGAAAAAGTTCAATGACTTTCCCATTGAAAATGAACGGGGAAAAAGTTTATATTAAATGTTAAATTGTGCAAATACTGTAAGTTTTGTGGAATCAAGAGGATATAGACCCCAGGAGGCGGGAATTTTTGAAGCTAGTTGAAATTTGAACAATGTAAACTGGAAGTATTATGTGGGAGTTGTTCGGCGGCAAAGAAGTGTGGAGAATAAAAATCACAATAATATATGTGGGAATGCTACAACATTGCCACAATTATTTACATTCGTAGTTGAAGAAATACCATTCTTCTTTATTTGGGTATACTACCTCCTGGTGGCCAAATTGGGAACAACAGAAGGAGCGGCACACTGAATTGGATTGCAGCAAAAGATCTTGATGCACAAACTGTTTACTGCTAATTACATTCTATCTAATTGTGGGAATGCTGAACATTCCCACATATGTTATTGTGATTTTCTTTAGTCTCCAAACTTTATTGCCGTGTAACAACTCCCACATAATACTTCCAATTTACATTGTTCAAATTTCAACTAGCTTCAAAAATTCATGCTGGGGTATTTATCGTCTGATTCCACATTACTTATAGTATTTGCACAATTTAACATTTAATATAAACTTTTTTCCCCATTCATTTTCAATGGGACACATTGAGGAGGTTATAATTTCATAATTTCTCTCTCAATTTACTTCATAAGCATTCCACCTGCATTCAGCTATTAGCGTTCAGCTTTCAGCATTCCCACGCAATTTCTCTCGAAATTGCACTTAGTCTAGTTATGTTAATACGATACATTAATACAAAGTGCTGTTCTTAAAAAAGAAAAGAAAAAAAGAAAAGCTGTAATGGATGAATTGCATTTCCATTCATTTCAATGGGGAAAATGATTTAAGACACACGCAAGATCGAGTCCAGGCTGGGTGGAGTTTGCATGTTCTCCCTGTGCCTGCGTGAGTCTTCTCCGGGTACTCCGGTCTCCTCCCACATTCCAAAGACATGCTTGGCAGGTTAATTGGGCGCTCCAAATTGTCCCTAGGTGTGCTTGTGAGTGTGAGTGGTTGTTCGTCTCTCTGTGCCCTGTAATTGGCTGGCAACTGGTTTAGGGCGTACCCCGCCTACTGCCGAAGCCAGTTGGGATAGGCTCCAGCACCCCCGCGACACTTGTGAGGAATAAGCGGTTAAGACAATGCATGGATGGATAGATGGATGGATGGATTTAAGTCACGTGTTTTGGGTTATGAGTGTGGTAATGGAACTAGTTAAACTCACATCTCAAGGCATTTCTGTACTGTAGTTGTTTGTGAAATTCGAAGGTCAATGACTTGATCCAGCTCTTGTTTTTGCAGCCGTGCAATTGTTCAGGTGTTCCTAATTTTGTGGCCAGTGAGGGTATGTCATTTGAAGGAACATGCATCATAAGCAGTCTGTCGTTATTGCTTTCCACTCCAAGAATGTGGTTCAGTGCGTGTTTGTGGCCATCCGCACCATCGGCAACATCTTGATCGTCACCACGCTCCTCCAGTTCATGTTCGCCTGCATCGGAGTGCAGCTCTTCAAGGTTCCCCGCATTTTAACGGTAAAGCTCGTCTTTCCTGAAGGAGACCGTCGTGTTGATTGTTACCTGTCTAAATGTTTCAGGGAAGGTTCTACAGCTGCACGGACGAAGCCAAACACACGCCTGATGAGTGCAAGTTAGTTTGATCTTGTTTTGTCCACACCCTCCACTGTAAAGGTTTGATGTTATGATGAACTTATACTTCGCACTTTTCATACGTAGAAATTCAACTCAAAGTGCTGTCTAAAAATACATGCAATATGTTGCAGTGCATGAACAAAACACTTCCTCTTTTAAAGTGAAGCCGTTGACCGTCATTTGTCAATATTTAGTCTTGGAAGCCACGTTGTTGCATCCTTGCAGGGGAACCTTTGTGGTGTATAAAGACGGTGATATGAACCATCCCATGGTGAAGGAAAGGATCTGGGAAAACAGCGACTTCAACTTTGACAACGTGCTCATGGGCATGCTGGCGCTCTTCACCGTGTCCACGTTTGAAGGCTGGCCGCAGTAAGTCGCCACGGCGCTCGCTCACTTCGCCGTGTTCCGGCGGTTCATTGGTCTCCTCCTGCGCTTGAAGGCTCCTTTACCGTTCCGTGGACGCCAACGCCATCAACCACGGGCCCATTTACAACTACAGAGTGGAAATCTCCATCTTTTTCATCATCTACATCATCATCATCGCCTTCTTCATGATGAACATTTTCGTGGGCTTTGTCATTATCACCTTCCGGGAACAAGGAGAGGCAGAATTCAAAAACTGCGAACTCAACAAAAACCAGGTTGGTTGCTCTCCCAAACATCAAAGTACAAAAGTAAAAATACATTTTTACTGATGATTTTAAGTATTGAGTGCATTGGAGCTGCAGCAGAAAATTCTGTCGAATAAACCGAGTATTCGTATTTTTCAAAAATTTTGTACAGTGTTCCTTCGTTTTCCGCTGAGGTTAGGTTCCAAAAAATACCCGCAATAAATGAAATCCGCAAAGTAATTCACTTAAAAAAAAAAAAATGTGTGATACAGCGAGACCACGAAAAGTGAACCGTGTTATAGCGAGGGAACACTGCAGTTAAAAACAGTTGTGAACACAGAAGAGAAATCAATTACACATTTCACTTTTCATTTTTAGATGATCAACATTTTTTTTACTTAAACGTAACTCAGATTTGGAATCGTTGTTGAGTTCCCTTTCCAATAATCCCCGTTTTGTGAAGATTGTCTCAGTAACTCCTGAGATATAATTAGGGATGTCCCGATTTATTTGCACCCAAGTCACTTGATTTTGAGTATCTGCCGATACCGAGTCCCGATACAATACCTTTTCAATGCAATGTAATGGAGAACAAAAAGGACCACGTCCAAATTGTCTCAATTATCCAATTTTATTCATTTATTTATTTATTGAACAATATTTGAAAATAGGTATCCCAAGATGGTACCTTTTTATATGACTGTGGTTCAAATCAAGTAAATGACTAAAATGTAAAATATGTTATTCTTGACTTAAGAAATTATTATTATTATTATTTATTTTATTTATTTATTTTATTTTTTTTAAGACGATACTGATCAGCTGAAAATCACGTGACTGGCCCTGACTTCTGATCATGTTGATCATATCGGAACAACCCTAGATACTCAACTGTATGGAATGCTTATGAAATAAGATCAAAACAATAAATGAAGCAAAATTATGAGAAGGTAAGTTTCCTGGAGGTCAAAAGGAGTTTTAAGAACCCCCGAAAAAAAGACAATTTACCACTATCCGCCAATTTGGATGATTACTTTCACCTCGAACGCTTTCAGGTCAGAACTGGGAAAAACCAGCTCGGACATATCCCACTTCCGAACATCCTCGAATGCAGCATAAAGAAGGCGACCACGCCCCTTTCTGCCAAAAATGTCAAATTTCAGTGGGCCGTAGCTCCCAAACTCCTCCTCCGATTGACCTAAAATTTGAGATTGTGTTGTGCCGTCACTATCGTGCCAACACTATCAACAAATTTCACTTAAGTCAAAATCAACTTGGTTAAAGTTTTCCGATTTTTTTTGGAGATGGTGATTTGGCATGGAACAACCCAGTAGTTTCTCATTTACATTGCCGACCTGAATGTAATTCTAGGATTCAATGTCTTGTTCAAGGAAGCTTTGACAGTGGACTGTCTCAACTCAACTCAACTCAACTTTATTTATGAAGCGCTTTAAGAACACGCATTGCAGTATACAAAGTGCCGTGTATAAAACATAAAGAACAAGGTAACAAATAAATACACTTTACATCAGTAAACTCATTCAAACCCAAAAATGTATTAATATACGTTTTCTACCTAACAGAGAAGGCAGATGTTTAAATACTTATACAGTAATGTATGGCATCGTTGAGTAAACTTTGAGTATCATTTCACTCATTCAAAACCAACAACGTGTAAAAACGTTTTTTTAATACTTTAATAGTCCTTCACTCTCAAAAACATATTTATGCATTTTGTTTTTTTGTTTTTTTTTTATGCTAGAGGATTCAGAAGGCTTTGATACAGCTTCTGACCTGAAGAGGTCACTTAAAGCAATAATTGTTACAAAAAAACGGCCAGCAGGTGGCAGCAGAGTATGAGATCAGCCAGGGCCATGTTGCAACAAGCTCTTTTTGCCAGTGTTTTCAACAGGTTTGTAAATAATTATGAAACTTATCTATTATATTCTATTAATTGCTGCAAAAAGGAAACAGATACAAATATACTTTTTTTTTTCCTGGTGAAAGAAGAGGCTCAAATCAAACACAATATTCTGTGGCTCTTGCAAAATGTTTCAAAATCCAGTAAAACAGCCGGGAGCGAAGGGGGTTGCTTCAGTGATAATGGCTGGGAGTGAATGAGTGAAAGTGTAATAGCGATTTTTCAGGCTAAAACAGCACAAGTGAGTAATCTGGTTTGTTAAAAAACTGCTTAGAATAAACCACAACTGTTTTAGACTCATCAAAGTGTGCAGAATCGTCATCGACTATTAAACTGCCCTTAAAAAGTATTCAGATACTGGCTTAGCGGTTAGCTGCTATCCATTAGCCGGCAGCGCTGGTAAAACAGGTGTTGTCAACAACATCACCATGTGCGACTATTATCAACTTCAAAATAAAAGCCGACCAAGATGTTGACCGTCATGTATTATTTAGTAAGATTGTATTATGAATTAAGTATTTACCTTCTCAACAAGTTACCGTCGTGCGTAACAGTCGTTGCTGCAGCTAGCTTGACTATCTTCCCGACCGTGCACACCAAATAAAAGGGGTGTACGAGGCAGGATTTTTTTTTTTTTTAATCAAGATAGTCAAATTACTGAAGGACTAGTGTCAATCGTTTGTCTTTGTGTGTTTTTCAGCGGCAGTGTGTGTACTACGCTCTGAAAGCTCAGCCCATCAAGATTTATATCCCCAAAAATCCCTCCCAGCTCAAATTCTGGAGGATTATCAACTCAAGCCAGTTTGAGTACATCATGTTTGTGCTGATTCTGGGCAACACGCTCACGTTGGCCGTGCAGGTACTCGCCCTCGGCCGCGAGCCGCCATTACCTCTCAGATACACTCTACAAATGCTCTCACACAATAGTGAATTTTGCTTTGCTCACAACTGGAATGCTTTCATACGTACTACTGTTTTTTCTTTTTCTCGCATACACTACTGAAACATTCTTTCACATTTGTTTCTGTGGGTTTCTACTCACACATGAAAGCTCTCATTTTTCACTCATCTACACTAAAGAAATGCTCTCTCAACACTGTTAAAACCTGCTTACATACTACTGAAACACACACTGCTAAAATGCTCTCACACATTACTGTTTTAGTCACTCATACAACACTGAAATGTTCGCTGGTATCATTACAAAAATTCAGTGAGTGAGCGTGCTACTGATTTTTTTATAACTATAATGCACTTACACACAACACAAATGCTCTCACACAACTTTTGAAACACTCTCTCAATCACTACTGAAACTTTCATACACACTACTGAAAGAGTCTCACATTCAATAGAACTATCTTACACACTACTGAAAAACTCCACACTGCATTTTTTTCATTCATCCACACTACTGAAATGCTCTCACATAATTAAAATGGTCTCTAAACACTATTAAAACCCTGTCACATACTACTGAAACACAAAAATTGCTAAAATGCTCTCATACAATCCTGTTTTTTTCACTCATACACAATTGAAATGCTCTCACACACTATGATCTACTGATTTTTTTGTTGCTCACACACAAACTGTAATGCCCTTACACACAACTTAAATGCTCACACAATTGTCTGAAACTTGCATACACATGACTGAAAAACTCTCACATTCTGCAACTATCATGCAGACTTTTAAAACTCTCTCACACTACTGATTATTTTTCTCAATCACACCCAAGTTGAAATTGTCTAACACACAACCCTAACACTCTCACACAAACTGAAAAACTCTCACCATAATACTAAAACGTTCTCATACAAACTTCTAAAACATTCATGATTTTTTTTTCTTCACTCTCATACACTACTGAAACAGTCAAAGTATTGTTTGTTTGTTTGTTTTTCGCTCGCATCCACTACTAAAATGCTTTCATACACAGTTCTGAAATGCTCTCATTTACAACACATCTGATGTGTGAAAGCATGCATTCTGTAGCGTTGACAATTGAGCGATGTGTGTTGTTGGCGCGGTTGTGCTAACTGGAGTTTTGCTCTGCTCGCTCAGCATTACGAGCAGTCCAAGCTGTTCACGTCTGTGATGGACATCCTCAACATGATCTTCACTGTGGTCTTCACCATCGAGATGATCATCAAGCTGCTGGCCCTGCGGGCTCACGTGAGCTTTCAGCCCTTCACCAGTGCAACTTCTCAAGCATTTCTTGACTCTCACCTGTGCCGCGTCTTCCTCCGCAGCATTATTTTATCGATCCGTGGAATTCCTTCGACGCTTTAATTGTGGTGGGGAGCGTTTTGGACATCGCAGTCTCAGAGTTTAGCGTAAGTCTGTTTCTGAAGCCTTTGTGTGTTAGAGAACATGAGAGAGATTATATTTTAGGAAAAATGTTAAGGTCACGTGATCCACAAGGTCAATTTCAATACTTCTAGTCCGAAAATAAAAGGTTACTAAAATATGCACCAGTCTTGAAAATGATTGTAGATTTGGAATCGTTGTTGAGTTCCCTTTCCAATAATCCCCGTTTTGTGAAGATTGTCTCAGTAACTCCTGAGATATAATTAGGGATGTCCCGATTTATTTGCACCCAAGTCACTTGATTTTGAGTATCTGCCGATACCGAGTCCCGATACAATACCTTTTCAATGCAATGTAATGGAGAACAAAAAGGACCACGCCCAAATTGTCTCAATTATCCAATTTTATTAATTTATTTATTTATTGAACAATATTTGAAAATAGGTATCCCAAGATGGTACCTTTTTATATGACTGTGGTTCAAATCAAGTAAATGACTAAAATGTAAAATATGTTATTCTTGACTTAAGAAATTATTATTATTATTATTTATTTTATTTATTTTTTTATTTTTTTTAAGACGATACTGATCAGCTGAAAATCACGTGACTGGCCCTGACTTCTGATCATGTCGATCATATCGGAACAACCCTAGATACTCAACTGTATGGAATGCTTATGAAATAAGATCAAAACAATAAATGAAGCAAATTTATGAGAAGGTAAGTTTCCTGGAGGTCAAAAGGAGTTTTAAGAACCCCCCAAAAAAAGACAATTTACCACTATCCGCCAATTTGGATGATTACTTTCACCTCGAACGCTTTCAGGTCAGAACTGGGAAAAACCAGCTCGGACATATCCGACTTTCGAACATCCTCGAATGCAGCATAAAGAAGGCGACCACGCCCCTTTCTGCCAAAAATGTCAAAATTCAGTGGGCCGTAGCTCCCAAACTCCTCCTCCGATTGACCTAAAATTTGAGATTGTGTTGTGCCGTCACTATCGTGCCAACACTATCAACAAATTTCACTTAAGTCAAAATCAACTTGGTTAAAGTTTTCCGATTTTTTTTGGAGATGGTGATTTAGCATGGAACAACCCAGTAGTTTCTCATTTACATTGCCGACCTGAATGTAATTCTAGGATTCAATGTCTTGTTCAAGGAAGCTTTGACAGTGGACTGTCTCAACTCAACTCAACTCAACTTTATTTATGAAGCGCTTTAAGAACACGCATTGCAGTATACAAAGTGCCGTGTATAAAACATAAAGAAGAAGGTAACAAATAAATACACTTTACATCAGTAAATTAATAAGAAGTAGGCAAGTGAATAAATAAATAAATAAATAAATGCATAATTAAGTAGACTAAACATCAAAATCATACACGGCATTGAACCACCAACCCTTCGCTTACTGGACAACCCACTCCACTGAACACACAGCAGCTACAAACGAGGATAAATAAAGAAATGTTTCAGAATTGGCCCGGTAGAGCATGCGTACGGTTTCTCTTCACTGATAGCTGTTTTCTGTCTCTGTTCATTGATTGCGGCCCCTCCCAAACGTGGCTCCAGGGAGGAGGAGGTCACGGCGAGGTAAGACGTGAGAAGAACTTGCTTGCACGTCTTCGCTCGTTCCATCCTTGTTTGACATTCTCATTTTGTTGGTCGCCAGGGAAAAGGCGAAAGCGGCAAAGTTTCCATCACGTTCTTCCGCTTGTTTCGAGTGTTGCGATTGGTCAAGCTGCTCAGTAAAGGAGAAGGCATTCGAACCCTCCTCTGGACTTTTGTCAAGTCCCTCCAGGTTGGTTGAAATTGGGTAGAACGTCTCGTCGTGGTACCAAGTTCTGTCTCGTAAACGTGCTTTTGGCATTTCCCCGCTCAGGCTTTGCCTTACGTTGGTCTGCTCATCGCGATGATCTTCTTCATCTACGCCGTCATCGGCATGCAGGTGAGTCGATGAGCCCGTGACGCGACGACCGCGGCGACCAACCGACGATGGCCTGACACTGCATGCGTGCGTCCCGGCAGACGTTTGGCAAAGTGGCCGTGGACGACGACACGCACATCAACAGAAACTGCAACTTTCAGACCTTCTTCATGGCCGTTCTGGTCTTATTCAGGTCAGGCTTCCTTTGGTTTGCACAATTTTCTATCTGCTAAACCTTCCTGTTGGCTTTGAGATGCGAGCAAACAAGCCTGCAGGTTTTTGAGATACGAGCTGTCTTCCTGATGAGTTTTTGGCTTTTACTCAATTCAGTTCAATTCTCTTGATAGCATGATAGCAAGTAACAGTCTGGCAGATAGCGAACAATTTGTTCAATAAGTTTTTTTTTGGAGACACTTTCAGTTGAAGTTTACTCAAACACAAAACATGGAACAAAGAATTACTCTTGCATTTTTAGGAAAGTCCATTTAGCTTAATGCTAAGAAACAATACAAAATGCCATAGACAGGCTAATGAATAGCATCGTGGCACACTTACAACAAGGTCTGTCACTGTCTGGTATTTTATTATTATTTTATAAATCAAATAATCAGCTAAACATGTATTTTGCATTGAGCTGTACTGTATTGCAAAGTCATTTACTATTTATGAACAGATGATTGTTTATTTGGTATTGTTAACGATGAAACAAAACCAAATACACAATTAAGCAATATCACACAAAACTCGTTTCTTGGGTACAGATTAATGTAAAGGGTTAAAATGTGGGCTGCAACTTGTGATTATTTTGATCATCACTTCATCTGCAGATTTTCTCAATTAATGAATTGGATTAAAAACATTTATAATTTTCATTCTTTTATAGAAATGCACGAGCATTATTTCAATTTGACAGTGCAGAAAATAGGCAAACGTAAATTAATTATGCTTCAGTTATCGATTTGGTCCGTAACCTGTTAGAAAATAAATGTTGATCATTATTTTTCAAAGATAAAGATGTCATTTACAAATGTCGTCTTTGATTTCAACACAAATATAACCAGTCGGCTTTCATGGAGGACTACAGAAATTGGACTATACTGTATTAGTATAATATTATTAACAATATGCTGTTAAGAGGCTTAAATTCCAAAGGTATGGACACATTTAAATGAAATATATGATTAATTTATTTTCAAAAGAATGTCATGATCGATTGATTTGAAAATCAATTCGTAGTCGATTAAGTGACGAATGCTTGCACCTGTAGTTTGAAGTGGAAAACCCTTTTTTTGGGAGCAGGTGTGCTACGGGAGAGCAGTGGCAGGAGATCATGTTGGCCGCACTGCCCGGCAGACGTTGCGACCCCGAGTCGGACACCGAGCCCGGGGAAGAGTACTCCTGCGGGAGCAATTTATCCTACATTTATTTCATCAGCTTCTTCATGCTCTGCGCTTACCTGGTGAGTGAGGGAGGCTGTTGACCTAACTTGAAATTGTTTAGTACATTCATTTTAACTCATTCACTCCCAGTCATTTTCACAGAAGCAATCCTCTTCACTTCAGGCTGTTTTACTGGATTTGAACTGATTTTACAAGGCCCACAGAATATTATGTTCTATTGCTATAAAAACATGGAACATACCAAAAGAAAGATTAAAGTATATTTCTATGTTTCCGTTTTGCAGCAATTAGCATTAGAATATAGCTAAGTTTCATCATTATTCCCAAATCTGTTTAAAACAGTGGAGAGAAGAGCCTTTTGCAACATGGCCCTGGTTGATCTCTTATACTCTGCTGCCACCTGCTGGCCATTTTTAATAACTATCATTGCTTTGAGTATGCTCTTCAGTTCAGAGGCTGCATCAAAGCCTTCTGTATGCTCTAGAATAAAAAATATGAAAACACTTATAAATACGTCTTTGGGAGCATTGTAATATTTAAAATAGAACGTATTTATACGTTTCTGGGAGCAAATGAGTTAAAAGGGTACATTAAAAATACTGATTTTTTTTTTATTTTTTATTATTATTATATAGACATTTACAAGTACAGAGAGGTTGTAAAAAAGGTGTACTTACATTCCAACATATTTACAAATGTGTGTGCTGTATATAATGTCCGTTCCCATTCTCTCTGTCCAGATTATCAATTTGTTCATTGCCGTCATCATGGACAACTTTGAGTACCTGACAAGAGACTGGACCGTACTGGGAACCCACCACCTGGACGAGTTCAAGAGAGTTTGGTCCGACTACGACCCAGAGGCCACGTAAAGACTTGTTATCTTCTCACGTTAGCTTCCCGTGAGGTCATTTATGCTGACGTGTGTTTTGTTGCGTGGCAGCGGCCGCATTAAGCACATCGACGTCATCACGATGCTGCGAAGAATTCAGCCCCCTCTTGGTTTTGGGAAACTTTGTCCTCACCGTGTTGCTTGCAAAGTAAGTTGAATTCTGATCATATTTCTGGGATAGGTTGAAATTGTGCTTCCCTTGCGCGCTCTTCCTCTCAGAGGCTAGTTTCCATGAACGTGCCGCTGCATCCCGATGGGACGGTCACCTTCAACGCCACCCTCTTTGCTCTGGTGCGGACGTCCCTCAAAATCAAGACTGAAGGTTCAAACTCTTTCTCTATACTCAACAATAACAGGAACAAAATCTTATAATGAAAAGCGGCAGCCAGTGTAGGAGCTAATGTGCTCCCTCTTGCATGTTCCAGAGACGTGTGAAAGAGGACTGGCTGACTCCAAAGTTACTTACGTTTTTCATGTTGTTGTTGTCGTTTGTTATTACATTTGATTGTGAACTGCAGCAGACGATGTACGTGGCACAGTTGTCTGCTGTTTTTTTTTGTTTGTTTGTTTTTTGTTTTTTGTTTTTGAAAGTTTGCATAACTGTGACGCGATATAAGACGTCTCTAAGGAGGACTAAAACTGCTCAAATTAAAAAGAAAAGCTCTCCATACAAGCTGGTGAGACTTCCTTGTTCGCTGACCCGCTCACTCGACCATTAAAAGGCAGTTTGCAACGGCGGAGTCCAACCCAAGTCACGCTTAGCACCGCCCTCTCATTTGAATAACATTTCGTGCTGACAGGGCGTCTGAGCATGAAATAAATAAATGTGAGAGCAGAGCATTTTTATTTGATTGATTGATATTTAATTCTATTTACACATTTTTTTTTGTATTTATTTCCACATTTATTTTTATTTTTTTTAATCTTGTTTTTTATTTTTGTATTTATTCTTACTTTTAATTATTTATATAGTAATCTTTTTTATTTGCATTTAGATTTTTTTTGTATTTATTTCCACATATTTTTATTTATTTTTTTAACTTTTTTATTTTTATATTTATTTTAACTTTTAATTATTTATGTAGTTGTTTTTATTTGCATTTAGATTTATTTATTTTATCCGTTTTTATTTTAACTTTTACTCGTGTATTTATTTATTTATTTATTTATTCATTCATTCATTCATTCATTCATTCATTCATTCATTCATTCATTCATTCATTCATTCATTCATTCATTTATTTATTTATTTTTAATTTTGGCGGGTTTGGTCCCCCATACGTCTCCGCTCCCCGGCAACCAAGTTGTCTTATTCGCATGTTGACTGTTGACATATATTCAGGTCAGTGACTATTGAAAAGCTGTTTTTTGCGCCCCCTTCAGGGCCCATCGATCAGCAGAATGAAGAGCTCAAACTCATCATCAAGAAACTGTGGAAACGAACCAAGCCCAAGCTCTTAGATGAAGTCATCCCTCCCCCTAGAGGTACTTTGAAGTATGACAGTTAGCATTGCGGATTTTTCAAGCCAGGCTGCGTACGAATGAAATGTAAAAGTCTCTCCTTTTCCTTCTTAGGGGATGAGGTGACTTGTGGCAAGTTTTATGCCAGCTTCCTGATTCAGGACTATTTCAAAAAATACCGCAAGAGAAAAGAGAGGGAACGCAAGTCTAAAAAGAAGGACAAGGCCGCCTCTCTTCAGGTAACTTTTCAGAATCTTTTCAAAAGTTTGCAGTGTTTGGGCTTCACTGCCAGATGTTTTCCAAAACATTATGCATGTGTTTTTTTGTTTTGTTTTTTGTTAATACATACTTCAGAGTAATAATGCTATCAAATGGATCTCCAAACTATCAACAGCATATGAACTCGTTAAATTATTGTACAGTGAATTCCCTCGACTTTCAAGGGATTGGGAATGAGCCCTGCCACAAATAGCAAAAATGTGAAAGTGGAGACTTGTATTCCTAGCATGTTATTATGTTGTTATTATTATGTATTTGTTGTTTTTATTGTTTATTTTTTATTTTATATATATATATATATATATATATATATATATATATATATATATATATATATATATATATATATATATATATATATATATATATATATATAATTATTTATTTATATATATTTTTTTATTATTATTATTATTATTATTACTAGCATGTACATAATCATGAACCTATGTTACATACACTACTGTATTCAGTAGTTAAAATAATTCATCGTAATCAAACCACCTTCACATGAGGCTCATTGTTAGTACTAGATAGCTATGTGCTAAATAGCTAAATAGCATGCTAGCACAATCGGACGTCAGATCACACATGGGTGACAAATGTGGTCTAGTGTTTTGCACAAATAGAGGAAGTCATTAAACTCACCTTTTGGCACGATTGTATTCAATAGTTGAAATAATTAAACGCAATCAGACCACCTTCACATGAGCCTCATTGTTAGTGCTAGCTAACACATAGCTAGCTATGTGCTCAATAGCTAAATAGCATGCTTGCTAGCACAAACAGATGTCACATCGCATATAGGTGACAAATGTGGTCAAGTTTTTAACACAAATGGAAGAAGTCATTAAACTAACCTTTTGGCAATAATAAATGTAAAGGAAAACGTACTACATTTTTAGTATTATTAATTACCAGTATTAGTAGCTGTACTTGGAAATGTTGTGTCTGTGTCCCCAGCAAGGTCTGCGGACGCTGCAAGATCTTGCTCCGGAGATGCGCCTGGCGATGGCGTGCGACCTGGAGGAGGAGGAGGGCGCGGACGACATATTCGACGGAGAGCACGGAACTTCGGTCACCACCACACCCGCCGCCACTCCCATGCCACCCTTAGAAACGCTGGTGCAGCAGACCTCCGCCGTCGTGGCGGTGGAAGCGGAGGCCGGCCCGGACGTGATCACGCAGCAGGTGACGAGAGTGAGCGACGGCTTCCAGACGAGCGGATCACAAGTGGCGGGCGACGCCGTCGTCACGGAACAGCCGGGGAGGTCGGACGCTCTGCCCAGCAGGTGAGATTCCATTCTCGCATCTCACACTCTCATTCGGTGGTGCCTACACATACAAGTCAGAGTCACCCAAAATATTCTTATGAAATATCGAATTGTCTTTTACCATTGTAATGAATGGAAATGCCACTATTAATCTGTTTTAGTGGAGGGTGGGGAAAAAACAAACAAACAAAATTAACATTTACTCCCAGCCATTTTCACTGAAGCAACCCCCCTTCGCTCCCAGCTCTCTTATATATGTTTGTATTTTGCAGCAATTAACATTAGAATATAGGTAAGTTTCATCATTATTCACAAAAATTTGTGTAGAACTGTGGGGAAATCAGCTCGTTTTAACATGGCCCTGGTTGATCTCTTATACTCTGCTGCCACCTTCTGGCCGTTTTTTGGAATAACTACCATTGCTTCAACCATTATCTGGAGGAGGATAAATACGTCTTTGGGACACTTAAAACTAGGGCTGCGCAATATGTCGAAAAAATATCGATATTGCGATATGGACTCATGCAATATGCATATCGCAAAGACATGCAATAAGTTTCATATGGAATTTGATGCTTTTATCTGAATTTGACCAGTCAGACATTAACAAAAATGTGCACCACCATCCAATAGTTAATTTTCGAGAGGTCAATACAATTAATTAACTAAGATTATATTGAGTTTGGTTATTTTGCTGCATGAAAAAAAATGTCATTCTTTGATTAGATAATAAAAATGTCATTTCTTTAGATACATGTTAAATATCACAATAATATCGATATCGCTATATTCAGCAACCTTATCACATATCGCATGATTTTCCAATATCACGATATTGGAAAATGCCCTACTTAAAATATTTAAAATAGAACGTATTTATACTTTTTGGGAGCAAATGAGTTCTTTTTTTTTTTTCAATTACTGTTATTGTACTTTATTTAAAAAATCGGGCTGAACAATTTTGAAAAATAATCTAATTTAGTGGTAACTATTGAATATTTTTAGAATCGATTAATCTATCGATTATTCAATTAATCAACTAATCAGATTCATATTCATTTTGTGTTAAAGTTATTACAAAAGCATTTTTTTCCTGATTGCTGTTTATTAACCAGTGTTTGGTGTTTATTTTGTACTTTGTATTTGTATCGTGATTTTGAAAAAAAAAACAAAAAAACAAGAAAGTGGGACTGATGTGCTATGTTACCAGTTCGGTGATTGTTTTCCAAAGTAAAAAATAAATGTTTGAAAATGTCTTATTTTGATTGAACACAGAAGATAATCAGTCTTCTTTCATGAAGGACAACAAAAATCATTGAATAATTAATGATGATATGTTGAAATAGGAGGATTTGGACAATTTTAAATTAAAAAATGGCTCCAAACAATTACTATGTTATTAAAATAGCTGTCGATTAATTTGATAACCGTGTCGATTAATTTGGACAGCTCTAAACCAATTGCAAAACAAAAAACAAAAAAACTACTACTTCTCTCTATTGATGTATTTATGTACATTACGGCGTCACCCGTAGACTTTGGAAAAAGTAACAAACATAATGTATAAGGTGACGTCTGAATTAGCTCCATTGTGTTTGTGAGCAGGGCGGATTCCATCAGCGACCTTCCTCCCCCTCCTCCAGAAACAACCGAGTTTATCAGCCAGGAGACGACGGCGCCTGCAGTAGCTGAGCAAATTCCTCACAGCGAGGGAGATTCTGCAAATCTCACATTTGAAGACCGGTAAGGAGAGCCTCTACTGATAGGAAAACATCCGTAAAATAATGATTGTTCTGATATTTCAGGTTGAAATGGTCTTAAGAAGAGATGTCCACATGAATTTTGGTCACATGCTGTCAATAATGACAAACTGTATAACACCACTAGAGGGAGCCCATGTGCCACTAGTGGTCCCCCTATCAGACTTTAGGATCATTGTACTCAACTTTTTCCTGTTGAACCCCAAGTTTTCTTCTAATTGTCTGATATGTTGTGGTCTTGTAGGTATGCGTATCCGGAGTCGGCGTCCTCTTTACTGCCCGAGCCAGAATTCAACGGGCAGAGCTTCGATCGAGCCGGCAGCGTCGGCGACGTGCCGTGTGACGCTAACGGTTACAACGGAAGCGCCGTGAATGGAGGAGAGAACGTCGCTGCGGAGCCTTACCCAGTGCACGCATATAACGGCAACGGATACTCGACCTACGACAACGGCAGCAGCATCGTCAGCGCCAACGGCAACGGTAGCACCATGAGTGGAGGTTACGCCGCCAACGACTACAATGGCGGCGGCAGCAGCAGCGGCGCACAATTTGTCAGGAGGAGGCTGCTGCCTTCCATACCCAAAGGTGAGCCCCTTCACATTTTTGTCCCTGTTAATGGCATCCATTTTGAAAAATTCCAACCTGTTGAGTGCCAGATCGTTTCAAGCCTTCTGACTAATCTTTCAGAATATCGTTTTATGACGATGTAGACAAAGAAACTACCAAATGAAAGACTAGACTCTCATCTTTCATAAAAAAAAATACAATAATTTTTTTTAGTAATCAGCAGCACAAAATGTGTTGGTTTCATCCAAATCACCTATTTTGAACCAAAAATTGCAGAAACAAGCTTTTTGTGAAAATGTATCTTATGGCATAAAATACAAAGAACAATTTTTGCTTGAGCGTTGCCACAAGTATGTGAACAGTCCTTCTCTAAAATACCAACAACAATGAAAATGTGATTTTGATCACAACATATTCTCAAAACAATCACCGGTGTAAGAATATGAGAGAGGGAGAGAGAGGAGGGAGAGACAGGGGGTGGGGGGGTTGAGGTGTCGATGTGGGGGGAGATATCAATAGTATTATTTAGCCGTGTATGTGCATGTGTTCCATTATACAGGTACATTGTAATTTCTTCTATTTTTAAATGTAATCATTTCTCTTTTTTGACTCTCTTTGTAGTTTATACAATTTTATTTAAAATACTTTGATCATTACAGCATGCTTGAAAACGTAATTCCCGAGATCCGCCATGTTGTCATGGGTCTGCATTGCCTTGATAGTAAAGAGATGCAATGCTGCCATCTGCTGGCCATAGTGTTTTGGGGTCTGTTTTTTTTTTTCTTTCCCAGTTTAATGATCAGCCTTTTCTCCACCCACTGGGAAAAAAAATACCGTATAGACGGTGCTCCTCGTGAGAATTTCCGTCCTCAAATTGTTAATACAGAGTAGGAAGAGTGTGTTTGAACGCCCCCCCCCCCCCCCCCAAAAAAAAAAATCAATAAATAAATAAATATATATATATATATATATATATATATATATATATAAGTGTTTTTAAAAGAAAAATAGTGCTGTGTGAAACTGTGCTGTATCCAATGACAAAATGCAAAGATTAAGAAGAATTAAATGGTTTTTGGCACCTTTTTTTTTTTTTGCTTCAAATTAGTGGATTGGCCACCTGAGGGCAGTATAATACACATACATTTATAGTGTGTATGGAGCAATATTAGTTATTCTATCGCCAAACTCGTGACTTGTACCTAAAATCATCTTTCCTCCATTGAAATAAATGCAACATGATAATAATAATAATAATATGTTTTTAAAATGCATTTTTCTAAATCTTTTGATTCATTTATCCATCAACATAATCACTGAATCCCCTAACGTGCTGCTGCTTGTTGTTTTAGGTCGCAGACCCGCCTTCAATTTCCAGTGCTTGAGGCCACAGAGCAGCGGGGACGATCTTCCCATCCCAGGAAACTACCGAGGCAACACGTCCCCGTCCAGGTCTCGCCTCCAGGTACAAAAAAAACAAACAAAAAAAAAGGTTCACACACACACACGTTATGCGCTCATTTGAACGCCGTCGCTCTGCCGCCGCAGACGCAGCACAGCCTGGACTCGCGGCCCAGTAGCGTGTCGTCGACCTCGTCCGTCTCGTGGGCCAACAACGTGGCGGCCGGCAACACTCCCGGTCCCGGGTCCATCGCCCCGTCGGGCCGCAGGGGCAAGCTGATCTACACCCCCATGATCCTGGTGGACGAAACCACGGGCACCAATCAGCCGCTGTGGAGCGACGGCACGGCCAGCCTCCCCGCCGGGAGCCGACCCGGCTGGTACGCGGGGCAGACCGGGACCTACGGCAGCTTGAGGCCGCCGCCCGCCAACCAGGGATACGTGGATAAAGGCAGCGCCGATAGTCTGGTGGAGTCGGTGAGTCGACATTTTGGAGCGTACGTCTGTGTCTATGTCATTGGCCTCACGATACGATACGATGCAAGGCTCACGATAACAATTATTGGTCAGGTAATAAATTCACGATAATCTACGATAAAACTACTCAAGACATAAACTGATGTTTTTTCAATGAGCAAATAGTTTCTTTTTGTGCCATCACTGAAACACAATATTAAAACTGGTGTCTTTTTCAAAGTGAGTACTTTAGTGTATTTTTTTTAAACAAGTACAAATGTCTTAACAGAGACAACTTGCAACAAATTTGTGTCTTTCTTTTAAACACTATTGTCATGCAACATGTCAGTCAGTCACATAGTCAATTTTTCATTTCATCAACTGCGGCATTTTTTGTGTAACATTGCAGAACTAAATAAATAAATAAAAATAAATATTACATCCAAATAAATTAATATTCCTCAGAAATTGTGTGCTTCCAAAATTCGAAGCATAAAATATTTTTTAAAATGTTAAAATGTAATATATAATACACATTTTCATAGAAACTTATACAAAACTAAGTGAGTTGCTGGACAGACAAACGTCTTCCACAAGTAAAAGTAAGCTCATGCGTCTTCCGTACATTTCCCCACCACGCTTATGAGGCGCTCCCCCTGGTGGCTCACCAAGTAATTGTTCAATAAGTCATGAACACTGGAGCCGTCATAGTGGCTGTATATTCTTGGCATAGGCGTATTGATAATCTATAGGGAAACAAAGTATCACAATTTATTTCCATATCCATATATCGTCACTGGGGATGTAACTTTAAGTGCAATATCGTTATATCATGATATTAAAACTGCCACAGTATCATCGTCGTCATTTTCACAATACTTCAAAGCAGCACATCTGGTAAAAAAAATAATAATAATAAAAAGTCAGGTTGATTTCCATTTGTGCAGTTTTAGCACCCTCTGGTGGTTAGTCTTTTTTTTTTAGTGCAATTTAATTTTCATTAGGGATGTTTTGGCCCTTCTATGTTTAAAATCTACACTGTCAGATGAAGGGGGACGTAATATGCCTTTGAGTGTGAACCGAGTCAATGTGTGGAGGAACTCAATGTGTGCGTGCTTTTTTTTTTTTTCCTTTTACTATGAGCTCATTGTTTTTACAATATTGTGACCTTTTTTAAATTTCGCCAAACTCCCCACAATATCGTGATAATTATCATATCGTGAGCTTCATATTGTGATATCGTATCGTGATGTTTGTATATCGTTACATCCCTAATCGTCACACTCTTGTTGGTGGTAGTAGCAGGCAAAGTAGCATACAAGCATGGAAAAATATCCCTCTTCTTCAGATCCTGATCTCGGAGGGTCTGGGCATCTACGCCAAGGACCCCAAGTTTGTCAATTTTGCCAAGCGGGAAATCGCCCAAGCTTGTCACATGAGCCTGGACGAGATGGAGAGCGCCGCTGCCGACCTGATCGCACGCGGGGCCGGCCAGTCCGTTTCTCGCTTCGAGGACCAGCTGGCCGACGAAATGAGCTGCGTCATTTCGTACTGAGTCGGACGGACGGGCGGACGGACGGGAAACCAGGTGTAAGGAGCACCTGCATGAGAGAGGGAACGCACATGCAACTCTTATTTTTTATTTTTTATTTTTTTTTGCCCCAAATCCGGCCATCCAAGTGTGGAGTGCAGGTGTGGACAAAGTATGGCCAAGCAATAATTGCTTAGTTAAAACTTACTATTTTTTTTAACATATTGCTATTCATTTCTCTCATATAATTGTAAAACTGATTTATTGTAAATACATATAACACCATTTAGTACAATAAATGATTTTACATGTGCACTCTTTTTTCCATGATACAATTATATTATTAAAAAAGTTGTATTAAAAATCACTTGAATTTATGTACATTAAATCTCTTATTTTAGAAAGGACCTGGCCCATCTGTTTTAAAAATCAAATTGCAAAAGTTTGCCCACCCTGTGGTATGGTAAGCATTCCCGCAGCAACGTGATGGTCCGGGGGGGGGGGGGGGGGGGGGATTGTGGGGGCGGGGGGTTTGGGGGGATTGGGGGGACCTTTATATGAACAGTAGAACAGCAGTTTTTATTGTATTGACTTTGGGGCGTGGTTATATTGGACTATCATTTTGTACTGTACTTGAATTACCACTTTACACACTTGTGTGCAGCTGCAAATATCAGTTTAAGAGTTTTTATTGCATTTAACCCCAAAATACTTTGTCCTATATAAGAAGTTCGAGATTTGGCTTTCAAGTGAAATTTCAGGATAAACACCCATTTGTAGCCTACTGTTTACCTACAAAAAAAAAAAAAAGTTGATTTAGTGTTGAGTACCACTTTAAAGTTCAGTTCATGCCTGCAGACCTTATGTAAATCGGTGTCTGGTTTAATCGGAAAGCCGAATTAATTTTTTGTGAGCGGTATTAGTAGCGTTAGTACTAGCACGATTGCATGCAAAGTCATAGCGAGACTAGAATTTTTTGTCATGCTGAAATAAAGAATGTTTTCTGCATTTTGTTATGTGATCACGTGGTTATGAAATTATTCCACTGTGAAAGGTGAGACAACATCCGACAGAGCCCGGTAGGGAACATGACGAAAATATTTCAGATTATAATATAACGCAATCTTATTGCATTATATTGCAATACTATTGCGATATATTGAAATAACTATTGCGTTTTAACCAGGTGTTTTTTAACGCAATGACTAATGCAAAATATATTGAGAAATAATGCAAATTGTGCGCAAGAGAATGAGAGCTTCCACTTTCGTTAGCAACTATTAGCAACAAGTTGGCTGTCATCAACAACACGATTGTTTTGTTAATTCACTTTTACTTAATTAAGCATTTAGTTCATACCTTACCGCTTTACATGCGAAGTATGTCCTCGCCCTCTGATATCTTTAGATCGTAAAAGTCTCTCCAAACCATCATCCATGCTGCTGCCAGCGCCGCAGTAGGGATGTCACGATAAGGGCAATATCGTGATCTTAAAACTGCCACAATATCGTCGGCGTCATGTTCACAATATTTAAAAGGAAACACATCTGTTAAAAAAAAGTCAGGTAGATTTCCACTTGTGCAGTTCTAGCACCCTCTAGTGGTTAGTTTATTAATACAATTTAATTTTCATTAGGGATGTTTTGGCCTTCTATGTTTGAAATGTATGCTAATTGCCAGATGAAGGGCAACATGATTTGCTTGTGAAGCGATCAATGTGTGCTTGCATTAGCAAGTAAGTGCCTCAATATTGTTATTAAAGATTGTAGCTGGTTTATATGCATTGCTGTTATGTACAAAAGCACAATGTTGTGCTTTTTTTATGATGAGCTCTTTTTTAAAATATTGTGATCTTTTTTAAATATTACCAACGCCCCCACAATATTGTGATAATTATCGTATTGTGAACTTCATATCGTGATATCGTATCGTGATGTTTGGGTATCGTTACGTCCCTACGCCGCAGAACACTTAAATCAATGACCCGGAAGTGAAAATCTTTCATCCCCTCCAAAAATAACAGCGTTGTTTTGCAACAAATAATTATATTTATTTTATTATTTTTTGTATATATTCACTAAAAGTGAATTAAACAAAACAATCGCCGTGAATTAAACAAAACAATCACTAAAGATAGCCAAGCCTGTTGTAAAGGACCCGAAAGTGGAATCTCTCGCAAATAATTCGCATTATTTCAAAATAGCTAATAGCATTGCCGTTTTATTGCAAAACTATTGCGTTATATTGCAATCATAAATAATTTCGTGGTGTCCCCCTACCGGGCTCCTTCCGGCTTAATCTTGTCAACAACAACAACAAAAAGTCAACTCAGCTGTGAACTGCTGTTGTATATTCCACGTCTATTTTTGCTTCTTTGAATCCCCGCATTGTGCACTTGCTGGTACTGTCGGCGTGCTCGCTCTTCTTTCTTGCCGCGGCGGCCCGGGGCCATCTCGGAAGAAAAACTGCGCCGCGATTGGGCGAGCTGGACCGACGTCACGACGTCCTCGCCCAGCTTGGTGACGCAGCGGCCGGCTCTTCCTCGTAGGCGTCTTCCTCCCCTGGGCTGTTCCGGATGAGACGCCTCCACCCCCTCCGCCCTCTCGCTCTCATCCTCTTATCGGCGAGTAAGCGGCCAACATGGATGTCGTCAACCAGGTAAGACTTTCGCCACCAATTCACCCTTTTTGCTCTTTTGTATTGCTGTGCAAGTGCGTTTAGTTACTTGAAGCTTCCTTTGTGGTTATATTTTATTTTTCAATTGGACACACGTCAATGTTGCGTTGTGCTCCATCAGTCGTCAAAAATGCCCGATGCTGCATCGGTGCTTTAAATAAATGCATAATTTTAATTCACAATGATCCATTTGCGTGTTGTACAAAACATCATAAGCGTGATGATGATGCAGATGATTTTTTTTTTTTTTATTTTTAATTGAGACAAGAGGCTTCTGCTGCAGTGTTAGGACACGACGGACGTACAGCGGGCCTGCCCGCTAAAAAAAAAAAAAAAAAAAAAAAAAAAAAAAAAAGATGTGAAGGAGGATCACCGCAGATTAACGCGGCGCTTTTATGGGGATATTCTCTGCATGCTATCCACCCCCCATCCCCCCGCCCCCGCCCCCAAAATTCAAGATTGAGATTGCGATTGCCCCCCCACAGCACGTCTCAATTAGCCCCACTGTTGCTAGGACAACAAGCAGGGGTTGATTTTGCGAGGATGAGGCCCCCCCTACCGACTGCTGCATATAGCCGCAGTATTGTGGGCCCCCAAAACAGAAGCTCTCTCTCTTCTTCTTTTTTTTCCTTCCTTTTCTTATTATTATGAGCGAGGCGCGTATATAGTAAGGATTTCCCGAGAGATGACCCGGCAGGCATCCTCGTGATTGCCTGTCTCTCTCTCTCTTTTTTTTTTGCACGCCATCTTCTTCTTGTCGACGTGCGCCATTTACTATTTGCCGCTGCAGCGCCTACTCTGCGGTGTCGCATTCACCTGCGCACAAATGCAACAAACGACAACCGCCACCCCCACACCCCCCGCACCGCACCCTAAGCCTGCAAAGGACACTTATTGACAAGTATAGGCTACGTTTTTGCTTGCTTGTTGTAAACACGGGACACGTAAATGGCTGCTGCCACGTTAATCAGCTTTGTCTAATTGGAATGCTGACAGCGCGTGCGCACACACAGACACGCACACATAAGAACATACCCCCCCCCCCCCAACCACCACCACCACCCCAAGGGGCCTTAAACTAAATGTGTTAAACCCTAAATATATCCACTATAGGTCCCTTATTTCCACTCATCCACCCCATTTCAAACTTTTCACACAGTGACACCTAAGAAAAAATAAATAAAAAATCTTAGCTCTGCAAATAGGCTCCTGTGACACCTTGAGATATGAGTTTAATGCTTTTATCTCAAATAACCTTCCTCCATTGCAAAGAATAAAAACGCCATTAATTCAATTTCGCCAATTTCTCAAAAAAAAAAAAAAAAAAAAAAAAAAAAAAAAAAAAAGAAAAAAACTTTTTTTTTTTTAAATAAGGAAGTAGCACCTTAGGGGTGTGCTCAAAAAATCAATACGGCAATATATCGTTGCGGGCCTCATTACAATACACGTATGGATACACAGGCTTAAGAATCGATATTGCTTTAAATAGGCAGTTAACGTTTGCCTTTGCAGCTTGCATTGTACCTAAAAAAAACAAAAAAAAACTGCAGCGTCTTTGAAGTTAATTGCCTTCAATTAATGAAAAAATAGGTCACCAGTGATTGAACACTGTGTCTTGCTAAGAAATATTCAAGCAGAGGAATTTATTACATTTATTTACTTATGAACTTAACATGGCACACGTGTCTTAATGTACCAATTTTCCTATATTTTGTTTAAAAAACAAAATAGAATGTGTTACATGAAAAAAAATGCTGTTTTTATTTCCCCAAATATTTGAAATAAGCACGTTTTAGAGATGTAATTGTTATACTTTGATATTTTTACTCATATCGACTCGTGCCTGTTAATAAATTTTCCCGGTGTGTCTGTGAAAACTGCTCCTTGCTCTGCAGCGCATACACATCAAAACCATGCATGCCGCTTGGTGGTAAACCAGAAGCGCTACTAACAAAAACATTTTTGTCATCCAGCATAATAAACATATCCTTTAGGTATACATATGACATATGTTATTATAAAATGCAAAGTAAATTAATGTAAAATATTGGGATACGTATCACCTTGAAGATCATGTATTGGGATACAGATGTATCGTGATACGTATCCTATTGTGACCCCTGTATCGTGACACGTATCGTATCGTGAGGTTGGCAGCAATACCCAGCCCTACTTATAATAGTGTACTTTATCAAAACATATATAATTCAATAGAACAGAAAGAAATTAAATAGTTTTGGGTTCATGATTCATTGTGCTCCTCCTTCGTGCAGCTTGGCCAGTCAACCAAGTTAGCATTTAGCATTAGCGGTTGATGCACATGTCGGCCATCTTTCGCCACCACCATCCCCCCATGCAGTCCCAGTTTTTAAGTTTGAAAATCTGGTCCCTTAATTACAACACGCCAACCATCAATGCTAACGCTTAGCCTATCTGTTGTGTTTTATATTATGGGTTAGCATTAAGCTAGCGGGCGCATTGCTAAAGACAAATCTGTATTGTTATGGGTATATGTTTAGTTAGACGGTAAACTTCAGCTGGGGGTGGCTTTAAACACTTTGAACAACACACCAAAAAAAGTTCTAAAAGCTTATTTGCAAATGTAGTGAACTTAAAATTTTAAAACAACAAAAATGTAAGACGCGCTAACCAAATGCTTTGTGATACTCACTGGTATCAAATAGTACCGATTTTTTTTTAAAGTCATCACATTTGAGCACCAAAGTTTCAAGTAGCCGCCATTCACTGCAAAACGTGAGAAGATTTTTGACTTTTGTGTTTGTGTGTTTACCAGTTGGTGGCCCAAGGACAGTTCACAATCATCAAGCAGCCGTTGGGATTTATAAAAGTCCTCCAATGGGTAAGTCATCTTGCTCGCTTTACATCAATGATTTGGTGATTTGGTGGCTAAATACAACAATGGAGTGGAAACAGCTTGGCACATTCAGGAGAAGGAATTTGTTGTTTATAGGAATCTGCATCTTATTTGCGGTTCTGTATTCACACCTTCACCTACAGTGTTCCCCAAAGTTTTCTTGGCACCAAATTTTTCTTGGCAGTTTTTCAGCAAAATAGCAGAAACAGGTTAGCCAAAAAGTATTTTTCTCCCGTGAATCTGTTGCCATCTTTTCACTGAAATATTCACTTATTCACATTTCTTTGGTGCTTTTTCTGAAAGTCCCTCGAATGACGCAAGATACCACCAAAGACCTGCCCAAATAGGAAAATAGTAACTAAAGCCATTGTCATCAAGCGAGTATGTTGAAGTGATACATCGTAAATGAAGGACAAGCTTAGCTTTGTTTGTTGGGTAGTTGCTGTGTTTGGCCGGGTTTTTTTATAGAGAGTATCCATTATTAAATGTTATTCAACTTATTGGGCTCATAGTTAGTGTTTTAAACTATTTATTAGAGTGGACCTGTTGTGATTATGTTTTGGGTCGGGTCCTTGTTGTGATGTTGTCAGTTGCTATGGTCCTGTATTCGTCACTCTTAATTTGTCATATGGCCCTATATGTCACCCTTATTTTGTCATATAGGCCTTTATTCTGTCATATAGCTGGAGTTGTATTTTAAGGTTTCTTCCATGCAAGCTGTCTCCCATGTGTTCTGCATTCAAACTGAGGTGTTTTGGTCAATGGTTCTTGGTCGCGGTAATTCTTTGTCAAGTTCTTTCTTTGAAGACATCTGAATCCAGCCCTGTTCTCTGTTGTTACTTTGTATTTGTCTGTTTTTTTCAACTTCCGTGTCCTGTCTGCTTTTGGGTCCAAATTCCGAACCTCAAGTGAAAGAACCCCAACTATTTGTGGTAGATAGGGACCAGTCGTGAATAAACAAAATCTGCAATATCGGCAATTCCACTTTTCATAGATGCATACTCACTAGACAACGTTTCGTGTGTCACGCCGCACGTGCTTGCAGGTGGCTAAAGTTCAACTGATCTGCAGTTGTCCTCTGCGTAAATGGCTTCCATGATCATTTTAACTTTTATAGTTTGAATGTGCAATGTGTCCGTCCAAAAGATGCTTCATAAGGTAAATTGCTTCAAGAGGCGAGCGTCCAGAACGTGGCAATGATTTACATTTCAAGAAATAAAATGATTCAAAAAATGGATGTGTCGGAAATTCAGGCATCTGATTTATTGAACTTTCTGTTGCTCGGATTAACGGCACAAACATTTTACACTCACACTTGTGAGCAAAAAACTGATGACGGCGGTATGCTTCCGAGTTAGCCGTCCTCTTTAGAAGTGGCTACGCCATGTTTTGACTTACATTGACTCGCTTTATGCCTCACTCATAGTTTCTGCTGAATTAACTAAAGGGACCTTATTGTAAAATGTACCCGTTTAATTCTCTCGGTTCCACGTGTGTTAGTTTTTGTGAAAGGTCTATAATAACAACGTCCAGTTAGAAGTCAACCAATGTATTCGTCTTTCGCCTCCTTCTGCAGATGTTTCCTGTTGTGATGACTGTGCACTTTGCACGTCTATGTCCAATTATGCAAGAAACTAGGGGTGTGAATTGCCTAGTACCTGACGATTCGATTCGTATCACGATTCACAGGTCACGATTCGATTCGATACCGATTAATCCCGATGCAAATTTATAAGTCGATTATTACGATTTTTTTTCATTCAAATTTAGAAAATACTAATCAGTAAGCTTGTAGAGTGTAAGATTTATATGAAAATGTATTATTTATTTATCTTATAGAGGTTGTAATCTGTTTCATGTTTGAACAGCATTAAAATAAAATATTAAGGCTTAATGTTCCGTTCATATAACATTCTTCCATGCTCAAGGTGTGAATCCTAACCCGAAGTCAGACGTTTTGTTGAATATTTTTCCATTAAAAATGGAAGTTTAAAAATCGATTCACACGCACACACACAAAAAAAAAGGCAATGATGATAAGACGTTGAATCCGTTGAATCCGAATACCGAATGAACAATTCTGAGCTCTTAAAAAAAAAAATATATAAATCAAAAAAAAAATCGATTTTTTTTATTGAATCGATTCGAGAATCGTGCGATGTAGTATCGCGATATATCGCCAAATCGATTTTTTTTAACACCCCTACAAGAAACTATTTTTTTTGACATCACATTGATTAGTTTAAATATGAGCTCTTTAAATGTAATACTCATTAAATGATTACTTCCCATTATAACACACATTTTTTGTCTTTTAAACTCTTTGACCGACAAAAACGTTTAATAACGATTAGACAAATCACGATGTATGCCGCCATAAATCTCAAATGACGTCAACTACGGTTTTTTGTTGTTTCTTTCTAATCAATGGGCAGTGCAACGTCTAAGTGCAGCGCTGTCTGGTCAATGGGTTGTGAAAACAAAAACAGCCACTAACTATAGCCAGCAGATGGCAGCATTGTATCTCTTTTCAATGAGCTGCCGGTGTCATGGAATTACAATGAAACATGACGGAATCTGATGAAATAGAACGTTTTCAAGGATGACGTAAATGATTAAAGCCTTTGCCACATTAAACCTAATTCACAGAGCGTTACTGAACAAAATATTAGTGTCAAAGTCACCAGTGTGGTGAAAATGTATCTTCGCAAAAAGCTTGTTTTCTCCTTTTCAATTTTTGGTCAATAGCACTCAAATTACCTATTTTCAAATGGTGATAACTAAAGAATAGAATAAGGTAGAAACATACTTTTTTTTTCTAATTTTTTCATGTGGTACCCACCTTGGATATGTAGTAAAAGAACACAATATTTTGTTTGCTATGAAAGATGAGTTAAAATGCTTGAAATCGTCCGTGGAGTTTTTTTTTTTTTTTTTTTTTTTTTTTTTTTCCAACGTGTGGTATAGTAAAAGAGATAAAGTTAAATCATAGACGTGGTGGCCATATTGGTGTGGAAAGTTCTCGTCAAAAGGTGGAGACCATTCAGATAGTCTGGAGCCTGACAGGAAATAATGTCTACTTTAGCAGTAACTCCATTTAAATGTTAATAGCTGTGGAATAGAAAATTGAGCAATTTAAAGCCCAACATGACCTAAATGTACCTGTCATGTATTGTTTCCAAACACCATGACAGTATCTATACTGTAGCGCATCATTTGTTCCCAAGTATTCTTTGGCATCTGTTAGCCTGTGCAGAGGACACCGCGCGCGGGTGGGGGGCGGGCACAGTCCTTGCCTGAGTCATTTACTGGAGGACGTGACCTCTGCGTAGTATCGCGCTTCGTTTCCTTTCCCGTTTGCTGCGCGTCAACCCCCTCGCCGCATGATGGAGCCAGCAAACTAGCCACTGTTGTTGGGGGGGCAATTAACAAATACAGCTGTGCTCGGCCAGCATCTCGTGGCTTTCCCCTGTGGCGAGCACGCGCGATGTGTTGGTCGGTTCCGCGCTGACGAGCCTTCGGGGTCGCACGTCAACGTTTCTTATACGCTACAGCTGGCGAGAGAGACGCAATCTAATTATCCATGTGAGAGTGAAGATGTCTCGTGCTCATTATTTAAATCCCTGTCACATGAGGTGCGGCGTTAGGACCCAAACACAGACAAGACAGTTGGGAAACAAGAGTCTTTATATATAAAAGAAACAACAGGGCTGGATTCAGACAGCCTCAAAGAAAACACCTGACAGAGAATCCTTAAGTGTGAAACCTTGATTGAGAGAGCAGTAGATGCATGGACGCAACCTCAAACACATGAAAGAGTCGGGATAAGAAACCTCAACGTTCTGAGCAAAAACCTTGATGTACTAACAAAGTGTCATTCAGTAACTTTTTTTAGGGCAATGCACAATTCTGTATGACAGAATAATGGCCTATATGACAAAATAAAGAGTCACAAATACCCAACCAAAATACAGGACCGAAGAGTGACAATTTCAGAATCATAGCAACTGTACAGTAACTGACAACTTCATCATCACAAGGGACACAGCAACTGTATAAAAAATTAACATCATCATCAAAAGGGAACAAATGGAGCACCATAACAACACAATGACCCCAGGACCCAAGCCAAAGCAGTCATAACAATTCCATCAAAACAAATCAGTAAACAAAGCCTTTCACACACACATCAAGATAACCTCCCTCAGAATTTTGCGCCATAAGTATTTTTATTTGTCTTTATGCATGATAAGTGAATTAACACAAGCAATTAATAATATAGGAACCAGAGCTGCAATTAACCGTTATTTTGATTGATTGATCTGTTGATTATTATTTCAAATAAAGGATGACAAGCTGCACCGTGGCTGACTGGTTAGCACGTCCACCTCCCAGTTCTGAGGACTTGGGTTCGAGTCCAGGCTCTGGCCTTCCTGGGTGGTCGGGCTGGGTTCAAAATATCAATATATTGATATCATATTGATAGGCCTTTTCATATCCCAATATTGATATATAAAATCATGTATCAATATATCGACCCCGCCCCCAACACACACACACCCACACGACACATCCAACACACACAAACAAATACTTATGAGCCCGTGTAACTTACACAGAGGATGCCAGTATCGATCATCTCCCCATCCAGCCCCTCCCCTCAACCACAACTGGAACATTTTCACAAAAACAATGTAAATGTCATGAGTGTCAGTGTTTTTTGTCACTTTTTTTACACAGCCTGTACTGTGGTCGTTTTTACAGTTTTTGGCTAATCATAGCAAGGCTTGTTTCCTATCTTGACCAGAAGGTGGCAGTGTATGTGAGGACACGCCTCTTGTGCCTGATGACATCACAACTCATGCATATATAGTGGAGAAGAAAAACCGCTTTTGTCCAACCTAATGAAGTTTAACATTTTTGTAATGCATGTAACAGTACTGCATCGTGTTAAGTAACAATATGTAAAACATGAGCTGAGGAAAGGCAAAATCCTGAGGCAGGTTGTCCTGATAGATAAGCGCCTTGCAAATTGTCCTTATGAGGGCAACTTTGTGCAACAGCTTCCTGCGTGTGTGACTCAGCGAGCGTCGCCCACCTTCCCGCCCTCTTCCTGTCTCGGGGGAACCGTGCTGACAAAGCAGCCGTTTGACAGATGCAACAAGACGTCCACTTACCAAATAAAGCACAAGTGGAAGCTCAACCACGCGCACTTTGGGAACAACATGTGCCTGCCGTTCCATGTCAAGTTTTAAAAATCATTCACCAGTGGAAGTCACATTCCTTGAAAATCACAATGACCCATCACTTGTAAACTATTTAACTATTTTTAGCTTTTGGCACACAGGTTTGTGAAAGAATGTAGTCCTTGGTATCTACCTGGTCGTTGTCGTAAAGTTTCTGTCGCCATCTAGTGGTAGACGTTTGAAGCACATCTGCATGTATTTATTTATTTATTGATTGCTTGGATCGTCACACAAAAAAAACGTGTAAGATGTGATCGGGCTGCAAGATTGTATCGGGAAATTGAAGGGTTTGCAAGGACATTGAGAAGGGTTAAGACGAAGCAAGCCTTGTGTTTAGTTTTTTCTTTTTCCTTTTTTTCTTTCTTTTTTTCTATTGTCTTGTTCCACAGCACGGTCCTGTTTTGTGTGCTCGGTTTGATTTGGATGTTTGTTGATTTTGGGATTAATAAAAAAAATAAAAATAAAAAAAAATTAAAAAATTGTATCGGGGTTGCCTGCAGATGACGCTGATTGTTCGAAAATCGTCCGTTTACAATCGTTCAAAATAACAAAATTCATGGACTAAAACTGTAAAAACATAAATAAACCTAAAAATATAAAAGCACGATACTTAAGAGTGGAAAGAAAATAGATTGAAGCGCCTTCGCACTTGCCGGTGACGTCAGTACAGCAGCGCTAACGACGTTAGCTTTGGTTTGGTTTCTTTTTTTAGCTGTTCACAAATCAATCACAATAACAAAAAAGCAGTATTAATGATAGTATGAACACATTAACAATCAAAACTGACAATATTTGTCACATCTGAGACAATTATTTTGCGTTTTTATCTTTTAGTCAATCTATTTTATTATTTATTCAATATATTTTGCCTTTATATTCTTAGTTTTATTTACATTTTTATAATTTTAGTCCGTACATTTTGTTTTGTTTTTTACATTATATCTTTAATATTTTCTTTTCTATGTTTGACGTCAACTGGATAATTTGCAGCCAATCCTGTCGCGGGACGTGTTCGTTAGGCGACCCCGATACGATCTGGCAGCCCGATTACATCTGGTACGGGCAACGGCGTCTCAAAAAATGATACGTCCAGCCAAGTGTATTTCAAGACACCATAATGTGAATACTAGATGTGCTGCAATTGGCTGGCACCGAGTTCCACCTAAATAAGGAAAAGCGCAATAGAAAATAGAAGAATATTTCAACGTGGACTTATAGTGATATCATCACAGGGTTGCTTTGGTCCCAAGCTTGATCTGATCCCTTCCCATGTTTGCCCTCTCAGATGTCACCAGCAGTTTCACATTCCCGACTCTTAACATTAATCTTCTCGTGTGTGCCGTTGACTTGCAATCGGGCGATCGAGTGTGAGAAAAGCAACAGCGGGCAGATGGTTTGTGTGTGTGTGAGAGAGAATTTTTCGAGGGGACTGTGTGTCTTCTCACCACAGTCGAGCTGACATTCATCCAGCATGCCAGCAAGGATAGAAACCAGCCTCTTGCCGTGTGGCGCTGCCAACAGCGTTGCCATGGCACCAAACATCGTGGGCTCTCTCATCCCGGCGGGCGGCTCGCCCTTCTCCAATTTATCACTCCTCCTTCCATTCACACATCACCATAAAAGTTCAGCTCTTGGAAGGCTCCCGTTTACATTCAGCTTGGACTTTCTGTTGTGATGTTGCAGCGACAATGCTGCAGGACGCCAAAGCGCCGCCATCCAATCCCCTCGTGCGTAGCCTTCCAGTACTCTGGCACGCCTGATTTAAAGTATTACCTGCTGCCGTGATAATCTCGTAACTGGCAAATCTCGGCCCTCGCTGCTTGAGTGAGGGTTTTTCCCTCAACTTTCAAACTACAGCTGGAACACCAAATGCTCATGGCGGGGTTTGACCCTCTTGGAATCTTTGCAACCTTTTGCAGCATTAATGAAATATTGTACAGTGTACAGTAATCCCCCCCCCTCCACAGCAGGGATTGCATTCCAGACCAAGCCAGTTAAGTGAAATCTTTAATTTATAAATACCCCATTTCAATTATCCTAGGCTACAAACTGTTTAGCGATTCCTCTGTGAGATATGTGTAAACAAATCCCCGGCTCCGTTTTGCCAAAGTCCAAATTCACAAACGCATCAAAAATCATGCCCAAAAACTTACATTATAAATAGTGCTGTCAAACGATTAAAATTTTTAATCTGATTAATCACACTTTTTAATTTTGATTAATCACGACTAATCAGCTAAATTATTTGCGTATTCGCTTAGTATAAAATAAATACAAAATACCATAATATTTTGACATTAATGCATTTTATTATCCGAATGTCATTTGCAAACATTGATTAAATGCGTGTATGCAATTGCATGCATGCGTGTATTGCTCAAAACATAACAGCATCATGTCAACTGGGTGCAATTCAACAATTATTAATTAATTAAAGGCAAATTACTTTTGTTTTATCTAAAGTCCCGTCGGGGTGTTTTTTAAAGCAAAATTTACCACCGAGCGCACCAACTGGAGTCCGCCCGCTCATTTTGGAACAACAGGCGTAGGAAATGCCGTGCATTGACCTCATCACTGACCTGCGCAGCCTTCAATGTAACCATCCGCGGTTACGTGCAAGGCTCAAGTGCAGTCAAAAAAATAGTGCGATTAATACATGTTAATACATGATTAATGCAGCATTTTTCTGTGATTAATTAATCTATTAACGCTTTAACTTTGACAGCCCTAATTATAAAACAAACTTGTAGCCGTTCATTCATGTAGCCAAAAGAGCAGAACTCAAGAGGACATATAACATTCAATAATCTTCAACAAAAACTTAACTGATCTTGAACTGAAACTGTTCTTCCTGTTTTCACCCTTCTTTCAAATTTCAAATCTGCTCCATCTGGTGGACAACATTGCAATTACACCCAATATAAACAACAAAAATGAGTCATAAAACGAGGGAGAAAAAAATATCTGCAAAATAATGGAACCGACGAACCGTGAACCCGGAGTGGGGTGGTTACTGTCAAGAGCACGCTTACCAACAGATTGCCTATCAGGTCCTCATTGGGTGGACATTTCCTAGACCTGAAAACCTAAACTAACTGGAACCCTTATAAAGCACAAATTGACGTCAGGATTGGAAGTTGAGTTCCACCCGATTGTGGCGCACACCCCTCAGGCAACATTATTCTGCTCAGGGCAACTGACATGGAAGCAGGAGCTCAGATCATTCAGAGAGAGATTCTTCTTCCATACCTTTCAAATAACAACCAATGAATTGATCAATGAAATGATCATCACATCTACTCGAGTGGTACCTTGGTACACGTATCTAAAATTGTCTTTCCCCATTGAAATGAATGGAAATATCTATCTATCTATCTATCTATCTATCTATCTATCTATCTATCTATCTATCTATCTAGCTAGCTAGCTAGCTAGCTAGCTAGCTTTAATCTCTACGCTTCCAAAAAACAACCCAAAATGTATTTTCTGTAGCACTTTCTAATATTACACTTAATAAAAATCTGTAGTAATGACACAATTAAAGAGAATATTGTTACAGCTTGAGAATTCAACATGTTTTTGCCACTTTTACTTTTTTGCTTTAATAGGGTGACCAAATGTCCTCATTTGGGAGGACAGACCATTTTATTACGTCCTGTTTGGGTGTCCGTTTTTTGTTTTTGATTTGTTTATGTTTTTTTTCTTTTTTTTTTCTTTTTTTTCTTTTTTTATATATAAATTTGTGAAACTGTTCGGTTGGCATGGCATGACTAATAGGAGGTGAAGTACACTGTGTAAGTGCAACTGGTACCACAATTTCAAGGCCGGGGCAGGTGACATCTTTTTTTTTTTTTTTTGATATGGTAATATGCTCACCCAAGGTTTAAAGGCCATTGTGTGCTCTACCTGGCTTGGAGAACTCTATTACAGTCAGACATACGGGTATATTTTGAACTATTAAAGCAGTAAAAACCCCTCAGTGAGCTGTAACGATGTTAGTCACTCTTCACAGCTAGAGGATGAAGTATTATTTTATTGTATGTGTAGGGTACATGCGTTTGTATTCCAATATTTGTTGCCTAAAGATATAGAATGTTGCAATGCCAATGCTACTTGTTAGCCTGTCTATGGTATTTTGCACATTGTGTTAACATTAACCTAGTGGACTTAAAGACACAACATCAGTGCTAGGTTCGTTAGCTTGTCTATGGGTTTTTAGCATTGAGTGCTAGCATGAAGCTCGTTGCCTTTTGTGAAAGGCAAGGCTATGTTGTTATTTTGAATACACGGTATGTAAATATCTTTGTATCATGTTCACTTTGCATATCTTGAGTATGAAACCCTTTCATTGGGTTTTTTGCAACCATAAAAAGAGAAGTGGTGTGAAATTCACTGGGATTCACATGAGTCAATAGTGTGCTGCACATTGTTAAACGTGTGTGTGTTGTGGCTGGCTTTATTGGAGTATTTGGCGACAGATGGTAAAGCACCTCACTCAGATTAATAGCTGGATTTCCCGTCCAATCGGCTCTGGTTTGCCGCGTAGCGAGGCCGCGCTGGTAAAAATAGTCATCCTGGTCTAATCTGTTGTGTGTCGTCTGCGTAACGTGCGAGGGTTCATCTTTGCCTTCATGTCAGTTCATGATTCGCCGCAACACTCAGCGCAGCTCGGTGCACCTACAGTAAAGTAGAATGGATTAGCTGTTCCAAGCAATAACGCGACATGAAAACAAATAGATACGAGCGACTCCACTTGTGAGTTTTTCAGCATGTGAGCCACTGCTAGGATGCATTTTTCGCTTTGAGCGATGACCGCTGTGCTGTCTGATGTTAGCAAACTCGACTCTTCAAAACAAGTAGCAATTTGTCAAACAAACAAACAAACAAACAAAAAGGCATCAAGCTGTTTATTGCCCCTCCCAGTTGAATTTTAGAATCACACTAAACATAAAACAATTAATTACACGATATGTTTATTTGAAACAACCACATAACTTTGCCTTAAAAGCCAGCTAGCTAAATGCTATAGGCAGGCTCAAAACTAGCACTGATATTGTCATGCTATTATAACCATTTATGTAACGGATAGCGCAAAGGGTCATCAACAATAAGCACGGCTATACTAGTCTGCCATTAAGCGTTTTCCATGGAAAATTAGGTTGACTCCTACCTAGGGTTGCCAACATTCTCATCCCGAAATAAGGGACAGGTGGACGGTACGGTGTCATGGTGGTGTGAGCATGATGTGTGAAATCAATGTATATTTTGATTAGATTCGAAATGCACAACGTTTGTACATTCCCTTCAATCCTTACTGCAGGCCATCATTATGTCACCTCATACTAAATCTCAAAGAAACCACAATTTGTCTCTTTCCTTAAAAAAAAAAAAAACAGGTGCATAAAAAATGAAATGCAAAAGAGGAACGTGACTCACCAAATTGACTTTTTCCATGGAGACTTTTCTTTCTTTTCTTTCTTACAGGTTTATCCGATCGCGCTTCCTAACCGACCGGACAACACTACACATTGTTGTTATTATTATTATTATTATTATTATTATTATTATTATTATTATTATTATTATTTTCTAGCCACTTGTGCAGTATAAGGCGCTACAATAAATGCACATGACGATGCCTGTGATTGGCTGACAGGTGCTGTGCTTTGTGACATTGCCGTTTTAGCTGATCTAGGACCTGTTGAGTGTGGTTTGCCGTGTTAAGCGCTGATTGTGAAACTTGCCAGCAAGCTAAATTCTCGCCGTATTTGTTCATAAATAGTACGAGGATACATCTTGTATTGCTCCCGTTGATACATTCGCAGCCGACATATTAAGATCGGTGTTTAGAGTGTAGGTGACATGAACCTGTGACGAAACCAGGAAGTGCTTCCCTCTCTCTCTCTCTCTCTCTCTCTCTCTCTCTCTCTCTCTCTCTTTCTCTCTCTCTCTCTCTCTCTCTCTAGTTGCCTCTCTTACCTTGCAAGATCTCGACATAAGGTCACACCCTGCGACTCATTTTATTGGGTACGAGCAACTTTCTTGTCACTTGTCAACCTACGGGAGCAGCCGTGGTCCACAAATGGCAAAGATGCCGTTTGCTGACATTCGTGTAAGAATTGAGAATTATTTTACAGGACTTTTGAGGTCCCGTGCGGGACATAATAATTTAGCCCAAAATACGGTGCATCCCGGCTAATATGGGACAGTTGGCAAACCTTCTCCCACCAGACACAAAAAAAAATTCCAAACATTTTAACATCTAATATGAAAGATTTAATTTCTTGTTTCTGGAGCTTTGGTTTGGTTTGTGTTAGATTCAGGCCTTACATGTGTCAGTTTTGTAAATGTTTCTGTGACACTGAAGTAGAAGTTACTTTAAGGAAAACATCCGTTTAATTATGCAAATATCTGACAATAATTTGCACCATAGCCACACTAGCCAACAATCAAAGGGGAAATAGCAATTAAAGCGTTTGCAAATGAAATTGTAACCATGACAACTGTTGGCAAAGCGTTTCTCACGCTGTATTTATTTGCATGGTTTCACAGCTTTTTCCACCGGCCTGTTTTGTGGCACCTTTTTGTTGTCACGCATGCATGAGTGGCTGTCAAATGTTCACCCTGTCTTTCCCCTCGCAGATCTTTGCCATCTTCGCCTTCTCGACATGCGGCAGCTACTCCGGCATGTTCAAGATGAGCGTGGAGTGTAAAAACCGCTCGGAGAGTGACCTTGGCATCGAAGTAGAATTTGAATATCCTTTCAGGTAATGCCCTTGCTGTTCATGTCGTTCATGTTGAAAATCGCTCATCCACAAGAGTTTACTGCTCCTGATGACAAGGCCCATTATGAGGTTATCAAAAACAGAATGAGGAAGTATGGCCAGCGGTAGTGTTAATTTCGTCAATAAAAACTAAACAAAAATAATTTTGTCAACACATTTTTCACCGGACTAAAACTAGACTCGACTAAAATCCTCATTAATAAACAATAAGTGGGACTAAATCATTCTGCATTTTCGTTGACTAATGAAGACTAAACGAAAATGTACTTCACTTAATAAAAGTTGGGCTAAAATCTATGGACATTTTAGTTCATGAACAAAAACGAGACAAAATTCATATGATTTTGTAAAATCTGTTACTGTGACACTGTCATGTAGTAGCCGCTTGTTCATATACTGTAATTATGTGTGAAGTTATTTTTCATCAAAAAGTTGCGTCAAAATTTTATGTGAAATTATTTTAGATACAAAATGTTCAACATAATCTGCTGACCAAAAAAAAAAATTACAGGTGCTAAATTATTGTCTTGACTAAAGTTAGACTAAAACGTTGACAGTTTTTGTTGACAAAAAAAACTACATGAATAAAATTTGGTTTTCTTGGACTAAAACGAAGACGAAAATGCTAGATTTATAGTCAACTAAAAATGGACTAAATAAAAACGGGATGGATGAGGTTGGCTAACTATAATAAAAACTAAGAAGCGTGATTGAAACTGGACTAAAACTGAAACTAAATTTAAAAATGATAGATAAAATTAACTCACTTGCTCCCCAAAACGTATAAATATGTTTTAAGTGTCGCAGAGACGTATTTATGCGTTGTTGTTTTTTTAAATGCTAGAGCATACAGAAGGCTTTGATGCAGCCTCTCAACTGAAAAGAACAGTTGAATAAATTGTAGTTATTACACAAATTATTTTTTAAATTACTCACAATTCTAAACATATTTTTGAATAATGATGAAACTTAGCTACATTCTAATGCTAATTTCTGCAAAATGGAAACAGATAAAAATATACTTTTTTTTCCTGATGAAAGAAGAGACTTTAATATTTCTTTTGGTAGGTTCCATGTTTTATAGCAATAGAATACAATATTCTGTGGGCCTTGCAAAATCAGTCAAAATAGCGCAGTTGCCCTTTTTAACAGAAACAGTGATTCTCGTCATGTGGTACATGTACCACTAGTGGCTCAAAGTGTATTAATGTACTCTTAATTTAAACTTTTTTTTTTTAAACTAGATTATCTACTCTAGATGATACACACAAAAATGTTCCCCAAAATGCAAACAAACAAACAAACAAACAAAAAACAATTCAGACCCAAGAAACTTATTTCAAAATTCATGCTACTCATGTCGAAGTGGCCATTTCCTTTTTGCAAAATCTTGTCACCTCTTGAACGGAAAAATAGATAAAATATTGAATAACTGTGGTTTAAGGAAGTGGTTGAGGGGACCGTAAAAACTCAACATTTTGCTTAACACAACTGTAATTCCATTCTCAATATTTTATTGTAAATCCCAGGTTAGTAGTAATTTAGTTGAGGCTCATATTTATACACATAAACAAACAATATATAGCGAACATGTCTTGATAATTTCAAAGCTTGTCCGACTTCCTGTTCTGATCGTTTGTCAGGCTCCATCAGGTTTACTTTGATGCCCCCACCTGTAAGGGAGGGAACCCCGAGCGGATATTCCTGGTCGGCGACTACTCTTCCTCAGCCGAGTTCTTTGTCACCATCGGTGTCTTCTCCTTCCTCTACTCCATGGCGGCGCTCTCGGTCTACTGTTTCGTCCTGGAGAAGTACCGTGAAAATAACAAGGGCCCTCAGATTGTGAGTCGGACAAATAACGGACATCGCAACGAGTGGGGGGAGGGGGCTGGGGAAGTCATTGTAGTTCATAATTTGGCGCACACAATTATTAAGAGGATATTGTTGACCAAACGTGTGCTTAGAAAATGAATTAACCATATGAAAGACTTGCGATGAGTTTTTATTTCAAACGCGCTGCTTGTTGACCGCCAGGACTTTGTCGTGACGGCGGTGTTCGCCTTCATGTGGCTGGTGTCGTCGTGCGCGTGGGCCAAAGGTCTGTCGGATGTGAAGACGGCCACCGACCCCGAGAGGGTCGTCACCTTCATCACGTCCTGCGATGAACGAGAGAATCGCTGCCGTGAGGTCTACGAGCCCAAAGTCTCGGGACTAAACACCTCCGTGGTAAGTCACTAGCACGGACCGAATCTCGACTCATCGCGACTTAACTCACATTCTATTGAAAAGCATTCAATAAAAGAGAACCTAATGCCGTTGTATGTCTGTATTTGTAAATATTCTTTTATTGAATGCCGTTGCATGTCTGCATTAGTAAATATTCTCTTTTATTGAATGTCTTTATATATATGAATTTGTAAATGTTCTCTTTTATTGATTGATGTTTTCTTTTATTGAATGTGTTTGTCTTTCCTATTAATTTTGGCACTCTTGTGACACCATACCAACTACTCGAGACAAATTCTTTGTGTGATTATAAAATGCTTGGCCAATAAAGAGGATCCTGATTACGGTTATAAAAAATAATTTGAAGAAAGTCTTAAATTCCTCTTTTACATCAGGTTTCATTGTAATTTCATAAATAGCCTTTGACCTGGAAATTACCTTGAAACCGAAACATGACTTCAAATAAGTCGAACAGAAAAAGCGGTGTTCCGCCAGCATAAAAGTTGCGCCAATGCTAGTTAGCTCTTTTCAAAGTTACCAAATATAAGTGACAGTAAACATTTATTTTTACGTTTTACTCTGTACTATTATACTTTTACAAGATTGAATGAGTGGTTATACATTTACCAGACTCAAAATTCAATTTATTTGTCATGTGCAAAGAAACACTTAGCAATAAGATGCTTTCTTTGCTAGTTTCCCTCCACTTTTAAGGCGAAAGTAAACGGGAAACATTTCTTGACAATATGTTAAATGTGACCTCACTCATCTAAACACGTCATTCTGATTAATATTACATTGGTGGAATATGAGTTATGCAGCAAAATCCAGACGTTTTATCTATTTCAGAAGGCGGCCATTTTTCCACTTGCTGTCAACTGAAGATGACATCACAGTTGCTCAGGGCCAATCACAGCTCATCTCTTTTCTGAAGATGAGCTGTGATTGGTTGTTCCCTGAGACCTGAGCAACTGTGATGTAATTCTCACTCAACATCAAGTGGCAAAAAGCTTTGTAGCAGCTTAGTGCGGAAAATGTATACTTGACGTGGCAGGCAAAGATGTTTCACATTGGAAACGTTCAAATTTGAGCAGGATTACAAAATTATAGTGCATAGTAGTTCACAGCTATCCATGCCATGCATCTGTACTTGTATTTAAGTACACAATATAAGCACTTGATTGACATTGTCCTGTGCGATCCGCAGGCTTTCGGCTTCATCAACTTGATCCTGTGGATAGGCAACCTGTGGTTCGTCTTCAAGGAGACCGGCTGGATGGCGGCCTTCGCCGGAACGTACATGCCGTCGCAGGAAAAGCAGCCCGCCCCCGATTCCTTCGCCCAGGGGGGCGGCTACGGTCAGCAGGATCCGTACGCCGGCTCCCAGGGAGGCTACCAGCCTGAGTACGGCCAGCAGGGGGGCTACAACGAGGACGGGGGCTACAGCCAGGGCTACGAACAGCAGCCCACCTCCTACTCCAATCAAATGTGAGCCTGTGCGCTGACGCCACAGCTGCAGGATGGTGAGTGTTTTGACCAAAAAGTCTAGATGTGCTACAGTATATTCATGTTTTACTTTCATTTTTCCACTATTGGGTCACTGGCGGAGCCAGACTTTTATAAATGGAGGGGCCAAGGTGGGGCCAAGGATACTTCAGGGTATCTAAAGATTGGGCCAAAAATTTGCTTCATAAAAAATGTATTTCAATCGGAGTCTCTAAATGTTGAAATATATTCATATTAAGAATGCAGGAGATTTTTGCACATAAATTTCTGTTTATTAAAATGTACAAAAACATTCAAAGTCTATGAAGAGTTAACATCAGTGTTTAACACAAATGAAATGTGCATGCATACACTTGTTGAATTTAATTCGTTTAAGAAACAAGTCCTATTTTGTCCCTATTTCATTTTCCACACACGCTATGAAAAAAAATACATTTGTTACTCCTACTACAACTTTATTTACGGCCACATAATGTTATTGACGTTATTAAATCCCCCCACTTCTAGATTAAAAACGTGAAGGCATATATACTAAGTGTTAAGTATACTTCAAGCTGTTTTGTGTGATGTTTAAATATCGTATTTTGAAATCTATGCTTTTAATTTGGAAAGCCACTCCCGACTGCTGTTTCCTGTTTCATGTCTCCGTTCGTCATTCAGCTCGTGCATTTATTTTTTGTTTGTGCAAAGCCTTAACTTATTTATGTACGTCCAAAACAACCTAAAATAAATAAATAAATAAATAAATAAATAAATAAATAAATACCAAAAAAACATAACATAACATAAAAGTTATTTTAAACAGTCACTAACGTCTCACGGGAAAACCAACATGACATTGCAAAAAACATGCACTCTTGATTGCGCTAGGGAGATTCTTCTTCTCTAGACTCCTAGTGAGGTGGATTACAACATTTTGTGGTAAATAGTGCCAGCTACTGTGCAGGAGGGGCATAACAATTAGGAGGCGTCTGATTGAGAAAAAAAATGCTGACAGACTGCATTGCAAGACATGCGGCGCCACTGCGTCGGTTGCCGTGATCTGTCAATCATTTTGACACCTGGGGGTCCAATCACATTTTTGCGATTGCCACCCCGGCCTCCCCTCTGGCTTCACCAGTGTATTGGTGGGTTCATATACAGCGCAAGAGTCCATTTCCTCCCATATTGTACAAAATTAGATTGTTTTATCCCTCTTGAAAATGAGAGAATGTAAATGCTACATATGACCTTTGAGTAATCGCTTCCAGGACAAAGTCGCACATTTCAATAAAAGAAAAAAAAACAAACAGAAATTGCAATTCATCCATCCATCCATTTCCTTTCCGCTTATCCTGATCAGGGCTGCGAGAGTGCTGGGGCCTATCCCAGCTGTCTTTGGGCAAGAGGCGGGGTACACTCTCAACTTGTCGCCAGCCAATCACAGGGCACACAGGACAAACAAGCACTCACATTCGCATTTTGTAACAATTTTCAGTTTTCAATTGACATCAGCGTATGCAAAGGGCCCATCATGGCTGTAAATTGTCGATAAATGTGAATTGTTGTTTGTAAGGATTTCCCAATCAGTCTGGATCTAAGACACTTGATTTTGAGTTTAGATAACTCTGCAACAGAAGAAAAAAAAGGTGCTTCCAATGTTCTCCCCCCCGCCCTCTGTATGCAATGATGCAAACAAATTAACGTATAAATCTACTGTTCTAAATAACCAAACTAAACTCTAAAAAATAAAATATCAAAAACGACACTTCTAATATCTTTGTACCCTGGGTTTATTGGGCTGGTTTAATGGCTTAATTAATTAATATATAGCTTAAAGGGATACTTTACTCAGTGAACAATTTTCAGCAGTGAAAAGTTCCTATTTTGTTATTTCATGTACAATTAATACCTTTAAATGTTTTCCTGTTGCTGTCGACTGATGATGACATCACCTATGCTGAGGAAGTAGGTAATGGCCAATCAGGGCTCACCTGTTTTATGGGATTGGTCAGCAAACTGAGCCATGATTGGCCGTTACCTACTTCATCAGCACATTTGATGTCATCATCAGTCAACAGCAAGTAGAAAAATTACTGTTTAAAGGTATTAATTGTACATGAATAAATAATATCGTTAACACATTAATTATCAACAAAATGTTAACTTATTACTGCTGAAAGTTGTTCAAGTAACCCTTTAATGGGCTGTTAATTGCAAATTAATGCTTTCCCCATTTTACAATTAATTGCAAAAAAGTTATTAAAAATTAATTATACCACATTGGCCCCTGAAGATGCTGGCCTACCGGGCATTTGCCCGCTATGCCCGACGGCCAATCCTGCTCTATCATAATCTGATGGGGTCAAACCCTAGTTTTTTTTTGTCTCTATGTGCCCTGGGATTGGTTGGCGACCAGTCCAGGGTGTACCGCACCTTTTGGCCAATTTCAGCTGTACGTAGATCAGGTTTTGTGTGTTCACGGGGTTTTGGCATAATTCTAACTCCATACTTGCATCCTTCCATTTTTCTGCAGCAGCCTTCAAAGTTTTAAGTTTTGTTTACATGCATGACATGACTTTTCCATGTTGAAATGTTTGTAAGTGAGGCTGCCATAAATGATTGAAGAGCGGGTTAATGAATACTCTCCTTTCTGTCGACCTCTTTCCAGGGTGACCTTGTGATTCCGGCGCTCAACCGCCGCCTGCGTTTCTGCACTCGTCTGTTAGTCTGTTTGTGTACATGTGAGTTGGGCAAGTGGCGGGATGGGGGGAGGGGGGCGGGGGAGGCCCAAAGTGGGTCGTGAACACCTTAAGGGAGCAGGAGGGGGTCAGGGAGGGGGGAGGGGTCGCAGTCTTTGCTGTAACATGATGTTTCTTCTCGTGACGTATTTAACTGTAGAAGACAACAGAGGATTGTCTGTTTGGTTATACGAGAAAAACTTGAATATAAATACCAAAACATTCATTGACATTCAACATTTAAAGAGGGAATCTTGTCATGGAAAAAGACTTACATTTATGGGTGGGAGGGAAACATTGTAGTTATATTTAACTGGAGAGAATGTATTGTCTGTGCTGTGTAAATATCAACCTGCTAATATATATGATTCTATGTACCCCGTTGAATAATTGTGCACTCCATATTAGTTGTTATACAACAAATGTAGAGCACAGAGTTATTCAATCGGATTTACTTTGGTTCTGTCTAGGAGCGCTTAGTTTGGCCTTTGCCCTTCAACCCATCACATCAATGGAAATTGTTATTTTTTTTATTTGTGATATCAACTCTTCGTTCTTTCTTCTCACAGTCATTTTTTGTTTTAGCTGTTGGATGAGGAGCAGGGTGAAGGCCGATGAATACATACAGTATAAACGAAATTAGTCGCGCCAGCTTGGTGGAGTGTAAAAGCAAGCGGAATTTTGAAGGAATGTGTCTATACATTTCTCCTATCAAATGTAAAATAAAAGGAAGTACGGACACGTATGGCTGCCACACAAGAAAAAAAAAATAGTGTCACGTAATAATGTGATAAATTTGATGTTTTAACATGAAAGAGTTTACCATTTTGACGTGATAAATGTCACATTTTAACTTGATAAATTTCATGATGTAATGTGAGAAATTTCAGCGATAAGTTACACATACGTGATCATTTTCATGTACTCATTCGGCAAAACAAAACAAATTCTTCCGGTTCAGGTCACTGGCGAGCCCGATGTGAGTAGTGTGTCTTCTTTTTGAGTCTTTATAAATCAAAGTTACTAGCTACATAACTCAATAAAAAAAGAAAAAGATGCAAAGAAGATACACATAACATAATATTGAAATTTTTCATGTTGTTGCATAAAATTTCTCAAGTTAAAACGTGATGGTTTTTTTGCTTGTTTGTTTTTTTCAAATCAAAGTGTGGTAACAATACATTACACCTCAGTGGGAAATCCCTCAAAAAGTTGATTTGTTTGGGCCATCGCATCGTGTGCACCCAAATTAATAGCTACTAATTAGACGTATAGAAGGTGACATTTAGCAAGATCCAATAGTGCTTTCAAGTAGATTGTTTCCCACTTGATGTATTTTATCCTTCCCCATCAAGAGGATGTGCAAATATTTCCAACCCAACACGTCAAGATGACATTAGTGACATATTTGATTGCATCTTCTAGTTCCTGTGCTCTTCTTCCACAAACTGCTGTTGTGTGCTTTGAACATTATTAATCAGGGGCGGCGAGTGTCCATTTTAGAAGTGCGCGTGTTTATTTGTGGGTATCGGCCAGGTTCTGTCAGTGAAATTTGTCCTGTTTGTGCAGTTCAGAAAGTTGTAAGACGCAGCCCTCGAGTTTTTTTTTTCCCTTACATGAACTTCTTCAACTGTGGGTAAATGAAAATAAGGTATAGTACACGTTTAAGAGCTTGCCCTGGAAACCGTTTTCAAGTAGTCGGGACAAAATGCCAGAGATATTTGTCCTTCTTTCTCGCTTCTCCTTTGAATGGCAAGTGAATTAAGTGCATGTATCGTCTTCCTCTTATCCTAAAGTATCCCGAAACGTATTTGGGCAGACTCAGCAGTGACATGACAGCATGTTAGATCCATCGACAGTTCTACACAAAGCACAATTTAGGCAATAAATGAGAATTCAACAGCCCTGCCAGTTGTGTTTGAAATGGTCGCAGCTGTGTCATCATTTGTAGTTTTGCTTCCACAGACCACATCTTGAATGAATCTTTGTCCATCACCAGTGTTTTGGTCCAACGCGCGGCCTTGATTGGCTCTCTTCTTTATTTCCACCTCTTCTCATGTCCCCTAAACACAATTTTCTTCTCTCTGTAGCTCTTATAAATATGCTCAAATGAAATATACTCTGTTGTTAGTGGTGAATGATGTCTTGTGATACTCTTTACACCTTTGGATAGTGCTGTGTTTATTGTGTATGATGTATACAGTACATATTAGTATTTATGATAATGATAAGTCAGAGAAGAAAAATATCCAAGGCTCTCCAGAATTCTGCTGTATTCTTACTGTATATGGGCTCCATGTGAAACAAAAATGAAATAAACTTGAAATTATTCTGTTGAAGGTTAAAATGTGTACTTCTGTTCAAAATTATGTCCTTCTTTTATTAATTGAAAGTTAGTTTGAATGTTTTATAAATGAGCATTTTTTTTTTAGTCCACAATTAAAAGTAACATTTCAAAACTGATACTATTAAAATTGAGGAAAAACATACTAGGGCTGCACAATATATCGAAAAAATATCGTCATCGCGATATTGGCCCTTGCAATATGCATATCGCAAAGGCACGCAATAAGTTTTAGATGGAATTTTATGCTTTTTATATGAATTTGACCAGTCAGATGCCAACGAAAATGTGCATCGCCATTCAATAGTTGAAAATTATCAAGACATAATTACAATTAATTAACTAAGATTACATGAAGGTTGCTTATTTTGCCCAATGAAAAATGTTTTTCTTTCATTAGGTAATAAAAATGTAATTTCCTTAGGTAAATGTTAAATATCGCAATAATATCGATATCGCTATGTTCAGCAAGTATATCGCATATCGCATGTTTTTCCAATATCGTGCAGCCCTAAAACATACTATATTTAAGAGTTGCAATGTAAACACTATTTCCTTAAAATGACCCGGTCGTCAATAGTACAAATGTAAAAGTTATTATTATTAAATTTAAATGAATTCATTTCAGGTATATTTGATGTATAAATTGTATTATAGATTATCTGTTCATCATTTAATTAAAAAAAAAATCACGTTAATATACAAAAAAATACATTTTACATAGGTTACTACTTTTACGTTCATAGCTGTCTACTTTTAAAAAAATATTTACAATGAATTAATCAGCTAATTATGTAAATAAAATGTGAATGAATACATTTGAATTAACCAAATATAGGGGGAAATAATGAATTCAAGAAATATGAAACACTCGTGGGCTATGATAATATAAATGCTTTTACAGAACAGAGCGTGTTGTGTGTGCGCTATCACTGCTGTGAATCATAACTTCCATAGAAGCACATCGTTAAAATACAGCACACTGCCTTCTAAACTGTAAGAGAATGTAACTTCATACGACAGATTGTATTCCTATTGATAGGATGGATATATAAACGAAGGCAAAGTTGACATTCGGGAAAAAATGTCTTTTGTTTTGCCTATTTAGATTGTTATATATATTATTAATCTTAATAATTCATCGCAGGAATTCGGCGAAATGTTGACGATGGTGACGTCTCCGAGGATCCTGGAGGCAACCCGCTACAGTTGTAACTTGACTGTTGCATTCGGTAAAGTCGGATATTTTCCATCGTATTCACATTATTATTGACAAAATAGTATAGAACAAAGGCAAACCCTTATCATTACAAAATATAAACTCGAAACAAAAGTGTGTTGTCACAGTGGAACATAGAATTCAATATTTGCCTCTTGAAAATGAGGACGTGGGAAGTTTCCGACTTTATTCTGGGAGTTCCCAGTTGCTTTTGAAGGCAGCACAGTTCCCTGTGGAGAAAAGTGAAAGCCAACGCCCCAAATGAGTGACATGACAGCTCCTCGACTCTCCTTTGCTCGCCTCCGCCCTCGCAACTTTCAAGAAGCCAGCACGAGTAGCTGCTGTGCTGCATTTTGACGGACTTTGCCAGCCTACTTTACTCTTACTTGTTGTTTTAGTGTTGTTGTTGTGGTTGTTTTGGAGTCAGTTAGCAGCAAGACAAGCTAGCCGTGCGGGACCAGCGCTGCCCTCTGGGAACTTTACGCTTTTCTTCGAGTTTTTTTTTTTATTTCAACTTGTCCGAATAATAATGGCCGATACGTCAGCGTCCAGCTCGGGTGCCAGCTGCCTGGAGAAGCTGAAAAGTTACGTGAGGACCCAAAAAGGTTGTATCCTCGCGGCAGAAATAGTAAGTGATTCACGCCATTGATCTTCCATCTCTTCATTCTTAATTAAGAACTACTGTTAATATTAGTTACTAGTAACTATAAGGATCAGATTGACTACTATTAGCAACTGTTAGGAATAGATCAATTTATTAAGCAGTATTTGGGATCGGATGTTTACTATATGTAACTTTATTAGTAATAGCTAGGCTTCTCCTTTTTCGTTCTTGTGTTGCCACATGCCGCGCTTGGTCACTTCTGCCTTTAACGTTTCGACGTCCTTCAGAAGGCCATAAATTAATCATGTTTTTGTTGTTGTTGTTTTTTTATGTGCTAGACTTCATTGCAGAGTTGCAACTAAGCTGTCTGTAAGGCAGGGTCGTCTTCATTTTTCACACAGGCTACAATAGTAGTAGTAGTACTGGCGACGAATTGTGAGATCAGTGCAAAATGAAGAAGAAAAGAGGCCTTCAAAGTCACGGATTGGTTTTAGGGCCAATGCTACTTGTTATGCTCGTGCCAAAATCAAGTTGACAGGAAATAAAACACTTGAGTTTACTTTCACGCCAAGGACGATTTATGGGCAAGTAACTCATAATTTTGTAGTTCTCGCAACGGTTTTAATTTCACTGAAATTAAAAAAAGGAAAAAAAAAAGTTTTTTTTTTCAATTGGCTGTTGTTGTTGTTTTTTTTTTAAACTGCTAATAATATGCAAGTTATGAAATTGATATTATCTTTATGCTACAACTTTAATGAGGCTGTGTCTGTATTTTCAAGCAAGTGCATGCAGTACTCTTTCATTTTTGATGCAATGTATTTTGTTATTGCAGAGAGCCTTCTATATAAAAATTAGATTTCATATGAAAATCAAGCAAATTTTCAGAAAGTAACTATTAGTAGTAAACAAATGCATAAGTGACATCAAAGTAAAAAAAACTTTTCTTTTTTTTTTAAATCTGACAACGTACATTTCATAAACCGTCAAAGCACATTTAATTGTCAAAAATATCAATATGTCAAAAACTAGAGCCAATTCAAGGAAACAGATGTGCATTACCCAGAAACCAGTCAAATGTCTTTCGCACTCAAAAATAAGTTGTTGTCCCCCACACCCCCTCCCACCGTATAATAGTTTGTTCAAAGGATTCAAGGTTCAAGGGATTTTGTCACAAAAAAAATGTGTTCAATATATCATAATTCATGTGAAGACTTTTTGCATTTCTGGTACAGATATCACCAAGAAACATGAAGTGGGTGCACATGATTTACTTTCATAGGCCACATCGACACCTGTGTTTCGTGGAGATGTGTATTTTTCCTCTCACAGTTTAAAACAGTTCCCACATGTCTTGCATTCTCTCTCTGGCATTCTTTGGTTAAATTCCACAAAGGATAAAGAATTACAGCACACTTTTACCACCTTGGCTGAACTGCACTGTTCACTCGCCCCGCAAGACTGCAGGGCCATTGCAGACTGTGGTTGTCGTTACCATGGCAACCAGGGTGGAGCTTTGGTCTCATGACAAGCCGAGCGGGCTACTGGTAGTCTACGTAGGGTGTGACTGTGAAGATTGAAGTGAGTGCCTAGTCGTAGATCAATTGTGTTTTCTCTTGTAGAGGGAACACTTAATGAACGAAACGAAACTTCATTACAAAATGTATCCGTGCATGGGGTGCAAGCAGTGGAAAGTCAGTGCTCTTATGCTATTATGTAAATTTCAAAACATTTCCCAGAGCTAAGCAGTTAACAAAAGATTTACCAGGTGGTTACATTTTTACAATTGTGTGACTTTTTGTGTAAATAATGAAATGTGCCTAGTAACGTGATGTATTTCACCATTGGGCATGCCTCCCCCCTCCCCCAGATTCCTTCAGAGTGCCTCATTGTTGGCCATGACTGTGTGTGCATGTCACAGCGAGAAGGTTAACTCATTCACTCAGCCATTTTCACCAAAGCAACCCCCTTCACTGGATTTTGACTGATTTCGCAAGGCCCTCAGAAATATAGTGTTCTACTGGTATAAAAACATGGAACCCAAAAGAAAGATTTGAGTCTCTATTTCAACAGGAAAAAAAATATTTGTATCCATTTACGTTTTGCAGCAATTAGCATGAGAATCTAGGTAAGTTTCATCATTATTCACAAACCTGTTGAAAACATTGCAAAAAAAGAGCTTGTTGCAACATGGTCCTGCCTGATCTCTTATACTCTGCTGCCATCTACTGGCCTTTTTTTTTAAAAAAAAATATATTTTTTTTTATTATTATTATTAGTAGTAGTAGTAGTAGTAATAACTAACATTGTGTTAAGTGACCACTTCAGGTTAGAAGTTGCATCAAAGCCTTCTGTATAGCAAAAAACCCGACAACATATAAAATAAGTTTTTGGGAGTGAAGGACAAAGTATTAAACATATTTATACGTTTTTGGATTTGAATGAGATAAAGAGTGAGGTAATTTCTAAAAAAAAAAAAAAAAAGTTTGACACGACAGCCAGTGGCTGCTTAAGAGTGCCTTGTCGTCGCGGCGTTGAAAAGCCCCGCGACGGGTTATATTCCTGCCGCTGGAAGCTGTCAGCAGATATTTTGGCAGCTCAATCATGGCAGTTATTTTAGGGCATGATTTAAGATGCTAGACAAAGTGTCTTCCATTTTTCCAAAGTGTAGAAGTTGAATTTGATTGTCAGTTGAGTGGGGTGTGGCTTCAGTAGGTTCAGCAGACACACCCACTATGGAAAATGACTTTTAATTTTCTTTGCAATATATATATATATATATTTTAATTATTCACATTTGTCAGGTTTGTTAACAACATTCCTCTCTGTGGTGTGTCAAATTTACTCTCCATTTATTTGACAGGCACTTCAATTAAGAGCTTGATTGTCAAGCTTGTTGTAAGTAAGAGTTGAGCAGCGGTCTGTGTTCATTTGGAAACAAAATTCTGCCTCCCCCCCACCCCTCAGTGTGGTAAGTGTGGAATGAGAAGCATGTGGTGAGGGGTGAGGAATCACCAACAGGGGTTGTGGGTTTCCACCTGCCACTTTTGCTGCCACTGTGTTCTCATTTGGCAGCGAAAGGCCAAATGTTGAGCGTTTCATGGCACACGGAGAGTCACAGCTCTCATTTCTGCTCACCACATGCTTGGTGTCACAATAGAAAGTGAAGAAGAAGTAACGCCTTCATGGAAAGTGACTAATTCACCTTGTTTAGGGTTCTGCATCGGCGATTCATCAGCTTGTCACCACAGCTGTGCAGTCTGATCAGCCATCTCACGGCGACTTGTTTAGTGCTGGAAATAGAAAGGGAAGCATATTTCTCCTCCAGTGAGAAGTTGATGATCGTAAAGTGTACCCCCCCCCCCCCCCCCCCCACACTCTTCCTTCCTTCCACCTCCACGCTCGCAAGTCAAGGAGCTTATAAAAAGAGGCTCTCGGAAGCAGACACTCAGAGTTTTCAGCGACATTAAAGGCATAAATTCCTCTCCGGGTGAGGAGTTTAGGCTTGGAAAGAAAGACGACGCTCTTGGCAAAGTCAGGAGTCGCACCGCTTTTGTTTATTCCGCCCTCATCAAATCATCCAGTGTTCAAGGAAGTAATCTTTAGCGGCATGTGTTTGTGTGTTTCAAGATCAGGAAGAAAGATAGCACACCCTGTTACGGTGTGTACATTCCAGTGGCATGCAGCACAATCACTCATTCCTCAAAAAAGAACTCAATTCTTCTTGTATGTATGTATTTATTTATTTAGCCTATTCTTTATTTGGTAGTGTTTGTGCATTTGGCTGTACTGTTTCCAGTACATTAATGTAGATGTTAGATTTTTTTTGTTTTTTTGTCCAATCAGATTTCAACCTCTATGTTGTCACGTCAATCTAATTAGCTCAAAGCCTTCACAAGCAAAAGTGCTGGAGCGTGCAAATTCAGCTACATTAACAACACGACTGATTCTTCAACCAAATCAGATTGCAAATTCACCTCACAACTGGCCACCAATAACATCATTTTTTCAGCCCTCTGATTGGTTGGTCAGATCAATCCGAGTTTGACTATCTTAAAAAAAAACTTATACTGTGTTGTACAGCACAACCAGTGATATCTGGGTCGCATGGAAGAAATAGAATAATAGGATAGGCCGAATGGTGTGGTGTTGCCCCTGAGATGGATAAAAACGGATGCATTTTTCTGTTTAATTTACATTCCACAAACGCAATATTTATCATATACAGTATAGTAATTATTTATTATCACTTTTACCGCCAAAAAACCTTTAATGACGTATCCTAAAACCACAATGAATGCCGCCATTAACGTTAATTGACGTTTACTACATTTTTTTTTCTCTCTCTCTGTCATTGGGAAATGCAACATCTTGTGGAGCGTTCCTTTTGTGAATGGTGCAAAAATCACACACAAAAAAAATAACTATGGCCAGAAGACGGCAGCATTGTATCTCTTTTCAATGGTCTCACCGTATAGCAAATTACTTGAAAACTTGACTGATCGGATTAAATAATTACCTATTTTCAAATGCTAATGACTAAAGAACGGAATAAGGTAAAAACATACTTTTTTTTTTTTTTCTAATTCATTCTAAAAGAATGCAATGCGATTTTTCATGTGGTTTAAAATGTTTGCCTTGAATTGTCCTATACGGCAATTTTGAGTCTTGAATGAAGCTAGCCTAGCCTGCATGTTTTTGGACCGTGCTCAACATGCAAATTCCACAGAGGAAGCATGGAGCCCGGATTCCAAAACGGAACCTCAGAACTGTGAGTCAGAGGTGTTAAGTTTCCCAACCAAACACTCCAGCGCACTGCTCATTGAAACATAATGGAATATATATATATTTTTTGTCAGTGACTCACTGAGGGAACAGAACTTTCCGTTTTATGCTGAGCACGTTATTCTCCTTCGTGAGCTGCTGTAATTGTTGTAGCGGAGGCTGATGCCCCAAAAGTGACTTCCCTAGCAACCGTTGCTGTTTGAGGAGCAGCCCTTGACTCTCATGTATCTGCTGACTATAAATAGCTGACCATCCATTGCAGCTCCCCTCTGGTCACTCTGGAGAAGAAGGGGGAAAAAAAAAAAAAAAAAAGCAGCTCATTATAGGGATGACGCTTGGGTGGACCTTTTCAAACGGGCGCCGCGCCAACAGATGTGCGGCTGCGCCGGCAGCATGAAGGTGTCAGCGTCTCTCAGAGGCGCCCTTGTTTCCGAGGGAGCCTTGTAGCCGAAGCGGCTCGGTCACACAGAATAGAGCCTCTTTTGTATGGGACCACGTAGGACCTCAAGTACTCCCTGTTTGCTCCACTGAGGCAGCCTGTGCCAGTCTGAGAACACTTGAACGAGCGTGGCGGCATGCGAGTGTGGCAGTGGCAGAGCCAGTCATTTTGGGGTGGCACATGTAAAACACTTTTTTTTTCTCAAATGAATGAGGAAAAAAACCTGAAAAAAATGTCCCCAATTTGTCACCAATTGATAATATCCTTCCACTGCACACCAGGAAACTACTGTGAACTGATGGTGCCCAGATATTGTTCGCGTTGCTGTCACCATCTAGTGGTGGGGGTCTGAAGTGCACTCGTCTCAACATTTTTGAACTTGTACTTCAAGGCAAAAAAACATGTTAAAAAAAATAAATAAAATCAGCCAAGCAATGGCTCGTATCTCAACAACTCTGAATTCAAGGCACTCGTGTCTCAGGGCACCAATTTCATACAGTACCGTTGTTTGTATTGCAACTTTTGAAACAAAGTTACTAGGTCCTTAACAATCAAAACTACAACAGAAAACATAAATAAGTAAATAGATAATGCAAACGCGATGAAATAGGAGAACGCTAACAACCATGAAGAGATTTAAAGTGAGTCTTAAGAGCCAGTTTGCCTACCTGGGCTCTCCAACGTGAAAATAATACTTAGTGATAAATAATAAAATACATTTGAGTAACAAGTACCAATACTTCATAATGCCATTAGGTCTTGCAATAGTGATGCAAATGTGTTTTGTTTTAATCGTGTGTACTCTATTTGAGCGTATATTATGCGCTCAAATAGAAAACTTTTTTTTTGAGCAACGAGATGTGACAATGTATGACTGATGTGTCCATATATCACGTCTTCTCTATCTTCTAGGCAAAGCAAAGCATGGCCAGTAATGCTTTACTTTTTTTTTTTTTTTTTTTTTTTGTAACCTTTCACTGTGACTCCGCCCCTTTACACATTTTCTCTGACGTTCAGGGTACTTGGGGAAATTGGAATGATATTTTAGTTTCCATCATATAATGGTTGGAACATCAAATTGTACAACCACTTTTTGTTGTTTTCTGAGCGCTTTGCATGCTAGTCACAGGCAAAAGCAATACAATGTGCTGTTTTGGTTTCACCGTTTTGCATTGATGAAATATCAGAAATGCACAGATGTTCGGAACTGTTGCGTTTGTGTCGTTGGATTGCCTCTTTTTCAAACGTATTAGTCGTGTGTATGTATGAAAAGCTTCCTTGGCAAACAACATCGGAAATATGACCTGGGGGTCCTGGGACGAGCCACACCTCCTATTCTGGTGATGAAGAAAGCATTCGTGATGGATGCAGGCCCGGAGTCGAGACCGTTGCGTCGTGTGTGGCTCGTGTAGACTTGACTCTGGTCTGCCTCTCAGAATAAAACGCAACTATGCATAGCACATGCTTTGGTGACACATGCCAAGAATAAAGTGGACCTTCGCTATTCAGAGGTTTACGGACTAAGACTAGTTCAGAAAATAAAATTGCGAATAATGATTTATAATATAAGTGATTATTTTTTAATATATGATGTGTTATGTTATTCAATTATAATAATTGAAACTAAGCAATTAGCCTACAACACTTTGATATAATTTCAAACTTTTTTTTCTTTTTTTTTTAACGTAACCCGTAAAAATAGATTGTGAATAGATTTGATTTAGAAAATAATTTTTATATTTTACAGAATATATAACATATTCACCAACGCATAAATGGTGATTTGTGAATTAGCATCAGGTTACTATACAACAAATTGGCAGGCAGATGTTGAATAATTCTTGACTTATTTACACATGCACATTTAGGTAAAGTGCTTAACCCATTTATTTGGCCACCTCTCATAAAAATTAAAAAATACATGTCAACGTGAATTCACTATGTTTGTTTATATTTGAGGCATCTGTGTGTTCTTCTCTGAGAAGTCACAAATGTAGCAATCATAATATTTAACCACTAAACAATCGATCAAGTGCCGGTATATCAGCACTATTTGATCATCTTCATTAATGAAGAATTTGTGCTTACTACTTCTATTTTCTTGTATTTATGTAAAAAAATACATTGCAAATTTACAGACAACAATAATTATATTACTGATTTATGGCTTGCTAACAAATCCTTAATGTGAAAATTTTTTGAGTAAATTCCTAGGCTCGAGCAAACAATTTAGCTCTACTGCAATTATGAAACATTGAAGTCTAAAAATGCTTTTGTCAATGCTGTTTGAATGCATGCACCCACGCCATCTGACAATCGCTCCATTCAAAGTGGGCCGATTGTAGGCAGCCCTCCGTGTGTGACTTAACGATTATTTTCTTTCCAAACTGGCAGCATTTTAGGGGAATGGAACGAAAAGAATGCAGGCCTTCTTTTTGCCTCATATGGAAAAATATGAGCTTTGATTGAAGATGGTCGCCAGAGTGTTGTGGAGTAGTCAGTCTCTTGCTTGTGGGAACTCCAATGACAGAGTGCAGGATTCTATTTAAGTGTAGTACGCGGATTTCCACTTGTAATACGGCAAATAATCACTGCACAATTGCAGTTTAGCATTATGAAAATTGGTACATCGTTTGTTCCATGACCACACTTGTAACTCATTTATCTCAGATCACGTTGTCCAGTTGACATGAATGGAATTGCCAGTAATCGGTTCCAGCCCCCAATAAAAGACCACCAAAAAAAAAAAACCTAACATGCTTCTTAATACAAAAATTGCATTCTACAGTAGATATTGTATTTCAAAACAGACAGTAATAACATAATTAAATAGAATAAGGAATTAATGGTTATTTTTTGGATTATTTCATTGTGCCATTCATCCTGGTCCGTGCACCTCTCCACCAGAGGGCAATAGAGTATATACAAATGGATATAAACAAAAAAGATGGTGTTCCATTGAGGGGAACTGATTTATGGGGCAAACTGAAAGTATCACTGAGCATGAGTAAATAGGATTAATTTGTTTGCTAACTTCATTTTCAATACAATACCTAAACCTAACCAAACCTAAATACAGAGCAAAACAAAAAGATGTATTTCAACTAAACGTGTCAGTTTGTGGAACAATCTGGATAAAAAAATAAAAATAAAAAAAATCATCTATTTGTATTTTTTTTATGTATAAAATCACAATTACTGGAAAAATATATTTAGCACAAGGTCATGCTATTGAATTATTTTGTTTAATTGTTACTTTGAAAGTATCTTGACTGTTTGCTGTCATTTATTTTGTGTTCTTTTTTTTCTTCTTTTTTTTTAATGTTGATTAGGGGCCGATATCACATGTTTTAGCTTCTTTACTTCGTTACTATCCACACTTCTTTAATATTTATTTATTTATTTATTTATTCATTCATTCATTAAATTTTGAGACTTGTTCAAAATCTGCCAAGCTGCTTTTTGTTGTGAACTAGGTTGAGTTGGTTGCTACCATCTCAAATTTTTTGCTCTCAAATCAGAGCCACAAATCATCTAAGACAGGGGTGGCGAGATCTGGTCCTCGAGGGCCGCAGTCCTGCTGGTTTTGGATTTTTCCCTTCTTCAACACAGCTGATTCATGATCAGCTCATCAGCAAGCTCTGCAGAAACCTGATAACGAGCCTGTTAATTGGAATCAGCTGCACTTCGAGTAGGGAAATCTGCAAAACCTGCAGGACACCGGCCCTCGAGGGCTGCAGTTTGCCACCCCTGATCTAAGATCTTAAAAAAAAAAATTCAGGTCAGTTCAGTTGTAAGCCGATTTTTTTTTTTTTTTTTTTTTTTTTTTTTTTTTAATGTATTTGATTTATTTTTAAGGATGCACTTGGTGTAAAAAGTTTGCTCACCACTGATGACTGTTGTGGTCTTTCCCCCACCCTCACAGCTGATCAGCTTCATCATCATCATCTGTTATGCGGCGTCCCTGTATGGAGGCTACTCGGCCGTGGCCATCTGTGAAATGATCTTCGCCATGGTCTTCTTCGGCATCTTCATGATGGAACTGGATAAACAGTTCCAACTGGTCAACTGGATGTGGAGCGTGAGTGGCAAACAAACGCGTGAAGCCGTCGCGATCGACCCGGGCAGAAAAAAGCCTCACCTGTCGCTTTCACCCGTTTGTTTGTTTGTTTTTTTGTTTTTTGTTTTTTGTTTTTTTTTGCTCAGGATCTGTTCCGGGCCGGCATCGGCGCAATCCTTTACATCATCACTTCGCTGGTGTGCGTGATCGGAGGAGCCGGGGACGGCGCTCGTATCGCAGGCGGGGTCAGTGAAGCAACCATTGCACACTTCCTGTTTCCTTCACATAGCGATAGTTTGCTTCGTTGACTAGATGACTATCACTTCATTGTTATGGTTTCAACCTTTACAATATATACATGTTAAATCATTAGAAAATAGTTTGGTTCTAGGATGAACCCCGGGCCATTTTTCTACAAAATGAGAGGGTGAAAACTGGTGGATATCCATCCAAGTGGTCAATTTTGTGACCAACATAAGTGGCTAGCGAAGTATGACTTCTAAGGGCCTGCTCCATTTTTAAAATTTAAATATATGAGAATGATTATCGTGTCATATTTCATCTTAAAGGGATACTTGTGTCAGGTGGGGTGAAGGACCCAAATGCAGGCGAAGCAGGGCACGAGGGCAGAGGAGTCAAGGAGGGATTTATTAATAAAACAAAAGCAGGAGGCAAATAAGGAACTGATCAAAACACCAACTCCGGCCAGATGAACAAGGGAAACTAGGGCAGAGCACAGGACAGGAGAACGGAAGTAATACAGGCAGGAAAATAACAACAATGAACCAACAAGAGCTAAACTGAAAACAGGTGACTAAATACACACACTAATTGACAATGACTAGACACAGCTGGGCAAGACACAAGTGGCAGGGGAAGCTGATTGGTAGATACACTGGGAAGGGAAGACACACGCAGGTGGACAAGGTTAACAATAACGAGACCAGGGAGGGAAGACAAACCGTCAAGGAAAAACAGAAACATCACAAACTCAAAACTAGAACCCCAACAAAAGCAACAAAAACCAAACCCGAACCAAACCAAACACGGGTGACAAAACAAAATCCAAACCATAACAACTTAACTCATTGTATAATTTTCAGCAGTGAAACGTTACCGGTAACATTTTGTCCAGATTTAATTTGATAACCATTATTTTTCATGTACAAATAATACCTTTAAAAAGTATTTTTTCTACTTGCTGTCGACTGATGATGACATCACCTATGCTGAGCAAGCAGGTTACGGCCAATCGTGGCTCACCTGTTTTCTGGGGTTGGTCAGCAAACTGAGCCATGATTGGTCATTACCTGCTTCCTCAGCACAGGTGATGTCCTCATCAGTCGACAGCAAGTAGAAAAAAAAATACTTTTTAAAGGTACTAATTGTACATGAAAAATAATGAAGTTACCACATTAATTTTAGACAAAATATTAACTTTTTACTACTGAAAATGGCTCAATGAGTCAAGTATCCCTTTAAAAATCCATTATACATGAGCTTTTAGCTAGTTTTAATTGACATCAAACAATGACTTGGCCTGTCTGTATGTTTTAAAAATGACTGGGACCATTGAGCAGAAATGTTTGATTGAGAGAGAGCAGACCTTTGTCAGTAAAAAAAGATGGAACTTAAAAAGTAAGTTTACATTAAAAATCGCCTACTAGTTATGTTGATGCAGCTGATTGACACTTGATTTAAACCAGTTATTTATTATTATTATTGCTTTTATTTTTTTTTAATAATGTCTGAAGACAATTTCAAAGTAGTGATTTTCATACCGTCACCCCTCAGAAATGATTTCCAGCACATGAAAATGAAAACAACAACAACAACAAGTCGGGGAAATACAAAGCGTCCTTGCATAGCACAATCTGTTCATTGTTCTCTCATGGGCGTTACGCACATGCATGAATCCAGAGCTATTGACACATTTGAATGATTAACCCCTGCTGGGGTCCATTTTATTCCTTTTGATGAATCTTCTGTCTTATATCAATATCTGCACTCATTCATGGACTTGTATGTTTTGTGCTCAAGTTAAAAAATAAAATAAAAATGATAATGTTGCAAGCTTTGCTGTGAAAGTTTGTGTCATCTTAGGAATTTGTGACTCCTGCAGTGGGAGACAGTCACAGATAAAGAAAGAAAATATCATGATGCTTGGAAACGCAATGACTCGCATATACCGTGATCTTACTTATTCTTTTACTACAAATTTAGCAGCCCATCTAATTGGCCAATCGGAGAAGAGTATTGTCCATCATCAGCCCGAGTTTGCCCTCTGCTCTTCAGTCGCTCTCAAAACATGCTCAGCAATTTGTTGCTCTGAGATTGATATTAAATTCATCAGATTCCTGCCTTTTTGCCAGTTGGACTTGCACAATTTTTTGCAGATTAAGATGTTGGTTGGGACTTTTATTTGGCCTTTGCCTCTTTTGAAAGCTTCCAAGTTCCAACTAAGGCTGTCACTATCAAATCTTTTTAGAATCGATGATTCCATTGAATACTTGAGGACTTCCAAACAATTTCAAAAAAAAAAAAAAAAAAAAATCCAAACCACATCCAGAAAAGTTTCCATCCATTTAGATTTTATGTCTCAGCAAGCTGTGTGCTGATATATTGTAGGTTCAAGTTCAACCCTTCCAAATAAATACGCAATGGCAACATAATAGGCACTTGTACAACTAAATGTTCCTGTCTTTGTTTTGAATTGAGCAGATAATGTTTGGGTGTGTAATAAACGGCTCGATACTTGGTAGCAGCTTTTTAAAGCCAAAACAATTTGCATGAATTATTTATACCGCAGGGAAGATTTTACAATTGCTTGTGATATACAAACCTTCGTTGACTGTAACTATGGCAGCATCATATGTGCATACTATTGCAACTACCTTTCCTAGTCCGGACATGTCAAATACAAACGCAAGATGGTTAAAACGCTTGTCTTGACAGCTGCAGCAACGGCTGCACCTGACTCGCGGTCATAGAAGCGTTGAGGAAAAAACGCTATCCTGAGACTGCCCTTTTTTTATTTTTATCTTTTTTTTATTTTATTTTATATTTGTTGCTTTTAAATTATGTTCAATTGCCTAATGTATTATGTTCGATTTTTTTCTTTTGTGGTTGAGTTGAGTAATATTTCAAACATTTTACAACACGACATTAAATATCTTACAGATTTAATTTTGGAGAAAAAAAAAGTGCGTGCTACGTTAGTTTGTAAATAGTGAATCAGCAGAGTTAAAACAAGCGCATAAAGCGAAAACTCTCCTTAACTTCCAGTGCTGCTCATCTGGGTTAAACTTGGCACCTTCCTTGACATACGAAGATCTTTAACAGTGGAGATGTATTGCTTCGGCATACTTCCTTGACACAAATTACTACTTTCTATGACTTGTTGCAACTTAGAAGAGCACAAAAAATATGTCTGAAACTGGTGAATTTGAAAGTAGCGAACTACGACAGTATTTGTTATTCGTGTGCTTTCTGAATTGAGCGCATTCCTCTGTTTCAGGTGTTTGGCTTGATTGCCGGCCTGCTGTTCGCCTACGACACGTACACCATCTTCTTGCAAATCAAGAGCACCAGGCAGCACACGGCAGCCGCCACCGGTGAGAGGGAACACAGCTTATTTTAAAACTGTAAAAGCCCTTTTTACACTGCTTTTAGCAGGGCGTAGTGTGCCACTGTCAAACCTATTCAGTGTGTATGTGGTGAGGGGTGGGGAGCACGGAATCCGAAACACCTAAGATGCCACAAGATGGCAGCAAAGCACAAAGCACCACTCATTTCAACAGACATCCCTGTCACCAAGATGGCACCAAAGCAGTATTTTCATATTAAGTATGTGTCGTAATATATTACACCCCCCCCCCCAAACCCCCGGCCCCCCCTTTTGTTTTATGTGTATGTTTTATAGACGATGGAGTCTAAGCACGCCAATGTGCTTGTGGCTCTGTTGAGCATGCAGCGGAACAACAAGCGGATGGAGGACGGCAGAAGAGTGGAGGGGACAAAGGACAGTAATGGGAACAAGTTCATATCTGTATCAACACCAGATTTTTTTATTTTTTTTTGTACGAGTCATGCCTAAAAGGAGGATGACCACCACGGTGTAGCGGCGCTGCACATCTATGCCCTCGCGTCAACTGTGGTGGGAATGCCCCTCTCAAACCCCAAAAGTCAATGTGGGAACACCAGCTAAAAAGGGAAACTTGTGTCATGTGATAGGCCATGTCAAAGGTCGGCCCCATCTGTCCTCCAGCAGCTCGTCTCAGCATTTTCCATTTTTAATGGACAACTGTAGTAACCGTTTGGTTTAAATGTGCCTTTGACATTATTTAACATCATAATGATCAGCCTTGTGTTTTGAGTTTTTTTTTTTTTATATGAGTCATTCAGCATGTTCATAATTGATGTCTTTCACTGTGTGTGTCCAAGTGCCCGAGTGGTCATTTGAGATTCCACAATCTGAAACACTTGAAGTCATCTACCTGCTTGGATCTAGTATTTTTATTTTACCCATCTGACCTTTTTTTTTTTTTTTTTTTTTTTGAATTGCTGACATCCACTCACCATAAAATATCATTATTGTGTCATAATGTTACTGTGTGGTTCTGTGTTATCATAAGCATCCCATGTGTCTAATCGCTAACACGTTTGTGCCGATGAATCCAGCCCCGCCCTTAACCTCGTTCTTGTTCACGTTTGCATTGAGGCTCCTTGTGTCTTAGGACAGGACATGAATAAGTCAGATGTGATGTTTGATTTCAATTTTTTATTTTTTATTTTATTTTATTTTTTATCCGTTTATTCAACTTCTTGGTTGTTGGTTTCAAAACAAAACAAAACACATTGCCATTGTGCTTTTCTAACATGCTTTACAAGTGTCATTTCATTGTTTAAACCAGCTTCAGCTTTGGGAATTAAAAGCCATTGTTACAACAAATACTGTCTCTTTTGCTATTTTTTTTAACTTAATTTGAAAGCATAAAATGCTATGATGTATCTCATTATTTTAGCAAGAGTGTGATTATTATAATTTAAAGGCAAGCGAAGTGTGGTGGCATTTTGTTGTCAAAGGTTTGAGAACTACTGGGTTAAAGCAATGACAATATGAAACAAAACTAACTTCGTGCTTTGGCGAGGGTAAAAAAACGTTTCTTGGTTAAAAAAAAACAAAACTACTGTACTAGTGTTAATACATGCTTTCTTCAGACTGCCAGTAGATGGCAGCTTACTTGCGCAATTAATTCATTTAATTCGCACCTTTACGCACGAAATTGTCATTAGGGGGTTGAGTATATTACTTTTATTTTTTGAATTGCTAATTTTATGGGGTTCCATGAAATGAAGCAGCGGGAGGTCCTGAAAAAGCCATTTCTGATGATAGCTCAGAAAAGGAACGCCTGCTCTTCGTTTTCGAATTAGATTTTTCTTGACATGGCAGATGAGAAAAAAAACTGAAAATATGCTTTATGTTTTTTGGGTCGCTGTGAAGACCCAAAATAAAGGCCAGGCAGAATTTATATCAGCCTTGAATACTTTCTGTGTGATCACTTTCGGTGTGAATTCAGTGTTGGTGTTGCAGTACTTGTATCAAATGAATGGTCAAATATTAGTCAACACAAAGTGGTAGCTCAGTCCAAATCCAAATACATTTACATTCAAATTAAATCAAATGAATAACGTAAATAGTAATTAATTCTAATATAACTAGGTATGGAAAAGGATCATTTTCTCATTTTATTTTTAAAATCAGGTTTGTGTGTGATTATTTTTTGAGTAAAATCACATTGAATGATGTTTATTAACCTTTAATGCTGACACTTGAATATACTGTATGTAGGTGTATTAATTTTTGCATACACATGAATAAAAATTTGAAACAGACATTGCGAAAGGTATAGGACAGGTGCACGTTTCTTTTTTAATTTATTTGAATCAAAGCAATTCTGTACGCAAAAAAAATGTGACACATACTGTAATTGTAGTTTCTGTGAGAATGGGTACGGTTTATTTTTGTTCTCTTTAGAACACAATGTGTGGCTAATGGGGAGGCGTTTAAACCCCCCCCCCACACACACACACACACACACACACACACGCTGCAGACTCAAAGTAAATTTTAAGAATGAAGACTCACTAGGAATAAATGGTATCAAAAGTAAAACGTTCCTCTTTAAAACCTATAGTAAATAGTTTATTTATAATGCATCAATAAGTAATTTATTTGAATTCTTTATTATGTTTTTACGAACACAATAGGCATATAAAGGTATTTTGTTCTAGTGTGTATGCCGTAGTTAGAGGCCGATCTTCTGCGCATGCGCGTCACCGATCGTGCAAGATCACCGATAGTCTTGACACACACCTCGCTTTCACAAGGTAAAAACGAGAGGTTGGTCAAGTTAACAGGAACTTTTAATCTTCCCGTAGTAGGAGGGCTAAGCCTTCAAAACAAAACCTACGTCAATGTCAACGGCCATATCTAAATCGTCTTGTGCGTCTCTTAAATATCTAAATTTCGTCATTAATTTGCTATCTGTGTGTAGGCTTCTTTTATTTGAGTGTCTTCGAGTATTTACTAAAACTCGTTCTGACCTGTATCTGACTTTGAAAGGCAGAAGGAAGTTGGTCTCTCTTAGTCATGAATACTGAAGTTGTTAGCGCAAAGCGTTCGGGGACTTCGAGGTAGTTTGGTGGCAACATCATGTAGTTTATATAGCATACATATTGAAAATTGAGACGTTTCCGTATGTCTCCACTTTGTTCTTCTCTCTTTGGATACTGGAGTGCATTTTCGAACGCACACTTCCTCCGTCATGTTTCTCCGCGGGTCTAAAAAGCGACGAACCAACCACTCGGTAAGTGTTTGCTGTCGATGTACATTTGACTTCTGTCACCTCCACTTTGAAATACGATTCCGCATTTATTTTTTATTCATTGTTTTACGTATTTTGAACTGTCTGAACATTGTCTTTTGAAACTCGCCTTAAAGTCCGAAAGTAAACTTTTTTTTCCTACCTGGCTTTGTGCTCTTTTTGGGTCAAATCACCACTTTGAAAAAAAAAACGGTAATAAAATAAAATAAATAAAAGCTAATTTCGTGTTTATTTGTCATACTGTGTCCCATAAAGTTCCACATTTTTTTGTGACTTGGGATGTTCAATGTGAGTCTGGGGAGTGGGAAATTACGTCACAACCTTTTGCGGGGCAGGTTTGGATAATGCAGATGTAAACGTGACCTTTTAAAAATAATAATAATAATAATAACAATAGGCGCCAGGGTACTTCCGGGTGGCAGAAAGTGATTTGTGACTTTTCACTGACTGACAGACTTAAATTGAAAACGAAAACTTGTATTAGTCATTAGGGTTGTTGCCAGACAAAGGCTACTTCAACGGATGAGTGTTTTGCTTTTCTTTTTTCCATTTATGAAAAATTATAATTAATGCGGCCCACCTGTGGGTTAGGAGGAGATATGAAGTGGATGTCATGAATCAGGGGTGGCCATGTCCAGTCCTCGAGAGCCCCTATCCAGCCTGTTAATGTCTCCCTCCGCCAACACACCTGATTCATATGACCAGGATTGTTATTGCTATCAGGCTTCTGCAAAGCTTGCTGATGAACTGATAATAATTTTCATTCAGGTGTGTTGGAGGAGGGAGACATCTAAAACAGGCTGCCTAGGGTGGGGCTCTCAAGGGTCGGTCTTGGGCACCTCTGTGGTAAATAGTTGGACAGAAAATTGCAAGACTGAGCAGATGTGCAGTAGCCGATGCATGCATCCATCTGTCCATCCATCCATTCATCCGGTTTGTGGAAGGCGGGGGGGGGGGGGGGGAGGGGGGGTCAGTTTCAAAGCTTGTTTGGTATAAAGAGAAACAAAGCAAAAAAAAAACAAACAAAAAAAACCTTCAGCTATTGATTATTTTTAGATCAGGTATACAGATTTTCCCCTAGAGTAATTGGGCAAACATTAATTTTGCATTTTTTTTTTTTTTTAAGAACTTTTTATTTATCACACACACAATCCAACAAAGAGATGTACATCTCTCAGTATTCCGGTCTCATAACAATTCACCTTGTATACGAAAATAAATTATTGGATAATCCAATCCGGTTCAGTCCTCAATTTTGCATTCTTGACCACAATAACGTGCATGTATTATTGTTTCACTTGGTGTTGCCATTCTGTCATTCAATTCTACTGTAGAATCTGTGTCTTCAATTGTGTATGGCTTTAAAAGGCAGGACCGGGCCTGGTGAGTGACGTGGGTGTCAGCGAATGAGCGTGTAGTGTTGGCTGGCTGTTAACGGTAGACGTGTTAGCCGGTGCGCATTTTGAAATGACTTGTGTGAATTTTGGCCATCGGCAGCTCGTATATGAATTGTGCGTGCATTACGTGTTTGTATTCTTACCATTTGATCAATTCACTTTTTCTTGTAATCAGGTTGCTTGCGTTATTCAATTTAGTCGTCGTCATTCAAGTACTGAGCAGACTGTGCTCAAGTTTGAGCTTGCTTGGGTAAAAGCAACACATACCCATGCATGCAGGTCACTCTTTGTGTGCACAAGTCGCAAGAATGACAATACTAGGGTGTTCGCTTGGTGTCATTTCATCTGCCGACTCTGAATGACACGTCGGCAAAAACAAAACAAAAATGGTGTCCTGTTATCAATGTGGGGCGTCCAAAGGTGTTTTGAATCCCGCGGCCATTTACTCCCATTCCCGGTTATAGTAATGATCAGTTGCAGTGTTGAATGTACACACGCACTTTCTTGTGTGCCTCCCAGCCTCAGTTTGCTTGCGAGTGTTACGAAACAACTGGCGCCACCATTCATACATTCGTTCGTTTCCTACGTTGGAGTGCAGCATGTATTGTTTGCTGACTGACTTACTTACTGCACACGCAACAAAGAGATAAATGCAACACTCTTCTGTGTTATTGGGAAATGGTGGGATTCGATAAATGAAAAACTATCCTAAATTATTGCAGGCTTTGTAATTGTGTTTTGATAAAGAAATTTAGTTGATACAATTAACCGTTTTTCAGTTAGGGTGAATTCTGAACTTTCCATTCAGTCATTTTCCAAACTTTATATCCTCACTTAAAAAAATTCAATCCAAAATGTTCACAGTATTTGCAAATGGATGTACAATTACACAATGTTTTTTTTTTCCTTTGTTATTGTTGTTTAATCCATACAATACTGTCTGGGCTGCAACCGTCCATCAGTGTTACTGTACAAGTATCCATAAAAGCAAGCTTGATCTGAACGCAACTGCAAATGTGGCTGCACTCATAAACAAGGGAAAAAAATAAGCAGGTACGTGCATGTATCCTGTTCAAACCTTACCACACCTCCTTTCGTTTTATTGCTTTGCCCATGAAACTGTCTGCTTCCAAGTACCGTGTACTGCAATTACAGCATGACAGTGTATGTTTAAGTAGAAGGGTGAGCAAACAGTTGAGTCACGTGCGTGCATGTTTTGTCCATTGTGTGGAAAAGAAAACACCCATCAAAGTACTTACAGTGCTTCTAAGAGGTGTGGTGTTAAATGAGCACCAACATATTTATTGCTGAAATTGTGCGCTTGTTAATGTGAAATCGGAGGAAAAGAAAGTGGGGAAGGGTGCAGCGCTCATCCTGTGCCTACTTCCTTCCGGCCAGCTCCAAAACCTGCATGCAGGATGGAGTACACACACGCGAGTGCACACACCAAGGCTGCAAAGAAGCGCTTTTGCATCGCAATTTGCGAGTCAAAATCTGCATGTTGTGCCTCATCAAAACACATTAGCAAAACTGAGAAGCAAATGTAGTTATTTATTTTACAATAATCCGCCAAGATGATCTGAAAAAGCTTCGCCGTGCTGGATATGCTCGAGTCTTGTCACCTACACACAATTAGCTAGCCAGCAACGAGCTTCGTCTGGCTCGCTAGAGTGCCAAAACAAGTTGTGGGGTTGAAATTAAGTAAGTAAAAATTGATAGAGCTTCTCAGTTATTTTTTGTTAACCACACCCACCTTTACACAACTATAAATCGTCTTTTTTTTTTTTTTTATATAATATTGTTGTCAGTACACTTCTGTAGAGGAGCTAATATGCTTTACACACTCTTTAATAATGAGTGTGCCACTGCCACCTACTGTAATGGAAGTGCAATTACACATTATTCTAGTATGGCAAAAAACAACAACTTTTCCCCGAGGTCACACGCGGCCCCACTAGCATCGCACCACACCACTTTGACGGTACACATATGAATCATGATGATGCAGGATTCCCATTCATTCAATCCGTGTGCCAACTATAGGTAAGGCAAGTGTATTTGTATAGCACATTTCATACACAAGGCAACTCAATGTGCTTTACACAAGGAAAGACAACACATAAGCATCAACAAACACAGTAGTTAACATTCAGAGGAAGAAGAGTAAATAAAAGTAGGTTACAAAATTTACTAAAAGAACATACAATGACAATATTAAAACATTATTCAGCAAACTTTAAAACATTTAGCATATGGAGTTTAAAATAATAAAAATAATAATTAAAAAGGAAGAAGAAAAAAACTATAGGCAGGCTTTTTCACCATACTGTGCGGGAAAGACGAATGGCTGCGTGAAGAGCGAGTCGGCCCAGCTTGCGGTGGGAACCGATGTGAGCTGAGCTTCTTGTTTCCAGCAGGAGGAAGAGGACCCGGACAGAGGGCAGCCCTGCATGCGCTGCGGAGACCAGTGCCCCGGCTTCCGCGTCCATGGATGGAGGTACGAGCTGAAGGCGCCCCGACAGATTGTGACTTTGCCGGGCCTCCTTGGCAGGAAGTGTTTTAATTACTCACGAGGTCACATTTCCTCCCTGTGCTTTTTGTTGCTTGTGTGAAAATGCACCAATTAGCAAGGTTTGTGCATGTTACATCTATATTGAGGCCAAAACTTGATGTTTTCCCCCATATCATGTTTGGGGCTCCGTAATGGATGATGTAACATTATAGAGAACACTTTTTGGTAGTAAGACAGATCACATGTGACTTATCATCATGAATTGAAATATTAGGGTAACTGAATGACTAAGATGTATGGGGTCAGCATGTCAGACCTCAGAGGCTTGGTCAATTGTATTTTCCCTCTTTAACCAATTTAGATTCTGATCATCCACAGTAGAGTAGCTCAGCTGCCGCCGCCGGCTGTGATCCATCTTGCTCTCACACGTCTTCAATTGAGCGCGGGAGGCAGATGCTGCTCCGGTCAGCAACGAGCCAATTGAGTTACTTTTCACCCACAGACCCCCCACAAGTCTTAACAGTCGCCATCATTATTGCTATGTCACAAATTTGGCATTGGAGAGACCCTGCTGATTCTTTGGACCAGATCTAAGGGGGATGCCAACCATCTTAACTCAATCTCATGAGGTGGCCATTTTGTTACTTCCTGTTGACTGAAAATGACATCACAGTTGCTCAGGGCTCGGGTAGCAACCTGTGCTTGCATTAGATGCGCTTAGATTATCTTGGCACAGAAGAAGGATTTTATTACCAGCATAGATGCTATTCCTTAGCCAATCTATAGCGTTTTCCATTATGTATTAGCACTAAACTAGCATAATTTTTAAAGCAAAGTTAAATGGTCTTTTGAAATCCACAAGGTGGAATTGTAACTGTGTTGACACGTGGTGGATACTTACTGGTACTTCTGTTATTCAAACATGGATCATATTTCTCCATGAAGCACATAAAATGTCATGTTGAAAGCTTGTCAGACTTGACAACAGTAACTATGATGAGGCAGGTGTGATCCAAAAGCCCGTTGCATAGCTGAAAGTCGCTTTCATCACCTGGAGGACGATGACCGTGTGGTCTCCAGCTGTTTCCGTACACCCACCGAAACTCGCATGTCCTGTTTTGCTAACATAAACTAGACATGCTGCATGGTCCAGGTGTTTAATTCATACAAGCTCGTAACGCAAAACACATCTAAAATCTTTCCCTATTGTAATGAAGGGAAATGCTGTTAATCCATTTTCGAAGATTGGCCGTTGTTTGCCAAAACACTGCTTGTTGTCAAGTGAGTTGATTGATTTCAGTGCCAGCATACATTGCATCGTATCAAAAATATTTGCTTGCAAATCCAAGCAGAGGTTTTAGCCATATGACTGCTCGTATTGCGTGCAACATTTAACTCGAGGCACTTGTATGTCAAGGCACCACTGCAGCTTACATCAGATCAGGCTTTCTCAAACTTTTCAGGACCACGAACCCTTAAAGGCGAGAACATTTTTCGATGTGACATCCAGTGTAGAAACTTGAATTTCACAGAAGAGCTGGTGCGAAACCGTCTTCCACCTGCCTGTTGAAAAACGTACTTGACGAATATATTCGTTGGTGGCAATAAATGGTTAAATTCCAGTTGACGAATGTAAACGTCAACGGCAGTGAATGATTTGACTGGCCCAAGGCTAAAGTAGCAAGGATTAATTGGCTCTGTGTTAGTTATGCACTTTTTATCAAAAATGATAACACATCATTCATTGCAAATTATTTTGCTGCCAAGTTACGGCTCGCAGGCCCCTAGGTGTCCCCCGACCCCAGTTTGAGAACCAAAACCTTCAAGCGTACTCTCTTATTAAGCAGAATGGAAATAGCTGGAATTTAAGATGTGGTGCAGCTGATTTTCGTATTTGCCTGGGATAAAGCAGCTTTATGCCAACTGGTACCAGCTGGCAGCCTCTTACACAACAGAGATGTACATGCAATACTTTATGCCACATGGTCGCCCTCGCACAACAGGATAACACCCCTCCGTCTCTGTCTCGCCGCAAACGAGCCCACCCGCCCGGCAACAGATGTGGAGTCCAAGGACACGGCTGAGAGGGAGATTACGGCTCCCATCTTCTCCCCTCTGGCTTAGGCCACTGACCTGGTTTCCCGCCTGTTTGGGACACAAATGAAGGGACTTTGTGCCCCTAATGCAAAGTGGGATGTTGGTGGGAAAACAAGTCGGGATCTCTGCGCTTCACTTTGGTCGGTGATGGGATTAAAATGAAATTTAGTCATCGTGTGTGAACGGTGAACTAAACGTTGTTAGATTTTACAAGTGAAACACAGCTGAACTATACCGAACAAATTTACATTGCTGAAGGGAAAAAACAAAACGTTTAATTCAGTCATTCTTCCACGTTCCACTAGTAGGAACCAATGTTCGTACTAAATAAAGGAAGAGCAGCACCGTGAGATGATTTCACTGGCGGTGACGTGCATCCTGGTGTCATTGCGTCCACAGGAAGATCTGCGTGCACTGCAAGTGTGTGCGAGAGGAGCACGCCATGCGCTCAATGCCGGGTCAGCTGGAGAAGATGATGACGAAGCTGGTGTCAGACTTCCAGAGGCACTCCATCTCCGACGATGACTCGGGCTGCGCCTCTGAGGAATATGCCTGGGTTCCCCCCGGCCTCAAGCCCGAGCAGGTGAGGGAGCAATTTTTTTACCCTCTTCGGAAAAAAAAGAATCTTCAAACCCTTTCTTAAAGTTGGTTTCAAGGCAACATACCTAAAGATTTATGATTAATATTTTTTTTGTAATTCGAACCACCTTTCCTCCAAATATTTCCAGGTTATGTTGCTCAGATAGGATAGAAAAGGAAAGTTCCAGTTGTGGAAGCCCCAGTCTCCTTGGCTGACCCTGTGCCGATCCCCTCATCTTCTAATTCTAATCTCAACCCAGTCATTGTCAGCCAGCAACCGGGGTTTACACTCTAGGGTGCTTGCTTTAAATGTTTTTGCTTGCGTCATCACAACATTATGTTTCTGCTGTGTTGCGTCAGTGACAAAAATCTTTTCCGGTGACCAAATTTTGGTATATCCCTATTCGCATGTCGAGATACCACTGTACTCGAGATCTATTTGGAGACCTTTTGCTTTTTGTGCCAAACATTTCAAACTGATTATAATGTGATTCTTTGCAATTCCAAGTCCTTTAAAATATTTGTTTTTCTTAAATCAGTGAATCATCCTTTTTTTCCTGTGAATACTGCCTTGCATGTTTGCCAGTATTTTTTATTTATTTATTTATCAGTTTTTATTTTTATCAGGATTTTTTTTTCTTACTTTTTTTTTTAATTTTTTACCTGTTTTGATTTCTGTGAATGTCCTTGTCTGTCTATTTTTCCCAGTTTTTTTTAAACACTTTTTTTTTTTTTTTCTCGGTGCATACACTTGTCTGCCTATTATTACCATTTTTTTTACCACTTATCTACCTTGTATATTTATCTGGATTTTTACCTGTTTTTTGACATTTTTTTTCTTCTTCTTGTAACCATTTTTTTTTCCTTTTAACCAGTTTTTTCCCCCCCCCCACGAATATGCGCACATGCTTTCTACCTTACAGGATTACCAGTATTTTTACCAGTTTTTAAAAAATCTTTCTTTTAACCATTTTTTTTTTAAATTCTGTGAATACACTTGTCTGCTTTGCAGGTTTACCAATATTTTCGCAACTTGCCAGAGGACAGGGTGCCCTTTGTGAACAGTGTTGGAGAACGACACCGAATTAAACAGCTGCTGCATCAACTTCCTGCGCATGACAGTGAGGTAACATCTCTCTCTCAATTGATGAATCACGTTCTCAAAACGAGACCTCAAAGAGACCTCGTCACTCTGTGGATAAAACCTTTTTTGCAGTTGCATAGTTGTTATACAGGTGTTATTTTGGAACCGTGATGCATGTGATTTCTTGTTGCGTGTCATCTCACAGCCGCACTACTGCAGCTCGCTAAACGAGGAGGAGAAGCGGGAGTTGCGTTTGTTCAGCCAGCAAAGGAAACGAGACAACGTGGGCCGAGGCGTTGTCAGGCTCTTCCCCGTCACCATGACCGGAGCCGTCTGCAAGCAGGTAGAGCAGCATTTTTATTTTGTACTCGTACATTAAATGTAGCAGTCTCTAATAATGAATGAATTAATGACATTCCTCTTTGTCAGTCCTTCTCAAATGATTTGATTTATTTTCTACTACATTCTTATGAAATCACAATGTCCCATCACTGGTGAGCTTTTTTTTTTAGAACAGGCTACTTATGTGCTACTTAACCATATTTTTAGCATTAGCATTCCTATATTAGAGCACAGAATGCTAAAATGCCTCCTGCTTCTTGATTTGTTTTGACTGCCAGTAACTCTTTGAAATATTAGGTCCAATAACTCATTCCAGGACTGAATTCATTCATTTTTTTCAATTGAGTCTCACCATGAAAAGACCAAACACCTTAAGCTTCCCTCCCCCAGTGTGGCCTAAAGATCAGCGGCGGCGACATGGCCGTGTTCGCCAGCCGGGCGGGAAACGGCACGTGTTGGCACCCTCAGTGTTTCCAGTGCGCCTTCTGCCACGAGCTGCTGGTCGACCTCATCTACTTCTACCACGACGGACGCATCTACTGCGGCCGGCATCACGCTGAGAGGCTCAAGCCCCGATGTCAGGCCTGCGATGAGGTGACAAATTGCAACGCCAAAATTTTCATTTGCTAAATTGTTCAGCTCTACTTTGTAGCGATTTCATTTCATTGTCGTAACCTGAGGCCTGTTTCTTTGCACTGCAAGATCATTTTTGCAGACGAATGCACAGAGGCGGAAGGAAGGTTCTGGCACATGAAGCACTTCAGCTGTTTTGAGTGCGAGGCAGCGCTGGGTGGTCAGCGGTACATCATGCAAGAGTGCCGGCCGTACTGCTGCTCGTGCTACGAGTCCCTCTACGCCGAGTACTGTGACACCTGCGGGGAACAAATAGGTACTAATACCAAAATGTTTCCAAACATGAAACAGGGATTTTCCTGTCTTAAATTGAGGCAGAGGTGGTATCACCCTGACTGTGATGGGTGACTACCGATACGAAGGTCTGTCTTATTTTAAGGTATCGGTACTCGCACCAGTCACCGATACCATTATGGGCCGCCCTCCTGCAGCCATTTTACAATCAGGAACTAGAAATTAGAAAGCGCTGGAGCGCTGTGTTGAGCGATGTCAGTGGCTCAGGCTGGATGTGGAAGTAAATTTGGTGGAGGTGGCCACCTCTAAATTTTGTACACAGGAAAAACCCTGGTGTAGAAAACGCTCGTCTATTATTCACAAATCAAGAACCATCTGCAACAGGTGAAAATCTGCATTGTTCTGGCAAACAACTTCTATGATGAATAAAGTTCTTGTTTGTGCACAGCTGACGTCTTTACATTAACATATTGGCAACAGAGGTGGAATTTCACTTTGCGCAGCTGTCCTCGTTGCGAGGTGCCGCTGGTACAAATCTTTTAAAGGGTAGTCAACCTTAAACATTTCTTGACAATCATATTTTATATGTGACCCACCTAGTCTAAACATGACATTCTGATTTAATATTATATTTGTGGAATATGACTTATGAAGCAAAATCCAGCCGTTCTTATCATTCTCAGAAGGCGGCCATTTTTCCATTTGACGTTGACTGAAGATGACGTCACAGTTGCTCAGGCCAACGGCCAATCACAGCTCACATGTTTTCTGAAGCTAAGATGTGATTGGTTGTTACCTGAGACCTGAGCAACTGTGATACCATTTTCACTCGACAGCAAGTGGCAAAATGGCCGCCCCCTCCAGATGGATAAAAATGGGTGAATCTGCTTGCTAAATTTGTATTCCACAAACTATATTTTTTTGGGGGGGTGAACTTCCCCTTTAAGACTGGATGTGATCGGACTAGCCGAAGCTAGCGAGGCTAACCGCTATTCTCATCCACCGCCATCTTATTTTCAGTCTTTCAGTCCGGCACGGACATGGGAAGACGGCGTTGCCTAGATGGCTGGACATTTAGTTGCTATACCGAGCATTAAAATTCTTTTCGCACTGCACTTAGCAAGAAGCAGCATGCCATCTACAAACCCATTCATTGTGTATGTGCTGCTAGGGCGCCATTAAATCCAGTAGAAATGAAATCAAATGTACTGTAGTAATTGAGGGAAAAACATTTTGTTACTAGATGTATACAATGTTGCTTTTTTTTTTTTTTTTCTTTTTTTTTTTTTTTAAACTGTGATTTACATGATTTAAGCATCGTCACATAAGTAATTAAACTTTTGAGTCAAGGTAGCAATGTATTCATTTTTTTTCTGTACCTGATAAATAGAAATGAATGTGCCCTAGAAGCAAACTCAAACCTATGTTTCTTTATTTATTTATTTATTTATTTATTTATTTATTATTTTTATTTATTTATGTATTTATTTTTTTGCTCCCCCAAATGACCAATATCCCATTACAGGCATCGGCCAGAGCCAGATGACATACGAGGGTCAACGCTGGCACGCGGCCGAGTTTTGTTTCTGCTGCGCCCGTTGCCGCCTGCCTCTACTGGGCCGCCCCTTCCTGCCCCGACGGGGGCTCATCTTCTGCTCCAGGGCCTGTTCGCTCGGGGAGGACCCCGACAACTCAGACTCCTGCGACTCGGCCCTCCACGGCCGGCCTTTCCAGCACAGACGCTGTGGGCCGGCCCGGCCATGCCAGCAACTGCAGTGCGGTTCCCCGTTACAACCAATAGAGGGCGTCAACCCCGTTATGGGTAGTAAGTATTACAGCCTTGACGCTGTTAAAGCTGCTTGCAAGGTTTCATTGTATTGCTAAACTTTGCTCCTTTTTTTTTTCTTAGGTGTCAACTGTTCAACTGCAGTTGAAAACGGAGTCGGTTCCCCTGGTGGTCTTGGTCATCCACGAGGCTCCTATTCACCGCTTCCGCACATCCATCGAGGGAATGGCCTCGGGCCATCTTGGCCAAGCGACATCCCACATTACACTTTGCTGCCAAACGACGGCAAACGCAAACCACCCGCTGGCGACCTTTTAAATGGATGTTCTGCACAACCTCCGACGAGTCTGTGTTCTAGAGGAACCTCGACCGGTCAAGACTGTAGGAAGTGGGTGGAAAAGACCAATCAAGTCATGAGAGGTGATCATCGTTAAGTCATCAGTTACAAATGTTTTTGTTTAAAGCCTCATCTGACTTTCTCGTCCAGACTCTCTCCAGACGACGACGACGACGATGACGTCGCACGTCGAGCCGCCTCCGATTCCCGTCAAGTCTCGAGACCTCGCGTTGCCGCAGGATTCATCCCCCTTGACCGCCCCCCAGCCGGAGGACAGCCCACCCGGCTCGCCGCCCCCGCTGTCTCGAAGCGGGACGGCGAGGGTCAGCTTCCGAGAACCGATCAGCAGCAGCTACTCGGTCGAGGAGGATGAGGAAGAGGAGCACCGAGAGGAGCCGCAAGAAAATGACGACAGCCCTCAGGAGGAGGATGAGGAGGAGGAGGAGGAGGAAGGAGGGTTCAGACGCAGGCTGCATCTGCAAAAAGGAATCCCACCACAGATGGATCTGTTGGGTAAGAATAGGAGGATGGTGAACCGCCGTTTGGTGCGGGGTGTACCTTCCAGATTTACCTGTTATAGGTGAAAATCTACACTGATCAGTAGGAGTGTGACGATATATCGATATTGCGATAAATTATGATACTTTGTCTCCCGCAAGATTAGCGATACGCCGACGCTAAGGATCAATATTTGTAGTTAATATACAGCCACTATTATGGATCCATTGTTTATTACTTATTGAGCAATGACTTGGCGAGCCACTAGGGGGAGCGCCTCATAAGAGTGGCGGGGAAATGTAAGTGTTCAGGCAAAAAAGACTCATGAGCTTACTTTTACTTGCGTAAGACATTTATCTGTCCAGCAACTGACTCAGTTTTGTACGACGGCGAATTAGGGCCACGTAGAAAATGTTTTTGTTTTAGAGGACGGAGAAAAAAAAGTGGCAAATTTGCCAGTTTATAAACTGGCAAGTTCGCAAGACACAGTTCGCAAAATGTCTACGATGGAAGAACTCGTTAAAATGTACTTTTCGGTTAGGTTTTCAAACAAGGAGATACTAATTGCTTTAGCAGAGATTAAACAATATAATAGTTGCCAGTTTCTAAAGTGGCAAATTTGCCACTTTTTTTCTTGTCATATTAAAAAGTGGCAAATTTGCCACCTTTTTTCTTGTCATGTTGCCCCTGCCCTCTAAAAAATATATATATATATATATATATATACACGTGGCCTAATACACTGTCGTAGTTCTGCATACGCTTCTATTAGAAAAATGTGTATTTTCAAGTTTTAAAACATTTCATTTTTTGGCTTTTTGAAGCACACAATTTCTGCTTTCATTGATTTCATTGGATTTAATATTTAAGTAATTTTATTTATTTACTTAGTTACTTTTGTAAAAAATTGTCACAGTTTCTAAAATGAAAGACAAATTTGTTCACAGAAAGTTGTCTCTGTTAAGAAGACATTTGTATTAGTACTCACTGTGAAGAAGACACCAGTTTTAATGTTGTGTTCCAGTGATGGCACAAAAAGAAACTATTCTCTCATTGAAAAAACAGTTTATGTCTTGAGTAGTTTTATCGTAGATTATCGTGAATTTATGGTAATAAATCCACGATAATCTACTTGACCAATATCGATAATTGCCTTGTTATATCGTGAGCCTCGTATCATATTGTATCGTGAGGTACCCAGAGGTTCCCACCCCTACTGATCAGATTCAAAACGATTTTTAAAATAGTTTTACAGCTAGTTTTTAATCTGGATTTAAAAGTATTCCCACTTCATTGATATGTTTTTAATCTTTAACATTCACATTATTCACTCTGAGAACAAAGAATGCCAGCAGTACAGAGAGAAAAGGGATTTTTATGGGTGATTTTGGGGGGCGTCTCCTACTCTCATTCATAACGTAGTTTGTTTGTTTTTTGGTCTGTTTCTTTGTGTTGACCAGAGGGATCTTTCCAGAAACGGAATCGGTACCGCGTTTCATCCGACCCCTCCTTCCTCCCCGCCAGTCGTTCGCAGGTCGAACGCCCTCGACTGGACACGGCGGAGGGCCGAGGCGAAAGAGAAAGTGACGCCTCCTCGCCCGTCCTGCACTCAAGGTCGAGCCGGCGCAGGCACGAAGACTCGTGTTCCACGTGCTCGTCTTCGTCCGACTCTGAGCAGGAGGGCTTCTTCCTGGGGCGGCCCATTCCACTGCCGCCGCAGCTGCGGAAGAGTCCGTCCCAAAAACGAGCAGCAGAAGAAGAAGAAGAGGAGCCGCCTCGATGGGGACTGAGGGACAGTTTCAGGCGCAGACGTGCTCACAGTCTCGGTGCTAAGGATAAAGATAAAAATTGCTCGGTGTCTTGACGTAGAACATCAGAATGTCTCGCGCTTCTGAGGTTTGGGGTTTGAATCGGTGTCTGCAGGTTAGGAAAAAAAGCCACGCAAGCATGGCTCCCTGACTCCAATCTTCAAAAATGGCAAAAAAAAACCAACTGAAAAAATCTGTTTTTCTGATTTTGCTATTTATAGGTATACAGTACTGTATGTTGATGTAAAATCAACATTTTTGCATTATTTAAGAAACTACTGACAGTATAATTGGGGTAGCTGTATATTTTTGGAAAGTCATTTATTATTAATGCCATTATTATGCACAGACAAGAATATATTCCACCTGTGATAAGTCTTAATATGAAATTTAACACAGACTAAAAGAACGTGGTTCTCCGATCGATCGAATTTGTGTGAAATAGTACGTGAGCAGCGTATGTCTCTCAATGCCTTTTATTGCCGATCACAAAAATAAACCAATTACCCCTAGCTAGTACTTTGCAACCTGCAGCCAACAATAGAGTCCAGCCTGTATACAATGTGGTGTCCCCTCCCACTTTGTGTAATACTGCACGTTACACACCAAACCAGTAACTGAATCATAATTTTTGTGAATTTTCTACACTTTCAATTTGAATTTATGTCCTGCTTTTGTATAATAAAGGAATGAAAATTTGGATGTTTTTTGTTTTGTTTTCTCTAATAAAAAATAATGGACAGATTCATCAATTATAAAAATAATCATTATGAGCACTCTAAAATTGAAAGATGTTAAGCTAATCCATGTGATTAGAATTGATATCGGCCAATATTTCACTCATGGATGCTCAGTAGTGGAATCGGCAGCTTAAAACCCTGATCGGATTGCCCCTAAAATAAATATATAATAATACATAGTGTCCACTGTGTATATTTGCATACTTCAATCAGTTTTGTTATGATTGTTTTTTGTTAATGCAATTGTGATGAAAGCTTAGTGAAGATGACATTTTATGGTGTCTTATTTTTGGTTTGCCTTCTCTGTTTGCCGCTGAAAATATGATTGACATATAAAATACCACATGGCATGGTCAGATGTCTCATTCAAAAGATGCAGCCATTGGATGAGATTCACCTGTTTTAGGTGTTTGCCTGGAGAAAAGCACTGCAAGCAAGCATGGAGACTTTTACTTGGAGTTTTCTCCAGGCACCCTGGCTTTTTCTCATATTCCAACATGTATGTTAGGATAAATAAAACAGAATTATTTATCCTGTTAAAAAATGTCCTCATCTCATGTTTTTAATGGTTGGTCTGTGACCAATCAATTTAAATACGAAAACAACCACAGCCGAGTGTTCGGGTCAATACAGTAAAAGAAATTCATTTTGATATCTGAAATATTTAACATTGAACAAAAAGTCATTTATGTTTTTTAAAAAATGCTCAAGTGCTAACATTATAAAATCCATACATTCAATGTTGATTTTTTTTTTTTTTTAATTTAACATAGATGAAGAGTGTCAATGGTTGTGGGGGGGTCTGGTAGTGTGCGAATTGTTTCGGCGAAAATAATATAAATACAAATGCGTTCTTATAGGCGCTTGAAGGAAGATTTATTTATTTATTTATTTATTTATTTATTTATTTATTTATTTGAAGGCAGGTAAATTTAGCCGGCGCACTGTCTTCCGGGTTTCAATTGGAACGGCCCAATCAGCAAGAAAGTGGGCGGTGTCTGAGCCAGCACACTGCAGTTGTCACGCAGGTTAAACTGGTGGTGTTGCTCCAAATGTTTGATGCCGTCGTTTCTTTTTCGTGTGGACAGCTCGGAAGACGACAGCACGGAAGACGACAGCACGAGCGCCGGTGAAAACGAAGCGACAACTTACTTTACGTCCAGGTGAGGACTTTCCTCTTATTTGACAAACAAACTCTCTAAGTCATTTGTTTCCTTGGCGTTGGAGGAATTGAGTTGCTGGGGGCAAGCCTACGCATGCCCTTAGTCTACAATACAGTAAATGTGGGACGATTTGTTTTTGTTGTTTTAATCTCTCGCCGTTAAGTTTACATGTCGTTATGTAAAGCTATTTGCTTCCTTTGTCTCTGGACGTGTCAACTCTTTTTATGGCCGGCTCTACTTGGCGTGTGAGGCGAGAGATAGTAAGATCATTCTAGTGCAGAGGTGACTGGAAGTGTAAAAGAAGTATGTGACTGTAAAAGTCAAACGGCTCCAGCAGAGAATCTGGCAAGGCAACAATGTGCAGAATGTGAGTGGCATTGATTTGAAATTGAAAGTACACGGAGCATCTGAAATGGTCGGAGGAAGCACCTGTGCTGTGTTCACCTTGTCAGCAGGAGAGGCTTCAGGTGTGCGTGCTTACTTGATTAAATCTAGACTAGTTAAATTGGAAGGATTGATTGATTGAGCTGAGCGAAATTTCAACAGATAAGTTGATTCAATAACAGAACTAGTGGGAATTCAGACATTTATCAATGAGGGACAAGCTAATTGATCTCTGGTTGATTAATGGAATTGAGCGTTCAAAGCAAACATGCTGAAGCAGCATTTAGCTGTTATGCTGCACGCAAATAGGTCGCTTGCACATCGTAATGCATCATGGGAGTTTTTCCTTCGGGCGCCATATTGGGTGTCCGCCGGTTCACAAGGTACACTCGCGAGTTACACGGTAGAGCTTATCAACCTGATGTAATTTTCGCAGTATTTTCACGATTTACCGGAAGATCAAAAACAACGATACAGGCAGAAGGTGTCTCTGTGTGGCGGGATTGATCCTAATTACGTCCTGACCATGGGTGATTTTTTTTTTGACGGAGAAAGCTTGCTGGCCAAATGTGACATCTCTGGACATCTTTCCCTACCTCGCGTTGACAACATGCTCCATAACACGCCAACAAATCCCTGGAGGCTTACAATTATTTTGTAAGCGGGTGGATACAGAGTGTAAACTTTAGCATCGCATCAGAAGAAACTGTTGCTGTTGCACGTAAGTAAACCACATGGTGTTGGTAATTCTGCACACAAAAATGTTGATTTGTTCTCAGGCTTCCTGTTATCATTGTGTTTACATGCACAGCTAGGTTTACCTGATGTGGTTTTTCTAACAATTTTATAACAGGCAAATATGGCAGAGCGTATAAGAATAAAAAGTAACTATGCACAGCCTCCCCGTGGCTTAATTAAATTTAATGCTACCCTTTCACTAGTTACATGTTACTTAATCAACTTATTCTAAATGGTTAAGGTTAACCACTCTCAGAGGACGTATTTTTAGTTTCAGTTTCCAGTACAATAAAACGTGTTCATGGTAACTACTGAGCATACTGACAGCTTTTCTTATGATCTCACGGTTAAGGAGGCTGTCACAACACCCAATTTCTGTCTGGTGCCAGATGGCAACAATTCCCATCACTTGTCACGACAACACCAATAGTATTACCAGGTATGTATGGCTTTACTTTTTGTAGTTTCTTATTTAATTCTATGTTTCATATTTTCATTACAATGTTTGTAATATTTTCAGATTCAGGCACAGATGAGTTTAACTGGACGGACTTCTGCGACTTTGTGGTGTGGACAAAGTGTGATTGAGCGAGTCCACCCAGATCGCTCGTTTTGGCCAGCTGGAAAAGCCAGAGTTTTTTTTTCCCAAAATCCCCTCCTTACCTGAACTGCTCGGGAGAGCATTTACTAGATCAGCAGTGGACTTCCAGTGTTCCTGCTCAGCCGCTGTCACCTACCACTTGCTCATGTACTTCAAAGATGCGGAATAAAGTAGTTTTTTGTGCTGCAGCAGATTGTAAAATCAAATGATATCACTTGAAGTGTGCCAATCTAGACTGCCAAAAGGACAGTGGTTTTGTGATAAGTGTGAAACAAGGATTATTGGGAAAACTGTAACACAGTACTGGTACTTGTCTTACATTAAACAAATTTAAAAGAGAGCAACTTTTTCCTCTGTACATAGTATAATGAAAGTCATTGCGTACCCCATCAACATTACATCATACCGTCATCTCAGGATGGTAGGCACCTGTGCTAAAATAAACGACATTAATTAACAGTTCAATTTTTAACCCTGAAATTACTACATCTAATCATTATTCACTTCATTTTTGTGCTTTTAGAAATAATAGAGATTTATGCCATTACTTTAAGAGGGACCATATTGCACATTGAGTCAAATCCTGTCATTTGTATTATGTATAGCTTTGTAAACAAACCCAACAATAGAATTTGTATAAACGCTGCCTTTATTAGCGCCAAACAAACAGTCGCATGTTGTCCTCCTCCAATGCTTTGATGCTCGCCTTCGTTTCCATCATGTCATTGGCAATCAAGTCGGTGTGGCATGAGATCCCTAAAGAAAAAAATAAAGAAAAAAAAAATCACAAAAAAATACGGTACCAGTAATAGGTTTAATATAGTAAAGTAGTATAGTTTTTTTGTCAGTGTAAAAGAAATGTACACATTTTGTTGCATTTTTTAATGTATGAACATTGCTACAGGCAAATACTTATTTCTATAAACACTTCCAAATGTCTCTAAAATATAAGGTGCGTGTACACACACAAACAAAAACACATACATTCACTCATGCATACAATATATCATGTAATGAATTCTGAGTGGCATACCAGAGTCAATGATGTCAGCAGTACTTGAGGGTACAGGTTACTGGAGCCATCTGGCTGCATAACTGCAACAATCTCTGCCACTTCGAGTCGTCTTTTCTTTGCTTGTCTCTCCTGTGCACGTTCATATCTTGGCACCGACTGGGCTGAGACATAGATGTTGTAACTTGGGACCCAACTTTAATGTTGGAGCCCAGTCGGGATGATTGGACAGAAAAACGGGCGCAGGGCGACCTGTTAAAATAAACAAATATATAAACAAATAAAATATGGAAAGACTGGTTATTTTACCGCAGTAGGGTGGCCGTGAATAAGTTCTTTAGCATGATGTGTAGGCTACCGGGGCTCTGTTTTCTTGCATCAGCCCCTTCTGTCTCTTTTTTTTCCAAGTTTACATTTTGCCACCAAAAAACATGTTATCGGCATTAAAAGCCCAAGACTAATCAATCCAATTTCAGCAGTAAACACTTTGCACTAGCACTACTTGTGAAAATGTTCGATGTTAGCTTTCGGCTAACGTCCGCTAGCCAGCTTGTACTACCGAACTTGCTTGCTCATGAATCCAAAACATAAGCAACTTGCCCATATATGGGCGGTCGAAACGTTATTAATCCTCATGCATTAAATAAAGGTAAACAAGCTTACCGCTCACAAAGTGATCGCTGCACACACGAGCCCAAAGTAACGACTTCCCTCCGGAGTCCGCACTCCTCTGTCTCCAGGCCCTGGTTCCTAATTATTTTCGGAATTCGGAAAAAAGACCGACCATTTTCCCCCTTGGCTTTGTTCGAACAGCCAACGATACAGCAACAATGTACCATTTTAAACGCAGAAAACAAACGTGATAGATACGTGTTAGACCGAATCGCTACGTAAATGGAGGCCACCCAGCATGGCGACTACGAGAAATCCGAGGCGGAAGTGACGACATGTGCAAGCGACCTATAGAATAAGCTGTCAACAGAAGTCAGGTAATGATGTGAAGCATGTTGTTACTTTTTTTGTATATGAAATGTGCTACACAAAAAGCTTTCTTGCCTTTTCTGTTGCTCAGATTAATCACGCAGATATGCGCTTTGAATGAGGTCCCATATTATTAAACTTTTCCACATATTAAAATAGTTGTCAAATGTGTAAAAGACTAAATTTACTTTACTTTGGATGTAATACTTTTGCTGTCCCAAAATCGGCCAAAAAGCGCTCTGTTCCAAACAGCCTGTTTTAAGGGGCGTGTCACTTTTATGTAAATAGCTGCACAAGGCCACACCCTTCTCTCTCGAATGGGGCTGTGATTTCGGCTCCGCTAGCCATGTGCTAATGTTGTGAATGGAAATGGCTGGCCATGGCGAACAAAAACCAATTTGAGGCAGGCATGTCTTTTACGCGTTTTAGAACTATTTTAGTGTGTGGAAAAGTGGCATAACGTGTTACTGTGGTAAAAAGTAGCATAATGTTACTACAGAGACTATAGCGTTAGTTTGCCGAAAGCGGCAACTCTCCCGCGAGCGTTATTTTGTAGTGAATGACTCTAATTTGCCGTGAATGCTTGTAGACATTTACAAGCGGTTATGAATAACACAAATGTCCACATTTAGGCCACTGCGCGGTCACAACGTGCAAGCCGTCTCGTCGAGACCACTTAGCGGTCAGTTACCACTACAAAGTCACGTCAACTATAGGTGGCGAGTTGCCAGTCTTGGCAAAATAATCGCCGCGGATTGTATCTTGGCAAAAACAATATGCATATGGGGATGCATATTATTGATAGAAAACTCCACTAAAGTGTATTTTATTTTCATACTATGGGCCCTTTGAGTGGACAGCTTGCTGTGGAGCTGATACAAGCTAGCAGGTTAACCTTTGTTTGACTTAATTGGTCTTTGTTGGTAACTGTGAGAAATGGAAAATGATCAATTTCTTCACAAAAATGTATTAAAGGGAAAAAAAAAATTCTACTGTATTTTTTGTCCCCCCAGAGATTTTTACCAAGCTGGAAGGCCTTTGCACTAACCAGTAGGCCTACCCACGAACAACAAGGTTGGTGACCCCTGTTTTAGAATGATCAATATTTTCTAAAGGTCTTCCAACTGCCGGTTTTCATTTCCTGGTTTGATTTGGTCTCTCTTGCGCAGGTCATCAAGAAAGCCGTGCGGGCAATGAACCCGCCCACCAAGAACAGGAAAACCTCACTTGACCAACTGTAGCTTGTAACCGGGACGCGGATCCAAAATGCCGGTGGAGGCCGTCCCGCAGCCGGCGCGGCCCGCCGCATCGGCGACCTTCCCCCGCCTGCGGCCCAAGGGCTCGGTGGGTCCCGAATTCTACCGGCAAAGTCCGCCCTCGGCCGTCCGACCCAAGCAGAGCGCCGTGGAGAGGCTGGAAGCGGACAAGGCCAAGTACGTCAAGAGTCAGGTAGCGCTGTCCAAGCAGCAGCCGCTCAGGCCTCCCAACGCACGCAAACCTCTTCTGCTCGGACCCGTCGCCTGCACTGCGCTCAGGCCCGCCAAGAAGACGCCCGGCCAGCCCAAGAGCAAGCAGGACGCCGTCCAGCTGGACCTGGAACATCTGAGCAGCCTGATCAGCGACGTCGGCGAGGGGCCCGGTACGGTTGCGAGCGCAGATTCCTTTGACGCGTCGCCTCTGCTGACTCCGCAGGAAAAAGAGCTGCCAGAGCCACCGTCGCAGCCTCGCTCCTCCAGTCCCGCCAAGGTGACTCAACTCAACTTTTAAAATGCTTCCATCACATTTTGCAACTCTTACACAAAAGGTGCAAAATTTTGTTTGTTCTTATTCCACGTTTTGCGTGAAGCTGTTGTGGGTGAGAGAGTTTCCTTTTGGTAATCACGATTAGGATGATTTTTTTTTTTTTTTTTGGAACAAAACAAGCAAATGTTTAAAACATAAAGAAGATATTAAAATAAATACATTTTCTTTGAAACACTACTTAATTAATTATGCAAATTTCTTTTGGACCAACCAAAATGTATTATTTTAAAATAAAAAGGTGCAAATATATACATTTAAACAATTCAAAATTAGTATTAATAACCTTTTTTTTTTTTTTACGATTATGCCAATTTTGTAATTGTGGACTGTAATAATTGCAATTGAATTTAATTTCAATTCATTGCACAGTCCTATCTTAAAGGGATAGTTCGGATTTTTTTAACATGAATCTCAATTTCATCCTCACCTGCAGTGTGTGCGATCATCACTGACTTACGCCTGACAGCGTTCTATGACACGCGTTCTGGTCCGGTGTTGGACGAGAGGAAAATAGTCCGGCAAGTTAGCTGGGGTCACGGAAATAAAGCGTTTTTCTTCTAAAAAGAATTTGTGTTCAAAAGAGTGATACATTTTGCATCATAAAACTCCCTCCTGAAAAAAAGTCAGACTCGATTACTGCCGGGCACTATTTTTCTGTTTGTTCGTATCACTGCGTGTCACGCCTTCCGCCTTCGAAAAGACAAAACAACTTAGTACTTAGTATGCATCCTCTCAACTGCAAAGAACGATTGAAGAAATGGTAGTTATTACACAAACGGCCAGCGGGTGGCAGCAGAGCAAAGGAGATCAACCAGCGCCATGTTGAAAATAAGCTCAATTACTCAAAATTTTAAATAGATTTGTGAATAATGATGAAACTTAGCTATATTCTAATGCTAATTGCTGCAAAATAGAAACATATATATATATATATATATATATTTATTTAGTTTTTTTTTCTTTCCCCCCCCCCCCCCCGATGAAAGAAGAGACTTAAATTTTTCTTTTGGTAGGTTCCATGTTTTAATGGCAATAGAATATCAAGGGTGGAAAAGTACAAAAGATTGTGGAAGTGTGGCGACAACTGACAGTCGTGTCTTGTAATAGGTGCGACCAAAGGCGACCCAGGTGGAAAGTCCGGGATCTCAGACGGCGGGTGCGGTGCGCCGAGTGGACGTCATACCCCAAGCCAGCCGGGCGAGGACCCCGCGCAGGCCGCCGCTCTTCATCCGGCAGCCGCTTCAGCCGCTCCCGTTGCACCCGCAGTTTCCGCTCCGCCCGGCCATTTCGCACCTCCTCCTCCGCGCAAAGGCCACCACGCCTTCTCCCCTGAAACCCGTCGCCACCACACCCAAACTGGAGAACCCACCGACCTCTCCGTTTCCCGTTTTCCTTGATTTGCCGCCTCCCTCCCCGGCGCTCGCCCCTCTATCTGGCTCCCCCCGCAGCAAGAAACGTCCGTCTCTGACCCGCTCCAAATCGGACATGAGCGAGCGGTTCTCCCGAGCCGGGACGGAGCTGGAGCGCTTCTTCAACCTGTGCGGTTTGGACCCGGCGGAGCTGCAGGAGTTTTCCGGGTCAGTGTCTGACATGGTGTCTCTGGCCCGCTTCCGCAGCGTCAGCGCTCCGGGTTCGGAGTGCGGCGCTTCCGGCGGGCAGGACGGCGACGACGCCGGTGGCGAGGATGAGGATGCCGACGAGCGCGTTCCCTACGGCGTTTCGGTCATCGAGAGGAACGCCCGCGTCATCAAGTGGCTTTACGGGCTGCGGCAGGCAAAGTGACCGCAAGCGGGTGGAACAAATTTGCCACGAGGATTGTGGGAAATGTTTCTGTGAATTTTTGTTTTTGTTTTTTTTAATTAGAAAAAAAAAACAAAAAAAGTCAGCTGTCCTTGACAGAAATTTCCGCGGACATGTTGAAAGTTTCAAGATCTCCAAATTGAAGAGGAAGGTGACCATTTTGGAGATGGGAGGGCCTGCTTATGGCTTTGTGATTTTTTTTTTTTTTTTTTAGTTTTTGTTTATCATCGCCCAGTTGACTTTGAAATACCGGCGGACAAAAGTTCATAGTCACCGCTGACTACTGTTTGTTTTGTTTTTTTTCTCCTACGCCAAGCTTGTGAATGGCATTAAATGCTTTCATATTTTTGTTGCTGTGTTAAAGATTGTTTCCTGGTGATTATTTTTGTGGATGACGAGCGGTTATCACCTGTGCCAGTTTATTTATAAACTTGTAATTTCCTGATAGCTCATTTGGACAAAAGCGTTATATATTTTTTTGTTTTGTTTTAATCTGATCTGTCCTGGTCATGTTGAGTTATGCAATCTTTTCAAATGTTGCATTGCGGGATTCAAACTGCCAAACCGTTGCAATGACAGTTTAGTGCATCAGTGTTGAGTTTTACATTGTTAAGTTGTTAAATAAACTGTTGAACTCTGAAAAATGGAATCCTGTTTTTCCAAGATATTGTCGAACTTGTGATAATTTCATCACGTGAGGATGTGGGCTGAGTGAAAGTACACCTGAAGAGTTGTCCAACCGCATTCCGGTGTCAAATTCAAGACTCGAGTACACGCACAGGTGACAAATAGCCTTTGCGTGAGGACCGAGCGCGTCTGGTTGGCAAAGTTCACGGTGACGTTCGCAAGCAGGGGCACATTCGTTAAAAAAGAGGCCATCTTTGCATTAAAAAAAAGAACTGCTGCCAAGTAAGTAAAATGAGGCTTCAAAATGCTTTGGGTGTGTCTGCTGAATACTGTGAAAGCACGTCCTGCTTAACACCGCGACAACATGGAGCGATGATGCTACATCGGTTAGTGTCTTTGTTGTGGTGCTTTTTCACATCGCAACAACAAGGCACTCTAAGCTCAATGAGTCAAGTATCACTTTAAGTGATTTATCCATCACTATGCGTTGCTGGAATGTCACAATGAGACATTGGCACTTTAACGCTCAAGTTGTGAAATCGTGGGCGAGGGGCAACTCATTCAAGTGTCATGCTTTAATAACACCCAAAAACGAACGTTGAAAAAAGTTGAATGTAAAATTTACACAATTGAGTACTTACGTCGTTCTGTCTGCACATTTTCAGAAATTATCCTCCAACATAAAATATATTTAGAAACAAATCTCTCCATTCACTTGACAGGCTGTTTGCAGGTCAGATACCTGAAAAATGCACATCAGTCATCACATGCAACCGATTATGGTGCCTCATTGCTGGCAGCTGTTACCATGGCAACTGTTAAAAGAAATTGGCTTGATGTTTTCCATTGAGTGTATCATCAGTGCCACAATTTTCCAAATGAGTCTCTGAGCGTGTTCCTTCCTGCAAAGAGAACAGTGCCTACTGCAGCGGTTCCAAACCTTTTTCGGCTTGCCAAACCCCAAAACTTTTGGTGACCCCTCAACGTTGACCATCGTCCAAAAGTAGAATGTAACGCGCAGTCTCTCTGATACTGCCCCCAGCTGGACAAGGCTGGTACACCAAACAGAGCAGCACCGTGGCCATTAAACTGACGTCCAATTTGTTGACAGTTTCATCCTTGTAAAATTCCACTTCCTGTTTATAGCTGCGTCCTGTTGATCGATCATCGGACATAGGTCGTGATGTCAGAATGTGAACGGCTGATGAAGAGGAGGACTCTGACAAGCACTTCTAATGCAAGCAGGAAATAATGTCAGCAGCCAGTGTCGAGAACGTGACTCATCCGGAGGAGACAGGCACATCTAGCACTTTCCTCTTGAAGTGTGAAGCCCGCTTGTTGTTGTCTCTGTTGTGAGGTGGCGAGCTGACATGTGGAGGATGACATTGCATCCCACCCGTAAATATCTGGAGCTGCTGTTTTTCTCTTGCTACGGCATCTATCAGAAGGTTGCGGGAGGCCCCGCAGTTGGACTCTCCAACCTTGAAAGAGCAACGGAGCTGATAATTGAAAAGCAGCATCAGAGTGTGACCACAATCAAGATGGCAGATTAAAAAAAGAAATACCAAAAATGACTTATTTGGCTTCCTATCCTTATTTTTAACGGTCAAAATGCTTGTTTCCAGTGTTTTGACGTTATGTGACCTGACAGACACACTGCTTAAAATTATTGTGCTTGACTAATTCTTTTGTTTCCTTAACAATACCGTCTGATATGTCCCGTGGATTTATGGTGCCTTGTGTTATGTCATGAATTACAGGGGTACGTTTTTTTTTTTTCTTTGAAAGTGCAGCCCCTTTCCCAAAACGTCGATTGGATTTAGTTCTGACTGACTTGTAACATATTATTTAGTAGATGACCTCACAACTAGTCTAGCGTCATCCACGCAACCTACTTTATTATATATATATATATATATATATATATATATATAAACTAGGGGTGTGAATTGCCTCGTACCTGACGATTCGATTCGTATCACGATTCACAGGTCACGATTCGATTCGATACCGATTAATCCCGATACGAATTTCTAAGTCGATTGTTGCGATTTTTTTTCATTCAAATTTAGAAAATACTAATCAGTAAGCTTGTAGAGTGTAAGATTTATATGAAAATGTATTATTTATTTATCTGAAATTTCAGTCTTATAGAGGTTGTAATCTGTTTCATGTTTAAACAGCATTGAAATAAAATATTAAGGCTTAATGTTCCGTTCATATAACATTCTTCCATGCTTAAGGTGTGAATCCTAAAAAAAAAAAAAAAAAAAAAAAAAAAAAAAAAAAAAAAAAAATCGATTTTGCCTATTATTGAATCGATTCGAGAATCGCGCGATGTAGTATCGCGATATATCGCCGAATCGATTTTTTTTAACACCCCTAATATAAACCTACTTTCGTCTTTGTGATTCCCTTGATTTGCTGAGGCGCACTGCTGCCTCTCACAGGCCAGTCGGGGGTACTTGCGCCAGACTTGCGTTTTGTAACCTGGCAATGAAAGGCGGGAAATTCAGTACAATGGGGTATATGCCACGGAAGAGGCGGGACGTGATTTTGCACATCAGTTTGGGTCCGGTCTCGGTTGCGAACGCGCAACCCAGGGGTACAAAGTCGTAAGCGCAAGTATTTTTCACGTCACAAACCGAACCGGAAACAAACTGTTGTGCAAAAAACAGTCCCGCCTCTTCCGTGGCATACATACCCATACTTCAAGCTGATTGGGAAATGCGGCAACTTGTACAGCCTACCAAACTGTTGTTTTGACCAATCACAGCAACGGATGTAAATATCGTCGTAAACAAACAAAAAAGCACAAATATCTTTACCAGCTAAAAATGCTTGAAAGCGCCTCTTACTTCTTCATTCAACATGAAAACCGTGAGCAATGCTGTGTGAACAGCAGCGTCCACTCATTCGTCCATGTTAGGTTCATTTCCTATGGCCTTGGCGCTTCTTGTTTTTGTCATAGCCGCATATCCCACCCCTAAACACAATCATGCTTTGTTGTTGGTCCGAATGGATGGTGAGAATCAGATGGCTCGGATCACAAGATGTATTTCTGAGAGTTTGTGAACTCACAAATCCCATGAGGATTCATCTTGCAGGCTAGGTTAGTGAAAGAGGTGAACATTGAACATTGGAAGGACTAGCTTAATTTGTCAAATGTCTGCACTGGTTTGGGAATGTTGTGAAATCATTAAAACACGACTGTGTGTAACGTGGGAAAATTAGTTCCCAGTGTTTAGCTGAAAATTTGGAAGTCGGAAATGATTTGAATCCCAATTGGTGTAGATTAGCTCCCCTTGGGTGCTTTTCCTCACTAGGTTTCTCTGTGTCCCGCCATGCCCCCCACCCCCACCCCTTTTTTTTTAAATGTAGTTCTCCGGTTGTTAGTGCGCGTGCGCGAGCGCGTTATGGGCCCGGCAGCGTGCCCCCCCCACACGCTTCCGCTCTCCGCACGGTGGTGGACCCAGAACGGCTGCGTGAGGACTCGCGAAGCGAAGATGGGAGTGCAAATTGAAACCATCAAGGAGGGCGACGGTGGGTCGAGCTGGCCTCGTCTTCTTTTTTCGAAATGGTTCGTTTTGGTTGTTGTGGTCCGTACAAACAAACAAACGGTGCTGCTGTCTCGTGTGTGTGCGTGCAGGACGGACGTTTCCAAAGAAGGGGCAGCGAGTCGTGGTGCACTATGTCGGTGAGTACAACAGCGCCAAACTTCGCCATTCAGCCTTTTTTGTTTGTTTGTTTGTTTTCCTCCCCCACCATTGTTTGCTTTGGACGTGGTGGGTGTCCTTTTGTCGCGAACTGGGCTGTTTGTTTCCTTTCTATTTGGAATCGTGGGGATTTCCTTTTTTCCTTTGACTAGTGGTCAAGCGCTAAGTACATTCTGCTTCCCCAACACTCGCCCAAGCAAGCGAATGAGGTCTGACTTCAACGTGTCTTTTTAAATCGCACGTTTAATCGACGCTGCCATTCTGCTATTTGTTGTTGTTTTTTCACGGTTTGGGCGAGTTCGCTGGAGCTTAGCTCTTTTTCTTTTTTTTTTTTTTTTCTTTTGCCACCCGGGCCCCTCAAGCTAGGCGGCTAACTTTAGCTAATCGGCTAACGAGCTGCAATCCTCCCCCTCCCCAAAAAAAATGTTCAGCTTTGTCAAACTTATGAATGTTAATGGTTGTTCTCAGGGGGCTGATAGAACCGTGAAACGATGTCAGTGTGTAAATAACGTTTCGTCAAATGGGGGATCTTGAATGAGAATTCGGAGGGGTCCGCTCCGGTTGCAAGGGATTCCTCAGATGTTTCCATATACTACGTTTCAATTTCCTTGTATTGTGTTTTTGTTTTCCATGTTTAAAAAGAAAGAAAAATCTGTATTATTAAATGAAGTCATTTTGGTCCCACTAAAAGACAACAATACTTTACATGAGCAGGAATAAATGTACTGTATTCCAAAAACGAAGGGGGGGGGGGGGGGGGGGCGTTGAACCGGCAACTCGCCACCTAGCGCTATTTTGCCGTGAATCGATCGTTAACTACAAGAATTCTGCGCCAAGGAATGTGTACTAGCTCGTCGCCCCGAAAGTGCGGGTTCGAATCCTGCTCTTATACACCTTGCATCCAGTTAGGAGTGTTAAACGATTGACCCCCAACCCATGTATTTATGGAAGAATTGAACAAGTTATTGACTTTTCCACATTTATTGAGGTAGAAGGCGCTTTTGCTGCTTTTGAAAAGACGCGAAATGTGTCCAACTGCCTGATTATGCTGCTCTGAGTGTTCTCAGTTAAGGCTGGTAATGCCGATAACTGCCTATCTTTGGTGGCAAAGCAAAATGAAAACTGAGTGAAAAGACACAGAATGCGGGTAAAGTGAGGCACAGCCATGCCAGGTGGGAAATATAGGATTATCGCACCATAGACTCAAAATTAGCGTATTTTGATGGGAATTATCTTACAACCGTCATAACCAAAATACACTGATTCGCTACAGTCAAATATAGTCTTTCTTGTATTTAAAAAAAAAAACGCTCACGGCTGGATAGGTGGTTTGAGTCTTGCGTGATCTTCTGTTTGGGAACGTCTCATGGGGGCGGGCACATACCATTTTAGCCAATCAATGCATGGACGTCACTCGTTTCTCATGCTCGATTGGCTGGTATTATGTCACATGAGAACAGATACGTTCAGGGTTCGCAAAAAAAAACTGGTAGTTTCATTTTTGCAGGCAACAAGACCCATCTCTATTGGATGACTTGGTCTGGTGATTGACCAATCAGAGTGGTTCACGGCAAAATAACCACTGCCACTAACTTAAAGAGCCACTAAAACAGGGGTGGCGAGATCCGGTCCCCGAGGGCCGCAGTCCTACAGGTTTTGGATATTTCCCTTCTTCAACACAGCTGATTCATGATCAGCTCATCAGCAAGCTCTGCAGAAGCCTGATAACGAGCCTGTTAATTGGAATCAGCTGCACTACGAGTAGGGAAATCTATAAAACCTGCAGGACTCCGGCCCTCGAGGACCGCAGTTTGCCACCCCTGCACTAAAACATCCCGATCACACAAGACGTACATTGTACTACAAATTGCATTTTGATGTCAAGAAAACAATTTGAAGTGAAGCATCTTGGGCCAAAATTGCAATTAACACTGAACATTAGGCAACACTCAAGTCATTCAAACAGTGAAGTTAAAAAAAAAAAAAAAAAAAAAGACCTTGGTGTAAAGTCTTGGCAAGTGCAATTGACACATTCCTTTATGACTGAAACAATGCAAAATGTTTGTTTACGTTGCTCCAAAAATAAACGTCAAACAGAGCGAATGTTCATTTGCGCTTTATTTGGCTCATCTTTCACGTAACGTCGCCATATTGGACTCTCACTTGGGTTATCTTGCCAGTTTTGCTCTCGAGTTCATTTGGATACATTTGGTGTTTTGGAAGTGCAGGTTGTGTTCTCGCTTTTTAGCAAAGCCACAATCTCAGAAAATATCAGACAATAGTTTTGAGCTGGCTTCTGAAAGAACAGCAAAGTCATCAATTCTATCTTCAAAACTCATTTTCTTCTTCAAACATTACGCTTTTATTGGCTCATTATAGTCACATGACCACAACAAGTCTGGAAGGGGAAGAATTTGGGACGGAATTGACCGATTGTCTTGATGTATCGAGACCACTGATGTGTATAAATGACTGGATAGCCGCTCGCCCATACACACCAGCGCAAGCCGTTGAAGTCACTAGGCGGCCATCTTGTTACTCCCACCTTGCGAGCAGACTACTGAATAAACTATACGTTATGTATAGGATCGTATGCTGAGAACCATTTTTTGGGAGGAGCAATATGGCGGCCTGGCGATCTCAAAAGTCTCAGCCTATTGGCTATCCAGCCAAATATATAGATTAGTGATCGAGCCTCACTGCATCTGAGTTGGCACCTTCCTACTTTCTTGTTGACGTCATCGTCTAGAGACAGTTTGTGGCAAAGTTGTATGGCACCTGTGGTGTTTTTTTTTGTTTTGTTTTTTTTTTGGTCCGAGTGTGACACGCGACCCTCCCTGTGGTCAGGAACGCTGGAAGACGGGAAAGTGTTTGACTCCTCCAGGGGCCGAGGGAAGCCGTTCAAGTTCAAGATAGGACACCAGGAGGTCATCCGCGGCTGGGAAGAAGGAGTCGCTCAGGTGAGGGGCGCAACGCTGGGGGGCGTTTTCTCCGACTCAAACCCGCACATTAAAGCTGCCGCCGCCGTCCGCAGATGAGCGTCGGCCAGCGGGCCAGGCTGATCTGCTCGCCGGACTACGCGTACGGCAGCAAGGGCCACCCGGGCGTCATCCCCCCCAACGCCACGCTCACCTTCGACGTGGAGCTGCTGGGGCTGGAGGCCTGAAGCGCCGCCGCCGCCGCCGCTTTGCTACCTGCCACTCAACTTGCCAGGGTGAGACGCCAGCGCAACCCCGTCGCAACTCGTCAAACAAACGGCGTCCCACATTCAAAACAGTTTTGTGTTTGGAGTCGTTCAGAGTAATATTAATTGCGTATTAATGTGGATGGGAATTTGAGGCGTGTCAAACATAAGGCCGCGGGCGAGAAGCAGACCGTTGGGGGATCCAATCTGGCCCATCTGGATTGAGAACACTTTTGCTCAGGGCTGCTTGATTGTGGGGAAAATAATAATCAAAGTTATTTTTGGCAATAATTGAAATCACAATTATTCAAATGATTTTTTATTTTTTATTTTTTTGGTACAAAACAAGAAAATGTTCAAGCATTTAAAAATATTAAGACTAATTTTAAAAAAATAGAAACACTGCAATTATGTAAGTTTCTTTTGGACCAAACAGAATTTTTAATAATATATATTTATAGTAATATTTATTTATGTTGGCAAAAACTTGGAGTGCAGCTTGTGCACTGTACAGTAGGACAATCCTTTATTTTTTTGGTACACAACAAGAAAATGTTTAAGCATTTAAAAATATTAAGACTAATTAAAAAAATAGAAATACTATAATTGTGTATGTTCCTTTTTGGACCAGGCATATTTTTATAATATATATTTATAATAATATATATTATTTATGTTGGCAAAAACTTAAAATTGGAGTACAGTTTGTTCACTGTGCAGTAGGACAGTAATTTACTATTTAGTAAAAAAACAAGAAAATGTTTAAACATAAAAAAAAAAAAGAAAAAATATTAAGACAAATAAAATTCTTTGAAACTATCATTATGCAAGCTGATTTTAGATGAATCAAAATTTATTAAATGAGTTATTTTAAAATTTAAAAAAGGTGCAAATGTGTATATTTAAACAACTCTAAAATTAGTATTAATATTCTTTATTTTACAATTATGCTGATTCTGTAATTTTGGAGTGTAATTGAAATGTTAATTGAATTTCAATTAATTGCACAGCCCTACATTTGCTGTAATTGTGCATTTTCTGTATTTGCAAAAATGCTCTCGTTCCCGACTGCACAATCACGAGACAGGCATTGTCAGTGGACATTTTGAAGTGTCCAATCCTCAGACTCCGCATTTTGGCACGCAATCTTGCTTCTAATTAGTGTACTGAATCGGACCTGAAGCTGCCGATGGAATATTCAGCTCAAACGGCTTTTGCTAAAAATATGATGATCATGTCGAGGGGGTTCAAGTTAAGCGGGCTTAGTAAGCGTCAACGCAAGATGGCCGCTGAGTGGCTTCACTTCTTGCTACGGTCAGTATTGAGTCTGTCTGATGGTCTGTTTGTCATTATAAGACACTGATAAAGATAGATGGATTATGTCATTTGTTATAAATTTTTAAAAAATGTGACCAATCAAGTGACAATTATTTTTGTACATGCTGTAATGTGCTGCTTGTTGTGTTGACTGCAGGTCAAATCCTATCATGGGAACATGGAAGAAAATCCAGACGACTCCTGCATAGGACCTACTATGTCGATACCTTCACTTGTCTAATCTCACTTGTCCACTTTACATTTGCATACGGTTTCTTTTTACTTTTGACCTTCTGTTCAGTCCTAGCTCATCCCATCCTCCCTATTTTAGACACGCTGCAATGTACTTTCATCTTTTGGTTTAATGAAATTTTCCACATTTACTTCATCATGTTTTCTGTTTTGTACAAGTTACGAGTCTCATTCCTCGTGTTTCTGCGGCCTTTCTGCAACGATAGTCTTAATCATGCGTTTTCTTCCAAAAGAATTGTGAGCTGTTTGTACGAACGGCTTAGTCATCAGGCGACGTTACACGAGGACGTCTCACCACCGGAAATCGTCGAATCAAGCACACAAACGGAGCCGCCTCCAGCTCACACAATTGTTGCCAGCAACATTTGTTGAGGAGCGCCCGATGATTTTAGTGCTCAGACACTCACACCTGGATGCTTTTTTTTTTTTTTTTTTGTCTCAATGGTTGCTTGTAAAAGAAAATGTAAAAATGTGGGGGGAAATGTACTGGCCAAAAAAAACAAAACAAAAGCTTGTGGTAAAAGGTTTGTTGCATGAAAATTTCCCCCCCACGAGGCACCTTGCAGTTTGTGATTGCGTTTATTTCAAGGAGTTGTGTGTTACAAGCTGTGGATGTTACAGTACAGTCTGTTCCTTACTCTTCACAATAAAAGAGTACAGTCGGTACAAGCGTGTCATTGCTTGGGAGGAATATAACAGATGAGATTTAAGGAGCAATCGTACATTTGTAGGTTAATACTGTACATTTAAACCCTTCCAACCCCCCCCCAAAAAAAAAGATTTAGTTATTGTGCAACGTGCAGACCCAACGGTTGAGCGAGCAAAGTACCCCTGAAAAGCAAAATATTTTGATTTTTCTGTACATCACTTATTACGTGCTTAGGATTTGCTAATTGCTAAATCACACAAAAAAGCATTATCACTAATGTTGGCAAAAGTTCATTAAATGTGACCTTGAGTGTCAAACTTGATCTTCTCTTTTCCTAACTTTCAGATTCATCCCATAGATATACAAAATTCAAAAATAGAACCAAGATGTTATCTTAAAAATGTTTTCAACAGTTCATGGCTCACAAGATCTTGAATAACTTTCAATCAGCACACACGTTCGTCAAGTATTTCCATGGCAAAAGACAACATTAGGTCCTAATGCTTTATCGTCCACTTAAGTAATCCCTGTAATTACATTTCTGCAATTTAAATGTAGTCTATAAAAAAATGCTCCCACTGGAAATGCCATTAGCAAGAAAATACATAGCAAACAATCGTTTGTCTTTACTTGGAATGAAAATAAATCATGCAAAAATTAAATGGTAGACAACTGCAAAGCTCTGCCAAAAGTCAAACAAATTAGAACAAATGTAGAAAAGGGATCAAAAGTCGAACATGGACACCGTGACGTCATGCAAAACAGTAGCTCAGCGAAAACGAAAGTTACCTGGCGGTCGGGTATTGGAAAGGAAAAGTGAAATGGAAAACCCCCCAAAAACAAACAATATTTGAAAACAAACCGTTCCAATAGATACAATGCAAATCTAAATTCAATACAACTGAAGTGAACTTAAAGCTGCAGCACACGATATTTGCTTGAATACTATTTTGCTCGGCTTGCATTTGAAATGAGCAATGGGGCGTATGCCATAGAGGAGGCGGGACTTCCGGGTTTCGCACACTAGCGCTGTTGCTGTGAGTGGGCCGCATCCGGTTGCTTGCACTAACACCATTGTTATTGTGCCCCTCGGTTGCGCGTTCCCGTCGATGGGTGCGAGAGTGTAGTGTGTCTGTCTCAGTTCTCCGAAGGTGCTTGGGTCCATCGGTGGGAGGGCGCGGTTGGGGAAGCAGGGGTGGGGGTACGTGTGTTGGGACGCGGCCCGTGTGTTGCAGCAGTGGCCGGAAACGGCGTGAGTGTTTGACTTCCGGAAGTCCGTGGCATCTACTCAATTGTGCCACCCGGTGGCCCAGTGATGCCGTGTCCAGTTGATTGGACAGGTGTGGCGTCTCTGGAGGAGTGTCAGCCATGCTAGGCTAGTTTGTTTGTTTTGTTTGAAAATTGCATGCGCAATACACATAACTTAAACATAAAACGTCACAACAAACACTCATGTAAACGTCCCTGAACACAGCAGCATGGACACGTGGAAATAAACTGAAGTAATCTTAAAAAGTAAGGCAAAGCTTTTGTGTATATGGAATCAGTTGGCATTGATGCTTGATCAAATGTTGTTGACCTTATTTGGACAATTCCAAGCTATGTCAAAATCACGTTACAAATCAAAATGGCGGTCTTACTCTTATGAAAGGAAGGTCTCTGCGCATTCAAAATAATTTGATTTTGCATCGCTGTAATTTGATTTGTGAGGTTTATAATCTGCCTGGTTTGTATGCTAGTCCTGGGCAAAAGCAATACACATCCTTTCACTTTTGTGACGTTAAAGCATATTTGTATTGATAGATCCATACACAATCTCCCTATTGTTGTTGTTTTGATACATTGCAAAGAAAAACTACTGTTGCCATGTTTGTTCTGTAAATTGCAATAAAGTGTAAAAAAAAAAAAAAAAAAAAAAGGAGGACAAAAAGCAATACAATATGACTGTTGTCGCCCCCTAGGCTTGAAAACAAGAGGGGCGTCGCTTTCATGTGACGTAGGCGATGCCTTGCTCCCGTAACCCGTGTGACGATTCTGGTAGAATATTTTGATTAGGATTTAGGACAATTGGTGGGAAAAAGATGGCATTTGCAGATTGTGGTTGGTTTTGGAGACTCCACTTGATACTTTAGTTTAGTAGTATGTTATGTAAAAGCAACCGTGTGTTTTTTTCCTAACCCCCCCTCTCTCAAAAGGCCAGCCAAGAACTCGACTCACTGCAATTGTGTTGCAAGTACAAGTCTGCTGTGCCTGCGGTAGATTTGTTGATTTGGTAATAATTTTAGCTGTGTGAAAGTGATTGAACTACAATGATGCCTTGAGATAGAAGCATGGCCTGACCTGTGAGGCTTTTGACATACGGTCCATTTTTTTTTAAAATATATATTTTTTTGCTTTGATTTGCTTGTACTGCATGAGGAAATAATAAAAATAGTTTTTGCAACACATCTCAGACACGACTTGCTTTCAAAAGCACCAATGTTCTGTATTGGTGTCAAGCTGTTTTCCCAGTTTCAATTTGTTTTCAGTTTCAATTTGTTAATATTGTATAAAAATAAAGTGGGATAGCTTAGTAATGTTGATTTGTGTGGGAAAAAAAGGAAAATAATTTGACTATATTAGCACATAGGGGGCTTTCACTATACAGTGATGATATGAAGCAACACAAATTAGAAAAATGTAAGAATTCTTACAGGCATATTTTTTATCCTCAGCGAAGATTACTAATATTACTGGTGAAGAGTTGTGACGTCTTCGCTGTCTCTATGAATATCGTAGGTCCGTATTATATGCTGGCTGGAACGGATTCATGGCAATTCCATTCATTTCAATGGCAAATAGAGATTTGAGATACAAAAATGCTGTGAGTTGCGGTCGGGCCTGGTCACCTGCAAATAGCGGCATGTCCACTAGTCTGTAAGTTGAGAAATATTTTTCTCAGTGTGCAAATAAGTCACTCTGGAAAATCAAACCAGTTTTTGGACGTATTTTTTTTTTTTTTTTTTAATTTGAGGAAGGTAGGAGCATTGAGATGCCAAGTCAGATGGGCGTTCCATTCACACTGGCTGATCCGCGTCCCGGACCCGCCCCTCTCCGACGGAGCGAGTGCAGGGCCACGGCGCAGCACCCTCTCAGCAGGGAGCCGATATGATAGACGGGCGCGATGTCTTGAGGCGCCCCACGACACAGCCACGCCACGGTCGGAACCACCGGCACCGCCAAAGCTAACAGATCTACCAGGAAGTACGGACTCCAGTGGCACCTCTGAAGCGACTCGTCGTCGTTTCCCGCTTCCTCCTTGGCGTCCTCCTCCGTCTCCAGGACGACGACTTCACGCCTGAGGGGTTCCGCGGCGCGGGGTTGGCAAACGCGTGGTACCTCCAGAGGAGTTAAAGCCGTGGGGAAGGCGAGAGGCTCGGGCGACGCCACCGAAATGACGCTCAGCTCCTTTGCGGCGCTTTCGTCGTTGGAAACCCATGTCCTGGTCGGGCTGCAGGCCTGCGATCGCACCTCCGGCTTCCTCGCTGCCGGCTCGGCGCCCACGGCGGAGGCCGAGGTGCCGGGTTCCGGGGGCTCCTCCTGAGGTAAGTGCAGGAACAAGTGATGATGAGGGAGGTAGCAGCTTCCGCCCAGAGAGTGGCAGGAGTGCGAGACGGACATCGCGGCGGTGCCTCTGCACAGCCGGTCGCAGGCGGGGAAGGAGGGCGCTGCCCCCTCCTGCCGAGGCGTAAGGAGAGCGGCGTCCAGCAGCAGGTGGCGTGGCGCTCGGCCGGACTCGGCCTGGGGGGCCTCACCGCTCAGGTGCCTGCTGCGGGTCAAAGTGCCGGCGGGTGAGCAGCCGCAGGAGCGAGATCTCCCGACAGGCCTCGGGTCCTGGGACCTGGCGTATGGCTTGTGGTCGTGGTCTTGCTCCCCAGCGCCCAGATTGGACCTGACAGACTCCACCACTTCTTGAAGGTGCTGAATTTCCTTGCGGGCCTCTTTGAGGGCCAACTGGGCCTCCACGCGGTGGCATTCCTCTTGGATCCAGTCTTCCTGCATCCTGTACAGCTGAGTCCTCAACTCATCTATTTCGTAGTCCCTGTGGTGAAAGCCAAGAAGATGGAAAATGCATTATTTTCGTTCATCTTATTCCAAAAACAAGATATTATTTCAAATTGCCAGTTGTGAAAATGCACAAACGTGAATTGATGACGATTCAGTTACTGGTTTGGTCCTTAAAGTGGAAGTCAACCTTTAAACATTTCTTGACAATAATATGTTATATGTGACTTCACTAGTCTAAACATGACATTCTGATTAATATTACGTTTGTGGAATACGAGTTATGAAGCAAAATCCAGCCTTTTTTTTTTTTAATCCATCTCAGGTGGCGGCCATTTTGTCTCTTACGGTCGACTGAAGATGACATCACAGTTGCTCAGGGATCAGGCAACGACCAGTCATAGCTCACCTGTTTCCTGAAGCTGCGCTGTGATTGGTTGTTACCTGAGCAACATTGATGTCCCCTTCAGTCGACAGCACTGACCTGAATATATGTCTGGATAGCCGATAGCCCATATACTCCCGTGCAAGCCATTGAAGTCACAGGGCGGCCATCTTGCTCCTCCCATCTCGCGAGCAGACTACTGTATAAACTATACGGTATACGTACAGATGAGACATATACAGCTCTGTAAGAATAATTGTAAATATAAGTTATCATACATTTGCTGCAATGAAGAATGCTTTGCTCTGCTCCACACTCGCATTCACATAACCTAGCTATGCCAGAAAATCTTAACAGAAGATGACTCATGAGCACAAGAACATCTAACACAGCAGAATGGTTTGAGCCAGTCTGCTGAGGCCGCCAGTTGTCTGTTAAGAAATGATTGCAACCTTGACCACACATGTACTCAGCAATTTCCACTCACATGCACACACATAGACAAACAAGTACACTGTGTTCCAACTATGTTTTGCATTTGCATTCTTAGGGTTGGAACACCCATGTATCTAGGGGCGTGAAAACCAATAAAAAGAGATGGTGAGGAGAGGATTTTTTTCCCCAGAGAGTGCAGTCATGAATTGTATCAGTTAGATCCTCTCCTTTCTCCTCGCGAGCTTTGAATTGCCTTCTCTCCTTTTTTGCTGATTTAACGTTATAATTCTTTAATAAAAAAATATATATATACAAGTTTCCTCCTGTAAACATATTAAGCATATATATATTTTACATGTATTTAAGGCAAGTTGTAAAATGTCTGAAGTCCTCTTGTTTATGTTAAATACATTTCAAACATCATAAATCATGTTGTTTCTACTAAGTACTGTCTCAAATGTTCCCCAATTTTGATACTGTAAATGTATATGATCGTATGCTGAGAAACATTTCTTGGGAGGAGCAATATGGCGGCCTTGCGACTTCAGAAGTCTTGGCCTATCAGCTATCCAGTCATATATTCAGATCAGTGGTCGACAGCAAGTAGCAAAATGGCCGCCCCCTGAGATAAAAACGGCTGGATTTTGATGCATAACTCATTTGTTCCACTAACACAATGTTAACCAGAATACTGTACCACATTTAGGTTAGTGGGGCTGCATGGAACATAATGTCCAAAACATTTTTTCGGCGGAAAAAATTATGAGCATTTGGACAAGTTGAAGTTAAAAAAGTCTCTCAACAATGAATTGATGAGATCGACCTGTGTTGTAATCTCTCCACGTTGTCCCTTAGTCTGGCTCGCAGGTGACGTATGCACACCTCTTTCTGCTGCAGGGGCGTGAGGTACTGCTCCGGGGTGGGAGGTTTGATCCCATGGTTGTCACTACACACGGCGTGCTTTGCTTGTCGCCTGATGGGGGGGGGGGTTGTTAGACATTACAAAAAACATTCTCCTAAACTTCTATATGTTTTAGAGAACATGTGAGAGATTACATTTCATGAAAACTTTTGTTAAGGTCTGGATCCACAATTCAAGGTCCAATTATAGGTCAAAAGGTTACTAAAATATGCACCAATCTTCGAAACGATTGCAGATGTGAAATCTTTGTTGAATTCCATTTGCAACAAAATATCTGTTTGTGAAGATTGAGCCAGTAATGAGTAAGATAGAAGGGTTGAAAGGAATGTCAACATTTGACAGGTCATAGCTCCCAAACATCTGTTCCAATTGACCTAAAATTTGAGATGTGTTGTTCCATCATTATCAACAAATAAACAAAGAAACATCTTGTATGAGCGTCTTTGTACCTCGGCGTGCTAGGATACATCCGAGGTGTGAGGCTTCCCTCTGTTGTCTTGACCTTCAGCGGATAGTTGCTGGTGTTGGACATGTCAGGATGGGTGCATCGTCCGCTGCCGCCACTCGTTCCCGCTGAGCGCCTTGACATGGGGGGAAAAAAACCCAACAACAACAACAGTGAGTTGATGTGTCCTCAACATTGTAAAATCAGGTGGGACGTGACGGTATACCGGCGTTGTCCTAATGAAGGCTTCCTGCTTGGGGTGAGAGTTAAGGACATGCTGCCTCTAGTGAGGGAGACCTTCCAGCTAGACTCTGAAAAGTAGCAAATGCATTTGAGTTGATTTCACAACACTTGAATGTTTGGATTTTCAGTTGTTTGTACACACTGTTTGGCAATTCTTTATTTCGCAAAGACAGGGGGCACTAAAATGTCATTGTATTAAAAATACAAAGTAAAAGTGAAAATGATTCAGTATTATTTAAAAAATATCTTGTCCATCTATCTATGCCAGCGACGTACAGTGACAGGCAAAACAATTCAATGCTCTTCCACTAGATGGCAAAATGCTTTGTGTGCAGTTAAACAGGCCTGAAGTTATTTGGTGAACAAAGGAGACGAGACCATCTCCAAAGTAGTGTTCATACTTTTTGTGACGTTTTTGTTTGGCGGGGTTTCAAATGGTCGTCATATGTCGCGCAATAGAAGTTGGGAAACGCTTATCTAGAACCCACAAGTCATCGCTTCTCTATTAGCAGCAGCAGCAGCCACCAACCAACAGGTGGTCGCTTCGTATGGCGAGAAATACGCAAGCGTTACGTAAGCGTGCGTGTGATTGTGGATGCGGAGGCGAGCAGCTGGCACCAAAAGTGCGCCAATAGCGGCGATTAGGCTTAACATCCTGGAATGGAATCGCCATCAAGTCGTGAAACACAGCAGCGGGGACGCAGCACAAAAGTGAGCCCGGGGAAAAAGGCTGACTAATAAGTACCGCAGAGGTGTCCTAAATAGCAGTTTGCGTGGCGGCGGCTGCCGCGAGCGCGTCTTTTTTTTTTTTTTTTTTTTTACCGTGTCAGAAGCGTCGGATCCGAGCGTGCGGCTCGCGTGGACAGCGGCGACGACACCGAGGCTGCGGCTGGCTCGTCGCTGGCAGCGGGGCGAGAAGACGCAGCAGGCGATGCGGATCCGAGCGCATCCTGCAGCCATGAAGGGCTCACATCGAGTGCGCCCACTGCGACGTCGATGCCTCTTAAAGAGACAGCAGGGGGGACGAGACGAGAGCGCAGAGGACATACACGAGATGAGATGGTCACAATCACAACCCAAATGCTCTCACACATATACTAGCGTATACACTCAAACACTTTTGGCTAAAGTAGTACAGTAATCAATTCATTATTTGGGGGTAATAAATAATCACAGTTGGCACATTTTCTATGAGAGTAGGGAGTCCAGTGGTTTATTGAAAAGCACACTTATCTTTACAATCTTATCTAACGCACAAGGATAGAATTTGCCCTGGAGATGGGCAGCAGTCACCCTTGAGCCCAACATGTCTCGAGAAATCATACCACACTGCTGTCTAATGCCCTTATCTTAACCTTAACCCCTTTTATTGCATTTTAGTATGTGTGTGAAAGTGTTTCAGTATTGTGTGAGAGTATTTCAGGAATGAGTGTTATAATGTGCGAGAGCAATTGCTTCAGGTGAGGGAGATCAGATGATGGACTGTTTCAGTTGTGAGTGTAAGGGTAGGCCGATAATCAATATTTATAGCCAATGCTAGTTTGTGTTAAATGGGGAAAACATTGAAAAAAATAAATAAATACAAACTCCAAGAGTTGGTTTGCCTTTAAGCATGTTTATTTACACAAGTTTCGGATTTGTGACATGTCTTATGACAATGGGCATTTTTATTTTAAAATTCTAGCAAAAAGTGCAGTGATTTCATCCCATGTTCATCATTAAAAACCTCGCCAGATAAATAGGTAGTGATGTAACGATAAGCGCAATATCGGGATATCGCGATATTAAAACTGCCACAATATCATCGTCATATTCACGATATTTAAATGCAACACATCTGATAAAAAAAAAAAAAACCAAAACAACAACAACAAAAAAACAAGTCAGTTTGATTTCCATTTGTGCAGTTTTTGGCACCCTCTGATGGCTTTTTTTTTTTTTTTTTTTTTACTGCAGTTTTATGTTCACAAGGAATGTTTTGGCCCTTCTATGTTTAAAATCTACACTAATTGTCAGAAGGGGAACATAATATGCCTGTGAAGCAAGTCAATATGTGGAGGAACTCAAAGTGTGTGTGCATTAACAACATAACATATTAATAATAATAATACAATAATGCTCATAAAAAATAACATAACATTGTGGGTTTTTTTTAAGTATGAGCTCATTTTTTTTTACAATATTGCGACTTTTTTTTAAATATCGCCAACCTCCCAACAATATCGTGATAATTATCGGATCGTGACGTTTGGATATCGTTACATCCCTATAAATAGGTCCCTAAGATTTTAAACAAGAAATAAAGTTTTACACAATCTTAATACAACTTAAAGGGATCGTTCGGCTTTTTTAACATGAATATCAATTTGATCCTCACCTCCCGTGTGTGCGATCAGCACTGACTTACCCCTGACAGCGTTCGGTGACACCAGTTCTGGTCCGGCGTTGGACGAGAGGAAAATAGTCCAGCAAGCTGGCTGGGGTCTCGGAAATAAAGCGTTTTTTTTCTAAAAACTATTGGTTTTCAAAAGCGTGATACATTTCCATCACAATACTATTTTCTGAATAAAGTCAGACGCCATTACCGCCAGCCACTACTTTTCTGTTCGTTCGTATCACTGCGTGGCGCCCTGTAGAACGCTAACCGACGCACTGCAGCCAGCTAGCTGATACTTCCGCCGAAAAGGCAAACAACTTCAGGCGGAAGTTGACTTTATTCAGAAAAAGAGTATTGTGATGGAAATGTATCACGCTTTTGAAAACAAATAGTTTTTAGAAGAAAAACGCTTTATTTCCGAGACCCCAGCCAGCTTGCTGGACTATTTTCCTCTCGTCCAACGCCGAACCCGAACGCGTGTCACAGAACGCTGTCAGGGGTAAGTCAGTGCTGATCGCACACACGGGAGGTGAGGATCAAATTGAGATTCATGTTAAAAAAGCCGAACGATCCCTTTAAATGTTAAACTTTCCCTGCTTTGTGTTGTTCAAACAAAGAGAGTGCAGAGGTCCCAGATATAAAAAAAACAACTAAATAACTTCCTTGAAGTTGAGCCACTTTGAAATCGATTTCTTATTGTTGGCCATCGGATTTTTTTATTTTTTTATTTTTTTTTTTTAAAGGCCAATACCGATATGCATCAAAATACCTGAACTGATAGTTAGCCTATCTGAGAGTGTCAGGATTGTGAGTGTGTTATATAATGTGAACATCTCAGTACTGTTTGAGTGTGTTAGAGTGAGACAGCATTTTACTGTGTGACAACGCTTTTCAGGAGTGTGTGAGCGTGGTTCACTAGTGCTTTGAGTTTCAGTAAATGTGTGGACATCTCTCCTCAAATGGCCGATAATAACACACAATAAATATTTCAATGAAATAACATGACTTTGGTGAAGCTGTCCACTCACCTGACTTGGGTGAAGGCAGCGTGCGTTGAGTTCCCACTCACGGGACAGCGTGAATGTGAATGAATGGTTGTCTGGCGACAAGTCCAGTATGTAGTCCGCCTTTGGTCTTAAATAAACTTGAATAGGCTCCATTCTTGAGAATGGATGGATTAAAAAAATCTTTCCAGAAGAGTCAAAGACAACCAACAGGAGGACATATCCATACAGTATGGATTAAAGACATTATGTTGAATAAAGTATGTTTATCACAGGGGTCGCCATTTTGGGCAATATCGCCCTCTGCTATTGACCAAAATTACTGGCACAATGTTTTGATATGTGCTTGCACAAACAGCAAAGTCCTGAAATAAACATTGGTGGGTTTAGTTCAGTCCTTCTCAAATAGCGGAGGTGGGCCCCGCAACAGGGTGCGGTGCAAAGCCAAGCTTTTTGTTTGTGCATGCGCTGCAGCCTAATAGCATAATGTGTAATTGCACATCCACGACAGTAGGTGACAGTGGTGCTCTCATTGTCGGAGAGTGCGCAAGGAGTATTAGCTCCTCTGCAGAGGTGTAAAATCAATTTTTATAGACAAATGATATTATTTATAGTCACGGTGGACAGTTGGCATGAAATATTTTCTTCTTCTGGGCGTAACAAATAATTGAGAAGCACTGGTTTAGTTCCACTGAAATCTTGTAGTACTTTATAACAGGCATTAAGTGTGAAATGATGACAGTCCATGTGGAAAAGTTATCACCATAAATTGCCGCAATATAGTGAATAATTTGTGCTATATTTGACCCAAATATTTGCGATGCAGTGAATCCACAATATGTTACATAGCAGGAATGGCTGTTGAACAACATACCTGAATGTTAGACCTTACACTCGCATCTTAAATTATTTAATGACTAATGGTGAGTAACTTACAGTCTTATATACTTTTCGATGGCTTTTAAAACAGCATCAACATCAAAATTTTCAAGTAACAATATTAATAAATATGTTAACAGTGCAACAACAGAACATAAACAAGTTGCTCAACATTTCACTGACATGAAAGTGCTCTTTTTTTTCAACAATTAAAAAAAATTATCAGAAATGTATTTCATTTGAAATGTAAGACCCCCTGGAATAAATGTTTTTTTTTTGTTTGTTTGTTTTTTGGAATTGCGTTATTGTTGAACACAAGCGCGGATCCTCAAGGACCAAGACTGCAACCTGTTTACGAACCCCAGTGACAACTTGCCTTCTTAAACTGCATTTGTCTTCTCGTTTTCCAGCATGAGGAATGCAGGACCGGGGCTGACAACGATGTCCTGGTATGGCACATTCTGGTGCAGATTCACAGCCCCTTCCTTCTGCAGGGTGAGGAAACAATAGAACGCTCTAGCCACCTGCAAACGGGTGTGTCCTGAGCAGAGGTCCCTCACACAGAACGAGGTGTTGTCACAACACTGCCACACACACATACACACCTTTAAATACATATACTCTCACTTTAAACTGTTTTAAAGCATCTATAGTGAAAACATATGAAAGAGGAATTAAGTGGGCCACATTGTTTCTTACAAAAGAGGCCACTATTTGAGGAAATACGGTATTGAGGAAGAGAAAAGTAGCATTAATTAAAAACAAACAAACAAACAAACAAAAAAAACAAGACTATTTTTAGGTGCTTACGTTTAGGGATTTCATGAGAATGAGTGCCTGTTGGAACACCGTCTGCTGCTCCCCAAAGTTTTGGCTGCCCAGCAAAGACTGCAAGTTACAAAGGGAACGTGTTATTTATTGGTAAGCGCCAGCTCAACCCCCAAGGAGGTATGGACAAGTTAACAGGAACCATCTGCTGCAGCAGTCCTTACACATGCAGAGCCGCCCATCATTAATACTTCTGCAGAGGCGGACAAAACTGGAAAAGGTAAAGCGACATTATATTCAGGGCTGCCGCTCCCTACAACACCATCGTCCGTGGGGGCTGCTGTTTTGCACGTGAGAAGTAGTGGCGGCACTGATTATATCACTGTCAAAAAGAGAGTCTTGATACAAGTTGGGATGTGCGGAAAATAAGTACATGGTAACAACTGCGTTCCCAATTAGGACTGAACAATTAATTACATTTACATTTGGCCAAATAAACCGGCTCGTTTTAGTGAGATAAAAGAGAGATAAAATTCCCATTACAGTACTACAAGACACGCCCTTCTGCAATATAATTGGCTGCTAAATTCAAGAAGAAGTACAAAATGATTGGCTGCTGGATTCAGGAACAACTATAATGAAGAGCCTCAATGAACAGCCTGTAGTTGTTTCCAAATTCATAGGCTGGGGGCTCCCAAGGACCATTCGCATTTGTGGACCGCATAAATATGGCGAATTTGGACATGCCTTCATTTTTTTTATTTTTTTTAAAACTCAGCCACGAATGTGTATGCTGGGAGTGGAAAAAGAAACGCAGAGTCTGTCACTAACTGTGAATCAGATTGACCAATCAGCAGCAATGTCAGGCAGCGGCGGAACTTGACTGAACGTACTGCGATGCTGTTGGTGTTCATGAACGACTTATCGTAGAAAGAAGAGCAGAGAAATTAAGGATACGAAAGAAGCAGCCTTTGCTCAGGGCCCGTCTCCGTGGAAGCAAAGTCCAGATTTGAAGGCGGCGTGAATTTGGACGCCAAGTCGCACCTGAAGTTACGTCATGTGGGCTTCGGAGGACCCAGCTTATGAATTTGCTCACAGCTCATTCCTTCTGTCAGTCATATATTGACCCCATGTACCCAAGGCGGAAACACAAGAAGGAGCAGCGTTCAATTGATGCAAAATTTTTATACAATTAAGATACACACTGCAGCAATTTTTGTTTTTTTGTTTTTTCAGGGAAGACTGGATCGGGTTAATGGCATTTTCACGGAATGAATAAAACTTATCTCAAGGTGAATAATGATGTATTTGGGTTAGTTTCAATCCCACAATTAATAAGGTAGGCAAAAGTTGAAGCCACCTGATTGTGCTGCTCCATATGAGACAGATGGACAAAAATGGAGGCCTCTGATGGAAGCTCTGCAAGACTTGCGTCCAAATTGTGTTCCACCTGACAGACACAAAGTATATTTTGACCAATGTGAATAACGTGTGACAGAAATAGTTGGGCTCACCTCTGTGAACTCCATGGCACTCAGGTTGTCGCTGTCATAAATCCCGTCTGTGAGTTGGTGTTCTGTGGAGGAATCCTTGAGGCTTTCTGTGCTGAGCGGACTCATGTTGTTGTGAACTGACACAAGATACGGAGCATGTGGAACAGAGCAGGACAAAGAATAGAAGACCGACTGTATATGAAAAATAATAGGGCCCAATCGATATGGATCTCGCCTGGCTGAACACCTGCAAACTGATTTTGCACCATTGTGAAAGATTCTGTGCAATTTGATTGGCTATAATTTGTTACAAATGTTGTAAACACACTAATTGGAACAACAGGTCATTGTCTACCGCGATGTTTATTGGATTGAATGGAGGCCATCATTCTAGTGACTCCAAGACACAAATAACATATTGGCATTTAATTGGCAAAACTATGTCAGATTATGATTATTTTGAAAAGAGGGACTTAATCAGTCAGGCCTTAACAAATTCCCAGCACCCTACCTTCATGTTCATAGTGCCGCATGACGGCCTCCTCCTCCTCCTCATATGTCACCGGGATAACATACTTTGGAAAAGCCTGTCAAGGGGAAAATGGCATTCAACAAGAATATCATGCATTTCAAATGGGTGTTTTCTTGACTCCTTACCTCTTTAATCTCGGACCCTATAACATTGGAGCACAGCCGTGTCAGCAGTTTGGCTGCAGTTCCGCTTTCTTTCCAGTGCATGAGTTGCCGAGTGGGAGGAGCCAGGATCGGTGTGTCAACCAGATCCGAGTCGTCGCTGAGCTGCTTGCGCATGGCTTTGTCAGTCAGAATTGGCATTTGGTCCACGATCAACATGCACTTCCTCCGCCTCCTTTTCTGATTTGCCCTTGCTGATGAGATGTGACTGAGTCATTTTTTTTTAATACTTTTGATCTTTTTCTCTCTTATTCAGTAGGGATGGAACAATATTCAACGCCACGATACAATAAATATTGCGATATGATCCTCACGATACGATATATACTGTATAAAAACTCACAATATTGTAACAAATAAAATGCAATTAAAAAGCTTGGTCATGTCATGAGCTCATTGGCTAAGCGGCGCAAAGTATCATGGTTTATGTAGTTCATGGCTGAAGCAGGCGAAAAGTCACGTTTTGTGATGGATATTGAAAAATATTTGCTGGTATGACCGATTTATGAGAGTGATAACCGCTGCAATGGCCAAAATATTCCAAACTAAAATTAAACTGTACTAATAAATTCACCACCAGAGTGTGGTAGAACTGCACAAATTGAGTACTGGCTTTTTTTTTTTTTTTTTTTTTTTTAACAGAAGTGCTGCTTTTTAATACCGTGACGTGACGTGACGACAACGATATCGTAGCAATTTTAATATTGCAACATTGCTGGCTCATTACATCCCTACTATTCACTGACAGACAGATGTAGAGTAGTTGGTTGGTTGATTCTATTAAATTAATTCACAACATACTTTCTATTACTTTGGTTTGTGTTTTTTCCACACAATCTTACGTGTACTAACATTAGGCCATTTCAACCGTGCCTGGGCCCACTTGACACCTATTTAGGTTACCGTGAGTGCTTTTTGGAGCCACGGCACATATTTTTTTTACATTTAAATCATTTAGTGAAAGAGCATTTACAGTAATATCTCTCTCACTATACGACACTGTCATAGCTAACTGATTGATGATACTTATTTGTAGTAAATACCTTTCACTCACCAATGAAGGGATATTGGATAATTTCCTGCGGCACAACTCATGATATCTCCTGCAGTACACTAATTTGCTGCATCACAAAGGTTGGGAATTACTGCTCTGAATTCAAGTTTGGTACACTTGGAAGTAAGAAAGCTGCATTCAATGCAGGGTTACTTCATGAAGTGATGCCAAACCAAACCAGCTTCAAGAGGAGTGTGAGTGGAATACAACAGGGGGGAGGATAGGGAGGGGGAATCTTGGGACTGGTACGGTTCAAATGGCCTACTGTAAGTACGTTCTTAAGCAATTGTCTTCCAGCTGTAGCTGCAAGCGAGCGTCAATGCTTTTTTTTTTTTTTTCTTTTTGGAGGGGGGGTAAATCCATGGCCATTCATATTGTATTTGTGATGACAATGTCTGTCGGTGGATAGTTCTAGCACCCCAATGTTTTCAGTTGGCCTCCAGCATGTCCTTGTGTTGTACAGTAAGTATTTAAAAAAAATGTACACTAGGTCTAGAAGACAAAGAAACACATTAGTTTAGTGGTCCCTACAAGTGTCAGGCACAGGCGGAAGGGTAAAGGTTGTCTGCTCATGTGCTGGCTGATTCAGGGACTCTTCTTCTGCCTCAAGATCTCTCTCTCTGTTTACATCTGAACAACAAAAAGATGGAATTTCTTAACTAGAAGGTTTCACCTACCTATTTTCACATGTATTTATGCAATTTAATACTGAATAAAAAATGTCTAAGTACACTGTTGTACCATGCTGGTGGTTGAGTAAATATTCTTCAGGTATCTCATTTAGAATCTCTTCTGGTCTGAAGTCAATAAAGTCTGGGTGTGTGTCGCAGTTTGTCAAAGTTTCTGTGGGATCAAAAAACATAACCATATCCATCAGAAATGAGAAAGATTAAAATGAAGTGGTACAAAGATATCTATCCATCCATTCTCTTGACCGCTTTTCCTCACAAGGGTTGCGGGGGGAGCTGGAGCCTATCTCAGCTGGCTCTGGGCAGTAGGCAAACTAGTTGCCAGCCAATCGCAGGGCACACAGAGATGGACAACCATCCAAACTCACAAGCACACTTAGGGACAATTCGGAGCGCCCAATTAACCTGCCATGCATGTCTTTGGAATTTGGGAGGAGACCGGAGTACCCGGAGAAGACCCACGCAGGCACGGGGAGAACATGCAAACTCCACCCAGGAAGGCCGGAGCCCGGACTCGAACCTGAGTCCTCAGAACTGGGAGGCGAACATGCTAACCACTAGATCACCGTGCCGCCCTGGTACAAAGATATGTTTAAGCTAAATACTGTAATTTGATGAAGACTGAGCCGTATGTTTGTTCAGATCATTTAACGCGACTCACCAAGACACATCTCCAATCCAATGTCCTCATCCCCAAACAAGTCTTGTGGTTGACCCATACTCTGAAAGTTCATATCCAGTTGACCAATGTGGCACTGGGACACTTCTACTGCAGATCACAAAGAGAGAACCATATATGCCAAGTCAGTCCTCTTACAGTCTTAAAATGTGAAAATGCTACTTGGTATTAGTAAAAAGCTTTGCTGTCTAAAACTGAGATCTTGGTACTTTGGTTGTTGTTGTTGTTGTTTTTTTTAAAGATGTTCAATCAACACCAATGAATAAGATTATTATAAAATGCAATTATAGCTTGTATATGACCAACATTTTTTTTTTTTTGGGGGGGGGGGGGGGGGGGGTGTTACACTGCTTAACAATATAAACCAAAAACTCTCAACTTCATCAGGTTTAACGTGGGAAATTATCTAATTTTACTGATACTTACTGTACTTGTACTGCTAATAATTTATCTTTGGCTGTGACATACAGTAATTATGCTCTACCACTAGCTTGCAGAAGTTCCAATTACTGTGTACTGTACAACTGTTCAACATTCATACAACAGAATAATAGCAAAGTATCCAATATAAAATGAAATAAACAAAATAAAAAGGCCCACATTTAATACTGCGCCAAAGTAAATTGAAACGACTGGTATATTTTATTTGTGTTTTTGTTTGGTGGTGTGCCGTGCCATTATTTTTTTTAAATGTCAAATATGTGCCTTGGCTCAATAAAGTTTAGGAAACACTAATTTGAACAATTTGTAAAAGTTGTACGTTATAAAAGTTGTTTTTTTCACAGAATTGATTAATCTAGCTGTAAATAATTTTGTTCTCCTGTTTCTGCAAACTGCTACCTGAATATTCTTTCAGGGTGATTTCCTCTGGAAGACTTTGGTTTTGTGAGAAGAAATCCTTATCCATGTTGAAGTCACTGATGGAAAGAAAAACATAAAAAATAATAAACCAAGCACATAAAATTTTACGATTATAAAAAAAATTCTGAACTCATTTCATTAGTCAATTCAGAAACTTAACATTCAGCCCTCCTTTTCACTTCAAAAGTTTCATTATCAAGGAAGCCATTCCAAATGTGTTCATTCAGTGTTGGCGCACACGTTTTATAAAAGCTTTGCTACGTGAATCAGCCTGTTTGTGCCTTTGAGCTTGTCATGCATCGAAATGTTGGCAAGAAGAATTCACAAAGGTACCTTGAGTGAGACAAGAAAGGGAAATCTTCACTAAAGGAGATTTCTTTTACTGTGACCTCAAGACCTTCAGAAGAAACATTTTTTGTCCCAGCTGGAGCGTCTAGAATGAAAAAAGTTACATTGAAGCAAATTCCAAAATCTTAACATACTTGAGGAGAGAACGAAGAGCATTCTGGGTGTAAGACATATTTTAGTAGAATATATCCATCCCTTAACGTTCTTGCTCTTAATGAGCACGAGCATCCCGTTAGCAGACAGATGTCAGTTTTATTCTAAACATTTTTCCATCCTCAAATTTTCATTAAATTGCATGACATCACATTTCATCAAGTATAAATCACACTTGAGATGATGAGCTATTGATACTGCCTAGTGCCTAATGTGTTAAGTACAATGTGTTACCTGACCAGAATGACAGTTTGAGCTTATCTAGGGCATGATTGCAGTCTGTAAGGAGATATCTCGCTTTTCTGGAAAAGATCTGAGTCACACCAAGAAGCAGAGATCCAGAGAGCCTCAAACCTATTATCTGTAAATACAGTATGACACATTTAATACAGTACTTTTGGTGCATTTATTGGGCGTATGATTTGGTACTTTAGAATTGTTCACCTGTGGGGAATATATGATATCTTGTACTGCTGTATCCAAATTACATTCTATAACATGGGTTTTTGTGACCTTCTGCTTAAAGTGCACCGATAACCAGATTTGCTTGAGCGTTTCCCACTTATACGAGAAGGGCCTCCAAAAGTCAAACATCTTCCTGGTGTAAAAAGTCCTACATTCATATAAACAACAAGCAGACAAAGAGCCATTAATTCCAATTGATACCAAAAAGCTGTTAAAAATGACTTGAGGCTTGTAAATCCCACTAAAGTGACAGTCCAGTAACCTCTAGCAGCAACCTAAGAATAACATATTTCTGGTTTAATATTAACCCCTAGGACCCCCATAGTAAAATGGTTAGGACTACTTGGTGTCTACAGTGGTAAACTTTGAGTTCAGACAACAATGACTGGCATTTATGCTGGTAGTTGCTGTGTGTTGGTGCAAAGTTTAACACTGAGGCTTACCGCCAATTTTGGACGAGGTTCAAAATATGTGATATTTGAATTATTTTTGAAAGCCCTTCTTTATGACATTCAGCTGTCGAGTGACTTGACAGTCGAGTAACCTAGCAACCTGTAAGGCGCGTCCAAAGAGTTGTGTGCATTTCTGTCATGTCACCTGCAACGAACACATTTACTGGGTAAATGAATTTCTACCTTGTGTCCAGTGTTGAGGTTTAACGACGGACTTCAGGTGAGAAATAAAAGTGACAGGTTAACGTAGGCGTTGGTAACTAGCTAAATTGGCGAGGGGGTTTATAATACAGGAAATTCGCGGTTATTTTGGAAACGGTTCCGAAGAATAAAAAGGTACATTTATATCAACTTACAGTTTACGCAGAGACAGCGGCTATCACAACAAGCGAAAAATTATTTGAAAATACCGCCTTTTGACCCTGGGCGAGTGACGTCACGTAACCTGGCAACGAACCGATGACTTCCGGTCAACAAAATGGCGACGCGTTTGAAGCAATGTGGGGTTTGGCATTCATTCTCCATGCAAATACTGCATCTTGAGTTCAAAACTAAGGTTTGTGTTTAAATGTGCAAACCGAGAACATGCGCCGTATTTGTGAATTTTACGTGTTTGGTTTTGCACGCCATACCTGGCAGTTGACTTTATGACGATGACGCCTGTCCACTGTGGAGCCCGTTCAGGTATGTGTGCAAATGTACACAGTATCAACAACGTGCCCTTTCTACTTGAAGTGATTATCTTGAATCCCCCCTACGTATTATTTAGTTTTACTTTTGTAGTCCATCTTACTGTAATAAAATCTCATCCAGAGCATTTCCCGTATGTAAACAGCAGAGGGTGCCATTTGATAAGCAAACAGTAGTCGCATTTCTCATTGTCACCGCGAGTTTTTGCAGTATTTTAATTTTCATTACAGTTAGCGGACAAAAAAGGGAGAAAATATTCCTTTCAATTTCTACTAAATCATCTTATTTCAATCCCTCTTTTGACAATACAGTAATGTAGAACGACTTAAGCTCAAGAACTGGTGTAAATCTAAATTGGAAGACATGGTAACAGCTTCCAATGTTGATGTTTTAGCTTGGCTATTTTAGTAATTAATTCATAGTTAAATCCAAAATTTTGTGCTTTGTGAATTGTACCGCGTCTGTAACTTTATGCTTGTTCTTAAAGCGCTTTATAAATAAAGTTGAGTTGAGTTGAGTTAATAATAGAACTCAATTTATTGATAGAGTAATATTTTATTTTTGTATTTTCTTTTTTAGTCTAGGCTATGTATTTTTCTATGCATACATGAAGCTATATACAGCATAGTATCACACAATTGTTTTGTCATATGTGCAGTAGCATGCATGTTTGCTAAATGCTTTAAAATTGCCCTGGGATTAAGAATAAGAGCACACTACAAGACATGTAGAGATTTCAAACACTTCCAGTGTATGCCGATGACAAGTCTCAGTCACAAACTGTGTTCTGCTCCAAAAAAATTATTAAAACCTTGTGTGTCTGAGGTTTGTCTTTGCATAGTGAACTTCATTAGTATGTTTGCACTGTACTCAAATGCCACAACAGTGTGAATCAAAGAGCCCCTGGCCTCTGACCATATTAAATAATCCTCGAAAAGATAATTTGAGGGTTTAAAAGATAATTCAGATAATCTTTTCAGTATGTCTGTGTTCATGTGACAATTTTATACACGTAACATAGGACAATATACAGGAGTTTGGAGTGCGTCACCTAAATCTGTCTTAACACTATGAAATACTCAGTCCATTTGGAGAAACTTTTCTGTCAAAAGTTGTTGGAAAACATATTTGCAATAATATGTTCTATGTGCCCCAGTAGTCTAATCACACTATTCTGATTAATATTGCTTTTATGGAATAAGAATTAAGAAAATTATTCCATCTGTTTTCGTCCATCTCAGGGCCTGTTTGGGCTTTTACCGCCCTCTGTTGGCGACTGTTGGCGCCACTGACCTGAATATCTGACTGGCTAGCCGATAGACCAAGACAAGACATTTGAAGTCGTGGGGCCGCCATATTGCTCCTCCCAAGAAACTTTCTTGGCATACGATTCTGTACATTTACAATATCGAAATTGGAGAATATTTGAGACAGTACTTAGTAGAAACTGCATGATTTATGATATTTTAAATTTGTTAAACATAAACAAGAGGACTTAAGACATGCTTAATGAAGTTTACAAGGAGGAAAGTTGTACTTTTTTTGTTAAACAATTATAACTGTAATTCAACAAAATATTCCACTGCCGAATCTACATTGTAATATTGACAAAAGCCTCACGTTAACCTGTTTGGCATTTGCACAGGCAGATGGGATTCAATTATACTGCTTTATTGATTACTAGGGGTGTTAAAAAAAATCGATTCGGCAATATATCGCGATACTACATCGCGCAATTCTCGAATCGATTCAATAGGCGGCTGAATAGATTTTTTTTTTTTTTTTTTTTTTTTTTTTTTTTTTTTTTTTTTAAGAGCTCAGAATTGTTCATTCGGTAGTCTTACCGATTCAACGTCTTATCATCATTGCCTTTTTGTGTGTGTGTGTGTGTGTGTGTGTGTGTGTGTGTGTGTGTGTGTGTGTGTGTGTGTGTGAATCGATTTTTAAACTTCCATTTTTAATGGAAAAATATTCAACAAAACGTCTGACTTCGGGTTAGGATTCACACCTTGAGCATGGAAGAATGTTATATGAACGGAACATTAAGCCTTAATATTTTATTTTAATGCTTTTCAAACATGAAACAGATTACAACCTCTATAAGACTGAAATTTCAGATAAATAAATACATTTTCATATAAATCTTACACTCTACAAGCTTACAGATTAGTATTTTCTAAATTTGAATGAAAAAAAAATCGCAACAATCGACTTATAAATTCGTATCGGGATTAATCGGTATCGAATCGAATCGTGACCTGTGAATCGTGATACGAATCGAATCGTCAGGTACTAGGCAATTCACACCCCTATTGATTACAGTGCAATGATTGAGCTATTTTCCATCAACTTGTTCTCACATTTAGATCTCTGTTTTATGCAAAAGAAAAAAACGAAGAAGCAGGCAGTCCCACTACTAGAGGAAGTCAGCCAGTGGTGTGGCAACAAGCTGGCAGAGTGTCACCTCTCTGTGAACGGATCCAGTCAGTATGCAAGCAGTCCTTTGGGCTGTGCTCACATGACACCTGGCGTGATTGTCAATGCAGAGACACGCCTCAAATGTGTCCTCTTGCCCGTTTGAGAAGCGCGTGGAGATGCCGGTGTCTTTGTTGTGTTGCGGAGCGGAACCCAAACGTGGACTTGACCTGTAGATCCTCTGCCGTAACGTGACTGTGTCACTATAGAGACACTGGCGGAAGTTTGGCTTACACAGCAGGTAGACGGCCGGATTGTAGACGGTGGAGGATTTGGCAAACAGGGCGGCCGTGGCGAATGCGGACGGAGGAACCCGTGTGGCGTCGCTGAATGCTGCCCACATGGCCACACTGGCATAGGGAGTCCAAGCAACGAGGAAACCTATACACACTGCTACTGACAGCTGTGGAAAAGAATAGACAGAGGCAGCCATTAATACAGATGAAACCAAGTCAAGTAACATCCCTCGTTTATCGTCAGGTTTTTATGTTCCACGCCGCAATAGATGAAATCCATGAAGTGGTGACCAACATTGATTTCATTATTTATACAGTCAAAATATATGCACGAGGTGCAGGTATTATTTTTGTCATCTTGTAGTCACCATTTTCATATTCTAAACCGCAGTATCTGTGACGTGCTAGGTCTGATGAGTGAATTGGAAATGAGCGAATGAGCTAGCTAACTGTTGTCTGCCTAAACTGTTTGCCACTTTGCACATGTTTGACGGTGTCAGTTGGGGCCATCGGCAGGGGTCTAAAAATGTGATTGTGTTTACTGTACTTTGTTACCGTATGTTCTATAAAGTGTGCATATAAACCTCAATCAACAAATGACAGTGAAAAAATACACGGTCGACTATTCCTGATTTGGCCGATGATATTTGGCCAAATAAAATTTTTGTAACCGATTAATTAAAAAATATAGAATGATTAAAACTGTGGGGTTTTTTTTGTCCCTTATCTCTTACAGCAATAAAGGTGTGAATTACAGTCAAAACATTTCACTCAAAACTTTGTTCTTCTTTAGTATACATTTAATTTTACAGCAGACAAAAATAGCCCATTTTGGGGGGTTAGAATGTAAACTCTACTCTAACAACTAAACAAGGAGCAGTTTGGCAAAAAAAAAAAAAAAAGTCAACAAATAAGAGGATTCAAGCTGTTTCCTATCAAACCAAACAGAGTATTTTTTCCAAACCCGGAAAACGGTTAACAATAACTAGTAGAGCTACGGGTTGATGGCATGATGTTTTGAAACATTTGGTCATGAGCAGTTGTGACATTAATTTCGGTTAGAGCTGTCACTATCGGATGTTTTTAGAATCGATTATTCTATCGATTAGGCCATTGATTAATCACATAATCAGATAAATGTTTTGCTTTGACGCGTATGACAAAACAATTTATTCCTAGTTACTGTTTATAAACCAGTACGTCCGCCTCCCAGTTCTGAGGACTCCGGTTCGACTCCAGGCTCCGGCCTTCCTGGGTGGAGTTTGCATGTTCTCCCCGTGCCTGCGTGGGTCTTCTCCGGGTACTCCGGTCTCCTCCCACATTCCAAAGACATGCATGGCAGGTTAATTGGGCGCTCCAAATTGTCCTTAGGTGTGCTTGTGAGTGTGGATGGTTGTTCGTCTTTGTGTGCCCTGCGATTGGCTGGCAACCAGTCCAGGGTGTACCCCGCCTACTCCCCAGAGCCAGCTGAGATAGGCGCCAGCACCCCCTGCGACCCTTGTGAGGAATAAGCGGTCAAGAAAATGGATGGATGAATGTTTATAAACCAATTATTATTATAGTATTATTAGGGGTGTGCCGAAAAAAAAGATTCATAAAAGAATCAAGATTCTCATTTATTAATTGAATCGATATTAATATCCAAAAACTATTTTATTTAAAATAGAAATGAAGAAGAAGGGGAAAAGGCAGTTGTAGCCCACATGCTGTTTTTGTGGAAAAAGGCACTTACAATACAAAATTAATAAATGTTTTTTTTTTTTTTTTTTTTAAAGACACTTTAATGTCTCTATTTGTGATTTTGTCTTGCAAAGCAGACTGGAGTAGATCATGTCAATGTTGTGCATATCAGTAAATTGAAGCAGAAATCATTTGTCAATCAAATAATTTTGAATCGAAAATCGTTTGAATCCAGAATCGAAAATCGATTCTGAATCGAATCGTAGACCCAAAAATCAAATCGAATCGTGAGACACTCAAAGATTCCCACCCCTAGTATTTAAGTTAAACAATGTCTGAACAATTACTTGATTATTCAAATAGTCGGCGATTAATTTGATAATCAATTACTTGCCATCTAATCAATAAATTTTGACAGACTGAGACGGTTATTGAGTGAAACACTGTTAGGTTTATTTGAATTTTTTGCCCTTTGCTGCATTCCTTAAAAATCGGTTCCACTGCCAGTAATTTTGAATGGTCTTTATTTAGTTTTATGAATCTTTTATTCATGTAACTTTGTGGTCTATGCCTATTTTAAATACAGATTTTATACTTTAGCCTAGCCTATATATTAATTTATAAAAGTTCACATAGAATTGCCATTAATTTCATGTAATCTTAAAGGAAAAATACATATATCAGTATGTATTTGTTATCAGCTAGCTATATACAGTAAAACGAGTTATGTCCGGATATACCGTTTTGTGTATATTGCACAGTTCGACTCTCACATCGCCAACGCTGAGATACACACTCGCTCTGACCTTGACAATAAGCGAATGCGCACTGACACTCTTGGTTTGTGGCGACACATGCTGCTGGACAGCCTGCCGGGACCCTCGCACTGTCAGCAGGATGGACGAGTAGGAGAGGAAGATGATGGTGCAGGGCAACACGTAGCAAAAGACAAAAAGGCAGACAATGTACGACAAGGCTGAAAGCTCGTGGTTGGGCGCGCGCCAGTCAATGCAACAGGCCGTGCCGTAGGGTTCTGTGCCGTATCGTCCCCACTGCGCCAGGGGCCCCACGGCAAACACTGACGCGTAACACCACACTCCGGCCACCAGGAGGCGAGCGTGTGCCCAAGAGAACTTGTTGCCTGTTTAAAAACAGGAGATACAGTCAGCTGTTTTGCTCATTTGCAGTTGCTAGTTGGTTGTTTCTTACCGTGATTTGGAAAGCAGACTTTAAGGCAGCACACGAAGGAGAGGGCAGTGAGGTTTGTCAGGCTGCAAAGACCGAACAGCACGCCACACATTGCATAGAGCTGACAGGCGAGCTCCCCAAACAGCCACCTGAATACAGAGGGGAGAAGGAAATGGGGCAAACTGTGGGCATCTATCCATCCATTTTCCAAACCGCTTCTCCTCACTAGTACTGAAATACCAATTGGAGCCTCACCGATGGGATTTTTTTTGGGCTAAATTACTGTATGTGACACTAATTCTTACAATAACCAAAATGTAATTCAAGGCAAAGAAGCAGAACATTCAAATTAGGAGCTTGAATTGGTAACACCGTCAACATAAGGACTTTAAGACAATGTTAAAACATGTGCATATAATACAGAAATTCTGACTGAAACTAAATCAGAAAGAAATATTTCTCAAAGAAAATCATGCAAATCCAAATAATCCATTGCAGTAACGTGAAAATATTAACAGAAAAAGGTTTTACAGTCGGGTGACCAGAGTTTCAAAATTAAAAAGGAAAACTATAATTTCACTGAAAATCAAACATGATAAATTCTCTCCAGGAACTACAAATCTGGTAACCGCTGATTGTGTTATGAGTTATGACTTTACCAAAATGCTAAATGCTATCTTGGTTGACAGATTGACAGATTCGCTTCCTGACTTTGATCGAGGAAGGATGCAACTTCTATCGCTCCGCAACTTGATTATTAATGAATCAACATCTTGATAATTGCGTCTTAAATGTGGACGGGAATTAATAAGCTTCGGCTTCATCCCGTCAAACCTTTTTCTTTTCGGATGTAACGAATATATCTTGTAAACTGTTATGTTGAAACTCTCACAATGATTTGTCCAGAAGGAAAAATGAACAAATAAAAACAAAACAAAACAGTTCAACAGCACTTTAAACAAGTCAATGCAGTTACCATTATCCAACCTTATTGCCTCACTATTAACTCATTCACTCCCAGCCATTTTCACTGAAGCAACTGGATTTTGACTGATTTTGCAAGACCCACAAATGCTATTAAAAACTTGTAACCTACCAAAAGAAATATAAGTCTCATCTTTCATCAGGAAAAAAAAAAAATTCTGTTTCCGTTTTGCTGCAATTAGCATTAGAATATAGCTAAGTTTAATCGTTATTCACAAATCTGTATAGAATAGTGGGAAAACAGCTTATTTTCAACATAACCCTGGTTGATCTCTTTATACTCTGCTGTCACCTGCTGGCCGTTTTTGTATTTACTACCATTTTTCACCCGTTCACTGCAGTTGAGCGGCTGCATCAAAGCCTTCTGTATGCTCTAGCATAAAAAAAAAAAGAGAGAGAGAGACACTTAAAACATTTAAAATAGAACATATTTATACGTTCTTGGGCACAAATGAGTTAAAAGCTGGCTATGCCATCTACCTATTCCGGACCCGTATTATAACGTTGGAAATATGCTGCCAGAAAAGCTCAGCTTGCATTGGGTCTGACTGACGACCACAGCATAAGGCTAGTAGAACTACATACATTTCCCATGAGTTTTATCTAAGCATTAAATTGTGTGGTTCAGTCAGTAAATAATCGGCCGTGTAAAAGCTTCATTCATACCTGTGTGAGAAAGCTGACGGTATTGCCAGGGGGAATAACGAGAGCGTCATCCCAAGGTCACTGATTGAGAGATTGATGATGAAGAACTCAGGAGGCTTCAGGCTTGAGCGCTTGTGATGCGCAACAAGTAGCAGAATGCCATTGCCCAGGAGGGACAGCACGCCTGGGTGGAGGGAGAGATTGTTTTACCCGTGTGGACTTGTTGACCTCAGCCAAGGATCATTCAAGGAATTTACTCACAAAATACAATGTAGAGTGAGCCCATGACAACATCATACTCCTTGGAGATAGTGGAGATAAACACAGCTGTCGCATCTGAAGCATTTCCCATCTACAACATTGGCATACTTGCAGTGAATTGATGCATACCAACAACAACTTTCTTTCAAAGTTGACTGTGAACACTTCATCATCAGATGAATGCCAGCTGGCCTGCTGGTCAGAGATTTACTCAAAAGCTTTTTCCCATCGTGTAAATCGTGTTGTATCAAATACAAAACAGTGTGCAGTATGACTGACAGATGGACAGAAGATTGAATCTTTGGATTTACAGAGTATCTTCGAACCTTAGAAGACAGTACAAAACGAGGAATAGATTTGTTGAGTTTTTGTGGCATTTGTTGAATGGATGAATTGACAGGATTCTGAACTTTCTTAACCGATATAAACCGTGGCTCTGGATAAAGTTGTTTATCAACGCTTTCCATTAACAACAATACAGCCTTGGTGGAGATTTGCACTTTCAAAGACCCACATTTCCACTTCATCACATTACTGGTACATATGTTGACGCTTTTCCACTAGCATACAAGGAACTATTTCTCGTTCCAGATCAACTGGACGTTATACGCATGCCACGGCATTTTCATTTTCATGACAGAAAGCATTCCTGCTCTGGACAATTGCAAACATTCGGCCATTTCTGATATTTCCACAATGAAACACGCCGTACACGGTGAAACCAAATGGCGTGTTGCATTGCTTTTGCTTGTAACTACTAGCATAAAAATCCCTCAGAAAATTATGCCTAAAAGTGGTTGTGCGGCTGGATGTTCCAATCGTAACATTATGGAAACTAAACTATCATTCCATATTTTCCCCATGGATCCTGAACGTCAGAGAAAATGTGTAAATGCAGTGAAAGAGTGGAACTTTACAGTTTGAAATGGAGGCTAACCAAGACCACATTGCTTTAGAGCGAGTGTTTTTTAAGTGGTAATAATAAAAAATGTATTATTTAGTTTTCTAGATATTTTAGGTTATTAACAAGCTTGCATCATTATCTATATAAATGGTGTAGCCTTAAGCTCCACTCTCTTCTTCAGTGTCATTTAGCCATTTTTCTTAGCAACAGGAGGGCAAACATAAGGGTTAACTTAATTAAAATAGGCGAAACATCATTTAAATGATCCAAATCACTAAACTTTTTTCCGCAAATGTCGTACTCTTGCAGATCAAACAACTACAGCTCGGTGCTAGCTAACAGGCCATTTGCTATCTTTAGACATGTTTTAGCTCGCATGTCACACATTTTAATTTTCTATGGTTTTACATTACTAGCAAAATGTACAATATTCAGATGACCTAAGAACTAAATTGTATACATACGCGGTTTTGATTCCATCATTTTTAATGTTACAGTATACAATGCCTTGTGGAGGTTTGTAAGGACATTCATCTAACTTTAGACCAATTACGCCCAATTTCTGTTCATACTGCACTTTTGCCTCTGCGGGCAGAATGTTACAGTATGTAGTCAAACATTATCACATTTTTAAAT